>NC_064561.1:143043197-143668197 GCF_937001465.1 Orcinus orca
AAGCGGCATCACCTTTTATAACTAATTCCACAAGTCACGCAGTGACACTGTTGGTGCATTCTGTTGTTTGTAAGCCAGTCACAGCCCTCCCAGATTCAAAGGGAGTAGAATGAGATTCCACATATTGATGGAGGATGTTGGTAAAGGGTATGTGGGATGGGAGATTAATTTTTAACTCCAATTAAGCTTAAACTCAGGATGAGATTAATGTACTCATTTGATGCTGGTGTTATAAAAAGTTACAACTATTTGAAACCTATATCAGCACTTCTGAAGCTTGGAATTTACCTAAAAAAATAATATATGAGAAACGAAAGACATATGCCAGAATGTATTTATTATAGTATTCTTTTTTTAAATTTTTAAATTTTATTTATTTTTTATACAGCAGTTTCTTATTAGTCATCAATTTTATACACATCAGTGTATACATGTCAATCCTAATCTCCCAATTCATGACACCCCCCACCCCCAATTTCCCCCCTTGGTGTCCTTACGTTTGTTCTCTACATCTGTGTCTCTATTTCTGCCCTGCAAACCAGTTCATCTGTACCATTTTTCTAGGTTCCACATAAATGTGTTAATATATGATATTTGTTTTTCTCTTTCTGACTTACTTCACTCTGTATACAGTCTCTAGATCCATCCACGTCTCCACAAATGACCCAGTTTCGTTCCTTTTTATGGCTGAGTAATATTCCATTCTATATATGTACCACATCTTCTTTATCCATTCCTCTGTTGATGGGCATTTAGGTTGCTTCCATGACCTGGTTATTGTAAATAGTGCTGCAATGAAGGTTGGGGTGCATGTGTCTTTTAGAATTATGGTTTTCTCTGGGTATATGCCCAGGAGTGGGATTGCTGGGTCATATGGTACTTCTATTTTTAGTTTTTTTAAGGAACGTCCATACTGTTCTCCATAGTGGCTGTATCAATTTACATTTCCACCAACAGTCCAAGAGGGTTCTCTTTCCTCCACACCCTCTCCAGCATTTGTTGTCTGTAGATTTTCTGATGATGGCTATTCTGACTGGTGTGAGGTGATACCTCATCGTAGTTTTGATTTACATTTCTCTAATAATTAGTGATGTTGAGCAGCTTTTCATGTGCTTCTTGGCCATCTGTATGTCTTCTTTGGAGAAATGTCTATTTAGATCTTCTGCCCATTTTGGGATTGGATTGTTTGTTTTTTTAATATTGAGCTGCATGAGCAGTTTATATATTTTGGAGGTTAATCCTTTGTCCATTGATTTGTTTGCAAATATTTTCTCCCATTCTGAGGGCTGTCTTTTCATCTTGTTTATAGTTTCCTTTGATTTGCAAAAGCTTTTAAGTTTCATTAGGTCCCATTTGTTTATTTTTGTTTTAATTTCCATTACTCTAGGACATGGATCAGAAAAGATCTTTCTGTAATTTATGTCAAAGAGTGTTCTTCCTATGTTTTCCTTTAAGAGTTTTATAGTGTCCGGTCTTACATTTAGGCCTCTAATCCATTTTGATTTTATTTTTGTGTATGGTGTTAGGGAGTGTTCTAATTTCATTCCTTTACATGTGGCTGTCCAGTTTTCCCAGCACCACTTATTGAAGAGTCTGTCTTTTCTCCATTGTATATCCTTGCCAACTTTGTCATAGCTTAGTTGACCATAGGTGCGTGGGTTTATCTCTGGACTTTCTATCCTGTTCCATTTACCTATATATCTGTTTTTGTGTCAGTACCATATTGTCTTCATTACTGTAGCTTTGTAGTATAGTCTGAAGTGAGGGAGTCTGATTCCTCCAGCTCCGTTTTTTTCCCTCAAGACTGCTTTGGCAATTCAGGGTCTTTTGTGCCTCAATACAAATTTTTTATTTTTCCATACAAATTTTAAGATTTTTTTCTTCTAGTTCTGTAAAAAATACCACTGGTAATTTCATAGGGATTGCACTGAATCTGTAGATTGCTTTGGGTAATATAGTCATTTTCACAATATTGATTCTTCCAATCCAAGAACATGGTATATCTCTCCATCTGTTTGTATCATCTTTAATTTCTTTCATCAGTGTCTTATAGTTTTCTGCATACAGGTCTTTTGTCTCCTTATGTACATTTATTCCTAGTTATTTTATTCTTTTTGTTGCAATGGTAAATGGGAGTGTTTCCTTAATTTCTCTTTTAGATATTTCATCATTAGTGTATAGGAATGCAAGAGATTTCTGTGCATTAAGTTTGTATCCTGCTACTTTACCAAATTCATTGATTAGCTGTAGTAGTTTCCTGGTGGCATCTTTAGGATTCTCTATGTATAGTATCATGTCACCTGCAAACAGTGGCAGCTTTACTTCTTCTTTTCTGATTTGTATTCCTTTTATTTCTTTTTCTTCTCTGATTACCATGGCTAGGACTTCCAAAACTACGTTGAATAATAGTGGCAAGAGTGGACAACTTTGTCTTGTTCCTGGTCTTAGAGGAAATGCTTTCAGTTTTTCACCATTAAGAATGATGTTTGTTGTAGGTTTGTTATATATGGCCTTTATTATGTTGAGGTAGGTTCCCTCTGTGCCCGGTTTCTGGAGAGTTTTTATCATAAATGGGTGTTGAATTTTGTCAAAAGCTTTTTATGCATCTATTGGGATGAGCATATGGTTTTTATTCTTCAATTTGTTAATATGGTGTACCACATTGATTTATTTGTGTACATTGAAGAATGCTTGTATCCCTGGGATAAATCCCACTTGATCATGGTGTATGATCCTTTTAATGTCTGGTTGGATTCTGTTTGCTTGTATTTTATTGAGGATTTTTGAATCTATATTCATCAGTGATATTGGTCTGTAATTTTCTTTTTTTGTAGTATTTTTGTCTGGTTTTGGTATCAGGGTGATGGTGGCCTCATAGAATGAGTTTGGGAGTGTTCCTTTCTCTGCAATTTTTTGGAAGAGTTTGAGAAGGATGGGTATTAGTTCTTCTCTAAATGTTTGATGGAATTCGCCTGTGAAGCCATCTGGTCCTGGACTTTCGTTTGTTGGAAGATTTTAAATCAGTTTCAATTTCATTACTTGTGATTGGTCTGTTCATATTTTCTGTTTCTTCCTGGTTCAGTCTTGGAGGGATATACCTTTCTAAGAATTTGTCCATTTCTTCCAGGTTGTCCTTTTTATTGGCATAGTGTTGCTTGTAGTAGTCTCTTAGGATGCTTTGTATTTCTGCGGTGTCCATTGTAACTTCTCCTTTTTCATTTCTAATTTTTTTGATTTGAGTCCTCTCCGTCTTTTTCGTGATGAGTCTGGCTAAAGGTTTCTCAATTTTGTTTATCTTCTCAAAGAACCATCTTTTAGTTTTATTGATCTTTGCTATTGTTTTCTTTCATTTATTTCTGCTCTGATCTTTATGATTTCTTTCCTTCTACTAACTTTGGGTTTTGTTTGTTCTTCTTTCTCTAGTTCCTTTAGGTGTAAGGTTAGATTGTTTATTTGAGATTTTTCTTGTTTCTTGAGGTGTGCTTGTATTGCTATAAACTTCCCTCTTAGAACAGTTTTTGCTGCGTCCCATAGGTTTTGGATTGTTGTATTTTCGTTGTAATTTTTCTCTAGGTATATTTTGATTTCCTCTTTGTTATTCAGTGATCTCTTGCTTATTTAGTAATGTATTGTTTAGCCTCCATGTGTTTGTGTTTTTTACGTTTTTTTCCCTGAATTGATTTCTAATCTCATAGCATTGTGGTTGGAAAAGATGCTTGATATGATTTCAATTTTCTTAAATTTACTGAGGCTTGATTTGTGAACCAAGATGTGATCTATCCTGGAGAATGTTCCGTGTGCACTTGAGAAGAAAGTGTAATCTGCTCTTTTTGGATGGAATGTCCTATAAATATCAATTAAATCTATCTGGTCTATTATGTCATTTAAAGCTTGTGTTTCCTTATTAATTTTCTGTGTGGGTGATCTGTCCATTGGTGTAAGTGAGGTGTTAAAGTCCCCCACAATTATTGTGTTACTGTCGATTTCCTCTTTTATAGATGTTAGCAGTTGCCTTATGTATTGAGGTGCACCTATGTTGGGTGCATATATATTTACAATTGTTATATCTTCTTCTTGGATTGATCCCTTGGTCATTATGTAGTGTCCTTCCTTTTCTCTTGTAACATTCTTTATTTTAACGTCTATTTTATCTGATATGAGTATTGCTACTCCAGGTTTCTTTTGATTTCCATTTGCATGGAATATCTTCTTCCATCCCCTCACTTTCAGTCTGTATGTGTCCCTAGGTCTGAAGTGGGTCTCTTGTAGACAGTATATATATGGGTGTTGTTTTTGTATCCATTCAGCAAGGCTGTGTCTATTGGTTGGAGCATTTAATCCATTCATGTTTAAGGTAATTATCAATATGTATGTTCCTGTTACAATTTTCTTAATTGTTATGTGTCTGTTTTTGTAGGTCCTTTTCTTCTCTTGTGTTTCCCACTTAGAGAAGTTCCTTTAGCATTTGTTGTCGAGCTGGTTTGGTGTGCTGAATTCTCTTAGCTTTTGCTTGTTCATAAAGCTTCTGATTTCTCCGTTGAATATGAATGAGATCCTTGATGGGTAGAGTAATCTTGGCTGTAGGTTATTCCCTTTCATCACTTTAAATATATTGTGCCATGTGCCACTCCCTTCTGGCTTGTAGAGTTTCTGCTGAGAAATCAGCTGTTAACCTTATGGGAGTTCCCTTGTATGTTATTTGTCGTTTTTCCCTTGTTGCTTTCAATAATTTTTCTTTGTCTTTAATTTTTGTCAGTTTGATTACTCTGTGTCTCAGCATGTTTCCCCTTGGGTTTGTGCTGCCTGGGGCTCTCTGTGCTTCCTGGACTTGGGTGGCTATTTCCTTTCCCATGTTAGGGAATTTTCGACTATAATCTCTTCAAATATTTTCTCGGGTCTTTCTCTCTCTCTTCTCCTTCTTGGACCCCTATAATGCAAATGTTGTTTAATTTTGTCCCAGAGGTCTCTTAGGCTGTCTTCATTTCTTTTCATTCTTTTCTCTGTATCCTGTTCCACAGCAGTGAATTCCACCATTCTGTCTTCCAGGTCACTTATAGGTTCTTCTGTCTCAGTTATTCTGCTATTGATTCCTTGTAGTGTATTTTTCATTTCAGTTATTGTATTGTTCTTCTCTGTTTGTTTGTTCCTTAATTCTTATAGGTGTTTGTTCCTTAATAATTCTGGGTCTTTGTTAAACATTTCTTGAATCTTCTCGATCTTTGCCTCCATTCTTTTTCCAAGGTCCTGGATCATCTTCACTATCATTATTCTGAAAAATTTTTTCTGGTTGCCTATCTCTACTTCATTTTGTTGTTTTTCTGGGGTTTTATCTTGTTCCTTCATCTGGTACATAATCCTCTGCCTTTTCATTTTGTCTATCTTTCTGTGAATTTGGTTTTGTTCCACAGGCTGCAGAATTGTAGCTTTTCTTGCTTCTGCTGTCTGCCCTCTGATGGATGAGGCTATCTAAGAGGCTTGTGCAAGCTTCCTGATGGGAGGGACTGGTGGTGGGTAGAGCTGGGTGTTCCTCTGGTGGGCAGAGCTCAGTAAAACTTTAATCCGCTTGTCTGCTGATGGGTGGGGCTGGGTTCCCTCCCTGATGGTTGTTTGGCCTGAGGCAACCCAACACTGGAGCCTACCTGGCTCTTTGGTGGGGCTAATGGCCAACTCTGGGAGGGCTCATGCCAAGGAGTACTTCCCAGAACTTCTGCTGCCACTGTCCTTGTCCCCGTGGTGAGCCACAGCCACCCCCTGCCTCTACAGGAGACCCTCCAACACTAGCAGGTAGGTCTGGTTCAATCTCCTATGGGGTCACTGCTCCTTCCCCTGGGTCCCGATGCGCACACTACTTAGTGTGTGCCCTCCAAGAGTGGAGTCTCTGTGTCCCCCAGTCCTGTCAAAGTCCTGCAATCAAATCCCACTAGGCTTCAAAGTCTGATTCTCTAGGAATTCCTCCTCCCATTGCCAGACCCGCAGGTTAGGAAGCCTGACCTGGGGCTCAGAACCTTCACTCCAGTGGGTTGACTTCTGTGGTATAAGTGTTCTGCAGTTTGTGAGTCACCCCCCCAGCAGCTATGGGATTTCATTTTACTGTGATTGCGCCCCTCGTACCATCTCATTGTAGTTTCTCCTTTGTCTTTGGATGTGGGGTATCTTTTTGGTGAGTTCCAATGTCTTCCTATCGATGATTGTTCATCAGTTAGTTGTGATTCCAGTGCTCTCACAAGAGGGAGTGAGCGCACATCCTTCTGCTCCACCATCTTGAACCCTATTAAAGTATTCTTTATAAAAACAAACAACAAAAACACAATCCCCCCAAATCCACTTCTTTTCAAAAAACTCAGCCCAAGCCAATGCAAACCAAACCAAAATAAGATAAAAAATCAACCTGAGTCCAGAATTAGAACAAACATTAATTAGAGTATAATAACGTGATGGAATATTGTGGGATTACTAAAAATGATAACTATGAAAAATAAACATGGAAAGCCATATAATAAGTGAAAACAACAGAAAAATAAAATAGTATATACATCATGCTTAGTACTTTATAAAATACTTTTACATATAGAAGATAATATGTAAAAATGAGAATAGTTGCCAGGATGATTGATAAGGATATACAGATAAATATGACTGAAATATTTGTTAAAATGTTTTTTAAAGTTACTGTTATTAGTCATTTCAATTATCAATATAAATGTATAATATTAAATTCTGTTTTTCAGAATTAACAATAATAATTTATAACTAAAGAAAAGGCAATTTTATTTTCTAAAATGTATTAAGATTTGAAATACATGAGATTTTCTTGTGTTGTGAGCAAGCATGTATAGCTCTCCATTCTTTTCTATTCCCTCTCTGACCTAGAACCTCAGGACACAGGTAGACAAACCAGAGGAAGACTGTATTTTATAACCAGATGCTAGGGGCACATGTCAACTCTTCCAGCAGCAGATTTTTGCCCCAGAGGATGTGTTGAATGAAGTTTTTCAAACATATTATTGTGTGGTTTTTCTATGTTTAAAATATTTGCAATTGTTATCTAAATTTGAAGAAGGCACCAATATGTGATTTCTAGTCCCTGAGAAGTAATCTCTGGAGAGTAAAGTAGCTCTTGCCTTTGGATCAGAGGTCCTGGAAATCTGCCACAGGGACAGAGCTCTGGAGCTTCTGCTTATATGCGTGCAGCTCATTCATGATTTCACCTTCTCCAAAGCTGACCTGCCTGTGTAATTATTTGGAACTTTAAAGGCCATGGATTGGTGTCCCTGGCAGTCTGAAATCCTCGCTGTTGGAGGAGGAATGAAGGATGGACACTTACACATCCTGGACATCAATACTGAGCAGAGCATCCAGACCCCAAGCACAAACTCACAGGTAAATGTCTCTCAGGGAGTTTACCTTCATTCTGGTCTTCTAGAATCTTGTGAAAATAACTTATGATAGAGCATAGGACCCAAACACACCTTTCTTTACCTGCTAAGTCTACAGGAATTTCAGTTCTTAAGAGTTTCTTTTTGTAAAACCTCCTTCATCTGTGAGTTGAAAGTTAATTTAACTTGTGTGTCCTTTCTTTTTCATTTCCCTTCTTTCTCAGCACTGCTTTGACTGAGAAACTTGAGAGTAGTCTGACTGTTCCTGGACAGTGATCATAGCCCACTTCAGTTCATAGGTTCATTGTGCCTAAGCCTATTTGTATATTTAGTCTTTTGTTGCCTTGGGATAAACTTTCCTAGAACTAACATAATTCCTCTAATAACCTAACCCCACGTATGGACTGGAGGATAGATGTGGACAGAGCACACTGCCTAGAATCAGTTTAAAATGCATTCAGTGAATCAGAAATTGCCGTAATTCTATATTTTGGGGGTCATTATTACAGATTTGTTCCCTAGTCTGGCTACCTAAGACAAAGGAGATCGCAACTGGTCAAGGGTCTCCTAAGAATGATGTGACTGTGTGGTCCTGTCCTGCTCTGGCCAGGTCACGTGGGTTTTTTGGTAAGTAAATAGGTAAGTAAAATTCCATGTCCCTATTGCAAAGTGAGCTGCTACTGGTGGAAAAATCCATGAATGGAAGACTTTCTCCTTCTGGTTCTTTGAAGTATATATTTTATCAGAGGAAAAAGCCCTACACCCACCACACCTCTGGTGTGAGTGTTTCTGAATTTGATTGTTCGTCACTTATAACTGTCATGTCTTCTTGCATTCGTGTATGCAGTGATGATTGTGGACAGTTTTCAAAATGTGTTTCCGAACTCTGGAGTTAGCATTATGACTCATCTTACCCTATTTTGCAGAAGAACCAGCAGAGCTGAAATGTGTGGGAGATAAGGAAGTATGAAAAGGGCGAGACATTGTTGTATGTGGGGAGACCATTCCAGACTGTGAGACTCTGGGGAGCCTCTGCCCTTTCAAGGCAGACTGCTGTTCTTTGTCAGCGTAGTTCTGTAAATGTTTACTGGTTACTTCTTGAGAGCAAGACCCCGTGATGGAGAACAAGACCCGGGCCTTGTCCTCAAGAACCTTAAATGCTCTTTGGTGCAATCTGAAATGTTAAAGGGGGCTTAGGGAAATAGGGAGACAGAAGTGTTGGCTAATGAAGGAACAGAGCACTGGCATCCAGTCTCTTGTAGACCTCTGATTACATATTCTATCTTCTTCCTCTTGCCACTCAACTTGTCTTCTGGTCATCCCTGGAAGTTATTTATTCAACATTTATTTATTTAGCATCTACTATGTGCCAGGCACTTTTTATGGCACTGGGAATACACAGGTGAACCAGACAGACAATATCCTTGCCCTCATGGAGCTCACACTTTTGTGGGAGCAGACAGACAAAAACCAAATATATACAATATTAGGTAGTGATAATACCATGACTCTCTTTGGAGAGTCTGAGAATGTTATTGGCCACAACAAAACACCCTTAACAGAAAGACTTCCTGCTTCTGCGGTCAGGCTGGCTGGAGCTCAGGTTAGCCTCAAAATGAGTATATATCCTTCAGCTGTTATACTGTGTGACTAGGTGAATAAAAATACAGGCACACTATGGAGAACAGTATGTAGGTTCCTTAAAAAATTAAAATAGAACTACCATACAACCCAGCAATCCCACTACTGGGCATATACCCTGAGAAAACCATAATTCAAGAAGAGTCATGTACCACAATGTTCATTGCAGCTCTATTTACAATAGCCAGGACATGGAAGCAACCTAAGTGTCCATTGACAGTTGAATGGATAAAGAAGATGTGACACATATACACAATGGAGTATTACTCAGTCATAAGAAGAAATGAAATTGAGTTATTTGTAGTGAGGTGGATGGACCTAGAGTCTGTCATACAGAGTGAAGTAAGTCAGAAAGAGAAAAACAAATACCATATGCTAACACATATATATGGACTCTTTAAAAAAAATGGTTCTGAAGAACCTAGGGACAGGTCGTGAATAAAGACGCAGACCTACTAGAGAATGGACTTGAGGACATGGGGAGGGGGAAGGGTAAGCTGGGAAAAAGTGAGAGAGTGGCATGGACATATAAACACTACCAAATGTAAAATAGATAGCTAGTGGGAAGCAGCCGCATAGCACAGGGAGATCAGCTCGGTGCTTTGTGACCACCTAGAGGGGTAGGATAGGGAAGGTGGCAAGGAGATGCAAGAGAGAGGAGATATGGGGATATATGTATATGTATAGCTGATTCACTTTGTTATAAAGCTGAAACTAATGCGTCATTGTAAAGCAATTATACTCCAATAAAGACGTTAAAAAAAAAAAAATACAGGCAGCTCTTGACAGAGCCACTTCAGTACCAGCAAGAGTGCAGGAGAAGCATGAGTTGGTCCTTTGCATATATTTAATCACAATTCACCAGACCTTTTCAGTTTAGACAAACACTTAAAATGAAGCCTCAAAACCCAGTTCTTTACAAAATTATAATTCCAGCAGCTAGATAGGTCCATCAGCTAGGTGGGAGTACTGATAGATACTTGAACCATTTGCTGATGCTTAGAATAAGGAATGTACTTAGTGCGTTTTTGTTTCTCTGTCCTTAATAAGTTATACTTTTCTAGTTTTAATGACTTGTGAAGTTTTTTCATTGATATTAGAGAGCTATCCAAAGGTACATTTAACCTTTTCTCCTTCCTTTAAAATGCTTTTGGCTGGAGAAGTTGCAGTTAATTTTGAACTTTTAGACACTAATTTTCATCTCTAACTCAGTAGTTTCTGCTGTGTACGAGATTTCCCCAAAGTGTTTAGCAGGAAGATTGTTTTACAAACACACATCATGTGGTCAGATAAATTTGGAAATTCTGGGTTAAACAAGAATGGTTTTTCTTTCCTAAGAATGTCTCAAAGCCTTTGATACGTTATGTGTATTGGGAATCTCCAAGAGGAGTTACAGCATTCTCTGTTTCCCAAATTCATCTGGGAAATCTTTGTATGGGAGCATCTTGGGGTTCTTCCTTGGTGAACATGCTTCAGGGGGCACTGCCACATGGCATGGGGCTGCTGAGGTCTTCAGCTTCTATGTGTTTTTACTGTCTGTCAATGTTTCCATTGTGGGTCAAGATCAGCACTGAAAAAAAAAAAAAGAAATAGAATGGTATAGAATGGAAAAATGGAAAAGTAGGTATTATTTTGTGAATAACTTTTGTCATAGTTATCAGTACATTTGCATGTCCATGTATGGGGTCACTGCATAGAATGTAGTTTTGACAATGAGTTGTGGTCATAAAGCTGGAAAAAAGCTGTTCTAGATTGTGGTCATGCCCTTAGTAAGTCTCACCCTGTTACCCACAGTCATAATTCTCTGGGGGAAAATTTTAGTTAAAGAGGTCTCACCCACCTGACTACAGAAGAAAGATACCTTATAATTCCCCCTCCTATCCACCCCCCCGAGAGTTGTAATTTCCAAGGTTTGAAACAGCGGTAGGTAACTTTCTAGTCTATAAGTGAGATCTGGCCTTTGACTGGGTTTCATCAGTCCATTGCACATACGTCAGTATGTGGTCTCATTTATGGATGCAGCTGCATAAAGAAAACCAAACTTTGAATGCTTTCAGTGACAGTACTCTTGGCACGTGGAGATGTAAATCCTAAAAGAGGACCTTCATCTGAGATAAGGTGGCATTTCCCACTATCTAGTAAACTAAGATTGTCACTAATGTGAAAAATGTATTTCAAGAATGTTTTTGTTTCCATCCAAATGCCATATTCCTAACAAGTTCTAGAAGCAGCTCTCCATTTTTTAAGTCAAGATATTTTTCAAAGCCTGCTCTACAAAACATTTGGGATTTTTTCCCTGTTATTCCTTTTTCCACTTTCTCTTCCTCCTTCCTCTTCATCTTAACACATCATAATAAAGAATGAAAGAGTATTTATCACTGATTATATTTATTGAATAGGTTTAATTTTAAAGCATTGGTATAATGATCTATATTTTCCTAACTAAATTAAGTTGCTTTTCATTTATATGGCTCAAATTAAAAAAATTTTAATTTTTAAAAACTAATGGATACTGGCCTTCATTAGAAAAAGAGATTCTTCTTTGCGTTGGATTTGGAGCGTGGTAAACAGTTAAAGCATTGAATTGGATTCTAGTTCTGGCTCTGCCATTAATCAGCTGTGTGACCTTAAACAAATTGCTCGATATTCTTAAATTTTTTCTTCATCTGTAAAATAAGAAGACGGCATTATATCTATAAATTTAAACATTTTTAATGCACCAACATGCCTAGGGCCAATCCCATGTCTCCTTGGTGGTGTGTCTATGCACGTGTGTATGTGTATGTGCGTGTGTGTGTGCATGAAGGAGAGCATTGGGAGTTATGTGTTTAGATGGAAAAAGCCCCAAGTATCTAAGAAATGTCTCCTTTGGGAGTGGGATAGTGTATCTGCACTCCTGGCTGTTGAGAATCTTGTGTCAGAGAACAAGATTATTTCTGAAATTCCAGCTCTCAATTGAGTTGTAAGCAGTACTCCTCCTATGAGGGGGTGGCCACCCACCTCATTTGATTTTAGTTGTGCCCCCAAATACCTACCCAGTCAAAAACATATCCAACCTCTTTTTTCCTCTCATCTTCCCAGTCCCAGCTTTCTTTCACGGAGTCAGCTTTGTGGATTTTGGCCTGAAGTTTTTGATCGTGAAAGTTACTGTTGGATTAGGATGGATTTGGAAAGTATTTTCCAAGGAACCCTAGTAGTTTGAGATGTTCAAGTCAAAAGGACTCTGGTGAAATAAGTTTCAGAAATGCTGCCTATTATAGCCTCTTCTTCCAAATATTTCTAATGCATATAGCAGTTTTGAAATAAGGAATCCTGTATAATTTTCTTAACTTGGAGCATCCAAATTAATGTGAACATTAAAGACTCTTCATTTTTAATACCTATCAACCTCGTATAGAACTATTGTTCCACAGAGTGTTCTTTGAGAAATGATCAGATAGATAATAGAAAGAGGGTATTGTCTTCAGAATTCCATATGAAAGACTCATGTATGTTTTGTGAGACAGATTTTTGGGTCCTTTTCCATTAAGCTGCATCAGTTTATTTGATTAGTTTCTTTTTTTTTTTTTTTTTTTGCGGTACGCGGGCCTCTCACCATTGTGGCCTCTCTTGTTGCGGAGCACAGGCTCCGGACGCGCAGGCTCAGCGGCCATGGCTCACGGGCCCAGCCGCTCCGCGGCATGTGGAATCCTCCCAGACCGGGGCACGAACCCGCGTCCCCTGCATCGGCAGGCGGACTCTCAACCACTGCGCCACCAGGGAAGCCCTTGATTAGTTTCTTGAAACCAAGATCCCAAAAGGATGACTTTCAGGGAAGGATAAGAAGAGAGATAGAGTGTGTGGTAGGAGCACAGCCATGGTAATCCCTGGGTGTTGGTGGGTTAGAGAAGATAGAACTAATAATGGTATAAGGCATGAGGGGTGTGGTGAGCTAAAAACTGGTCCACGTCAAAGCTATCCACGTCAAATCCCAGAAACCTGTGAGTGTGACTTTATTTGGTGAAAGGGTCTTTGCAGATGTAATTAAGTTGAAGATTTTGAGATGAGATCATTCTGGATTATCAAGATGGGCCCTAAATGTAATGCCAAGTGTCCTTATAAGAGGCACACAGAGGAGAACAGACACACAGAGTCAGAGATGATGTGCCCACAGAAGCAGCGATTAGAGTGATGTGGCTACAATTTGGGGATGGCCAATGACTGCCAGAAAGTAGAAGAGGCGGGGAATAGTCTCCCCTGCTTGCCAAATCCTTGATTTTGGACTTCTGGTCTGTGAGAGAATAAATTTCCGTTGTCTTTAGCCGTGCAGTTTGTGGTAATTTATTACAGCAGCCTTAGGGAACCAAAACAAGGGGGAAGAGCTCTGAAGGGCAACAGTGAAGCAAAACCTTAGCCACTTTAGGGTGTTACCCAGAGCCCTCCCTGACTGGTGTTTTCCATGGCAAAGGCGCAGTGGGAGCGCCAGCCCTGAATGTGGCAGGGGTTTGGAGAAGCCCTTTATCCTGGATGGGATTCCTGGCCCCAGCTTAGGTTGCTTCCCTGTCCTCAGCAACAGCCCTTGCCATGTGGAACGTGAGCTGCCTGTCCTTCTTCCCACAGGCCACCGAGGCAGAGTGCTGCACCTGGCTTTGAGTCCAGACCAGACCCGGGTTTTTTCTGCCGCAGCTGATGGCACGGCCTGTGTGTGGAGTTGCTGCTAGTCACTCAGCCCCTCTCAGCTTCAGCTTCCTGATTTCTATGTGAGAATAATGATGTTGGCCTTGCCTTCTCCATGGTGTTGTCCTGAGGCTCAAACAAGATGACGTGCTTTTCCTGAGGTGAATGCCTGTTCTCCCGACCTTCCTTCTCAGGTTACTTCACTTGCTCTGCTTCGTTCCATTGCATTTCCCAGACACCGTCTCTGACTCTATGCTTCTCTCTCTGATTTCCCCCTCCTCTTCCCCTTTTCTTCTTCTCTCTCTGTCTTTTCCTCGTTAGAGGTGGATTTTCACTGCTATAGTCACAAGACTATCTACAGCAAAGATTTCTAAACGCTTCTCTGTCACTCGGCTTTTCTCCCAAGCTCCAGCCTCATACTTGTCTGTCTCTGGATATTTCTTTTCTGAGATACTTTTTTTGTCTTTAGCTCAAACTCAATACATTAAAAACACAACTTATTCACTTGAAAAACATTGATTAAAGTGCTACTCTATGTTAAGCATGCGTATTATTTCCTCTCAAAAAGAGGACTTCTGTGGGACTCCCTTTTCTCTTATCATGGTGTCATCTTTATCCTGGTCCTCCCATTACTCAGGGAGCCTCCTGGTTATTCAGTTTACCCCTTGTTCTCTGTTTGTTGTTTTACCCTTGTAATGTCCTGCATACCTGATGACCAGTTTGTAGTAATTGCCTTCTAACTGGCTTCCTGTCTTCATTCTTCATGGGTCTCCACGTTACTGCTAGGTTACATTTCTAAAAGCATCGTGCTGGTCCTCCCGTCCCCTGCTCATAGACTCTCAGTGACTCCCATGACCTAACCCCCCAGGCCTCCACCTCGGAGTCCTGAGCCCAGAACCTGAAGTTGGGCACCTGTACCAGTTATGGCTCCGCCATAAACTTGCTGAGTGACCTTGGGTATGTCACAACATTTGCAAGAATAGGAATTTGGATTTGATAACTGCTAAGGTTTCTTCGAGCTTGATCAGGCCACTGTTCTATCTTTTTTTTTTTTTTGTGGTATGCGGGCCTCTCACTGTTGTGGCCTCTCCAGTTGCGGAGCACAGGCTCCGGACGCTCAGGCTCAGCGGCCATGGCTCGCGGGCCCAGCCGCTCTGCGGCATGTGGGATCTTCCCAGACCGGGGCACGAACCTGTGTCCCCTGCATCGGCAGGCGGACTCTCAACCACTGCGCCACCAGGGAAGCCCCACTGTTCTATCTTTTTAACGTTAATCCTCACTCCTTCCTGTGTTAACCCTGGGCTAAGTCTTGTGATTTCCTGCCTTATGCTTTTGTTAGACCTCTTCTTTCTAGTCTGGAATTCCTGCTCCTCTCTTCTTTTGCTTTGCACCTTCACATAAGTCCTGACCTCTCCAGGAAGTGTTTTGAAATGACGTTACCTGGCTTTAACTCTTCGCATCAGTCTGTATCACCTACTTTGTGTTAATATAACTATTCTAGTTGTTTTAAAAAAATCTTTTGTTACTATGTGAATCTTTGTTTATTTAAGTTTTAACATGCTTATTTCTTCCGGACAATTCGATTGAGGAGTTGAGGGATATTGGCCTTGCCTTCTCCACGGTGTTGTCATGAGGCTCAAACAAGATGACGTGCTTTTTAGTGTCAAGATGTTATATTTTTTAGTGTCCTTTGGAATGTTTTGCATGTGTCAGCTAACATATGTTGATTAATTTATTTGCTTTGTCATAAATGGTTTTTACCAATACATACACACTCCCTTAATACCCCTCCTCAAAAAAAAAAAAAAAACACCAAATAAAGGCCTTGATAATTGAAAAGTGGAATAGTAAATACAAGGGGTGTTAGGACTCTCCTGACAAGTTGCCATACATTCTGTTCTTTTCCCTGTTTTTAAACTCAGAAAATCTGCTTGGTAGTGCTAGTAATTTTTACCTTATAAAATTTTAGGTCACCAAAAGCTGCAAATATGCTACATTCCCGCAATACACACTCTTCTTCTTTAAGAAAATGGGTTTCATTTGATCTTCTTCTTATTTAGCCAGGTATAAACTATAAGAAAAAGTTTAGCAGGGAAAGGAGCAAAATGGTGAGGCCACTTCCAGTGTCCCCCACCATTCTGACGTGGTTACTTCTATCTTAACAATCTCATGGCACTATGACATGACCAAAGATCACTTCTCTCAATTAATACTGGTGTGTGAACTAGGCTCTCATTTAAGAAAAATAGCAATTTATCTTTTACTACTGTTAGTTTTGGTGGAAGTCTGGAATATGGTTTCAGTAAAGAAAAAAATGAACTTACAGATAATACACAAAACAGAAGCCTCTGCTACAAAAATTTTGTGATATAAAACTTTTATTTATTTATTTTATTTATTTATAAAGCACATAAATCTTAAGTGTACAGCTCAGTGAGTGTTTAATTTATGAATAAGATCAAGATCATATGAATAAATCATCCAGATCAAGATGTGAACATTTCTTTCACCCCCAAAGACTACTTTGTGTCCACTCAGTCAATACCCCTCCATTATTCTGACCTCGGTCACCATGAATTAGTTTTGCCTCATGCCAACCTTCAGATAAATGTAATCATACCGTAAATAGTCTTTCTTTCTTTCTTTTTTTTTTGGTCTGGTTTCTTTTTCTCAACCTTAGATTTGTAAGAGTAATTCATATTGTTGAATTCATGCATGACACAGGCATGCAGTTTGGTCTTTTTCACTGCTGTGTAATATTCTGTTGTATATACAACAATTGTTTATCCATTTTATTATGAATGGATATTTGAGTTATTTTCAATTTTGACTTTTAAGAATAGAGCTGCTATGGACATCCTCAAACACGTATTTGGTGGAAAAAAAGCCCTCATTTCTGTTTGGTATATACCAAGGAGTAGAATTGTTAGGTCATAGCATATGTGTTCATTCAGTTTTAATAGACACTACCACTTTTCCTAAGAAAAGCTCTACCAATTTACACTTCTACCAGCAATGAACAAGGGTTTCATACAACTCTTTTTAAGTGGATTCAAAATCTGTAATAAATGTTGCCAGTAGGGAATATGCCATCCATCCTCTTATTGCTATTAAAATCCTAATTAGGGATTATAGCAGGCATCTAAAATATCCTCTTAGAGCATCTCTTTTAGATATCAGCATGAGACTTCACTTTCTAATATAGGGGTTCTCATCCCCAGCTGCATATTAAAATCATTGGGGAGCTTATAAAAAGAATACTTTGTCTTGGTTCTCATCAAGTTAAATAAAAATTTCTAAGGGTGAGACCTGAGCATTGGTCATTTTAAAGAGCCTGGTAAGTCTAATGGGCAGCCATGGTTGAAAACCAAAGGACCAGTATTCTGGTCAGTCTTTAAGCTATGTTCCTTCATTTGTTTTAAGAAGCTGTCTCTTAGTGTTGCTGTATGTTCTTAGTTTGGATATACCGTGTGTGTGTGTGTATGTATATGTTTATGTATGTATACATGCACACACATATAAGATTTATATTCCAAAGGGAACTGATGGAAATCAGAGGAATCTGTTCACATAATCTCATCTTCAAGTGGCTACTGGGCTGATGACTATCCACTAAGTTCAATACGCTGAATAAGTATCTTGAGTTTTTTCCCAAAGGAAAATTTCAGGCCACGATTCAACACTCACTCCCTAGTATGAGATGGCAGTCACCGTAACCACCATGTTGATTAGACCTACCCAGACTCAATGACAAGGTGAACCAAGAAATCACCTAGATAATCCAAGGCTTAAATTCAAACTACTGAGAAAGGAGGCTGACTTTCCTTGTATCCTTTTTTTGGCTAGCTAAGTGCCTCATTAATATCCCCTAGAATTTTAATTTCTGTTTCTCACCTGCCTTTGGAAAATACTGTAAGGCATTTTCTGTTTCTACTTCTCCCATCGACTCAGGTTCTTACATATAAATCTGAATAGCAGGTGTTGATGTGGAACAATGGCCTTTGAAGGGCAAACATTTCCTTTTAATCCAAATGCTCCAGACTGGCTGTCTCTGTTTCTTGCAGAATTGCTGAGCCCTTCACTGTACTTGTTACTAGACAGACCTTAGTGTCGCTCCTGCTGGGCCCCACTGAATCAGTGAAGTGAATATTTCAAGCCAAGTTTGCATGTCACTTGTCACATGGATGACACAGGTGACATTGGTCCCTGATCTCTCCTTTGCATTATCCGCAAGGTCTCTATATTACTCTGGTTCACTTTGCTGGTGGAGATCTGCCTGCTAAAGTTATAGGAGAGCAGCAAGTACAGTGATACAAATTGATTTTATTTATGATAAAATTAAGACATGACAGCAGTGGGCATATACCTGGAGAAAACCATAATTCAGAAAGATACATGCACCTCAATGTTCATTGCAGCATTGCTTACAATAGCCAGGACATGGAAGCAACCTAAATGTCCATCAACAGAGGAATGGAGAAAGAAGATGTGGTACACATATACAGTGGAATATTACTCAGCCATAAAAGGAACAAAATAATGCTTTGCAGCAACATGGATGGACCTAGAGATTGTTGTACTGAGTGAAGTAAGTCAGACACAGAAAGACAAATATCATATGATATCGCTTATATGTGGAATCTTAAAAAAAAAAAGAGTACAAATGAACTTATTTACAAAACAGAAGTAGAGTCATGGATAAAGAAAACAAACTTACGGTTACCAGGGGATAAGGGGCAGGAGGGATAAATCGGGAGATTGGGACTGACGTATACACACTACTATATATAAAACAGATAACTAACAAGAATCTGCTGTATAGTACAGGGAACTCTACTCAATACTCTGTAATGGCCTATATGGGAAAAGAATCTAAAAAAAAGGAGTGAATATATGTATATGAATAACTGATTCACTTTGCTGTATACCTGAAACTAATACATCATTGTAAATCAACTATACTCTAATAAAAATTAAAAAAAAAGAAGTAACAGCAAATGAAATGAAATACGGTTATCTAAACTGCATGTTTCATAGTCTTAGCTATCCAGCTGAGGTGTTTCTTTGAGAGAAGAGTATAGACGCCAGGTCCTCGAGGGTCTCCGCATTTCCCTGGAAGGCCAAAGGCAGTGATGCCTCTGAAAATGCCTTCACATATCAAAGGGCTTCCAGAATCTCCCTGGGGGAAAACAAGAGGAATGATGAAGACCAACACCAAATATGACCACTAGCAGAATGGAAGAAATTCCATTTAATGTGGAGCCTTTAAGGTGAAGTTAAGACCAACCCTGACTTACTTGACAATTAGTGCTTAAAAAACCCAAATGTTTGGGAATATTCAATAATATGTTCAAATTGGTTTTCTCGATTTGTTTATGAAGCAGTGAAAATTGAAATGAAACTTGTATTATTTGTGTAATCCACTAACGTTGAGACAAATTCTCTGCTTTAGAAACTCTCCTGTTTGTCATTTTCTCAAAATGTTTAATAATCGCTCAAGGGATAAAATAGTCAAATGCAGATTGGCCACTGAGGCAAAGAATAAAAGCCATGTTTTCTAGTTCCTCCAGCAGATAATTGTCTTCCCAAAGGAACAAAACCGAAGCAACCTTTTCCTTCCCCTTCTCAAATAGACAGAAATTGCTACCTCGAGTCTCCTTTTTTTTTTTTTAATGAGAAAGAAACATTTAATGAAATAAGTTATACAACAGTATCTCTAAAGAGCGTATTGAGTGTGAAAGACTCAAAATAAAATTCAACTCATCAATACAGTAATCACTGAAGAGAAAATTACATTTTAAAACTTGCGTTATTAATCTGCCAGTCTATCACCCTACATAGTATCAATGAACATTAAAATTAGACCTTGGAGGCCAATTCCTTCAAACTCCCACAAACACCATTCTTTTCTAGCAAACATCGTTCATTTAGTCAATGCTTACGGAGCATCTACCATGTGCCATGTAGTCTTCTAGACACTAGGACTAAATCAGTGAACAAAATAGACAAAAAGAAAAAAAAAATAGACAAAAAGAACTGCTCTCGTGGAATTTACGTTACTCTGATTTTCCTCCCGAGTCTCCTTAGAGCATCTGATGCTAGATGGATGCTCCCGGAAGTCAGTGATAACACTTTGGTACTGCCTGGTTCCACTAGGAGGGAGGCTTCAGTTAGCTGTAAATCATGCTTTATTCTTGTACGTGAGCCATCCAATATGTGACCTTGTATTCTCTCAAGGAACTTTAGAATCAGCATATTTAAATGTATTTAAGGTCTAGAGACCAGCTTGGCTGTTTCCGGCTTTAGGGAGGATGGGTGGTGCCAGATGAAGGGCTGTTGAGGCTTGTACACAGAGTTCTGCAAATGCAAGGCTCTGAGGGCTCAGCTCCATCCCCGTGAAGTGAGGAGTGACAAACCAGTGCTCAGAGCTTAAACCTTTGTCAAGGGTTCTTCTACTCCTATCTTTAAGCGGAGCCCAGTCCCAGCCCTTCTCAGGGCATATGGTAGGCAGGCTTGTGTGTACTTTGGAATGGATCATGCTTGGAAGTTGTTTCCAGGGGTTGAGCTCAGCTCTAGGAAGCTATGGGGTTTACCCTGGAGATCTTGAGTCCGTCTTGGGAATACAGGCATTTCAGACTTACCTGGTTAAATGGCAGAGGAATTTTTGGGGGGTGATCAGATGGGGATAACCTACTGAAGGCCCTAGAGGAACCCTGACTTCAGCTCTCCTCAGTGTTATATATTTTTCAGTTTAGATCTATATATGTTAATATGAAAAATGAGAAAAAATAGCTTCTTAGTGGTTTTCGATATAAAATCAAGAAGATGTAGTAGTTCAACCCAGGCACTAGCGTGGTTTATGATGAACAACTCACCTGAGCTGAGAACATTAATTAATTTGACTGGAGCTTTATCAAACTTCTTTTTTTTTTTTTCTTTTTCTTTTCTTTTTTTTTTTTTTTTGCGGTACGTGGGCCTCTCACTGCTGTGGCCTCTCCCTTGCAGAGCACAGGCTCCGGACGCGCAGGCTCAGCGGCCATGGCTCACGGGCCCAGCCGCTCCGCGGCACGTGGGATCTTCCTGGACCGGGGCACAAACCCGTGTCCCCTGCATCGGCAGGCGGACTCTCAACCACTGCGCCACCAGGGAAGCCCTATCAAACTTCTTTTTAAAAGCACTAGGACGCTGTAGAAGCCAGTGTCATGACAAGGCAAAGAGTGACTTCACGTTCTCTACATCTGCATGAATTAACCCAACAGCTAGAGTTTGGGATCTTATTTTACTTACACTGCAGGAATCTCTTCCACCTTTGAGGCTTCCGGCACAAATCATATTCAGTCCAATCACAGGGTTATAATTATAGTGGCTTCGATCGTTGCAGATTTTTCTGTCTATGACGGTGACATTGACCTCTCTCAAAATATCAGACCGAGGTGAATTATTGTGAAACCTACCCCACCCTGCAACTCGACACATAGTTCCAGGTTTCACATCATCCCCCAATTTAGGGAGAGTAAGGATAGCCACGTTTTTATTAATTGTTGCTTTTTTGTTCAGCTGTTGGAAGACAAGCAAAAAGTTAACAGAATGAGATAATTAAGAATTTCATCCAATAAAAATGAATTAAAAAAAATAAAAATTGCACATTTTTATTTAAATTCTAGCTGAACCCTCAGGGACCCCCACCCCCCACCCCCTTACGCAGCTACAGTCTGTAGTTATCAGGGCACTGAGAAAGGTTTCCATGTGGGTGGCCAGACTGTAGGAGCTTCTATACTTTCAATCAAAAGTATAATCAAAGGTTCGTACCTGTAGAAGTTTAAGATCACCCTCATGCGTGTCCTGGTCATAGCATGGATAGGGAAACACTTTCTTAACAAACATGATCTGTTTTTCAGGCTCTTTCTTGGTTATTGAGTGAGCCCCAAGAACGATCTGGGATCTTCTGTTCCTGAAAACAGACACAACGCCATTAATTTGGTTTACTCTTTAAATCAGAAGCTGAGCATATTATGTGCTGATCAGTTTCATTGTCCCATTTGTAAATACGCTTGCTGTGAAAATACTTGTTCATGGTTCAGAAAAAAATGTGTACTTTAAAGAATAAAAAGTGAATTGTTTATGAATTTATCATTACCATTATCATCATGATCACCTGTGGCTTATTTATAACAAGCTAAACTAGTTTCACTGAAAAACAAATGATAAGAGAATTCCATGGCAGCTAAGCCAAGTCTTGGGATCTTTGCTGGGGTTTTACTGCCATCCCCTCAACCTTCCTTTAGTTGTCATAGAGAATCAGGTTGCAGATGACTGGAAAACAGAGATCACAGTAGTCTAGAGACAAAAGCAAAAGACACTCGATAGTTGTAGACTAATGCACTGAAGAAATCTTTGTAAGAGAACAGCAGACTTAAATGGGAAAACTTTCAGAGATAGATCGCTTAGTGGAAGACCCTATTTGCATGGCATTGAGTGTGTGTTTGAGGGGATGGTGGTCTGCAGGAGGGTCCCAGCATTCTTTCCTTTTATTACTCCATGCTAAAGGTTCATTTTGGTTAATAAAATCAAGATCCTCTCTGATTCATTAATGATTAATGATGCATTAATGATGATAAGGCCATTATCACTCACATCTTAGTGTATAAACTACACCAACCATATATTCACATCGCTGTTTTTCCATTACACAGCTGATATCAGTCTCACTTAAGACATTAGAACAGTGCTTTCAGTAGACTATACTTTGATGATGAAATGTTCTGTAAATCTGCACTGTCCAATATGGAGCCCCGTGTAGGCTACTGAGGACTCGAAATGTGGCCAGTGAGACCGAGGACCTAAATTTGTAATTTGATTTAACTTTAATTAATGTAAATGTATATAGCCATAGATAATTACATAGCCAACATGGTAGTGGCTATCATAATAGACAGCCCAGGTTTAGAAGCTTGATTTAGGGAGCGGAGAAAAGACCAGCCCTGGAAGAGGTTTGAAGGCAGTGGTTGACGGTGGTTAAGAGATGGCGTGAGAAGTTCATAAGAAAAACAGGAAGGCATTCAAAAGAAGCTTTCTCTGATTGACAGTGGTGCTCAGGCCCCTGAGGGGACACTGAAATTTTCACCCTTCCGCACCATCATGAAGTCAAGATCAGAAGCATCTAGGGAAGCTCTAGGGGAGATCTTCCGGAAGAGCTCTGGTTGCTGCTTCCTCATTGGTCGGATTCTTTGGGGCTGAGCCTGGGCTCAACTCCCTTTTGGGGTAAAGCAATTTGTCAAAGATGTAAGCGATGTAAAGATCCTGTGGCTTTAGTGGTATTTACTGTCTTCATTAATATTCCCCCAAGTTAGAATATCTCCACAAATGTTTTTTAAACCCAAGCACGTACACGTTACAGTGAGCTGCAGTCAATACCCAGTCTCTTGCAATCAAAGCCCCGGCACAGATACTTTTGTCTTGAAGTAGCACCATGTAGGGTCTTGAATGAGGAGTCACTTCATTTCCTCCAATAATTTTTACACAGAGATCTGTTAAAAAGAAAAAGACAAGTCATATCAGTGACCCCTCCAAAGAGTTCTACCTAAAGCCATGTTTCTAAGACTAGACATGCATTTCCCACTTAGAGAGGAGGGGAGATGAGGGCATCCTCCCCATCTTCATGTGGATTTCAGATATCTGAATGTAAATCCCATTCCTGTTGGACTTTCTGAGAAGGTCCTGCTATTTCATCCACAGAAACCATGCCTTTGGTCGTTCCAGGGATTATCAGGCTGGAAATCTGTCACAACCGCTGACCTCAGGCCTCAGGGCTTGCAAAGGCAGACAACTGTGCATGGGTTTATACCAGTAACACAAGGAGCCGCTGGTGATGATGACAACCTTGAGTGCTCTCCCACACCTCTCCCTTTCTGGCTAAGTATTAATTTGGGGAAGCAGAGTGGCTTTTAGAAGCTTGAAAACCACCCTTTTTGCCCCAAGCCCTTGCAAAACCCCACAGCTTACAAACTGATATTAGTACCTTTTAGCTGTGACCCTACCCTTGAGTTCTTTGGTCATTGTGAGACTTTTGCTTATTGAAATTTGCACTCTTCTCATTCATAAATTGAGAGAATAATATCTTTTGCAACTGAAGCTCCCCTTCAATCTCCAGACTGAACCACATGGTTTAATTTAAGCCCTTTTCCAATGAAGAGAGGAGAGAAGATGCTATAGGGAGAGAATTCTGCCTTAGTAAAATTTCTTTGGTGTTAGAACAAGAGTAGAGATTCACTATTAGCGAACAGTGAGACCAAAGCACGAGGCAAACCATACATGTTGGTTGAGAGGATCTTGTGCCCTTGTGATATACTCTCAGCATCACCTTCCTACACCAGACGTTCTTGGGTTCTCCCCAAACGTTTCTCCTGACCATTGGCTGGGACTCAGGTTTGCTTCAATAGGGCACAGTGCCTGTTACTCCATTATTAAAGCTAACTCATTGCCAGATTTACAATGAGGTGTAAATGATGAGAGTGGGGGAAGGGGAAGTGGGTTTCCAGAAGGGAGTTGGGAAGGAGAAGTCCTAGACTCTAGAAGTAAAAAGATAAGGAACTTAGAGAAACCAAGAGAACTTCACCTACATCTCAATTTTCCTGGGGTGTATCACAAATAGATGGATTTCAAAGATGCATCTTTGGACCGTCTGGGCTGCAGAAATCATAAACTCAGTATAATAGTTCATTTTGCAGAGTCCTGTGTTTGGTGAGCACAAATACCACCTCAGAAAAAGTCCCCATATCCCACAACCTAGGATTCGGGAATAGGATTTAGAGCGGGTGAGAAGCTTTCATAACTAGCAATTCTTGGTTCCCACCCAGAATCACAATAAATTAAAATCACTGGGGCTGGGATATCAGCATTGTTTCAAACCCTCCAGAGGATTCTAACGTGTAGAAAGATTGAGACCTCCCATCCAGAGCATCAAGTCTTGCTTTGCTGTGTCTGTTCCTCTTAGGGACCCACATTGCTCTCTCTGACCACAGGAAACAAAGAGTAAGTTGCTTTTGTTGTTTCCTTTGAAGAAAAGATAAGATTGGGTTTTTAAAATCTGCTCTGTTTTCACTGTTGTGGAGGATTTGACATGCCTGAACATAGTCGTGCTATGCCCTACTTATAGTACTCTGCCCACCCTTTTGTTTCTAATGCCCTGTAACCTTATTATTTCTAAAACTTTTAGGTGCAAGATAAACTAGAGAACTTCCTTGGGAATTTTTGGTAAGATAGGTTGTTGCATCAGCATCTGCCCACCACTTCCATCTCCAAAAGCTGCCAGGATGTGGGGAAAACCCATGGCTGCTCCACATTTGTCCAGCACAGTTCAGCCTAGCCCCAGAGTGCTTTTCACTGCCTAGAAAGTTTTTAAGGAACATCTAGAGCTACCCCGGGGCTATTACCCTTCTAGTGATAATCCCATGACTTTTGCAGCATTTCAAACTGATGCATGTGCAACTCACACAAAACCAGGCAAGTTGGTTACTACTTAGTACATCAAAGAATAAGCTTAATACAAAATACTATAGCACTTCCAAAGAGTCAATGTGGGGATGCTCCCAATGTCCTAATGTATTCCCAAGGACACACTAACCTAGAGAAATAATGATAAATATTCGAATAATTCCTGATTCTTGGGGTGTGTCTAGGTCAGGTTTAAAAAATATATATTTATTTATTTATTATTGAAGTATAGTCGGTTTTGTCATTAAAGCTATCTATGCATTTTCTGCAGCAAGAAAGGCTGAGGCATCACTATTCCTTCCCTGAAAGGTCCTATTTGTCTTCTAACTTAAGAACTTTTTGTTTGTTTGTTTACTTGTTTTTACAGTGTCCTTTTTGGCAGTTTTCAAGCCCCAAGTTGGCAGCACTGGTGGTTCTATTTTCTTTTGTAAAGGAACTGTAAAGAAGAAAGAAGGTTGTTTTTCTTTCTAAAATAAAGATATATGTAGAATCCAAGAAAGAATGTTAAGGCTTGCGAGAAAAAAATCTCCTCTTAGTACACTTAGCTAATACTGCCAAAGAGTCTGCTCCATTTTGCTTAACTGCTATAATGGAAATGACAAGAATCAGTCTTACCTTCAGGAATTAGAAGGAGGAAAATGACCATTGAGAGAGTGGCTGCCAGAAAGGTAGAGGAGTTCCTCATTGTGGCTGGTGTCCCCACGTCAATCAATGTGAAAATCTGTTTTCAGTTCTTGATTGGCTCTTATTTATATATCGAGAGTACAAAGGATGTGGTTTCCTTTCTTTTCTTTCTTTCCGATTTCAAAGTTGAGTATTAGGAAAAAGAAAAAACAAGCCACAAGTGAGAACAGTGAGTAATCACTCATCTGCGGGCATGCTTTCCTTGGCTAGGATTGCCGAGGGGAGAGGGTTGTAATTCTACAGAGTGGGTGGGGACAACGGGCCCTCGTTGCCATCAGAACATAGTATATAAGAAGAGACTCCAAATGTTTCAGCTGAGATTTCGTGGATTCTGGTTTTCATCAGCAGCAACATTATCTTTTCTATCCACAAATGAAAGCTCTTTAAAGACTTAAATCAGAGATTTAAAATTGGTAACCTAAAAGTTGGTCACCAACCAAGTGTCTTTCTAGTCATCTCCTTGGATTTTGTAAGGATTAATCAGCTAAGGGCACGTGGAAATATAGGATGGAGGCTTATTTATTCATAAGCTCCTGCTTGGATTTTCCTTCCCCACTTTGTGGAGGGTAACTTATTGTGTCCCTGTCTGGAGTTCGGCAGGTGGGGACAGAGGCTGGTGCGGTAGGGAGGGTTAGCTCTCTCCAGTCCCCTGATTGGGCTTCCCCTGATCATTTGATTTTACAACTTTAGACATGTGGAAGTATCTCTGAGTTGCTCCTTCCTTCCTCCCTTCCTGTCTCTCCCTCCTATCCTTCCTTCCTTCTTTCTGGATTTAGCTAAGAAAGGAAAATGGGTGTCAGACATGGCTACTTTGCTTCAGTAAGGAAAATATCTCACTCTAAGAAGGATCATCCTCAGTCCCTGAACGAACAGTATTCAGTGTGCTTTCTATTAGAAATGTCTTTAGCTCTTTTTCTGAGCTGAGGATGTGGTCTTTATTATATGACATGTATATGGTCGTAGGTTTGATCAGGGTGTTTGGTGTTAACCAGCCATCCCCAGAATTAACACCCTGATGACTTCAGACTCAGAAGTTGCTTTTTCAGAAATCACATGACCTTGGAAGGAAGCCCTACTGAGATACCTGTGTTTCCTTTTCCCAGATATTACTAGGGTATCAAAGATGAATCATTTTCAATAAAGCAGTGGGATACCCTGCTTCTGTTTTTGGTGAATAATTTTCGTGCAGACTTTAAAAAAAAATCAAATTTTAATTGACTACAGCTACTGAAAATTTCCTAAAGGAAACATTGATAATTCTGTTTCTTTTTATGTGACTATGGTTACCTTTCCTAGACTCATGTTGACTTTTAACAGCTTTCCGAGATATAATTTACATACCATCAAGTTCACTCGTTTGAAGTGTATAATTCAATGGCTTTTAGTGTATTTCTAGAGTTGTGTAACCATCACCATGATCTGATTCTAGTACATTTTTATCATTCCCCGAAGAAGCCTCATAGTCATTAGCAGTCACTCAGCATTACCCTCCTTCCCCCACTCCCCTGCCCTAGACAACCTCTAATCCACTTTCTGTCTCCTTAGACTTGCCTATTTTGGACATTTCATATAAATGGAATCGTAGAATATGTGGTCTTTTGTGACTGATTTCTTTCACTTAGCATAATGCTTTTGAGGTTCATCCATAGTATAGCATGTATGAGTGTTTTATTCCTTTTTATTGCCAAATAATATTCCATCATATGGAAATATCACGTTTTATTTACCATTTCAGCAGGTGATATACACTTGGGTTGTTTCTACTTTTTACCTATTATGAATAATGCTGCTATGAACATTTATGTACGAATTTTTGGGTGGACATACGTTTTCATTTGGGGTGTGGCATAAACCTAGGAGCAGGATTACTGGGTCATATTGGAGCTACGTTTAACATCTTGAGGAACTTCTAAACTATTTTCCAAAGTGGCTGCATCATTTTACATTCCCATCAACAATGAAGGTTCCAGGTTTCTAAATTATTGCCAGTGCTTGCTATTAGTATTATTTTTTATAATTGCTATTCTAGTGGGTGTGAAGCAGTTTCTTATTGTGGTTTTGATTTGTACTTCTGTAATGACTAATGACTAATGTTGAGTTTCTTTTTATGGGCTTCCTAGCTATTTGTATATCTTATTTGGAGAAATGGCTATTCAAAAATGTTGCTTGTTTTTTGACTGACTTATTTGTCTTTTTATTATTGAGTTGTAAGTGTTCTTTATATGTTCTGGATATGAGCCCCTTATAAAATAAATGATTTCCAAATATTTTCTCCCAGTCTGTGGGTTGTCTTTTATTTCTCTTGATGGTGTCTTTTGGAAGCACAAAAGTTTTAAATTTTGATGAAGTCCAACTTATCCATCTCTTTTATCACTTGTGCCTTTAGTTTCACATCTGAAAAATCACTGACTAATCCAAGATCACAGAGATTTACTCTTAGATTTTCTTCTAAGAGTGTTACAGTTTTAGTACTTACATTTAGGTCGCCTTTTTAATTAAATTTTTGTCTGGTTCAAATTAATTTTTGTGTGTGGTTTGAGGTAGGGGTCCAACTTCATTATCTTGCATGTGGATATTCATTTGTCCCAGAATTATTTCTTAAAAAGACTATTCTTTCCCAAGGAATTGTCTTGATCCCTTTGTCAAAAATCAGTTTGCCATAAACGTTAGAGTTTATTTCTGGACTCTCAGTTTATAACATTATCTGTCTTTATGTCAGTACCGTATTGGCGTATGTCCTTATGCCAGTGCCATACTATCTTAATTACTGAGGCTTTGTAGAAAGTTTTGAAATTGAAAGGTGTGTGTCCACTAACTTTCCCACTAACTTTGTTCATTCTAACAGTCTTTTTCAAGATGTTTTGACTGTAAAGTATAAATTCTAAAAATTGTGTATTAAGGCTGTTTATTTACGTTCTTGGGGAAAAATTTTAATTTATTCCAGCTGTGAATGAGCCATTGCACTATTGTAAGCCAGTAGTTCTCAAAGTGTGGTTGGTGAACCCCTAGGGGTTCCTGAAACCTTTTCGGGGGTCTGCAAGATTAAAATTATTTTCATAATAATACTAAGGTGTTGGTTTTTCATCTGTGTTGACATTTTCACTGATGTCACAAAGGGAAGGACAGATAAAACCGCTGGTGCCTTAGCACAAGTCAGTGCAGTAGCACCAAACTGTACTTGTAATCACTGTATTCCTCATTGTCAGACACTCTCAGAAGAGAAAACCAGTTTCAACTAAGAATGTCTTTGACAGCTAATGGGAACATACTGTATAGCTTCGGGAAGGCTACCTAATGCACTGTGGTAACCTAAATGGGAGGGAACTCCAAAAGGGAAGGGATATCTGCATGTGTATGGCTGATTCATTTTGTTGTGCAGTGGAGGCTAACACAACATTGTAAAGCAACCATACTGCAAAAAAAATTTAAAAAAAAAAGAATGTCTTTGATGAGACAGTAGAAACAGGAAAATTAAAAAAAAATGTAACACATCTTTACCCTGTAGTAAATGTCTCTTTAATATTCTCTGTGATGTGGGAACTGTGCAAAATATGCATGAAACATGTTGGTTACACATGAAAGTACAATGGTTGCTTTGGGGAAAGGCACTGGTGCAATTGGTTGAGTTGTGAACTTATCTCTTTCATGGAATACTATTTTTATTTGAAAGAATGCTAACAGACAAAATATGATTATTCAGACTTGGGTATTTGACAGACATTTTCTCAAACATGAATGAAGTGAGCCTGTTGCTTTAGAGAAAACAACTGACAATGTGTTGCTAATGATAAAATTAGAGCTTTCAAGTGAAAATTAGAATTTTGGGAACACTTGTGTCTGCTATCACAAGCTTGACATCTTCCAAACACTTAAGGACTTTCCCAATGAGATGGTAGTGACATTAACAAATGTATTTTAAAACATACTGTGCAATGAATGTGTCAACAGTTGGAAAATCTACATAACCCAATGAATTGATATTTTTCAAGAAAGCAATGCATGCTGTTACATGCACTTGTATTTGAATTTGCTGTCCTCTTTCCATGGTCATAGAGGAGTGAATCAGCTATTGGGGAAAAGGCCTGGAATCATACTGATTGATACATTACATAAATATTTATTGAATGCCTCTCAGGTGCCAGACACAGTGTAAATGCTGGGGATAAGAAGCAAAGGTGAATAAAACACATTTAATCTTTGCCATTATGGAGCATAGAGTCTACTAAGGAAGACATGTGAAATGATTTTAAATTGTTGTAAGTAACATAAAGGAAAAAAATTGGGTGCCGAAATGGAGAATACTAAGGGACGGTCTGTCTCAGAGAAGATGAGCAGCTGACGTTAAAGCCCAGAACTGCCGGATGAAAGGGTGCCAACCTGAGAAAACCTAGTTTATGGGGAGTGAGTGTGTGTGCAGGTGTGAATGTGAGTGCCTGTGGGGATGGGGACGTATGTGAGAGTGTATGTGTGAGGGCAGGTGGGTGCTCACAAAGTGCATGTGTGTGTGTGTGTATGTGTGGAACTGAGAGAAGAATATTGGCACAGCCAGAGTGGAGTGAGTGAGGCAGAGACTCCAGCTCGAGCAGGGTCTTGTACACCATGGGAAGTTCAGATCTGTTCTCAATGTCTGTGAAAAGGCCTCTGTTAGAGGACATTCTATTTACACACTTTTGGAACAGGGTGATGTTCTTGTCCTCTCCGCTCATGACAGATTGAGGAAACCAAGGCCCAGAGAGCTTGAATGGTTTCTTCAGAGTCCTGGGGTGTGTCAGAGGCAGAGTGAGATCAGGAGCTCTGTCCCAGGTTCACTGCTCTTCTTACTCTGCCAGTCAGGGCTGCAGACAAATCGCTTCTGTAGCTGGGTTTCTGCTTAGAGAAGGTACAGTTCTTTTTGTACAAGTTGTCTCAGTGTTCTCAGTGGGGGAGATTGCTCAGGGCTGAGTGCCTTGTAGGTAACAAGCATTCAATATTTGGAATTGTCTCATTGGATACACAGAAATGTCTATTTCTACATATTTTAAAGAAGAGATAATAGACTTGGAGAGGGAAGGAGCAGGAAAACTGACATTTCGGAAAGTATTTTCTTGTAAGTCAGGCTTCTGAACTGCTCCAGGCTTCAGCATCCTTCTCTACATAGTGAGGGAGAGAGTTGGACTAAGTGCTCTTTGGAGCCCTTCTAGGCTTAACAGTCAGTGAATATACAAGGCCAGGGTGTGGGTTTCTGAAACCACGGTTTTGATCACTTGGGGTTCTTTCAGCATGGGCTTTATGCACGCTGGGTTTCAGTGAGTGGAGGTTGCTGGGTGTGCCTTCCAGGCACTGTACTTTGAACAACATGGGTTTAAATTTCGAGCGTCCACTTATCCATAGATTTTTTTTCCCACTAAATAAGCAGTACAGTGCTACTTGATCCTAGGTTGGTTCAATCCGCAGGTTCGGAACCATGGATATGGAGGGCCAACTATAAAGTTATACATGGATTTTTCGGCTGTCCAGAGGGTCAGTGCCCCTAACCCCTGCTGTTGTTCAAGGGTCAACTATATAAATAAAGGTCAGGGGGAGGGGGAGGGAGCATGAATTGGATGTGTGTGCAATGCGATTTTAAGCAGGGAAATTTAGGAAGGTGTGTTGAGAAGGTGACACTTTAGCAAAGATTTGGAGGATGGTAGGGTGCTAGTCATGAAGATATTGGGGGGAACTTTCCAGGAACAGGGGAAAAGCCCTAAGTGGGTTCCTGGTGAGTATGAGGAAGGGCAGGAAGGCCAGCATGGCTCGAGAGAGGAGATTGAGGCGAGCACAGAAGGAAATGAAGTCAGGGGAATGCTGGAGACAAAACTGTGAGGGCCTCATGGGACCTTGACCCCAACAGAAACAGGAGCCATTGCTGGGCTTTGAGCAGGGGACAGACATGAGCTGAAGTGTCTGAACAGGATCACTTTGGCTGCCGTTCAGGGAGCAGACCGAATGCGGGCAAGGGAGGAAGCGGGGAGGTTAGGAGGTGATTGCAGTGATTTAGGACAGAGAGGATGGTGGGCTGGACCCAGCAGGTAGCAGCAGAGGTCATAAGATATAGTCTGATTCTGGATATATTTTGAAGGTAGGGCAGGTAATATTCCCTTGCAGAATGGATGTGCAGTGAAAGAAAAAGAGAAGAGTCCAAAAGACTCCAGAATTTTTGGTCTGAGCAATGGGGAGGTTGGAGGATGGAGCTGCCATGAAATAATGGGGAAGTCTAGAGTTGACGCAGGTTTGGAAGGGAAGATAGGAGGTCTGCTCCAGACAGGTTGCGTTTCAGATGTCTGCTAGACACCCAAGTGGAGCTTCAGAGTAAGACAGCTGGCTCTAGCAGCCTGAAGTTAGGGAGATGTCTGCGCTAAAGACAGATCAGGAATTATCAGCGTGTAGATGGCGCACCATCTCCAGAGTCATAGAACCTAAATGCCATGGGAGAGGGAGTGAGGACGGAGCAGAAAAGTCCCGGGATTTAGCTGCGGGTCACCCCAGCATGAAGAGGTAGAAGAGAAGAGGAGGTCCAGCCTGAGGAGGAGGGACCTGTGAAGCAGGAGGAGGGCCAGGAGAAGGCGGCGTGCTGGAAACCAAGTGAAGACAGCGCTTCAAAGAGGAGGAAGAGGGTTTCCCTGGTGGCGCAGTGGTTGAGAGTCCGCCTGCCGATGCAGGGGACACGGGTTCATGCCCCGGTCCGTGAGGATCCCACATGCCGCGGAGCGGCTGGGCCCGTGAGCCATGGCCGCTGAGCCTGCGCATCCGGAGCCTGTGCTCCGCAGCGGGAAAGGCCGCAGCAGTGAGAGGCCCGCCTACCGAAAAAAAGAGGAGGAAGAGCTCCACTGTGTCAAATACTGCTGGGAAGGCAAGTGAAAGGGGACTGAAAACTGACCATTGGGTTTAACAAAATGAAGCCCTCGACGAGCCATTTCTGTAGAGTGTGGGGCAAAAGCCATATTGCAGTTTCAGAGAGAATGGAAGGAGAGAAATTGGAGTATAGACATCTCATTTGAGGAGTTTTGACATAGAGCAAAACAGAGAAATGGGGGAAATGCCTGGAGAAGGAGTCTTGTTTTCTTTTTTTAAGCTGGGGAGGGTAGAAGCATGTTTATATGCTTATGGGAATGGAAAAAATTGGGGATGAGGTGGCAGGCTGGGGAGGGATGCAGAATTGCTGGAGCTGATGTCTTTGAGTTGGTGAGAGGCACTCCTTAAAATCCATGTTGCAGTTTGCTCTTTGCTGAAGCTCTGGAGGCCTAACCCTCGTACCCAAACTTGGAGGAGAGTAACGTTTAAAATGGAGAGCAGATTTAGCACACTATCGTGTGACAGAAGAATGGCATTTTTCACTTGCTCTGGGCACGTCTTCTCTCCTCGCAAGGCACATCAGCTTGAAGGCAGAAGATTGCTTGGTTAGATAGGATTTTATAACTCCCCTAACTCCTACCCCGAATCTGAAATCACATTTCCTTCCAGTAAGACTTTTGCCTTGCTGATCTAGTGCTGTCTCTCTCAAAGGAGCTGACATCAGGCCTCCAGAATCAGCATACCGTAATTCTGCAACAATAAGCACTGACAAATGATTCATCGTTATCTCTCCTTTTTCAGAAAGTGGTCTGTCTCTCCTGTCTCTTTTCCTCAGACATACTGGTGATAACAGAGAGGATTAGATTACAACAGAATAGCTTTCTTCAGCTATTTCTCAATCTCTAGGATGCCCTTTGGAGATACTGTCTGATTTGTTCTTCTCAAGTCTATTTAGCGGGCTCTTGACAACTCCCTCCCTTTGGGTGGGATGCTTGGGTAACCCCTGTGCACCCGTTGAAAGTTGCTGCTTCCAGTTTCATTCTTAGAAGACAGACAGCTCTTTTTTTTAAAAAAAATTGAGATATAATTCACATAGCATAAACCTGGCCATTTTAAAGTGTACAATTCAATGGTTTTTCGTATATGCACAGGGTTGTGCACCCATAACCATAATCTAATTCCCAAAGATTTTCATCACTCCCAAAAAGGAAACCCCATAACCATTAGCAGCCACTCCCCAACCCCCACTTCCTTCTACCCCTTGGCAAATACCCATTTACTTTCTGTCAATAAATTTGCTTACTCTGGACGTTTCCTTTAAATGGAATCATACATGTGGCCTTTTCTATCTGGCTTCTTTCCCTTAGAATAGTGTTTTCAAGCTTTAGCTGTGTTCAGCCATGTTCATACATGATACCATGTATCAGTACTTCATTTCCTTTTATGGCTGAATAATATTCCATTGTATAGACATACTACATTTTGTTTATCTGTTCATTAGTTGTAGACTTTGGGATGTTTCTACTTTTTGGTTATTATGAACGATGTTGCTATAAACATTCATATACAAGCTTTTGTGAGGACACGGATTTTTGCATGTGCCCAGGAGTGGGATTGCTGTGTCATATGTTAACACAATGTCTAACCTTTTGAGGAACAGCCAAACTTTTCCACAGTGTCTGTGCCATTTCACATTCCCATCAGTGTTGTATGAGGGTTTCTCTACATCCTCGTCAACACTTGTTATTGTCTGTTTTTTGATGACAGCCATCCTAGGAGGTGTGAGCTAGGAGGACGGGACCACTCAACTTCAGATTTTTGGGGCACCTCCCATTAGACCCTTTTATGTTACTGTTTACAGATGTGAAAATGGAGGCACAGACTAATTCCCTGCTCAAGGTCTTATACTGTCCAGTGATGGAATTGGTGTCTGACTTGTGGACCAGTGATTCTTTCCACCAGGCTGTTGTGATGTCTGTGGCATTCTAGTCAGGAATCTGAAATTTTTATTGGTCTGTCTAAACACAGGGAAGATCTCAGCAGGAAGGCTCTGAGGGCTAATTGTGAGGTCTGCTGGGAGTGTGAAATATTATTTATCTTTTCCCCCATCACCTTCCCAACACAGTAGACAGCCTTACTCTGTTATGTGTTCTTCAGAACCTGAAGCAGATGTCCTCTTATTTATGGATTTCTCCTAGTTTTCTACTAGACTTCAAATATTTTGAGGGCAGTGGTCATGTCTCAGTATTTATAAATCTGGACGTAAAGCCTGGTACATGGTGGGCCCTCAGGAAATATTTGAGGAATTAAATTGGATAAATCACCCAGGATTATTAGAGAATGAGTTTATTATAAATCAACTCTTTGGAGAAAAACACAACAAAAAGATGAGATAAAAATGGTAGGTGATAAAAAAGCCACTTTCCTTTATTACATATCACAATCTATTAAGAATAACATAGAACTAGACACAGACGTAGAGAACGGACATGTGGACATAGTGGGGAAGGGTAAGCTGGGACAAAGTGAGAGAGTGGCATGGCATATATACCCTGCCATGTGTAAATAGATAGCTAGTGGGAAGCAGCCTCATAGCACAGGGAGCTCAGCTTGGCGCTCCGTGATGACGGAGAGGGGTGGGATGCGGGTGGTGGGAGGGAGGCTCAAGAAGGAGAGGATATATGTATACATACAGCTGATTCACTTTGTTGTACAGCAGAAACTAACACAACATTGTCAAGCAATTATACTCCCCCCAAAAAAGAATAACATAGAATGAAGCTTAGTGCTTACATGTATAAATTGATTAGCTAAGGCAAAATACATATCAAGATACTGGCTGGACTGTGGCCTATTGGTCTATGAAATTTTAGTCTACTTATAATTAATAAATGATGCAATTGTCCTGAACTATCTCTAACCTCAAATTCCAAATTTTCCAACTATCTAAAACACACATTGCATCTTTCCCACTGTATTTATAATTAGAATTTTTGTAAAAAGTTAAACTATACAGAAGCATAGAGTAGGAAGTGAAAAATCCCTCTTTATCTCTGTCCTTATTCCAACATGGAATAGAATATCAGGCTCTAAATTCCTAAGGCCACAAATGTTTTGTGGTTTCATTTGGAAGAAAGAAGAATATTCTAAATTTCCCTGAGACTGACTTCCTTTTACGGATGAACACAAAAGTGACAATCCTCAAATTCTGAATAAAACAGAGAATCACTGAACTGGGGAACTTTTTCTCAAGGGACATCTCTTGCCATGGATAGAGAACATGTGATGAATCAGTCTTCACTAGTCGTGGAAGAGTGAAGGCAGGAGGTTATTTCTTTCATTGCTAATTTTATTTCAGACAGACTGTCATTTGTACACGAGGTTAAGAGGGTTGTGTGGTGTTTCTTCAGATCGGTCAAGTTAAAACACCCTTTACTTGGTTACCTCAATTTTCTACTTTGAAGAAGAAATGTTATATTGCTCCTGCAATGGTTTTCTTTATCCAGTTGAGGTATTTTTTGGTAAGGAGAATGTAGATGCCAGGTTTCTGGGGGTTACCACACTTCCCAAAGGAAGTGACACCTCTGAAAACGTTATCACATATCAGAGGACTTCCAGAATCCCCCTGGAAAAGAAAGTCATATGTTTTAAACAAGAGTGCTTTCCAAAGATATTTACTTACCTTTTTAGTCATTCATTTATTCACTCATTCGCTCACACATTGTTTCTCTCTTTCCTTTTTAAAGGCTAATTTTATATCTCTTTTTATTAATTGTCTGCCCTCAGCATCAATTAACACAGATTTGTTTATATTTTCTGATCATTTTCATTTTGCAAAAGGCAATTCTGGAGAAGATGTACAAACTCATTTTCATCAGTAAAACAAAGAAAGAATAACAAAGGAAGCCTTTAAAATAATTGTGAAAATAATTGTCTCCTTCAGTTGACCTGTATCCCCTTTTCTTGGTCAGTAGATGTTAGGGGAAAAAACTGAATGTAGGCGCTGCCTGAAGGCATGAGATGGGATCTGAGCTACTCCCTGCTCTGAAGGAGGACATGGGTTAAGCCGTCTCAGACCAAGGAGTACTTGTGATAGTTCAAACAATTTTTAGGGATCTTTTCCAGTTTTCATCAGCCCTCATTTCATATTCTCTCTGACCTTGCAAACCGCTTCTGGATCATGAGTTCCAAATAGGGCCAAACCGTAGTCAAGCACATGGAGAGGCAGAACAACGCAGGAGTTGGGAATCAGATGGCCCCAGTCTAAGTCCAGGTCCTCCCCACTGACAGTCGAGTTATCTAACTTGGGGAAGTAACTTTCTAAGCCTTAATTTCCCTATCTGTAAAATAGAGTTGGTAATAATAGTGTCTATCCCATGGGGCTATTTGAGGATCAAGTGGTATAGAGTATAGGACTGGATATAGTTCCTGCCATCTGATAAATGCCCGCTGATGTGATCAGTTCTGAGAGGGCTGAAAAGCATCGATAAGCGGTGGTTAAATGGGATCCTGATTATTAGGAACGAGAGAAGTTTCCCTGGGCAGAACGTTTCACTTGAGACAAAGGAGCACACACCAGCCCAGTGTCAAGCTGACGTTCTTGCAGGCCTCACACATAAAAAGTAATAATGACAGTCCGCCGTCTTGTTCCTAGGCACTCTATTTAACCTGATTTCCTATAGCCCCCAAACGGTTAAAATTTTTAATTTACTTACTTCACATGAATCATCTTCACCTCTTCTACCACCAGCACAGATCATACTGAGATCAATAACTGGATTAAAATTATAGTGCTGGGCATCATTGCATATTTTCCTATCTATCACAGTAATGTTGGCTTCTCTCAAGGCACTTGAAATTTTGCACGTGTCTTTTCTGGTGCTTCCCCATCCTGCCACATGACACTTGGTGTGGGGTTTGACATCGTCTCCTGTTTTCGGTAGCCGAAGTATTCCTACAGCTTTGGTCATAGTTGCTTTACCATCCAGCTAGAAAAGAGACAGGAGATGCAGTTTTAGGGAAGGACAACAGTAACCAAACCCAGAAAACAGCTCTGACTGAAATAGATATCTTGCTTATTTAGCATGTTCTTACGAAGGACGTGGCCGAAGTCCTGTTCCAACCTAATTGACCATCAGTTACTGATTTTTTAAAAGTCATGGCGCACCTTTTCATGCATGTTTTGCTAGGCTAGTCTAGATAAACTTCAGTCCAGTTGACCTGTCAGTGATGAAATTATGTTGGTGGTGGCTGACAGCTCTGTGGTTGAAAAGCTGTATTGGAGAGTGCCATCATTATTTTATTCAGGTGGTCTTAGGTTTGTGAACTGACTGGTACTGAGACCAATGGAAGGAAGCCAGGGCTCCAGGTGCAGTGGGGCGGGGTGGGAAAGGGGCCAGTGTCCTCATTTTCCACGTGGAAATGTGGCTTCCCCGCTTCTGAGCAGGTGCTAACCAGCCTAACTGCCTTTGGGGGCTCACCCACGCTCTGCCCTTTTCTTTGATTCACTAAAGCTCTCTTCTTGGCTCACCACCTTGCTTTCTCTCTTTCTGAAAAGTCAAGGCAAGGAGAGCAGGGAGTGTGATCAAGGTTCAGTAGAGGGTAGAGGAAGATAATTCTACTTCTTTCTTTTCTTCTTGCCTCAAGCTGTAGGGAGTCCTGGTGTTACAGACCTTCTAAAAACATTAAGAGCACAGCAGCAAAGGCCACTGTCACGTTCCTATCATTGCATTGCTTTCAGGCTCCACTTCCTGACATTAGACAGTCCCCACTTCCTCAGTGCCCACTCTGAGTTGCTGGTGTGCCCAACCCTTACCCTGCTAGCATTTAGAAAGTGAGATGGCCATAGTCTAAAATCTCTCCATAGAACATGACTTCAAATGCCTACATGCAACGTCTCTCCTCTCCTACTCATGCTTTCTCACAGCCTTCATGCTTGTTATCTGGTTGGATGGACAAGGAGACAGGAGAACCCCCAGAAAGGACTTCAGGTCTGAATGAATGGATCAGAATTGGAGTCGGGTTGCATATGTTTGTAAGTAGCTCTCCTGGGGTCAGCCACACACAGCAGTGATGAGCACATCGGTAGGTTTTAACCGTGGAAGGTTGACCGCAGGGAGGTCCTGATGCCCTCTTCATGAGTTCTCTAGCAACATCACCCCACTGGCCACAGTGTCAGAGGTGAGAGGGAGTTTCCTGACTTTACTTCAAGACCAAGAACGCCTCACACCCCCTACTCACCCCACACTATTGTAAAGGTAAGATTTTTAGTTCCTGAAGGAGGCTTGACAACTGCTACCACTTTCTTGAAACCTGAGCGCAGAATCTCTTCTCTTGATGACCTTTGCCACTGTCTGGCTTAATTCCATCCCTTATCCAACATTATTCAGGAAATATTTATGGAGGGCCTGCTATGTACTAGGAACTATACTACCTGGTACAGGGCATACAAATAAAAAGACAAAAATATCTGTTCTTTGAAGCTTACATTCCAGTGAGGGGGACAGACAAACAAACTAAGGTACATCAGGAGTGCGTGCTGTCCATCATCGGATGCATGGATAGAGAAGATGTGGCACATATATACAATGGAATATTACTCAGCCATAAAAAGAAACGAAATTGAGCTATTTGTAATGAGGTGGATGGACCTAGAGTCTGTCATAGAGTGAAGTAAGTCAGAAAGAGAAAGACAAATACCGTATGCTAACACATATATATGGAATTTAAGAAAAAAAAATGTCATGAAGAACGTAGGGGTAAGATGGGAATAAAGACACAGACCTACTAGAGAATGGACTTGAGGATGTGGAGAGCGGGAAGGGTAAGCTGTGACAAAGTGAGAGAGTGGCATGGACATATATACACTACCAAACGTAAAACAGATAGCTAGTGGGAAGCAGCCGCATAGCACAGGGAGATCAGCTTGGTGCTTTGCGCTTTGTGACGGCCTGGAGGGGTGGGATAGGGAGGGTGGGAGGGAGACGCAGGAGGGAAGAGATGTGGGAACATATGTATATGTATAACTGATTCACTTTGTTATAAAGCAGAAACTAACACACCATTGTAAAGCAATTATACTCCAATAAAGATGTTAAAAAAAAAAAAAAGAAGAAGCGCGTGCTGTGGAGAAACACCGCAGGAGGGAAGTAGGCCAAAGAGTGCCCTCTACTGGACAGGGGAGGGAATTGCCTTTCCCTGCCCAGGGAGTGGGACTGGAGGGAATCAGAGTATGGGTGAGGAGGGTTGACCCGAGAGACAGGCCCAGCCTGAGAGTCTCAAGGCAGATAGTATGGGGGTCACTGATAAGTATTGGGGAGCAGGGAATGTGGGGAGTTTGCCGGAAACACATGGCACTCTAGGACCCTGTCTTTACTCCTACTGATGAGGGTGTGTGGATCCCCTGAGCATCCTCTGGACTCTTGCTAGGGAAGCTCCTCATCAAGCCCCTTTGGACAGGTGTGAACCTCAGCTCACACTCTGCCTTCCAGTTCTGCCTTTTCTATTATACTTTCTGCACAGCAGCCAGATAATCCTTCTAAAAACAAGTCTGATCATGTCACTGCCCAGCTTAAAACACTTTCCCATTTCCTTCCCCATAAAGTTCAAACTTCTTCCCATGGTTCACAATATGTGGGTCCCCGCTTTCTCAGATCTCATGATAACTTCCCTTTCTTCCCTTCTTCTTCCAAATGCATTTTCCAGAAAGACTCCTCTTATACACACTGCTCTTCCTGCCTGAAAGGCCCTTTCCTCCTTCTTTCCTACTAACCCCTGCACCTTCTCTAAGAAAGCTTCCCTGACCGCCTGGACACACCACGTGCTCCCGTAGAGTCCCCGTCTTAGTCATCTCCATCACCGATGAGTCACATACCACCAGATCAGAGCTGTTGATATATGTGTCTGTCTCTCCCACTTGACTGTGAACACTTTGAGAACAGAACCTATTTATCTTATGAGGAAGAGAAAAGCTTACTGGCACTCACAGCTGGGCCACGATTTTTCCTGCTGATCATGAACACTTGTCATAGAGCACCAATATCAGACAGGGTGAGCCTCAAGAAGGGAGCAAAAACCAGGCCGCTCTGCAGTCACGTTTGAGTACAGGCAAAAGCAAGGTCATTGTGCCCACCACAAAAATGACCAAGCGCCCCCTATCGGCTAAAACGAGTGATTGCTGCTTCTTATCAATCACAGATTTAGCCTCCTAGATAAGTAAGATTCACTGAGATACTCAGTCATAGAATTACCCCACTTCCTGACAACAGTCAGTTCAGAGCAAACTCCTACTTCCTAGAACCCTCCCCCTCATCTGACAAATCCTAGGATAAGCCCCATCTAACACTCTCTTACTGAGCCACCCTATGGTTCCTCATGGTGTACAGTCTCCCTTGCTGAGCAAGAATCAATAAATGCAATGTGGTCTGTCTGCAGTTGAGTTGCTGGTGGCATTACCACTTTGGATTGACAGGTCTTACCACAGTAGGACTTCTGTCAATATCTGTTAAATTGGACTGAATTCCAAGAGGGTGAACATCTGTACAATTGCGCTGGGTCCCAGCTGTACTTCTTACCCTTACATCCTGGCATTAGCCAACCACTGGCTATGAGGCCAGTGTGTAAAAACTAGTTTCAAGTTAAACTGATCAAATTTCAAAATTTTGCAATTTCAAAATAGTTATTGAAAAAAAACGCCGTGTTTACCTGAAGGAGTTGAAGATCCCCTTCAAATGTCTGTGGATTGAAGCATGGATGGGGAATTGCTTTTTCAATGGAAAATACTTGGTCATATTTCTCTTTATGGGAGGTAGAGTGGGCCCCAAGAATAACTCGAGGATTGCCTTTCCTGGAAAAAAACAAGGACGATGTATCATTTATGTGAGAGAATAGATGAAATTAAGCATGAACTGAATTTATTAAATCTGACCAGTTATTTCAGATGGTTTCCTATTTATAAACAAGCACAGCAAGGCAGGGGGGAATTTATGAGGTTTTTTTCTTTTGGTGTTTTAGTTACTTTTTATTTGTTTATTTATTTATTTTGCGGTACACGGGCCTCTCACTGTTGTGGCCTCTCGCGTTGCGGAGCACAAGCTCCGGACGCGCGGGCTCAGCGGCCATGGCTCATGGGCCCAGCCGCTCCGCGGCATGTGGGATCTTCCCGGACCGGGGCACAGAACCCGTGTCTGCTGCATCGGCAGGCGGACTCTCAACCACTGCGCCACCAGGGAAGCCCTGTTTTAGTTATTTTTACCTAAAACTCCCAAGACATGTGTTATCTTAGGTGCTTCAGCTTCACATCTTTTCAAGGAAGAAGCAACAGGAGAGAAATCCCAGGTCTTCTGGCAGAGGCAAGAGCGTTGGTTGGCAAGGCCTGGAGAGGTATGCTTGGGTGCTGACCAAAGAGGACTGCTGCAGGAAGAGGAGCTGCCAGTGTCTCCATCTGCCTTGGATTTGTGGAATCAACACCTAATGGAAGAGACTCAACCCAAGACCTAGAGACTAAACCTAAGAGTGAGAGCAGAGGTAGTGGGTTTGCTTTTCTGTGTTTCAGGGAGACCGTGTACCTTGCTTAAGTCTTCAAAGATGACAAAGATGGGGCTTCCCTGGTGGCGCAGTGGTTGAGAGTCCACCTGCTGATGCAGGGGGGCACAGGCTCGTGCCCTGGTCCGGGAAGATCCCACATACCGCGGAGCGGCTGGGCCCGTGAGCCATGGCTGCTGAGCCTGCGCGTCCGGACCCTGTGCTCCGCAACGGGAGAGGCCACAACAGTGAGAGGCCCGCGTACCAGAAAAAAAAAAAAAAAAAGATGACAAAGATGGAAAAGAGTCAGGCTTTTAATAGGTAAGACTGAAGAAATGAATCAACTTTATAGTGAAATTTTAAAGCTGAATCTAAACACACACAGGAGCAAATAAACTGCTAGCCGCCAAGTCTAGTTTGTGAACCTAATGATAGCTAATCTGGGAGAGGTGCGTGCAAGCATTTCTTGATTTGCCGGACAGACTTTGCACCAAGTGGGTCTGTTAATCAAAAGTGCCAGTGGTGATCTTCACAGTGTACATTGTGCTGAATTTCCTACTTGATAAATTCTCATTTGATACAACAACGTAATGCAGATCTCTTTTGATCTTCTTTGTGGGAAGCTAGTTTTTAAGTCTCTTCTTTTATTGATGCAATTTATGCAAAAGTGAGCAGGGAAATAGTAGGTACCAACAACAGGTACTGTTAAAGAAAACAGCAGCATATCCTTGTGATAAACGTTATTTTGACTTTCAAATCACAATTAGGAAAAACATTAGTTTGAACCATAGGAAATGTCTATTTTGTAAAGTCAAACAGTTAAATATCAGTAATTTCTTATGGTTCAATCTAATATGTAGCAACATGGGACAAAACTAATTATATAATAGTAAGTAAATCGCTTGTAATCATAGAGAACACTTAACTTGCTCAACTGTGTAAAATATACTTATGGAAAAAGCCTGCAACAAAATATAGCAAAATATTAACAGTGATTCTGTGAAGTTGATAAGATTATGAGTGCTATTTCTCACCATTTTTTTCAAAATGTTGATAATATTGGTATTTATAGCCAAAAATATTTTTAAATAATATGAGAAAATGGTCATGTATTTCAATTTTATTCTATAGGATCTGGCCTTTGCTTATAGAGATAAACTTAATAATAGTACATATCAGTGAATGTGCTTGTGTACTTTCTTCTCCATCACTTGGACTTCATTTTCACAGCCCCTGTCCACCCCCCCCACCCCGCAAGCTGCCTGAGAATGAGAGGAGCTCAGAATTACTTACAGGTCACAGTGAGCAGCTGTTAACACCCAGTTTTCTTTGATCAAAGCCCCTGCACAGACTTTCAGCCCTTTGATTAGAGCCATGTAGCGTCTTGTGTGAGGTGGTACTTCTTTTCCTCTTATAATTCCCTCACAGGATACTGGAAAAACTAAAAGAGTGATCCAGAGTGAAATCCTATCTTACCAAGTCATGCTTCCCTCTGAAAAGTTCTGATATAATGAATAGATCGAGATCGAGTACATAGGTGTGCACTCTGCGTCAGGGAGAGAAGATCAAAGCAGTCCAGGTGGCACAGAGTTTTTAAAATTTTCCATGACAGCTCTGTATAATAGCATCTTGAACTTAAACAATCTTCTCTTCCTCAAGAATGCAAAACACCTTTAACATAATGTCTGTCTCCTTCCTATCCCTAGGAGGTAGAAAATGTCAGGCAATAGAGTCTCTTTTCTTAAAGCTCAAAAAGCAAAAAGATTAAAGACTTAACATCACACAGTAAAAGCAGATTGGGGAGAAACCCCATTCTCCTGTTTCTGCCTTTACTAGTCTGTTCACTTCCTATTACAGGCTGCATTTTCTCAGTCTTGGATGGGACACTGTGTTATTGACATTAAAAATCTCACAGTGTTCCATGGTGAGATTATTATTTGGAATGATGGTTTGGTAAGTTATATTAAATTCAAAGAAAAAAATCAACAACTATAGTAGCAATAATAATGAAAGCATCTATGATTTACCAGGCACCGGTTAGTTTCAGACACTGGTTCTGATGTTTGCTACAATGCAAGGTGGGTGTTATTATTCCCATGTAGAGATAAGGAACATGAAGTTTAGACAGGGCAATTACCTCGCCCAAGTTTGCACAACTAATAAATAGCAAAGCAGTCTTCTAATACAGTTCCGCAACATGAAAAATCATATCCTTTCCATTGTGATGTACTGTTTGCCTAAAGTAGTGGCTCTGTACCTTTGTTAGTTTTGAAATATAGAGCCATTTGAGAATCTGATATAGTACAGACACACAGATGCATGTAAATATTTGCATACAGTTTTGGGAGAGTCACAGACTTCTTGATGCCCATCCATGGCCTTGAAGGAGCTCATGGATCCCACATTAAGAATCCCAGCTCTGAAGGTATCATTGAGCTATAAGATATCATAGTGTGTGGTTAAGAACCTGAACTCTGGGTCCAAATCCCAGCCCTACTACTTACTAGTTGATGACTTTAGTAAATGGACTTAACCTCTCTGTGCCTTGGTTTCCTCATATATGAAATGGGCTGATAACAATGATACTTAAGAAGAGCATAAGTAAACCACATAGAATACTGCTATACTTCATTGTAAGTTTTATGCAGTGTTGGTGTGCACGCACGCACACACACACACACACACACACAGTTCATTAGAGTATTTTACATTGATGTTATTGCTTTCTTCACCACCCCCACTGCTGGAAATAGGCACTCACAAATACCTTCTGAAAACCAAAGTTTTAAGATTTATCTGAGAGCTATGACTACTCAGTTGTAGCTGTATGACTGAGCCCTCCAGTTAATAAGTAATCTATCCATCCCCAATTTAATGGCTTTGTTGGTTTTTCACTTGAAGGTTGAGCTCTGTAGATCTGGCCTGAATTTATGATAACCTCCAGATATAGTTAATGCTTTCATATTTTTGCTGTAGACACAATAGAGTATGTTTTCATCTTAAAAAGCCAATATACCATTTAGATAGCAAAGAAAAAAGGTAACATGAAAAATTATTGGAAATTAAGTTGTGATTTCTTTTTCCCTTTTACACAATATTAAACAAAAATTAAAGCAATATAAAATTCTATTTTCTTATAAGCAAAACTAAAAAGCATATGGAAATATGTCTTACCTCCAGGAATTAGAAGGAGACACATGCCAGTGGGAAAAGAGAAAAGGAAAGGAATTTTCATGGCTTCTGTTACTCACATATGGAGACTATTTAGTTTCAGGTACTGACTTAGTCATATATAATGAAACACAAAGGATGTGGGTTCTTTCTTTTTATCTTTCTCTGCTATGTGGCTAAAGAGTTTGGTATTTTATTACTGGAGAACATAGCTTTATTTTAGAGATGGTGTGGTTACTTATTTGTTTCACATTTCCTTCAGGGTTAGACCTTTCCTACCTTAAAGGGTAAATGTGAAGCCATGGGGACTGTTTCATTTTTATTCATTATTATTATTTTTAATACATCTTTATTGGAGCATAATTGCCTCACAATAATGTGTTAGTTTCTGTTGCACAACGAAGCAAATCAGCCATGGGGACTATTTTAAATTAAGAACATTAAATAGAAAATTGCTCTTCTTTGGCAACTTTTTCACTTTCAAATATGAGTTTATCTTAAAAATCTGAGAATTCAAGTCTGTATAAGAAATTATTTTGAAATAGCATCTTTAAACCTATTCTAGTGGCGGAAAGGACAGATATTTGATGCCTTCATTGTTGAGATTGCTGGGTAAGCATCAAGGGAAAACTGAAGTTAGATTCTTAAAGCACACCATTCAACTATAAAAGCACTAACTGAAGATACAGATATTCACACACAGGTAGAAATGAGAAAGGGACTTTGAGATATGACATCAAAGGCAGAATTTGTAAGAGATTGATAGATTCAATGATGTAAAATTGAACTTTCTGTACCTTAACACAGAAAACACAAAGCCAAATTGCAAACATTTTCAATCTATGTGACACAAATGGATATTTTTATAAAGCAATAAGAAAATATGAACACCTGAAAAGAAAAATGGTCAGAGAATTTGAACAAGTAATTTACAAAAGAAGAAATAAAAATGACTCCTATCTTCCTAACCTATGGAGGAATGCATAATCACATAGCACAAGTTATCTGTAATAAAAATGCAATTTAAAACATTTAGGTACTATTTTTGCCTGTCAAATTACTAAAAATTAAAAAACACACAAAAAATACTCTCTGTTATTGGTAATTCTCATGTGTTGATGGTATTTCAAACTGGTATTTTCTACAAAATCATAATTTTTCTTTAACTTCTCAGACTTGAGGCTGCAGGTCAAACAAGTAGGCTGAAATCTAAGGGAAGACAGGTACCTCCAGGGAGGACCTGCTTACCTGGAGAAAGGCATGATCGGAAGAGGTGCTGGACATCATAGAAGCTGATCGGAAGAGTTCAGGTAAGTTTTAAAATGAATCCCTAAGGGCTGAGTGTGGCTTAGCATAAAAATATAGCACCCCTGGGAGCTACAGACATAAGGAGAATTGACACTAGCTGGCAGGCTTTTCTCCATGGACCTCACCAGGAGAAAGCTGGGGACAAGGCAGTGACTGGAACGAGCCTCCCCTTTGGTGCAGGGGACAAGAGCAGCCACCTCTGGAGGAAGGGCACAAAGCTCTGCCAGGATGCTTTACCCCTACCTTCTTCACAGAGCAAAAGCCCTAAGTTTCTGAGGAAAGGACAGCAAACACTCTCACCCTCAGGGTCGAGGTGAAGACACATTGTAGCTAGAAGAAGGGAAGAGAAAATACCAACCTTCTGTTTCTGAGGGAGAGGCAGGAAAAGAGCCTCTGCCACTAGGGCAGAGATAAGATCACTGAGATGGTCCCTCACCTGAGACTAAGGCACACAATGCCTGCCTAGGACTGGGCCTGAATATGGACAACAGAAAATGTCTCCCCACTTCCCACTCCAAGGATAGCAAGAACTGAGTAACAAATAACAATAGTCTACTACTAGGTGGAGGCAAAAATGAGGGGAGAAAATATTTTTGAGGTTTAGGGACATAGGCAAAGCCTAAGGCTGAAGTGGAACAGAACATTGAGAAATGCTCTCTGGAAACCGAAACCCAGCCTGAAGTATGAGGTAACGCCAGAGGCATTTCTAGCCTGAGGTGTCCTGAGGGTACCTGTAGCAACAATAAATGCAAACCCAGATCAACTCCTCACTAGACTGACTCAATTCCTCACAGTAGAGGCCTAGAAAAAGAAGAGTTATTCACATATCCAGACATGAAACTGTTTACCTCAGTGTTAGTAAACACTGCAAATTATGAGACCCACAAAGAAGCAAAGAAAACAGCACACAGTCAAGAGACAAAGCAATCAACAGAATCAGACTCAGATATGACTTGGAGGTTAGAGTTATCAGAAAGAGAGCTGAAATAATTATAACTATTATGTTAAAGTCTCTAGTGGAAAAGATGGGCAACTGTATGACCATAGGAAGGCTATCAGCAGAGAGATGGAAACTAAGAAGGGACCAAATAGAAATGATGGAAATGAAAAATATGATGAAAGACTAATCACTTTGATGGGCTCATTGGGAGACTTTACTCAGCTGAGAAAATAGGGAACTTAAAGATAAGTCCATCAAAATTGTCTAAACTGAAGCACAAAGAGAAAAATGAAAAAAAGAAACAAATTAACCCAGAGCAGGCCATGCAAGACCTGTGGGACCATATCAAACTAACAGTCATGTAATTGGAATCCAAATAAGAAGAGAGGCAAGGCGGCAGAAGAAATACTTGAAGAGGTAATTAATAGGATAAGACTTAACCCTGGTGAAGGCATGAAAGTCTTTGCACTTTTCTTTGTTAGTCTGAGCCTACATTTGCAATCTGATTCTTTGTTTCACTGATCTGGACTATGTGGACCCACTTAACCCTGAAATATCCATTCACTTATTCATTCAATTTAAGTTACGTATAAAGTACCTACCATGAGCTAGATCCGGGAGTTACTGTCTGAATGGATCTTATGGCCTAAATAGAGACTTAGAAATACTAATGTCCGGTGCTGTGGTCAGTGAGAAGAGCAGAATTTTGGAAATGAGAGAGCCCTGCCTCTAAACCCTGGCCCTGTCATTTAACATCCACATCCTTTCTGAGCACAATGGTACCTAGCTTATTGGGCTGTTGAAAGGACTGCTGTAAAGTAATGGTTCTCGCTCTGAGATACTTAGTCTGGGGTGATCCCAGGCATTTCTCCCAAAGTTTCCCAGGTGATTATAAAGCAGTAGTCAGCGTGGAGAAGTGCTGGGGTAAAGTGTTACCTGGCACATAGACGGCACTCAGCAATGTTGGTGCACCTCCTGGACTAACCTGGAATCACCTGCAGTTCACATTCCTGGCCAGCTGCAGCCCCGAGGGCAAGGCTGATTTCTTCTTTATTGTGACTGGGGTGGGGAATGGATGGAGTCAGAAGGAAGAAAGTCTGCTGCCAGTGAGTCAGAGACTGATTGGGCTGTAGCTGCCTGAGACTTGTTTCCCACGAACATAGGGGGTTAGAACTTTATAATCCCTCCTCCCCAGCCTCTCTCAGCAACTAGAGACCAAGGACTTTAGTTCAAGGCAACACATTTCTGCAGTTTACTCTCGGCCAGAGCATAGGTAGCGCCTTCCTCTTGTTTCTCCAAAATTTAATCCAGTCTTTCCTCTCACTCAAAACAACCAGGTGCCTGTTTTATTTTTTGTGAAAACACATACTTTAGATGATGGTATAAATCTACCTTTCATTAAGAATCTGCCTGCCAATGCAGGGGACCTGGGTTCGAGCCCTGGTCCGGGAAGATCCCACCTGCCACGGAGCAACTAAACCCGTGCACCACAACTACTGAGCCTGAGCTCTAGAGCCAGTGAGCCACAACTACTGGAGCCAGCGTGCCTAGAGACGTGCTTTACAACAAGAGAAGCCACTGCAGTGAGATGCCTGTGCACCGCAATGAAGAGTAGGCTCTGCTCGCCGCAACTAGAGAAAACCCGAGTGCAGCAATGAAGCTGCATAGCCAAAAAAAAAAAAAAAAAAATCTAATCCTTTAAAAAAAAAAATCTTCCTTTCAAAAGTCTTTGAATTGGCAAAATTTGATAATTAGCTGGTGATGGGGGCTGGGTGATAGATATATAGGGATTCATATATATTGTTCTTTATACTTTTGGACATTACAAAATAAAGTCCTTGTTGGCTTTCCTGTGCTTTCTGTATTATTTGACAGAAGAAGAGTGACCTTTTAGTATATTCTTGCCATTCATAGGGAGAGATATTGTTGAACTTGGCCAGTTTACCAAATATCCCGTATCAACAGTCCAGAAGAATTTGGCTAATTATGAGTTATAATGTAAAAAAACTTCAAACTCCTTTTTAGTGTATTTTAAATGTTTATTCTGTTTTTATTTGGATTTTTTGAGTTTTTTATTGATAATCTGTGAGATAACTGATCTTTTATTTTTGGTCTGGGTGAATTTGAAGAGATGTATAGTATATTTGACTTTTTATAGCTTCATAGAGAGCAATATAGACACAGTTATGTGGCCAGAAACTGAACCATAACTTGAAAGCACAGCTGTTGGGCAGGGAGTGGTAGCTCCCTAGCTGTTTGAGTTAGACACACCCCATCCTACTAGAGTAAATGTTCAGAGGATGAAAACCACATTGATTTTGGAGGAGAATAGAGCTAGTTATTGGGGTGCTCCTGTGGGCACTAAGTAATTTGAGTTATTGTTTTTGCTTTGTCCACCAGGCCACTTTATTAGATCAGATTAAATTATCTCTCAAGAAGGTGTTTGAGGGTAAATGGAGAATGAGATCTCTTTATCTTCTTAATTGACATCTGGAAAGGGATGGGATTGGGGTCCCAGGGTGGCCTGGGGCAGTGGGATGTGGGGTGAGGTGTAGGGGGATGGTGTGGAGTGAAAGTGTGTGTATATGTATGTGTGTGCTGTAAGCTGACCAATTATCAAAACAAAGACTTCATTAGGATGTGTTTAGTTGAAATGAAGAATTTCAACTAAGCTGAGAAAATAATAAAAGAGGTAGTTTTACTAAGATGTTAAACAGGAATATCTCCAGAGTGGCACCATTTGTTGTTGTTGTGAAAGAGGAATTGTTTATTCTTAATACAGATGAGGAAACTGAAGTTCAGGTGGGTAAATAACTTGACCAAAGCTGCACCACTAATAGCTGATAAATCAGAATTTGAGCCCAGTACTGCCTGACCCCAAAACTGACCAATGCCCTTAAAGTTTGGTGAGTCGTTGGATCAGAGACTTGATAAGACACTGGCCCATCTAAGGTTGTGTTCCTAATACTGTGCCTTTTGTCCATCTATATCCCTTTTGTAAAGGATCTTACTGTTTTTGAAACCTCCAAATGAGAGGGACTTTTGGCCCCTTTGCTAGCCTGTGTCCTCCAGAAGACCACTCAGGTACGAGCTAAATTTCCTGCCTATGTACTCGCAGGACTTGTCCAGCTGACCTGGAGCAAGGTGACTCCCCCAGTCTTCCACTCTTCTCAAACCGTACGAGGAACATGGGTGGAAGGAGAGGCTCCAGGCTCTGCAGATCCACCCCAGACTTTGCAGTGACTCCTGAAGGATTTAGTCACAGACTCTCTTCAGGCCAGACGCTCTCCCCAGAAGGAAGGCCAGCTTCATCCCTAATTTGGTGGCAACATTTTTAAAGAGTAAGATGGAACAGCAGTTATCATATAGCCGAGCTACAAGAAAGAACTAATCTTCTTTAATAATAACTAACATACAAGTAGAAGACAGCCACTGTGATTATCTCTTGCAGTTTTGTCAACTATCCACTTTATACATGGGGAAACTGATGAGTAGGGAGGTTAAGTAACACAGCTCACTGACTGTGCACCTAGAATGCAAATCCAGGCTGTCTCCAGAGCCCATTCCGTTAATCACTGTGTAGTAGCAATGTCTGTGTAACAGTGATGTCTGAAACTAGCTCCTTAAAATGAGGGAGTTGGTCAACCCAAGTCAGCCTGGGTTTACAAAGGGTGGGAAGCTACAGAGAATCTGGGTCTTTGCCCTGACTCTCTCAGTGCCCTGTGGATTGCCCCCACTCTAATCCATTTATTTACTTGGCAGCTACAATTTCTGTCTCTTTCGTGGGAGGATAGTTAGACATGAAGTCCTGGCACTGCCTCAGAGACTAGGTGAATGACCTGCAAAAATTTGTTTGCAGAATGTCATCTTGGACAAATACATACCAAGCTACAATTTCTTTGTCACCATTTTCCACAATGTGTGGGAATCTATGAGGAAGTGTAGAGGGGACCTTGGGGCTCAGGGGAGTAGGGAGAACCTCTGGTGGTGAATGGCTGGACAACTGCCCGGGGGCCTGCGAGTAGCCTGACTTTCTGCTTCTTGGGGTAACTCCCCAACAGTTTGGCATATAGGAGAGTTTCCATAGAGCGACTTGATTCCTGGGCCTAGTTATAGCTGAGTGACAACACACTGGGGAGGACAACAGCTGTTTTATTTATTTATTTTTTAGCATCTTTATTGCAGGATAATTGCTTTACATTGTTGTGTTAGTTGCTGCTGTATAACAAAGTGAATCAGCTATACATATACATATATCCCCATAACCCCTGCCTCTTACGTCTCCCTCCCACCCTCCCTATCCCACCCCTCTAGGTAGTCAGAAATCACTGAGCTGATCTCCCTATGCTATGCAGCTGCTTCCCACTAGCTATCTATTTTACATTTGGTAGTGTATATATGTCCATGCCACTCTCTCACTTTGTCTCAGCTTACACTTCCCACTTCCCATGTCCTCAAGTCCATTCTCTATGTCTGTGTCTTTATTCCTGTCCTGCCCCTAGGTTCTTCAGAACCATTTTTTCTTTTTTTTTTTTAGATTCCATATATATGTGTTAGCATACGGTATTTGTTTTCTCTTTCTGACTTACTTCACTCTGTATGACAGACTCTAGGTCCATCCACCTCACTACAAATAACTCAATTTCGTTTCTTTTTATGGCTGAGTAATATTCCATTGTATATATGTGCCACATCTTCTTTATCCATTCATCTGTTGATGGACACTTAGGTTGCTTCCATGTCCTGGCTATTGTAAATAGAGCTGCAGTGAACATTGTGGTACATGACTCTTTTTGAAATATGGTTTTCTCAGGGTATATGCCCAGTAGTGGGATTGCTGGGTCATATGGTAGTTCTTTTTTTAGTTTTTTAAGGAACCTTCATACTGTTCTCCACAGTGGCTGTATCAATTTACATTCCCACCAACAGTGCAAGAGGGTTCCCTTTCTCCACACCCTCTCCAGCATTTATTGTTTGTAGATTTTTTGATAATGGCCATTCTGCCTGGTGTGAGGTGATACCTCGTTGTAGTTTTGATTTGCATTTCTCTAATGATTAGTGATGTTGAGCATCCTTTCATGTGTTTGTTGGCAATCTGTATATCATCTATGGAGAAATGTCTATTTAGGTCTTCTGCCCATTTTTGGATTGGGTTGTTTGTTTTTTTGATATTGAGCTGCATGAGCTGCTTGTAAATTTTGGAGGTTAATTCTTTGTCAGTTGCTTCATTTGCAAATATTTTCTCCCATTCTGAGGGTTGTCTTTTCGTCTTGTTTATGGTTTCATTTGCTATGCAAAAGCTTTTAAGTTTCATTAGGTCCCATTTATTTATTTTTGTTTTTATTTCAATTTCTTTAGGAGATGGGTCAAAAACGATATTGCTGTGATTTATGTCATAGAGTGTTCTGCCTATGTTTTCCTCTAAGAGTTTTATAGTGTCTGACCTCACATTTAGGTCTTTAATCCACTTTGAGTTTGTTTCTGTGTATGGTGTTAGGGAGTGTTCTAATTTCATTCTTTCACATATAGCTGTCCAGTTTTCCCAGCACCACTTATCAAACAGGTAGTCTTTTCTTCATTGTATATTCTTGCCTCCTTTATCAAAGATAAGGTGACCATATGTGTGTGGGTTTATCTCTGGGCTTTCTATCCTGTTCCATTGATCTATATTTCTGTTTTTGTGCCAGTACCTTACTGTCTTGGTTACTGTAGTTTTGTAGTATAGTCTGAAGTCAGGGAGTCTGATTCCTCCAGTTACGTTTTCTTTCTCAAGATTGCTTTGGCTTTTTGGGGTCTTTTGTGTTTCCATACAAATTGTGAAATTTTCTGTTCTAGTTCTGTGAAAAATGCCATTGGTAGTTTGATAGGGATTGCATTGAATCTGTAGATTGCTTTGGGTAGTAGAGTCATTTTCACAATGTTGATTCTTCCAATACAAGAACATGGTATATCTCTTATCTGTTCGTATCATCTTTAATTTCTTTCATCAGTGTCTTATAGTTTTCTGCATACAGGTCTTTTGTCTCCTTAGGTAGGTTTATTCCTAGGTATTTTATTCTTTTTGTTGCAATGGTAAATGGGAGTGTTTCCTTAATTTCTCTTTCAGATATTTCATCATTAGTGTATAGGAATGCCAGAGATTTCTGTGCATTAATTTTGTATCCTGCTACTGTACCAAATTCATTGATTAGCTCTAGCAGTTTTCTGGTGGCATCTATAGGATTCTTAATGTATAGTATCACGTCATCTGGAAACTGTGACAGTTTTACTTCTTCTTTTCCAATTTGTATTCCTTTTATTTCTTTTTTGTCTTTGATTGCTGTGGCTTAAACTTCCAAAACAATGTTGAATAATAGTAGTGAGAGTGGGCAACCTTGTCTTGTTCCTGATCTTAGTGGAAATGGTTTCAGTTTTTCACCAGTGAGGATGATGTTGGCTATGGGTTTGTCATATATGGCCTTTATTATGTTGAGGTAAGTTCCCTCTATGCCTACTTTCTGGAGAGTTTTTATCATAAATGGATGTTGAATTTTGTCAAAAGCTTTCTCTGCATCTATTGAGATTATCATATGGTTTTTATCCTTCAATTTGTTAATATGGTGTATCACATTGATTGACTTGTATATATTGAAGAATCCTCAAATTCCTGGGATAAACCCCACTTGATCATGCTGTATGATCCTTTTAATGTGCTGCTGGATTCTGTTTGCTAGTGTTTTGTTGAGGCTTTTTGCATCTATGTTCATCAGTGCTATTGGTCTGTAGTTTTATTTTTTTGTGACGTCTTTGTCTAGTTTTGGTATCAGGGTGATGGTGGCCTCGTAGAATGAGTTGGGGAGTGTTCCTCCCTCTGCTATATTTTGGAAGACTTTGAGAAGGATAGGTGTTATCTCTTCTCTAAATGTTTGCTAGAATTCGCCTGTGAAGCCATCTGGTGCTGGGTTTTTGTTTGTTGGAAGATTTTAAATCACAGTTTCAATTTCAATGTTTGTGATTGTTCCGTTCATATTTTGTATTTCTTCCTGATTCAGTCTCGGAAGGTTGTGCATTTCTAAGAATTTGTCCATTTCTTCCAGGTTGTCCATTTTACTGGCATAGAGTTGCTTGTAGTAATCTCTCATGATCTTTTGTATTTCTGCAGTGTCAGTTGTTACTTCTCCTTTTTCATCTCTAATTCTGTTGATTTGAGTTTTCTCCCTTTTATTCTTGATGAGTCTGGCTAATGGTTTATCAGTTTTGTTTATCTTCTCAAAGCACAAGCTTCTATTTTATTGAACTTTGCTATTGTTTCCTTTATTTCTTTTTAATTTATTTCTGATCTGATCTTCATGATTCCTTTCCTTCTGCTAACTTTGGGGTTTTTTTGTTCTTCTTTCTTTAATTGCTTTAGGTGTAAGGTTAGGTTGTTTATTTGAGATTTTTCTTGTTTCTTGAGGTAGGATTGTGTTGCTATAATCTTCCCTCTTAGAACTGCTTGTGCTGCATCCCATAGGTTTTGGTTCATTGTGTTTTTATTGTCATTTGTTTCTTGGTATTTTTTGATTTCCTCTATGATTTCTTCAGTGATCTCTTGGTTATTTAGTAGTGTATTGTTTAGCCTCCATGTGTTTGTATTTTTTACAGATTTTTTTCCTGTAATTGATATCTAGTCTTATAGTGTTATGGTCAGAAAAGATACTTGATACAATTTCAATTTTCTTAAATTTATCAAGGCTTATTTGTGGCCCAGGATATGATCTATCCTGGAGAATGTTCCATGAGCACTTCAGAACAAAGTGTATTCTGTTGATTTTAGATGGAATGTCCTATAAATATCAATTAAGTCCATCTTGTTAAATGTATCATTTAAAGCTTGTGTTTCCTTATTTATTTTCATTTTGGATCTGTCTATTGGTGAAAGTGGCGTGTTAAAGTCCCCTACTATGATTGTGCTACTCTCGATTTCCCCTGTTATGGCTGTTAGCATTTGCCTTATGTATTGTGGTGCTCCTATGTTGGGTGCATAAATATTTACAATTGTTATATATTCTTCTTGGATTGATCCCTTGAACATTATGTAGTGTCCTTCTTTGTCTCTTGTAATAGTCTTTATCTTAAAGTCGATTTTGTCTGATGTGAGAATTGCTACTCCAGCTTTCTTTTGATTTCCATTTGCATGGAATATCTTCTTCTGTCCCCTCACTTTCAGTCTATATGTGTCCCTAGGTCTGAAGTGGGTCTCTTGTAGATAGCATATATACGGGTCTTGTTTTTGTATGCATTCAGCCAGTCTGTGTCTTTTGGTTGGAGCATTTAATCCATTTACATTTAAGGTAATTATCGATATGAATGTTCCTATTACCATTTTCTTAATTGTTTTGGGTTTATTATTGTAGGTCTTTTCCTTCTCTTTTGTTTCCTGCCTAGAGAAGTTCCTTTAGCATTTGTTGTCGAGCTGGTTTGGTGGTGCTGAATTCTCTTAGCTTTTGCTTGTCTGTAAAAGTTTTAATTTCTCTGTCATATCTGAATGAGATCCTTGCTGGGTAGAGTAATCTTGTTTGTAGGTTTCTCCCTTTCATCACTTTAAATATGTCCTGCCACTCCCTTCTGGCTAGCAGAGTTTCTGCTGAAAGATCAGCTGTTAACCTTATGGGGATTCCATTGTATGTTATTTGTTGCTTTTCCTTGCTGCTTTTTTTCTTTGTATTTAATTTTTGATAGTTTGATTAATATGTGTCTTGGTGTGTTTCTCCTTGGATTTATTCTGTATGGGACTCTCTGCGCTTCCTGGACTTGATTGACTATTTCCTTTCCCATATTAGGGAAGTTTTCAACTATAATCTCTTCAAATATTTTCTCAGCCCCTTTCTTTTTCTCTTCTTCTTCTGGGACCCCTAAAATTCGAATGTTGGTGCATTTAATGTTGTCCCAGAGGTCTCTGAGACTGTCCTCAATTCTTTTCATTCTTTTTTCTTTATTGTGCTGTGCGGTAGTTATTTCCACTATTTTATCTTCCAGGTCACTTATCTGTTCTTCTGCCTAAGTTATTCTGCTATTGATTCCTTCTAGAGAATTTTAAATTTCATTTATTGTGTTGTTCATCATTGTTTGTTTGCATTTTAGTTCTTCTAGGTCCTTGTTAAACGTTTCTTGTATTTTCTCCATCCTGTTTCCAAGATTTTGGATCATCTTTACTATCATTCCTCTGAATTCTTTTTCAGGCAGACTGCCTATTTCCTCTTCATTTATTGGTCTGGTGGGTTTTTACCTTGTTCCTTCATCTGCTGCATATTTCTCTGTCTTCTAATTATGCTTAACTTACTGTGTTTGGGGTTTCCTTTTCACAGCCTGCAGGTTCAAAGCCTGCAGCCCCCAGGCTATGAACCTGCAGCTACCCATTGTTTTTGGTGTCCGCCCCCAGTGGGTAAGGTTGGTTCAGTGGGTTGTGTCGGCTTCCTGGTGGAGGGGACTGGTGCCTGTGTCCTGGTGGATGAGGCTGGATCTTGTCTTTCTGGTGGGCAGGACTGCGTCTGGTGGTGTGTTCTGGGGTGTCTGTGAACTTATTATGATTTCAGGCAGCCTCTCTGCTAATGGGTGGGGTTGTGTTCCTGTCTTGCTAGTTGTTTGGCATGGGGTGTCCAGGACTGGAGCTTGCTGGTCGTTGTGTGGAGCTGGGTCTTAGCGTTGAAATGGAGATCTCTGGGAGAGCTCTTGCTGATTGATATTACATGGGGTCAGGAGGTCTCTGGTGGTCCAATGTCCTGAAGTCGGCTCTCCCCGCTCAGAGACTCAGGCCTGACACCTGGCTGGAGCACCAAGACCCTGTCAGACACACGGTTGGAGAAGAATCATGGAGTCCCTCCAATCTGGTTTTCCTTTCTCCCTCTGTCTTATGGTGCTCTGGGTAGTTTGCCCATCTAAGATCCCGGCGTCTTATGGCTGCTTTAATCACCGAAGCTTCTGAGGTAATTGCAGCAGTGGATGTTTCAGGGTAAGGGAGACACCTACTGTTCATTTTGAGGAAGACAGCTAACTTTAGTCCTTTGAATCCAATGTCGTGTGTGTGTGTGTGTGTGTGTGTGTGTGTGTGTGTGTGTGTGTGTGTTCGTTCGTGTGTGTGTGTGTGTGTGTGTGTGTTTGTTAGTGGGAGGGATTTGTAATCACAATGCCTGGTGGTGGGAGTAGTGAGGTGGCGGCAGGGTTATTTAGAGAGTTCTAGAATGTCAGAGCTGAAAGAGTTCTTGGAGATCATGTTCTAGAGCTGTGCTGTCCAATATGGCAGCCATTACCACATATAGCTGTTTAAAATTAAATTAAATTGATTAAAATTTAAAATCCAGTTTCTTGGTCTCAGTAGCCACATTTTAGATGTTCACTATTCACATATGGTTGGTGGTTACCATATTGGGTAGCACAGATATAGAACATTCCATCCTCTTAGAAAGTTCTGTTGGACAGTGGTGTTCTAGAATCTTCTGGACAAATCCCTTGGGTTTTTTTTGTTTTGTTTTTGAACAAGAAATAAACTTTTATTGTGTCATCAACAAGGTTTGAGATCATTTGTTACTGCAGCATGACTTAGCCTAAGCTGGCTAAAACAGTTGAAAATTTTAATAATGAAATAAAAATAGATGTATATAAAAGTACAAGTAAATTCTTCTTTTCTCAAACACTTCAAAGTACAGCTCAATGTCTTAATATAAAAAAAATATATATATATTTTCTAACGCGCAGCCTCGAGCTGCTGCCGTGCCTGCGCTTGGCACTTTGGAGTCACACTGTCGAGCTGGAGCCCGCACTTGCGCATAAATGGGGCCACCTGGCCCCACGGCGTCGGCCCTTTTAACTAGGAGCCGGCATCGCCGGGCTGCCAGTGGGTGAGGCACTGCAGCGACTCAGACCTCAGCCCTTAAAGCCAAGGTTGAGATTTCTTTGGGATATGTCGGGGATCCCGCAGTCTCTGCTACTTAGTGTCCTGCATATCCTGTGCCTTTGCTGTAAGTTTGAGTGTCCTCTCTTTGTGCCCTCCCCTTGTTTTGAAAACGAGGAAACTGAAGCTCAGAGAAGGGGCTCGCCCAACTGGTTCATACTAGAGCTGGGACCAGGACTCGGGTTATTGGCACTTCTCGCCTGGTGCCACCAAGGTGCTTCCTACTTAATTTTATGGCACTGTGCCAGGTATGGGGGGTAATGAACGGTACAATTCTGACCTCTTGCCCTCCTAGAGATCATAGTCCCAGTACATGGGCTACACCAGTGTTTTTCAGATATCTTATTTTTTAGCAGGGAAGCTTCTATTCTCCATGAAATCTTCTGTGGAAAACTACAATATAAAATAGATGAAAACCAGAGCTGCTCTTGCTGAAGCACAATGTGAGTATATGTGTATGTGTGTGGCTCCCAAGGCCTTACCGTCCCAGTCTCCTCCTCATGGCCCCTTCACCTTCTTGGGACTATAGGGCTCCAGGGAAGAGCTGGAAAATTGTGGTCTATACTCAGGCTCCTTAACTGGAGGAATCTGGGCTCTCAGATTTGCAGTGACTGTAAGGCATGGGGATGGGGGTGTGCAGAGAGGGCCATGGGAATTATTGCTTGTCTCGTGCTTCAGAGGCTCAAGGGGGTAGAGACAGAGGTTTGAAGATGATGACATGTCTTCCCATTATAGCCTGTATTTCTTGCAGAGGTGTGGAGGGGCAAGGCACGGCCAGAAACATGGGCATTTGAAAAAGAAGTGGTTAGTGGCACAGCTTTTCCCAGACTTGTTGGGCTTTTCTTGTAGGATTTCATGCTTGCATTCATTCATTGGTTTACTCATTCATTTGTGAGATATTTACTGACTTCCTATTATGGGAAACATGCTGACCTAATGTTCTGTGTGGAATGGGTACTAAGGTAAATCAGATAGAGACCTTGTCTTAAAGCAAGTTAGAGTCTATTAAGGGAGATAAGCTAGAAATATCAATATCTAAAACACAAGGTAGAAAATGCCAAATGCAAAAACCTGAGAACTGCTAAAGCATTATGGAATTCTGGAAGAGGAAGAAATTACCTCTAATTAGCCATTGGGCAAGGGATTGTGGAGGAGAGGATTGGATTTGGATGTACAGAGGTTGGGGAGAGAGGGCAGAAGTGTCTCTTTCCTCTGAAGGGAGGCTCGTGCACACACGCAGGGATGTGGGAAAGTGTCTGGGGCACAGCAAGCAATTCAGTTTGGTGGGAGCATGAGGTTACTTAAAGCGATTTGGAGGCTTTTGTCTCATCCACCACCTACACCTTTAAGAACACACTATCATATGGAAGACCCAAATCTTGCCTCCATTCGTGCTAAAGAGAAAGGAGTTAGGGACAAAAGCTACCTCCATCCTGGAGTCTTTAGGATCCTGCCGAGGAGAGAAGCCTGCCAAAAGACTAACTTGAAAACTGCCTTCCTTGATGGCTTCCTAAGCAGATTCTGACAACCATTCTAAAGGGGACGGGCAAATCAGGTCTCCACACAGACACCGCTGGTAGTTCCCTGCTGCCAACTCTTACTGAGTATTGAAAGCTCCTGGTTTCATGAGTTGGCTCCTTTGCACAAACCCTAGAAACACACAACTGTAAGTGAACTGTATCTTGGAGAAAGAGCTGAAGTGAAAGCATTCCATTCTTTGGATCTAGCACTGCCTTTATTCTGGCATGAGGAAGACCTTTGGTTTGTACACATTTAGAGTAAGGATGGGAAGAACATCAGAGGGCCCTAGAGTGGCTTTTGCTAAAATATTTTCACAGGCTCTAGATGTTAATTTCCAGAAACTAAGTATATACAGCTTGGAAGATGTTGAGAAAATTAATGAACATCTTTGAAAAATTCATCCATATTGCTGCATAGAATAGTAGTTCACTTTTTTATTTTAAAAAAATTAAAAAATTTTGCAGGATTTAAAATAATTGTGGTAAAATATACATAAAATAACATTTACCATTATAACCGTTTTTAAGTGTTCAGTTCAGTGGTATTAAGTATGTTCACATTGTTCTGCAACCTTCAGTAACATCCATCTTCAGAACTTTCTCCATCTTCCCAGATTGAAACGCTGTGCCCATTAAATAGTAACTCCCCATTCCTCCCTCCCCCGGTCTCTGGAAACCACTGGTCTACTTTCTGTCTCTATGAATGTGACTACTCTAGGTATTCCATATAAGTTGAACCAGACAGAATTTATTCTTTTGTGACTCACTTATTTCACTTCACATAACGTTTTCAAGGTTTATCCATGTTGTAGCTTGTGTCAGAATTTCCTTCCTTTATAAGGCTGGATAATATTCCTTTATATGTATATACCACATTTTGTTTCCCTATTCATCCATTGATGGACACTTGGGCTGTTGTGAACATGGGTGTATAAATATCTGTTTGCGTCCCTGCTTTCAATTATTTTGGGTATATACCCAGAAGTGGAATTGCTGGATCATATGGATAATTCTATTTTTAATTTTTTGAGGAACTGCTATACTGTTTTCCATAGCAACTGCATTTTGCATTCCCACCAGCAATGCACAGGTGTTCCAATTTCTTCATATCCTTATCAACACTTGCTATTTTCTGTTTTTTTATGTTAGCTACCATAATGGAGGTGAAGTGAATGAATGCCTTTTGAATAATAATAATTTACTTAGCTTTCCACAGCACTGATTACAAAACAATTTAATGCATCTCTTTCACCAGGTACCTATTCTAAGTTTCACATGGATGTTACACTGACTGAATTCCTTCTGAAACTTGGACAATTAAATTTGTATTTCTCAAAGCAAATAGAAAAACAATGCCATAGAAATGTGATGAGATATCACATAGTTACTGTGTCTGATGCTCTTGGGCCCTGCAGGACTTCCTATTCATGTTCTCTAACCAAAAACTTCCAACCACAGGCATCTACAGATCTTTGCCTGTGAGGTTTCTCTAGCTGTTGGCGCCCTCTCAGCCTATGAACTGCCCTCCAGGGCAGCCTGGAGGTGTTGGGGAATTAACACCCCCTGGAAACTGTTCTCAACCCATGACTGATGGCGGTTGGTGTAGAAATATCCCAACTGCTTCCCTCCTTGGTTGGGCTAACTCTGAGGCTTGTTCCACACTGTCTTCCAAAGGTCCCCAGTGCGTATTGAGCCCTGGTTGCCCACAGTGATAGCCTGCTCATTAGCATTCTTCCCTGTCTCACTTCCTTGGTTTTCTGAGTGCTTCTTGGAATCACCTCCTAAAGAAGCTATTTGCATTCACATCTGTCTCAGCGTCTGCTTCTGGAGGAACCCAGCCTACGACAGTCATTACAATGATGGATGACCAGGTGGACTTTGTTGTTACATGATAAACAGTTTATAAAATAGTGATACATGAAAAGACTATAACTAGATTAAAATTATGCCTGTGTGAAAATAACCTTCAGAACTGGTTATACATTTATATAAACAGGGTTTTTTTTTTGGTGGACGTATTCTATGTGTGTTTTCCTTGTGAAGTTATTTACGTATGTAATAAAAAAATTTCCTTGAACATTTCAAGGTTTTGATCATCCTGCTATATACAACATTTGAAAATGTCTTGTCTCTATTATCCTTCGAATACAACCTGTGTCTTTCACAGATGTCTTAGGTTATCTTTAATGGTTCAGATTCCTCCAATGTCCTACCTTGGAAAGATGGCTTCATGCTTGTTCCTGGGTATATTATTGTTTCCAGCTATGCTTAATCTTAAAAGGTGAGTGGAACTTGAAGTTCTATTTTCCTTGCATTACATATGTAGAGAAATATTTATTGCCTTTTCTTTTTGTGCTGAGAGTCTCATTTGTGAAATTTCACCCCATCAAGTCTAATGGGAAATATTTAACATTTTGTTTGATCGGCCATTCTTTGAATTCCCTATTTCCAAATATTACTTTCATGAGTGTCAAGAAGGAAGATGATTTAAAGATTCCTGGGCAAATTACTTCTAGTTAAGTGAGAACATGATTTGCCATAAGTTGCATACTCTGTATGTCTTAAGTGAGGATTTATGTGGAACATGAAAAGTATGTGGTCAAGGAGTTGTTTTTAATTTTTTGAGTGCTACTGGCAGTCTAACTGTTTCACCACAGACTCACTAAAATTTTTTTATTTCAGATGAAATTTATAGCCAGCAGCTCAAGGAAGGGGATCCTGTCCAGGGGAAAAAGGCAGACTCTGAGGAGGTAACTTCTGATGAGAAATACAATTTCCCCTAAAGCTTTGGGGCCAGATGAAGGTTAGATTTAGTTGGTGGCCAAGAATCCTACAAACCAATCTGAAGATTTTCTCAGAGAAGCTGAACCCATCATAAGTGAGGCCATTAACAATTTAAGGAGAAACTGACCTTAGTGTGGTATTTGGTTGTTACAAAACAGGTGGTAGTAAATTGATTTTCCTTAATAATTGATGGAGGATTGGAGGTGAGGTCTACAATTTATAAACTCCTGTAACTCTTCCAGCAATATAAATATTCCTAAGAAGCCCTTCCTTAGAACTCTGGACAATGCAGCAAGGCACTGAATTCCCATAGGGTATGTTCATATTGCTCGGCAATTCCTTCTTTAGATAGGTCTCTCTGCATCGGAGCACTGAGCTTGCTTCTGAAGGATGGGAGAACCAACGGCCAGTGAGTGAGCACCAGATACCATTGTGTATCTGCTTGGTACTGTGTTGGACACTGGGGACACATCCCTGAACAAAAATCCTCAAGGGCAGGGATTATCCATATCTTTGATCTTTAATTGCTCCAGCGCATCCTGCTGATTTCTACATGTGTCCGTCTGCCTCTGTGATCTTGGGAGCAGCATTAAATTTAATATAGAGTTTGTTGGCAGTGAAGTGGTGTTAAACCACCAGTTTATCTTCTTTAACTACCGTCTTCCCCCATGCATCTCCTGTCCCCCATTCATGTTGTCTTTGAGATACAGATAAAACTGTAAAGATGGCGCCTAGTATATTTTATTATAATGGAAGCATATGGAAGACTGGGTTAGGCCTTTGATATATTCCGTAGAGGGCTCAGTAGAGGAGAGAAATCACAATCTGACAAAGCATTAAGTAAAACAATATAACAAACCTATTCTGACATAGCATAAGTAAAAAACAAAAACAAATACCTTACCTCCTTGGATATTTTATCTCTTTGTAAAATGCCCATCCTTTTACAATTTCACCTTTCAGTCAATATTTGTCCATAAAAGAAAACACTGGCTCAAAAGGATACTTGTTCTGGCTTATACCAGCTCACAAGAGCCAGTTGTTAAATTTTCAGGAAAGTTGCAAGCCAGTTGTTAAACACAGGCAATATTAAAAATTAAATTAGATAAACTTGCAATTAAATAAATTATATAAAATAAAGATAATACTCTAAACTCATCACTTAATCATTTTATGGTGTTCTATTAATATCTGTGCTTTTGAGATATTTTATTTCAGTCATATCTGTGCTATATAAGGATGGATTACTGTGCATCTCTTCCCAACTCCATGTTCAGTGATGTCACATTGGTTGTTTGAAATCAGCTATGGTGGATTATTTATACCACAGAAATTGGCAAACACTATAAATTAGGGCTATTCCCCTTAAGGGCCATCCTGTTGCTAACCATTTACCAGTACACCACTGACTCAGTGCTTTCAAAGGCATTGCACTTACATCACACTTTCAGTGAGACCTGGGGGTCATCTCAAAGACTGAGGCATCACCCCAGCATTTGGTAGGGTCTCTTTCCTCCTCTGCAGGCAGACCAGCTCACTGAGACACACAGGAAGTGGTGTATCCGGGACGCTGGCACAGTGTAACTGGCACTGACTGACTCAAAGAAGTTTTCTCTCTACATTGAAGATGTGGCCCATGGCCAGTTTTAGGTTAGGCTGAGAGACGTGGCCATCAAAACTCTTGTGGGTTCACTTGCCAAGCAGCAATCTTGCTGGACACTGTGCTTTTTACTTTCTCAGTTTTTCCTCTAGAATTGTGAACTTTGAGTGCATTCAGTGGATGCTGTGTAATGGACTATCATCATTTTTGAAGCAACATGTGTGACTGCCCATGTTTAGTGATCACATGACTTAGCTCTGTCTTGGTCACTTGGCCAGTCACTCCCTGGCAAAAGATACTTCTGCCTCTTCCCAGTTCTCTGGGTCTCCACTTGCAGGCTTCTTAACAGGTAGCACCATTGGAGTGTTCAGTTTCTAAAGTTTCCTCTCATACTATTCATGGTGTCTGACTAAATCTGCCTAGTCCTCCACACATTTTTTCAGAATCCTCCCCTTCCCCTTTAGTAAACATAGTATAGATTTTGAGGTCAGTCCAACATGGTGCAAATGCCAGCTCTGTTATTTACTGGCTATTACTATTGGCTGTTATTGCTGTCATCACCCCTAAGTCTAAGTTTACTCAACTATACAATGGGTGCGGACCAAATAACTCTTCGGTCTCACTTGTTTGAGTATATAAAGGAGATTATATTAAATCTGCTACTGGGTGAATGTTCCCACTTGGTGAGAGCAGGACCTCTACTTCTTTTCAAGGTTCTGGGGGATTGGCTGGCAGGTGTCACCTCATCAGGTCCCACTACATCTGTGTCTTTGCAGTCACCTGGGGGAAAACTGCCTCTTTGCTAAGCCTCTAGCCACTGTGCCTGTAGTTCTGGATGCCCCTCCCCAGCTCCTCCTATTGCTGCCCTTTTATTTCTCTGGGCCACAAGTAAACATATCCTTTCCCTTAATTCCTCATAGAACTGCTTGGCTAGGCTGTATCTTTTAAAAGATATTATTGATGACTCAAGGGTAAGAAAAAGGAATTATAACATGAAGAGTGATTATCAACTAGCTACTGGGTGTGGCTTCCCTTGGGACCCACAGGCCCAGGATCTTCTGCCTTGATCTCCACTTAGACCCCAGCCTGATGCCCTGGAGAAGGGGCTAGTGTACCCCTCTCCACGTCTGAGACAGAGGAAGAATTAGTGAACTAAAATATGGAACAATAGAAATTGCCCAATATGAACAGTAGAGAGAAAATTACCTGGAAAAAAAAAAAAAAAGAACAGAGCCTGAAGAACCTGTGGAACCGTAATTAAAGATCTAACATTCATGTCATAGGAGTTCTGGAGAAAGGAGAAAGTGGGCCTGAAAAAGTACTCAAAGAAATAATGGCTTGAATGCTTCCCAAATTTGCCAAAAGACATGAATCTAAAGCCGAGTAAATCCTAACCAGGATAAATCCAAAGAAGTCCACACCAAGATACATCATAGTCAAACTTCTAAAACTACAGACAACGCAAAAATCTTGAAAACAGTGAGAGAGAACTGACACCTTACCTTTAGGGGAAAAAACAGTTCAAATGACAGATGATTTCTCATCAGAAACCATGGAGGTCACACAACATTTTTCAAATGCTGAAAAAAAGAAAAATTGTCAACCCAGAATCCTATATCCAGTGAAAATATCTTTCATGAATGAAGAAGAAATCAAGACATTTTCAGATGAAGAAAAACTAAGAGTTTGTTCTCTGTTGATCCACTCTAAAAGAATGTCTAGAGGAAGTCCTCTCAAGAGAAAGGAAATGATAAAAGAAGGAATCTTGGAACATCAAGATGGAAGAAAGAACATAGCAAGCAAAAATATGGATAAATACAATATATTTTCCTTATCTGAGTCTTCTAAATTATGAGCTTGGACACTCAACTACATATATTATATATCTATTGTCATAAGTTAGAAGTTGAGCTTAAAGCTCTGGGAAAACTTTTTGTAAATTCTGTTCTGTTTTGTTTTTGTTTTTCCCCCTCAAAGCATGGACAGTAAACTTGATCTAATAGGAGTGAAGTTTGTGGTCCTGCCTTAAGGTCAAAGGGTCATGAAACAGACCACAGTAGGGAACAGCCAGTCCAGGAGAGGCCCCAACAGCAATGTTGATTGTTGTCAGAGGGCCATATCCTCCCCCTTGATTACAGCTGCTGCTTCTGTAGCCTGTCAGATGAACATGCTGTTCCAGCCAAAGCCCATCAGTTTCAGGCCCACTTCCTTTATATATGGACCTCCCACTAGGAATAAAATTAAGTTTGGAGCCTTCATTTAAGGTCTTCCTTCCAGCCTTAATATCCTTATTTTCTTACTTTCTTGATCTTTTGTTTTTAGGGCAGCAGCGACATAAATAAACTTCATGGGAAATTGTTTCTGAGGCTTCAACTTGCTGGCAGACACAAATGGACCACTAATTGGTTGAGAGACACACAGCAGTCCTCTCTCTTTGGGATATGATTGTGGCAATGCCTGGGGAACCTGGAATTGACAAACTGTTGATGGAAATGTGCTTTGGCTGGATAAAGAGAGTAATTCATAACAAGCAAGTATGGGAGGAGACTCAGTTCTGCCGCATCTGAAGGGGAAGTGTGTTTTGCCATCCATGTAGTGCAGCCTGCATAAGTTTTGCTTGAGAAAAACTGTGACTCTGGCCTTTTGTGACATGATCTATGATCTGCCTCACACCTATTTTCCACTCTAATCACCTTTTTCTCCTATCCCATGCTCCTCCCACATGGAGCTAATTGCTGTTCCCTTCACTTTCATGCCTCTGTGCCTTTGTTCATGCCGTTTATTTCGCCTGTAATGAATTTTCCCTCTTATCCATCTTGAAAGTTCCTACTCATTCTTTAATCTAGTCCAACAGCTTCTTCTGTGGAGACTTCCCTAAATCTACTCCACCCTCACCTGCACCCCATTCCAATGAATTGCTTTCTCCTGGGTCTCCTATAGCACTTTGTACAGATCCCTATTATAGTCTGCGTTACTTTGTTTTGTCTCCTCTATTGGACTGTGAAAGTGAGATCTTGTTCATCCTTGTAACTTCAGGGACTGATTCAGTGTTGAACGTGTGGTAAGAGCTCAATAAATTCTCACTGAATTAACAAATAAATGGATGAGAATACGTACAATGTCACAGTGATAAAACACTGCCTAACACATCAGTTTTAAAAAAGAGGGAATAAAAAAGTGCACTTCTGGGAAGACACAGTATCTACTTTATCCTATTCCTTCTTGGATATTATATAAAAAATAAGCATAAAAAGAGTCTGAAAGTTGGAGAAAAGAAGGCAGACTGGTTAGGACCTGGGGATCCAAAGAACTCAGGGGTGAGTTCTTCAGGTTTGCTTTCTGCCTTTCATACCCCAGACTTATAGCTGAGGAAGCTGGCAACCTGGAAATACCAATACCAAGAAAGCCCCAGTAAAAGCCTGCTCTCTCTAGTCAGACAGCCAGGAAAGGAGCAGCCTAGAAAGACAGAAAACTTTTAGACAATAACTACTCTACTCCAGCCAACCTCCACAAAAAAACCTCTGGGGCCCCTGCCATGCCAGCAGAAACCAGGTGGGAATCTGGTTTGTAATAAGTTTTCTCAAGTCCCCCCACTGGGGGGTGTGGGGGGGTGACAACAGAGAAAGCTGAGTAGGGAGCTGACACTTCATTCCCACTGAGAGGTAATGAGTCACCTGTGCCCACATGGTATAAGTAGAGGGCATGTGGGGGGGCACTAATGAGGTACTCCAAACCCTCCCAGTCAGACAGATATCAGTGGAGGCCTAGTGGGAAGCCAGAACTGCACCCTCTGCCCAGCAGTAATGAAGGGCTCCCTTGCTCAGGGATCAGTGAAGGCTAAGTGGGAAAACTGGACTTCCTCCTCCATGTGCCAGGAATGAGGTGGCATCTTCTCTCTTCTCATTGGAGCAGTGTCAGAGGAAGACAGCTAAAGACGAAGGTTAAAATCAGGTTTGCTACCCAGGAACTTTTTGGTTTGCACCGAAGAGAGGTATTTCCTGTTAAAACCCTGGATTCATTTACTTATTCAGCAAATGTTGACTGAAAACCTACCACGCGTCAGGGTCATTGTGCGGCACTGAGGATAAAATTCAGAGCAAGACAGACATAGATATGATCTCTGCCAACCAAGAACTTACATTCTAGCAGGGAACACAGACTTCACAGAAACAAATGAATTATAGCATGATAAAATAATTAAAGAGCTATTAAATAGTAACAGTATAATGAGAGAACCACATCATCATTAACCTTTTGGTGGTGCCTGCTGTATACATGTACAACTACCTAGGAGCCGGACTCTTCTCTTCCACACTGGTTACCAACACCTCCAACCTCTTGGTCAAAAATTGAGTTTGGGCCAATTCAAAAATTGGCCCAGAAGGTAAACCCAAGGTTCTATGATTCACTGAGAGTATCTTTTAAAAAATACATCCTCATGATGAAGTAGCTAGGAGACATTTTTAAATTCACAGTACTTTAAGATAAAGAGTCTTTGAGTATGTAAAATATTCACTAACCTATAGGATTAGTGCTTGCCTTACCATTTCCCAACTTTTATTCATGAAATTAACTGGTATATTTGTAGATTTTATACATGAATGATTGTGCTTTTTACTCAGCAAACATTCATTGAGCATCTATTATGTGTCAGGCTCTGTACCAGGCCTTAGGAACACAAAGATAAGGAAGATACAGAGGGTTGAGAATAGAGGCAAGGAGAATTTCTCCCTCAACTCTCTACGTGTGAATCTTACAAGAGAAAAATAAAAAAACAGTAAAGAGAGACATCCTATTTATTGCAGCATTATTTGGAATTGAAAAAGATTAGAAATAATCCAAAGGTCCATCAGTAGATGACTGGTTGAATAAATTATTGGTATATCTATACAATGGTGTACCATGTAGCTGTAAAAGAAGTGAGAAATATTTCTGTATAACTCTATGGTGTAATCTTTAGAATACAGTGTTAACTTAAAAGCAAAGGGAGTGAAGCATGTAAAGTATGCTATCATATAAAAATAGAAGTTTTAATAAGAACATAGTTACTTATTAGAAAGGAAATGAATAAGACTCTGATCAAAGCTATACTTCTCTGAATATTTCTTGTTTTGTAGACTTGACTTTGAAACCACATAAATGTTTCACATAATTGAAAACAAAGTTCAATTAAAAAACTAATTTCTAAAAATTGAAAGCATTAAGAAACAAATAAACCTGTGTGTCAATTTGGTTGCATAACCACACAAATAAAAACTCTTCTAAGTGTCTGTATAATACAGGATTTTGTCAGTAAATTCTTAGTGAGATATACCCTAAAGGAAAAAAAGCCCTGCAAAATAAACACACCTCTCCAAAACAAAACCAAAAAACCCTTAAACTGTTTTTAGTAACAATATTTTTGGTGATATTGTTGATGTTGTCCTTATGTGTGTATTTTGTGAAAGAGCAAATGTGTGTGTTTTTTATCATTGAGAGCTGGGATTTCAGCATGAGAAAAAGGAGCTATGAATGCAAGAATGAGATTAAGTACATACCCTGTGGACCTGAGTTCAAGTAGTTAGTATTAGTGTGAACTGGTTATGTGTTTTCTTAAAACAAACAAACAAACAAACAAATTCCTTTCCTGTCTGTGTCCACCGAAAAGGCCTAGAAATGATGACTGATCCACTAGCCAGGAACACTCTAGTGAATGAATGGATATAGGCAATGATCAATAACTGCTAACATTACAACAAGAAAGACAGACAGGTATTTTGTGTTCCTAATAGAAATAGAAACTGAACCTTAATCTGCTCAAGCCTCTAGATCTTACTACCAGTTCATAGAAAATAGAATGGAGAGAGGAACATGTTAAATGACACTATGGAAATGCAATAATCAAAAAACACTCTGGAAAACTGTATTGGAAAAATGGCCCAGTTTCTTCAACAAATAAATTACAAGGGAAAAAAAGTGATGGCAGGAAAACTATATATTTAAAGAGACTGAAGAGACATATTAATCAATTTTAATATATGGACCCTATTTGGATACTGACTTGAATAAGTTACTTGTTTAAAAAACTAGACAATTGGTGAAACTTGAACATTGACTGGACATTGTTTGATATTAATGAATTAATGTTAAATTTTAAAATATTCTAATTAAAAAGTTTTAAAAACCACAATAATAGTTACCCTTTTAAAAAGAGACCTTGTCTTTTAGAGATACATATTGAAATATTTATAGGTGACATGATATAGATGCGGATTTGCTTCAAAATATTCCGGAGTTGGGGAGACTGAATAGGATGGACGTGAAATAAGATTAGCCATGAATTGAAAATTGTTGAAGCTGGGTGGTGGGTTCACAGGGACTCATTATAGCATTCTCTTTACTTTTGCATATGTTTGAAAGTTTTCATAATAGAAGGTTAATAACAAAAAATGACAACCTACTTAACATAAGGTTTACTTTCTAAGTTCATTTAGGCTTGGTTTGACCATGTTTAGGGTCTGTCATCTGGTTCCCGTTTCCTCAGATACCAACAAATATTATAAAAACAAAAATGACTTTGTGTAGATACTTTTTCTGTGTGCTCCCCTAATGTAAGAAAAATTGGGGGCTGCCAAACCTGTGAAACTGAGACTGGAGTAAGGAGCCTTGTGTGGTTGCTGACTTGCTCTTGAGGGTTCTGCTTCTTCCACTTGGTCTCTGATACTGATACCCACCAGCCATCTGTGGCTGTGGCTTGGAAATGATGTGGCAACTGAAAAGGAGGGAAGTCGAACAGCAGGACTGTGGCAATTGCTCAATAATGAAGAATATAAAATATTGCCCCCGTGTAGCATAGTAATTGAGAAACATTTTTGAATCTAGGGTCATGGGTTTTGGGGGCTATTAGAAGCTTATAGCTTTTCTAGTCCAAATCATTTGTGGCAAATGAAAAAATGAAAGCCCAGAGACATGAAGTGACTTGGTCAAGGTTGCAGAGCTCACGGAGGAGTTGGGATCAGAGCCCATATTTTGCCAGTTTCCAGAGTTCAGTGCCCTTTCCTCCACACTGCATCTGGAGTGGGTAGGACCTTGATTTGTTTCTTTGGTCTTAGTCTGAACTCCCTATAATTGATACACTAATTCTCTGGAGCAACATTCTATTGCAATGTGGAATTTTCTGTTCTTCCAGTACAAGGGGAAAGGGGCTAGTAAAGTGTGTGTTGGTGGGGAGGGGAGTGTGTGACTTTAAAATAGTTAGAATATGCATCGCAGGGAGATCAGCTCGGTGCTTTGTGACCACCTAGAGGGTAGGGTAGGGAGGATGGGAGGGAGATGCAAGAGGGAGGGGATATGGGGATATATGTATACATACAGCTGATTCACTTTGTTATACAGCAGAAACTAACACAACATTGTAAAGCAATTATACTCCAATAAAGATGTTAAAAAAAATAAAATAAAATAGTTAGCATAATTGGCTGAAGGAAACTCCTTAGGGGGAGTTGTGACTCATACTTGGTAGTGAAGGAAGCTGCATATCAGAGCATGAGTTTGTACTTGCCAGATCCCAAGGAAGGAGTTTATAGGACAAGTGGGCTCTGGAGTCAGATAATCTGAGACTGAATCCATGCTCTACAGGTTTCTAGCTGTGTGACCTTATACAAGTTATCAATCTCTGTATCGAATCTATAAAATGAGGATAATTATAGCAACATCATGGTGTCATTGTGAAAACTTAATGAGTCAGTACAAGTAAAACTCTTAGACCAAGGCCTGGGGCCGTTCAGTCAGTGTTGGCCATGACCTAAGACTGAATGCAAGTAGCAGTCATTGGGCATAACCAGCAGGACCTACATAGGAGACCATTAGGTATCTTGGTAATTTCAAATAGGGCCTGCTTGCTGAAACTACTTGTTAGGATATTAAAAGTCTCCTTCAATCTAGAGCTGATAAAGTGCCTGAAAGTCTCAGCCCTGGTGAATGAAGTTAAAGACTATGTTACAATCAATTGTTATCTAGAAGTAGTAAGTGTAATCACATAACTCATTAACACTTCATCATCAATTCACTCATCATCTGAGAGAGCTAGTCAGTTAGCCAAGCCTTTATGGTAGGAAGCACAGTCAAGAACAGTATTGAGGGGGTCTGATGAGTACCTCCAAAGAAGTTATAGCAGACAATGTTGGCGCCCATATCCCCCTAGCTTTCACCTCTGTACACTGAAGGCTGCTTGCTCAGAAACCTTGAACTCTGTCTCAGGGTGCTTTATTTTCTAGCTGTGGGAGTACATTCAGCCCATGAGCAGGGCAAGCTGAAAGTGCAGGAATATTAATGACCCTGGAGTGACTCTCTATCAATGATGGTGGGGGAGTTGGTGGCTAATATCCCAGCTTCCTATCCCCTTAGGTGGAATAACTCTGAGGTGTGTTCTATACTGTCTCCCAGTTTCCCCATAGGATTGAGTTCCATTGCCCATAGTGGTAACAAGCATGAAAAGTACCCTTTACTGGTTTTTCATTCTCTCCCTTCTTACTCCTCTGCTCTCCTATTGGTTTCTCGGTGTGCCTCATAACTAGGCTACCTGCCCACTAAAATTCTGGTATCAGTTTCAATGTGTGTATGTGGAGGTCCCCCCATACCACCAAGCAATGCTTTGGTACCAGCTGGGGTATGCTACAATTTAACTCAATTCTGATAGTATCTACCTATCAGAGATAGCATCAGGTTCCACAGGTTAAGGGCTCAGTCCTGTAAGACTGCTCCCACTTCAGATGCCATTTGAAAGTCTAGGTTGTTACCTGTGTTTTTGACCTACTGGCTATAAATCAGAGTTTCCCATGACTCCCTTAATTAATTTGTGGGAGCGGCTCATAGAACTCAGGAAACCCTTGTACTCACCAAATTATGGATTTATTACGAAGAATACTAAAGGGTACGAATCAACAGTCAGATGAAGAGATACATAGGGCGAGGTCCTGCACAAAGAAGCTTCTGTCCCCATAGAGTTTGGGCCTGGAATGCTGGCATATGGAAGGGCTCTGGTTCACCAACCTGGAAGATCTCTGAACCACCTCCTTTTAGGTTTTTATGGAGGCTTCATTACATAGGCATGATTGATTAAATCATTGGCCATTGGTGATTGATTCAACTTCTAGCCCCTCTCCCCTCCCCAGAAATCAGGGAGCAGAACTGAAAGTTCCAACCCTCTATTAATGGTTGGTTCCCCTGGCAACAAGACCCCAAACCTTTGGTACTTTCCAAAAGTCATCTCATTAACATAAACTCAGTTGTGGTGGAAAGGGGCTTCTTATGAGTAACAAGATACCCATTTCAGCTTTATGGCTCTGAAGCAATTTCAGGAACTGAAGACAGGAAACCAAATATTATAAAAAAAAGGATGCTCCCATTGCTCTTATCACTCAGGAAATTCCAAGGCTTTGGGGAGCTGTGAGCCAGGAACCATGGACAAAGACCAAACATATATGAGAAATATATCTTGGTCATCTGAGTGACCAAATATATATTTCTTATAAAGCACAATATCTCACATTGAAATCTATATTGCAGGATCTGCTTTGGCGGAAGCCCAAACCAAGATAGCAGACTTCAAGTATTTGATTGGGTTCCCCCATGCCTCTTGTTCTTTCTGCCTCTCTCTATTCCCCACATCTCTAACTGCAATTCTTACCCCCAAATTTAGGGGCTATTTTTCTGATGTACCTACTAATATTTCTATGGCAATCTCCCTGGGGTAAGTAAGGAATAGGTATTCAGAATTAATAGTATCACAGAACCCTCCTGATATAAGTGAGCCACATAGAATGACACTTGGGAAGGGGAAAAATGTCAAAAAACCACTTCTCTGTAGAGCTCAGGACTTCAAACTTCTTTGACAACCAATTCCTAAATGAAATCAGGTTATTCAGGTTTGGGCTGGAGGCAAGTTATCTGACCTCTCTTGCATCAATACCACCATCAATAAGATTTGCAGGTTGTATCCATTCTCAGACTTACTGACCCAGATGGTACTATAATGATTACATCAAGTTCATCAGACTCCTTTGAAAGTATAGTTTTATATAGAATTGGAAAATATTAACATTTCTAAATCCTTTAAGTATATGATGAACTGAAGAGAACATGCATCTTATGAAAATTAATGAAATAATTTACCACTTAAAGTTCAATATTGCTAAAAGCTAAGTGGTATTTAGACAATGATGACAAGGCCAAAACAAGTAACTTTGAAAGTAATCTCTTTCAGGCCAGGAATACTAATTATTTTTATAACCTATTTTCCCTTCTTACAAAGTAAGGACAGTGCTTACCAAGTCTTATATAAAGAATAGCTCAGTAAAATTTCAAATTAATAATAATATTCAATGTTTATATAGTATTTTTTTTACCATAGTGCTCCAAGAATTATCAAATAATCATGGAACTTTCTAAGTCACCTACTTTACTCCCAGTACCATTTTACCCCTTGCCTTTATAAAAAATTTTTTAAAATGACTTCAAGCATATGATAATTATATTCTTAAATTGTTCCAGAAGTAGAGATTTATTAATTCATCATTCATTTTTTCAATCAATCATCCATCAATATAATAAATTCTTCCATTTATCCATCCATTCATCCATCCACTCATCCCTCTATTTACAACTTTTTATTAAGCAACCACCACATGCCAGGTCCTATGGTAAGTTCTGGCTATACAGTGGTGATCAAAACAGATCTGGGTCCCAGCTCTTATGGAGCTAGTGGTATAGTGAATTCTACAGCTTAAATTCTAATAAGATTTCTGTGATTATACTGTTTCTATCTAAAATAATTTGTGAAATATGCTTTTCTTAATTAAGAGTCAGACAGTTAATTTGAGGTATAATACTTTCAACTACACAGATGTAAAGGTAAGAACACTTGGAAAGAGAATGGAGACCTCGTCTAAATACAACTGAGTTCAACAAACCCAGACCTGTATTCTGTGCAGGTTAATGTGGTTAGATCACACTATGAGGTATACCAGTCCCTTGCTTGGCAAAGCAAGGCAGTGGCCCATGGAAATCAATATATTAGCCCACTTCTGTTTTAATGTTGTTTTGTTGAGTTTGTTTTTGTTTGTTTTTGTTTGTTTGTTGGTTTTTTTTAATGATTAAGAGAACAGAGGTTGCAGGCAAGCCTAAAGTTTGTGATGGTTCTATCCTAGAATTTCCATGTCAAGTTGGGGTTCACAAATGTTTCTTCTGTTCCCTGGTCATGGAAGCTTCTAAAAGGGCAGATAAATAATCATTCCTGACTGACAGGGCAAGCTGAATCATCTCTTGCTGAAATGGAACGTTTCTTCCAGAGATGTATCGGCTCACACTGCTTAGTCTTAGATGTCTCTATGGTTAGGTTAGGTCCTGAGAGAGCTGAGTTCTCAAAAAGAGCAAATGAGTTCACCTTTATTTTCATTGACATGATTTTACTACAGAAATTCCTGTAGCGTTTGTTCTTTTTATCTGGTCAGAGGTGGGTAGTACAGATCTGGTGATCTACCTTGGGAAATTGTTGACAAACTACTAGTGAATCAGGCCTCATCTGTACAGGACAAGAGTGTTAGAACAAATTGTCCTGCAAGGATTCTGAATGACCTGCACTTGACTTAGCTTTCTGTTCCCATGTTCCTGTTTCCATTAGAACAACTTTTGTCTTATAGTTGTTCTATAAGAACATAATGGAGACTTAATAGTCTCCATTATGACTATTCTATGCATGTCACCTTTATAATAATTTTTGGAGCATAATATATTTGTGTATTTACATGTTCATATTTGCTCGCTAGTCCATGGGTTCCTATAGGGCAGGAATTGTCTTTTCTTCTTGGTATTTCCAGGGACCAGCTCAGTAAATAGAGGTGCTTGATAAGTGTTTGTTATATGAATGAATGAATGAATGAATGAATGAGGGAATCTCTCTGGATGCTCAATAGTGAGGACTCAGAAGTCTATCTGGATTGGTTGTTAATGTGGTCACTCTTTGTACTGTTGGCTGGTCTGACCACATGTGGGTCTGCTTTGGTTTTCTACAACATTGTTAATATTCAGGGTATTACTATATCCAACGTTCTTCCAATGGAATTGCTTTTGTAGTTTGGATGGAAAAGCTGCTATATTATTTCAAATGATTGTGAAATAATAAAACAAATAATAACCTCAAGTGCCAGAGAACATTATTTTCATGGAGCTTTACAAAAAACAGTTCTACAAGATCCACTTACAAAATATACACAAAAGGAGAAAATAGTGTTACAGGCTACTGAGTACCATGTATTATTTTTATAATAGGAACAAGAATGTTTGCCATGCAGCAGTATGTGGTTAAGATAAAAATATCTTTTCAAGTTAAGTGAGGGCATTTTCTCCATGTTAAGCCACAGGATGAAACAATGAGAAGGAAGTGATTTATTGATTATAACATTTAAAGGTTACTTTTCTGAATCAATTCTTATTTAAATAGGGCCTGGTAGAAAGCTAAAACCATTTTGGATTTTGGAGGATCTGGGCATAAGTGCATAAAGACATATGCTTGCCATTGTTTGGAGCATATATGAGGGATAGAAATTTTAGATTTCTGATTTTATCTATTAGGATTGGGCAGGGTTGTATATAACAGAAAGTTCCAAATAATAATGGATTAAACATATAAATGTTTGTTTTCTTTCATATAAAAGAAGTTCTCAGGTAAGAGTACAGGATTAGTATAGAGATTCCCCTCTGCTTCATTGTCACTAACACTTGGCTTCTATTCAAGTTTGCCACATGGTTCCAGCATTTTTGCTGGAGTTCTAGCCATCACATCTACAATCCAGACAGTAGGAAGGAGGAAGGGGAAAAGGGCACTCCTTCCTGCTGAATCAGCTCTCTTTAAAGGAACTTCCTGGCTAAAAGTTTATCAATTTTGTTTATCTCTTCTAAGAACCAGGTTTTAGTTTCATTGATCTTTTGTATTTTTTTTTAGTCTCTATTTCATTTATTTCTGCTCTGATCTTCATGATTTCTATCCTTCTACTAACTTTGGGTTTTGTTTGTTCTTTCTCTAGCTGCTTTAGGTGTAAGGTTGGGTTGTTTATTTGAGATTTTTCTTGCTTCCTGAAGTAAGCTTCTATCACTATAAACTTCCCACTTAGAACTGCTTTTGTGGTGTCCCGTGGGTTTTGGATGGAAAAGCTTCTGCACAGCAAAGGAAATCATAAACAAAATGAAAAGACAACCTACAGAATGGGAGAAAATATATGCAAACAATGCTATCAACAAGGGATTAATTTCCAAAATAAACATACAGCTTAATATCAAAAAAACCCCAAACCAATCAAAAAATGGGCAGGAGACCTAAACAGACCTTTCTCCAAAGAAGACATAAAGATGGCCAACAGGCACATGATGCTCCTAATCAGTAATTATTAGAGAAATGCAAATCAAAACCACAATGAGGTATTACCTCACACAAGCCAGAATGGCCATCATTAAAATGTCTACAGTTAATAAATGTTAGAGAGGGTGTGGAGAAAAAGGAACCCCCCTACACTATTGGTGGGATTGTAAATTGGTGCAGCCACTATGAAGAACAGTATGGAGGTTCCTCAAAAAACTAGACTTACCATATGATTGAGCAATTCTACTCCTGGGCATATATCCAGAAAAGACAAAAACTCTAATTTGAAAAGATACAGGCACCCCAATGTTCATAGCAGCACTATTTACAATAGCCAAGACATGGAAGCAACCTAAATGTCCATCAACAGATGAATGGATAAAGAAGATCTGGTATATATATATACAATGGAATATTACTCAGCCATAAAAAAGAATGAAACAATGCCATTTGCAGCAACATGGATGGATCGAAAGATGATCATATTAAGTGAAGTAAGTCAGACAGAGAAAGACAAATATCATATGATATCACTTATATTTGGAATCTAAAAAAAATGATACAAATGAACTTTTTTACAAACCAGAAATGAACTCACAGACACAGAAAATAAACTTATGGTAATCAAAGGGGAAAGGGAGGGAGGGATAAATTAATAGTTTGGGATTAACAGTTACACACTGCGATATATAAAATAGATAACAAGGACCTACTGTATAGCACAGGGAACTATATTCAGTGTCTTGTAATAACCTATAATGGAAAAGAATCTATATATATGTGTGTGTGTGTGACCGCATGCACGTATGTATGTATAGCTCAATCACTTTGCTGTACACCTGAAACTAACACAAATTGTAAACCAACTATACTTCAATTTTAAAAAATTTAAATAAAAAAAAATAAAGGAACTTCTTGGAAGCTCCCAGCCAATGATTTTCACTTACATCTCCTTGACCATTACTAGCAGTGAGAGAGGCTGGAAAAGACCATCTTTTAGCTGTGTACATTTGTGATTCCAAATAAAATGTGAGTTTTGTTAACAGGGAAGACAGAGATGGCTGTTGAGTAGCAAACCAGCAGGCCCTGCTATGAAGGAAACAGATAAAACACAGCTAAAAAACCCATAATACTTCTTGGAGTTATTGGATGATCAGAGTACCAATGGGGATATGCATGTATAAATACTCCAGATATGAGCACATTTTATGCCCGTGACCAGAGCAGGGATGGCAGAGTACTCTTTAGGAGAAAGGTAGGTTGTTGATCTGTTTAAAAGTCTCATGTGGTAGTTAAAATTCATCATGTTGCTGAATTTATCAAGGTTCAGAGTTGACCTTCATTACTGTAGAGATTGAAACTTGATTTTTTTTTTTAGCACACTAGAGTAGATTTGAGTCTTAAAGAGAAATTCAAATTACCCCAACTTAAAGGTAAAGAAAAAAAATCATAGATGTAGAGAAGCAAAACGTTTATTATTTTGCAATGAGAAGTAACTGTCAGGGGGAGCAAAATGCTCACCGAGGATTGCTTGGTGAGCGTGGAATTAGAAAAAGACCAGATAACTCCTCTGAATGTCTAAGGGAATCAGGCTAAAGGCAGGATGGGCTTGCTGTGGGATCAGAAGGCAGGTTGAAGGGCTCACTTCCCCTCTTTCCCCGTCAGCTCTTGTTAGACCTCTGCCTGTGTTGTCTCCTCTTCCCTGTATCCACGGATGTCCTCCTCCCCTTCTGACTGGGACACTCTTCAGAGTTGTTAACTTTCAAGCAGATTACAGCCTATCTTGTAAGCTTGGGAACTTCACTGTCTCTACCCCAATATGTATGGAGTTTAAATTTTAACTCTCAGAGGGCAGTTTAATTCTACTTACTTCTAAGTTCTCAGGAGATGCCTCAGTATAAGCCCCATAGGCTGCCTCTAATAAGCTGTTATATAGACATTTATGGTTAAAACCACAAAATGAACATGACGCTTTCATGGTAGAGGATAAAAGGTGATGAGGACGGTTTGTAAGTCTGGAGTTGACTGATATGACTTAGCAAAAAGACTGAAGAAGTTAACATTTGTAAACAGGAAGTCAGTGTGTGAAAGCCTGAAACCAGGGTTGAATCATCCAAGACTCGAGGAATCCAACTGTTCAGCCAGCATGACTTGGTACTCAAAGAACTCTTAAGACAACGTATGGGCAGCTTTCATGTGTGTCTCAGTAATCTTGTGGTGTCTCAGTAATCTTGTGGAAGTGTAAGCTTTTTGAGAGATCTGAGTACATTGTGCTTGGACAGTCTGCTTTCTCCCTCATCACGTGTGTGTCCTTTCCCAAACTGAGAGCTTAGTCAAAGAGGAAGAGGGGCCCTGATTGATTGAGAGCAGTTCTTTAGTGAGATACTTTCTGAAACAATCAAGCTCTGAAGCACTGTAGTTCTAATCATTTCAGGGTGAGCTGGGATTTATTTTGTGTAAAAACTACAAGAGAGACTAACTCTGCTACCTAGTTCTAGGCTGGTTTAGTTGCTCACCTGAATTAATATTGATCTGTTTCAGGTATTATATTTGGACCTAATTGTTTTCAGTGCTGTCACTTTTTATTAAAACTGGATGGACGTGAAACATGAAGCCTTTTTCTGTGTCTGTGAGGAAGGAAAATATGCTCTGTCTACAGTCATGAAGAAGGGAGGAGGTGGGATAATTCAGAATGACAACAGTTCCCCTAAAACCTTGGAGCAGTTAAAAAAATTTTCTTTTAATTAAAAAAAATTTAAATTGAAGTATAGGAGCAGTTTTAAAGTCTGTTTATTTGCCTCATTTTTGACTCTCAACTTGTCTTTGAGGCCACAGATGGAATCAAATAAGCTCTCAAAGACAGAACTCCCCAAACTAAAATGCTATATTATTTTAGGCTATTTTGGAAAGATTTTGGTATGTTTAATAAAATAGTACTTCCCTGAAAGGATCAGGGATACTGTTCAATTGCAGCCTCCATCATCAGCTGCTTTTCAAAATAAACTGTTTATCTTCCAGTTTCAGAGTCACCAGACCTTCCATAGCTGTTGACAGAAGCTTCCTCTTTGGCAATCTGATCTGGTTGGACTATTGGATGTGAACAGCATGGAGCCTAAAATCAAAACACAGCTCTCAGGTTTTAGTGACAAATTTTCAGGATACTCACCAACTGCAATCCGAAGAAATCTCAACAGTCCTTTTGTTACATTAAAGAGACTTGCAACAATATGTTCCATGGATTTGAAATTTAGATGAGATAATTATTTTTTTAATGGTGAGTCCAGAGTTTCTACAATTCCTCCACCCCTTTTTTTCTTATGAAGTATAGTCTTGGATTTCTCGGTCATAATCAGTATATTTTTAATGAATCAAAATGACACAAAATGGAATATTTAGAAATTTTTTATTACTTTATTCTCAAAGCAGTTCTATACTTTTAATTAGGTTGCTTTTTAATGCAGTGCTTCCATTTGGCTAAGTATTCATAGTAGAATAGTGCTGGTTAATGGTTTCTAAAAGCCATGACAACAAACAAACAAACAAACATAAAAGAATCCTTTTCTATATGAATGTAACAAAACTCAATGGTGGTACTTGGAAATAAGTGGTATTTTTCTCCTGAAACCCAAATTAAATATAAAGGCTGAGATGAACCTTTTGGTTTCTGACCATTGAAGGAGAAGCCTGAAATGATGCTACTGTCCTCCACCACCACCCACTCAAATTAGAAAGAGTTACCAATCTAATCACTGGACCACCACAGTCAAGGACAGCTGAGACCCTAAAGTGCCCCTACTGAATTGCACTTTGGTCTTCTGTTGTCAGTTCACACTGAAGGATTTATAAAAAACAATGCCAAGAACTTACTGTTCTTTTTTGTAATATGTTATTAAGGATGTTCATTATCAGTGGCTTTTGGATTTGAGCGTTTATCAGAATCAACTGTATTGCTTTTAAACAATGCAGGTTTCCAGGCCCACCTCAAGCCTATTCAATCTGAATTTCTAGGCAAGGACTCAGAACAATCTATATTCCAAACAGTCTTCTCAGGTGATCCTGATACCTTTGGTAGGGACATAGGAACAATGGCACAGTGTCCTTCTTAAGAGGATCACGGAAGAAAGTTCTGTTTAGTTTTAGTTCTAGCACCAGTGGCCCTACTTCTGGGAAAATAGTTTATTTTTATTTCCTGGATACTGTAATTCATGTAACTGATTCTGTTGATCTTTTTGCATTGACTCATATGAAACATAGAGCCAAATATGGCTCCTTCTAGCAAAAGTGTAGGGAGAGGGCTTCCCTGGTGGCGCAGTGGTTGAGAGTCTGCCTGCCGATTTGGGGGACACGGGTTCATGCCCCGGTCCGGGAAGATCCCACATGCCATGGAGCGGCTAGGTCCATGAGCCATGGCCGCTGAGCCTGCGCGTCTGAAGCCTGTGCTCTGCAACGGGAGAGGCCACAACAGTGAGAGGCCCGCGTACCGCAAAAAAAAAAAAAAGTGTAGGGAGAAAATTATGGCACTTTGGGTGTTAACAGCATTCCTATCTTCATCTAATCTCTCTTACTCTCATTTCCTCCTTGCCTCATTTTCTTCACCAAATTATTATTTATTTTAATTAATTAAATGTATTTATTCATTTATTTACCATTTGACCCTCTTCACCCATTTTTCTTACTCCTCATCCCCCACCTCTGGAAACCACCAATCTAATCTGTTCTCTGTATCTAAGAGCTTTTTTCTTTTTTCTTAAAGACTCCACATATAAGAGAGGTCATTTGGTATTTGTCTTTCTCTGTCTGACTTATTTCACTTAGCATAATGCCCTTGAGGTCCATCTATGTTTTTTGCAAATGGCAAGATTTCATTCTTTCTTATGGTTGAATAATATTCCTGTGTGTGTGTGTGTGTGTGTGTGTGTGTGTGTATACACCAGTTTCTTTATTCATCATTCATCAATAGACACTTAAGTTGTTTTCCATATCTTGGCTATTGTAAATAGTTCTGCATGAACATGGGGGTGCATATGTCTTTTTGAGTTAGTGTTTTCATTTTCTTCAGACAAATATCCAGAAGTGAAATTGCTGGATCACATTGTATTTTTATTAATTTTTTGAGGAAAAATTGTTTTTAATTTCATGTATTGTTTTATTGCAGGTATTTTTGTATTTTGCTTTAAATCCTGTTTGGAACAAAATGTGACATAAAAAAATAATAAGTGCTATCTAAATATTTGTATAAACCTTGATGATTTTTTCTTTTCTTTTTTTTATGATTTTTTCTTAACTTGAGTTAGGGTGCTTGAATTTAGTGTTTCTTATTTTAAAAATACAGCTTAGGGTGATCCAGCAGAAATCACAACATAAACCTGGTTAAAGGTGATGCCATTACTGTCTTGTTTAATCACCTTTTTACCCTTTTGGGGGAGAGTGTGTGGAGTTGGGGGATATATCATTCCCTGTATCTTATTTCCATACAAGACAAGCAGATAGTCTTCGAAATTTTATTCAGAATAAGATCAGCAGAGTAGAAATACATCAGTGGTACATGTGAAAAAGAACTTGATTCCTTAACAAAATCAGTCCTAATGGGTCAGGAGTGGACCCTAACTATGCTCCACTTTAGCTACATTCAACTACCTCTGAAGATAAGTTGGCCTGTGGAACATATTATGAAACAAAAACAAAAACAAGCAACTGGTAGAGCTAAGAAAATCATGTGTCATCTTAGTTTGCATGAGATGGGGCCAAGATGCTTTTGATCCAAGCCTGGTATTTCCAGGTTAATAGGATGTAGATTCCAGGTTTCTTGGCATCACCACATTTACGACCTCCAGAGACTAGGGCATGGAAGGCACCTTTGCAGATCAAGGGGCCCCCTGAGTCACCCTGGAAAGAAGAAAACGGGAAGATGCTTGGTAAGTAGCTGTTGAACTTTTTCAACCATCAGCTGTTAGTTACTCAAAGGATTATTATCTGGGTCCTTGGTTTCTTTGTGTCCTGCAGAGTGCCTGATACAGCCCCTGATGCAGTATAGATTCTCTGTGTCTCTGTCTCCATCCAGGACCATGGTTCTGTCCATCTGTCTGTCTGCCTCTCTTTGTCCATGTCCCTGTCTCTGTCTAAGACTATGTATATTTACATCCTTTGGTAATCAGTGACTGCTGAACTTTATTCATGAAGAAATGGGTAGGCATAAAGTTTGAAATAACCCACAGAAATAAAAGAAATTTTCAAAATTATGAATTCCATTTTGGTGCTCATGGATTTGAAATCAAGTTGCTATTGAGACTGGTAGAAAAGAGCAATGTATTAAAGTAAATGTCTTGGTGGCAGGTACTCTATCTTCTCTATTATTTTTTTCTCTCATCATATGATTGAATGTGGGGCTCTGCACATACCCAACACTTAGTAAATACTTGCTCAATGAACTGATTCTTGAGGACTCACTCTGACAACAAAACAATAAACAAAAATTCTGTCAAGGAAAGTGACAAGGTGATAGAGGGGGAAGCCTGGCCTTTCAGATAAGGAGCTAGCTTTCAAATCTAAAGAGCAGTCTTTGCCTCTGCTGCCAATCACATCAAAAACTGCAGTACTTTGTGCTTGGTTGGCTGTGAAAATAGAGGCTGAGGGGGTTGATGATCTTGGGGCACCGCAGTTACACATGATCTTTGTCATCATCATACCCTCCCCTTGATAATGCTTAATATAGTATAATGTGAATATTATATTGTATTTTTTAAAAAATTAGTAATCCATCTGTGCTAGGTAGCCTTCATCACCTGTAAACATTATCATCTATTTTTTTTTTTTACTACCTCAGGAAACAGAAGATTTTGAAAAGCATGACTGTTGTTCCTTTTAGTCAGTTAGCAGTTAGTCAACATTATTTAAGAAACACATAATATACATTTGAGCTTTTTGCATTTGAGTTTTAGAAGACCTATTAGTTTAAAGGTGGTGATGGTGGGGGGTTGAGAAGTTATCTTCTAATCACCACTACTGACCTCAGAGTTGGTAGGCTTTCTAAGGGCGGTAATACCCCTCAGTAAAAGTTATCAGATATAGTTAACTATCCTGATTAACAAACACTTAATGAGTGCTTACTACGTGTTGTGCAAGTACTTATGACTCATTTGCATTGGTAGATGAGAAAGCAAAGAGAACACTGTGCAGGATCGGAGGGCACCTTTTTGGAGTTGTGATGTGATGTTCTCCACGCCTCTCCTCCTCGGTGCGGGTGTGCAGGTGGGGCCTGACTGTAGCTCAGCAGCCTGAAATGCCTGTTTGAGTGAGGGGTTCTTACCTGGCAGGAATCCTTCTGGCCTCTGGCATCTCCTGCACATACCATGTTTTTAGTTATAATAGGGTCGTGGTTGTAATAACTTTGGCTGTTGCAAACTTTTCGACTTATGACAGTAACAGTGACTTCTCGCAGGGTATCAGAGGGCCTTAAAAATTCTGGGTCAGTGGCTCCCCAGCCAATAACCTGGCATTTTGTTCCAGCTTTAATATCATTTTTGGCTCTTGGGTGGAGCAGTTGGACATGTTTGTTGAGTTTTGCGGCTGTGTGAAGCTGAAAGATTGAAAAGAGAATAAATTATCATTTGTCCCCAGTAGTATTATTAGCCTGAGTGATGTATGTGTGGTCCCTCTGTGCTAGGAGGGCGTCCCTCTTCTTGAATCTACTTTGGTGGTAGCCCACAGCTGCATTTGTGGTTGTTGCTTTTCTGAACATGCTCTTCATTTCCCTTAGAGCTCAGTGATCCTTGGGGAGGGAGCTTACACAGAGCAGGAATTTTGCCCAGTCTCTAGCAAACTGGCCTTTGCTCCGCATTGGATGGTTTGCTGTGGAATAACATCCATAGGTCATGACTTTGAGGGCTGGGCTATTTCCTGCTAAATAGGACCCTTGAGTATGGTCTAGACTAAGTTTGGACTAGACTAAGTATGGTCTAGACTAAGTTGTAACTCACTTCTATATCCCTGAAGTCACTTGCTTGGCTCTGTTGTATAAGTGACTTGTATTTTTCATTTGCTAATGAGAAAAGCATTGGGGAAAAAGCTTGCAGCGTGGATCCTTGGGCCTGTTGGGGTGTTCTCCTCCCACGTATGTGAGCATCAGAGCTGTTTTAACTTGTATAAACACAGCCCAGATGCATCTGTGATAACTTCTTGTTTCTCTCAAGGCAGTAAATGGAGTATAATGGGCCCTTATAAAATATGTCACAATCACCTCGAACAAGGGGAAAGTGCCAACAACATCCTTTTGTGTAGATGATTTAACAACTGAACTGTGCTGTATAAGAATGTTGGAGAAACTGAAGGAATGCAATGCTACATACCTCCACCAGCATAATATCATTTGATTTAGGATCTGATGTAAATCTTGGGAATCGTATGAATCTTTTAATCTCAAATGTTTGTTTGGAGGCCTCATTCTTTGAGAGAGAGTGTGCTCCTAAAACCACTTTGGAAGACTGGCCTTTGGCAAACCTAAAAAAAGCAAAGAGAATAGACACCACAGAATGATTCTCAAATCTTCCAGTGAGGAGTAGAAATGGTGGAGGAGGCCATATACCTACAGGAATAAGGACCAGCTCCAAGATAACCTGTGTAGGATTAGGTGGAGTGACAGAGGTGTCAGTGGACCCAATCACGAATGGATGATAACAAGGGCCAAACCCATCCCACTCCAATTCCCCAGCCTTGCAAAAGAATATCAGGACTTGTACCCTACTGTGGGGAAAAAGGAGTGAAATACTAAGTGACTGAGATCAAGTTTACAATAAAGTTGTGTTAATTTATATAAAAATAAAGGAACTTATATTTCTCGAGTTTGTGGGTTGTGATTTATATCCACCATTGTTAAGTTTTTTTTATTGAGGTAAAATATACATAACATGAAATTTTTAACTTTAACCGTTTTTAAATGGTTCTGAGGCATTAAATACATTCACATTGCTGTTCATCCAGCACCACCACCATCAATATCCAGAAATTTTTCATCTTCCCAATGTTAAGTGTTTTAATAACTAAAAGGTAAAAAGGCACAACTCTACACTTGCTAATCTGGTATGTCTAAACCTCATCTCAGGGCAATATGGAGAAGTAAGGTCCATTAGATGGCTTTCAACTATACTCATATGTTCTGTCCCCTCAGTTAGAAAGATGATTTAGACAAGAAGGGAAAACTTTCCTCAAGGTGAAAAATCATTTGAAATTAAGACACTTTAGAGTTAGTAGTCATTGATAATTCCATTGTGGAGATTTAGAGGATAAAAACTGGTGAGTCAGATGAAGAAACAACAGTTTTTTTTTTTTTAATCTCTAGTCATATACAATTTTAGTACCAGTATTTCAACAGTTGATCTGATTTACTGTATGTTGAATAAAATTATATTTACATCCAGTTATGAAATATATAAATTTTTTTTTGAGATCTTGACAACACCTTGGAGCCATTTGCATACTACAAAAATATCCCATTTTAATGTGTGTTCTCAGGAAACGACTTCAAATCCTTTTTTGGAACAAGGAAGGTGATAAAAAGAATTATATTTGTTTACATATAACTATTTCATTGTCATGTGGAAAAGAGTCAGGGCAGATTACAATAAAAGCACACATACCCAATAAACACACATATATACATATGAATAAAGATTAATAAAAATTAAAAAGAGCACAGAAACATACGGAAAAAGGAATAAGAGGTTGTTTTAGGTTTGGGGAGCCAGTATATGGCTATGCTGGGGTGGGTTTGCGTATGGCAAGGCTGTGACTGCTGGGAATTACCGTTTTTTGGTTTCTACCAAAAGAGTTTATTCTGGTTTATTTTGGGAATTCCAGCTCTATTTGTTGAAAAGTTTGTCTATTGCAAAATCAGGATGGGGATGAAATTTCTCAAAGGATGTAGATTGGATTTCTCAGGATTGATTCAAACCCAAATTCAGCGTACTCACTAAACCCAAAGCTTTGGAGGGGAAGGATGATATAAAATCCCTGGGATTACTGATATAATAGAAAAGATGGATACATCCATAAATAACTAACACAGGAAGGCTGCGAGATACAAATGCAGGATGTGGAAGATGAATTCTGAGTAGGGGAAGGGTGCTGAGAAAATGTCTGTTTTTCCTTCATCTTTTACCAATTTCCTTGATTTGTTAATGGCTTTGAAGTGTTTTAGTTATTTTTGTCTCCACTGGGACATATGAATACCAAAAACAACTCAAGCAGACCATGAATGTTTTCTGAACTTTCCATTTCTAGATATACTTCAACTGTAATCTGTACTACAGAGGTCAATTTTTTTCTGCCCACAGGATACCTGGAATTACCTGAGTTCTAGGATCACACCTCCTTACCTAAATCCAGGTATGAATTCCCACCGAGGAGAAGTGACAATACTAGTGTCTCTTTTGCACCGCGCAGTTTCTCCACAGGTGGTCTTTGGACCACCTGCGTCAGAATCATCTGGAGGTGTCTGGCTGCATGGCACCCCTATAAGCCCCATGCCAAGCTCCTTCAAGCCTCTTATTTCCTCTGCCACTCTGCTTTGGCACTGAGCAGTGTTTCTGCTTAGACCCATTCCTCTGGGTGTGTTAGTGAAGGTAGGGTCCCTATTTTTGGAATTCTCTTGCCTAAGAGAGGAGGGAACTACCTGGCTGTCAGAGATGGGCTGTCATGCTTTTATCCCATCAACACGACTGGACCATGATATTTGTTCCTCAGTGATTACCATGGAAGGTACAGATATTAATATAACATTAGATGACATTTATTAGGTTACTGTAGTGTGCCAGGTTTTGTGCTAAGCATTTTACATATTTTCCCTCATTTAAATCTCACAACAGCCCTGTGAAGGAGGTATTATGATTATCCCCATTTTGCAGATGAGGGAATTGATGATCAGGTAAATTGACGAACTTGAGAAAGTCCCACCAATATTAAGCGGAGGCTCTGGGATGCAAATACAGGGGGGATTAAAGCTTCTTTTGTTTGAACCTGGGGTCTGGATTGGTAACCATTCTACTCTGGGAGCCTTGAGTGATTTGGGATGGAGTGAGGCCATGTGGAAGGGGCTGGGTGGGAGCGAGGAGGTTCCATCTATTCACTGGCTAGGCAGGTGAAAGGATGGGGGAGTGTTCAGTGGGAGAAGGCATTGGAGGAGACTAGGGAAGACAGTGGACAAGAGTTGGTGAGAGTTTTGCTTCTGATAAATTGAAATGCTGAAAATGTTATACAAGAGGATTTTTTACTGGTTTCCTTTTATAATTGGCATGGCAACTAATAAAGGGGCCAAGAGACTAAGTGAGGAACTTAGTGTGGATGGGTAGTGAGAAGGGAACACCCCAGATTTGGCCCCCTTCACCATTTTGCTGAGAGAGGGGCCTGGAGTTAGTAAGCTATTCTCGTAGGATACTTGGGAGTCCATTTGTGGGAAGCCACCATTGAACTATTTCATAAATATTTTGGATTTCACAAAGCTTAATGTTTTTCTAAGCACCAATCTGCCTACATTTTTACACCCAAGTGTCCTGTAGAGGAAATCTGATCCACATATTCTGCAGTTCTTTAAACTACAGCCATTTAAAATAATATTTAGCAATAGTTTTTTTTTTTTTTTTTTTTTAATCCCAAGATCTCTTTTTCCCAATTTTTCAATTTGGGAATCTATTTCTACTGAGTCAAGTTCACTTGACAAAATTTAAAATTCAACTTAATAATACTATTTACCTTTGGATAGCAATTTATGGCTTGTGAAGGACTTCACATAGTGTTCATTTAGCTGAGCAACAACCAAAACCCCAAAAATCCTCTCCCCTCCAATTTATTTCCTTTTTTCTATCCAGCATTTGTTCAGCATTTATAATAAATCAAGCTCTGTGTCTGGGGAGGTTATAATCCATTTGAATGTGTAACCACAAGCATATCTGAAGATGTGCATATTCTGAATTGAATGAACATTTATTGATAGTCACCCTCTGCTTAGCTGGTCCCCAGGGGACAAGTGCCCTAGAAAAGACAGAACTGATGAGGACACAAGGGTGATTTCTGTGACAGCAAGAACCCTGCTTAAATGAAGTAGCCATGTTAAATCGGAAATTAGTGGCTTGCTATTTAGAAATAAAACAGAAGTTCTCACAGTTTGCAGGCTTCAGAATTTCTAATTTGTGTTCAAACAGTCTCATTAAAATGGAGCAACCAAGCAAAATCCCCAAAATATGGGAAGCAAGTCAATTCAGTTGTTCCATTTAGATATAACTGATGCCTAGAGAGTAAATGATTATGGCTAAGAGGTTCTTAAGTGAAGTGCTGTCATATTTGTAAGAAAAGGAGAAGGCCCCATCTTTTCTTAGCTTATTCAGGCAAGAAACATAAGGAAGAAACATACAAACAAACACCAGCCCCCGGGCTTCCCTGGTGGCACAGTGGTTGAGAGTCCGCCTGCTGATGCAGGGGACACGGGTTCGTGCCCCGGTCCGGGAAGATCCCACATGCCATGGAGCGGCTGGACCCGCAAGCCATGGCTGCTGAGCCTGCGCATCCAGAGCCTGTGCTCCGCAACGGGAGAGGCCCCAACAGTGAGAGGCCCGCACACCGCAAAAAAAAAAAAAAAAAAAAATCACCCCCCAAGCCGAAACAAGCAAACAAAACAACAAACGCCAAATTAATTTTCTATTGCTTTTCCTTTTGTGATGGTAGCGGCATCCCAAGAAGGGTTTTGGACATTTTTAGCTGAAGTAAGAGAATCATAGAATGAGAGGTTATAGTCCGTCTTTAGAAAATGTTTCATTTTACGTATCCCAGAAAAAATAGCTCTCTCTCTCTCTTTTTCTTTGTAAATCATCTATACTTTTTTTTTTTTCACCTAGTTAGATTGTTGCCCCTTACAGCTGTGATTCCCAAACTGTGGGCCTCAGACCTCTGCGGTGGGCATTGAGCAGAGGAGTTAAGGTAAGGGGTCTCAAAAATCTATTAGCAAAGCAGGCTCCTCATACGTATAACAGTAATAAGAGCTGCAACTTATTTGCAGCTCACTATGTGCTAAGCATGCTAAATATTTAAATAGATACTAGTTAATCCTCAAAACCCCATGAAGCAGTTATATACTACTATTATTATTTCCCATTTGTAAAATGGGGTGCAAACTCAGGTTGTCTGATTTCCCCTAACAAGGTCAGGAATACTGCCGCTTCATAACTGTTGCTGTGTTCCCAGGCATTACATGAAGGACTTGAATTTGTCTATTGGGTTGCCTAGATCTCCCAGAAAAGGAGAACTTGGGGCAGAATCGCGGATGTGTGAGAGGGTAAATAAACTCCACCAGTTGGTCAGTTATCACAGAAGCTAAGGGTAGATCAAATTCTCTCCTGGGAGAGGCGAGCTTCTTTTCTAGCCAACTTGAGGAAACACAGTAAGCCTAATACTCACCGAGAGTGGCAGTGGGCCGCCGTCAGCACCCACTGTGGATGGATTAGCACGCCCCCGCAAATGTGATTGCCGTCATACTGCACAGAAGCCATAAATGGCCTGGAATGAGGCGACACTTCTCTCCCACCGATGATCTCCATGTTGAAACCTCCAAAAGAAAACCAAAAGATTTAATGCAAAAGATCTAAGCAGATTATTTCATGTAATTCTTCTTTTGACAGTCATTATATAATTTTTCAAAGATTAAAAAAAATCTTTCAGTCACCTAATAGTTATTATAATTTTACTGATGAACAACTGTATAATACATTACAGTTTAGAGGGAGCTACATGGAAGTAAAAATTATTTTCATTTATAATGTAACAATACAATCACTAGAAAATCATTTAATTCCCACATGTGGTAGGTATAGGAGATACTTACACTCTGGAGTCATGTAAGTCCCGGCTATTAGGAAACATAGAAAAAAAGAAGAAAACTTAGTCATTTCAATGGCTTAGATTTAAGAAGCCCAGATGAAATATTGTGACTGTATTGGTGAAGGAAGAAGAGGGTGAAGACTGAGTTTCGATTTTGCAGATTTAACTTTCTCACCACAAGTGTTCTAGAGGTAAAGTTTTTCACACCTAAGATTAAAGGTATATATCAGTTTGGGGAGTTTCGGAATTGTGCTTTTAGCACTTTTTAGAGCAAGGTATGTGTGCCATAAAGTACTCATTTCTGTAGTTAACCATTTTCAATATCTGTATAAGTAGTATTCATGTTATAAATGGTGAGAGAATAAAAAATATGCAAGCCATAAGAACTTAATGAAGTTCAAAGATGTTCATTGCTCTAAAGTAATACTTACTATTTTTCCTGGCAGAAAATGATGCCTATCATATTTAGTTTCTCTCTATTTTTCATTTGGACATAGATTTATTATGTAAAGAGACGTGGAACCTTTCACAAATCACGGCTGCTTTACAATAAGGCTTAGCTAAAGCCTGAACATCATCCAGAGAAACCCATATGTTTTGTAGCAAATTTATTCGTAGTCATGCCATTTTCTCTAAATTTGACCAAATTTGGTTAAATTTTCATTACAGTTTTGGAAAATTTAACAATGTTATTAAAGGGGAATATTGGCAACATATTTCTAATTCTGAGTGTCTCTTTTACTCATGTGTTTATCCAGGGCCTTAATAATAATATCTTTTAAAAATCAAGGACTGCACTTTGTCACTCTCCCCAGGAACAGATGAAACACATTGCCAGGCTTTCTACTGTACTTTCTCCTTCACTACGAAAGGTATTCGACTTAAGAGTCTACGAGATTCTGTTTGTGCTGGGTGCTGATCAATAGTGCAAATGTTATAAAATGAGTATGGATAGACAAGTCAGGCACCATGCATGACCCCCAACACTTTGCAGAAACACTGACCAAAATTTACCTTGAATTAATAGATCTTATTTTCCTTTTTCTAAGATATATGTGTCCTATCTTTTATTTTTTTTATAAAGGAGAATTGAAATACAGAGCTATTTTTCTTGGCAGACTGTGAAAGACTCCTACTAAATTGCTCTGTAGCATAAGACAGTGGGAATAATACAAAACAATATTATATTGTATATTCTACATTATAATTTAATGTGTCTTAAATTATTTCCAAAATTCTCTTTACATGATCATTTATATGTTTTCATGTCTTATGTCTGTGAGAAAGGCAGGACAAACTACTATTTTTATGTTACAACTGAAGAAATAGGTTCAGAGAGGCTACGTAATTTGCCTAAGTTTACACAGCATACAAGCTGGACCAAATCATTTGCCTGATCTGAAATAACTTGTATGTTAATAAATATACCACCGGAGCACAGAATTCGAGAAGTATCCTGTTTGCACTCTACCAGGATGCAGCAACAGTAAAGCTCTCCTGCATGGTAAATAAGAAGAATTAACAAAACCAATGCAGAGTAGTGACTTCCTGTCTCATAGACCTGTGGGTGAGACAAGGAGGAGCCAGATTAAGAAAAGCCACAAACTTAAAGCAGATTTGTTATTTCCAGCCAAAGGTCCTCGTTACTTTGCAAGTCATTGTTGTCACTGTTGGTGTGCCTTGATGGATTCCTCATGTGCCACTTCTGCAAGCTGTAAAGTGGGCTTGATGATGCCAGCTCCCCACTGTATTGCAGTGATGTTGGGAACATAAGAAAGATAACGTGTGACATTTGGAAGTGATTTGAGCTGTGAGGAAGAAATGAACTGTGTAAAAGACAAAGCTTCATTTTTGCCGGGGTGGCAGGGGGGCATGGTTAAAAAATCTCTCAGCTGCTTACTTCTGTGTAGTAAGGACTAATATCCACATAGATTTTTACAAATTGCTAGGCATTTTCAACTCTATTTCCTGGGAGGTGGCTGTCATTAGTCTTGTTTTGTGGATAAAGACTTGCTGGAGATTACTGACCTAGCAGGTGGCAGATCAGTTCTTAAACCCTTAGGTGCTGGCTCCAGGGTCCATGTGGCTTTCAACCTGACCACATGCCTGCCCTACTTTGACAAGTTCTGGGGCTTAGATGCTCTAAGAGGCAAGCTGGCTGTGCAGAGGGAAAAAGGATTTAGCCATATACACTGCAATTAGACATGGTGAGATTTAATTCAATTGGGAGTTTTTTTTTTTGTCTTTAGAATTTTTGGCTTTTTTTTCCGGACGGTCTCATAACTCTTTCTTGTAGCTGTCCTGGAAAATTCTGAGAATCATGTTGGTTTATAGTAAGGAGTTATTTGGTTTGGGCTTTAAACTGATGCGGGGGTTAATAGCATCATTTGTTATAACATTCAGGATCCTGGATTTGAGAACAGTGAGCTGTGTAACATGATGAGCTCCACCATCTAATTTATTTCTTGGTGTCGATTTTTGTTCTGTTGAGTCTGCTGCGGGGAGAGCCGTGTTTGCTTTGGATGAATTTTGTAGCAGCTGTGCTGGGCTGAGCAAGTGTGAGGCGGTGCTCCGAGTGGGACCGGTTCACAGGTCAGGGGCCTTGAGGTTCTCCTTTGCTGTGTTGTGTTCAGCTGTCCCTATTAGCTGTTCTTGGCGATGCTGATTTTGAGCTCTGGGTTTTTGTTTTCCTCCATCCCTACTCTCTCTCGACCCTTCTGTGTTTCGAGAGACCCATACAGAGCAGTTGTCTGGAAGCTCCAAAGGCCACATGTGCTTCTCTCCTTTGGGCTTCCATCACATTCATTAGCCACACCCTCTAAAGCCTTGTCACTCAAAGGATGGCTACCAGACCTGTGCCAGTGTGTGACCTGTTTATTACCCATCTAGGGTAAGATGAGGACAGAAGTTGAGAGACAGAGTTTAGAGGCTGTTACAGTCATTTATCATGACTCTGTACTAATTTACTTTATTTAATGAAATGTAATTTAATGTCTGTCCAACCTAATCATATAATAAGGCATGCATTTTGTATGCCTTTTAAAATTTTCAATTTAATTTTCCTACTCATCTGTGTTTTATTGTATAAAAGTATCAGTCCACGATGAATTGAAACAAAAACCAAACAAATGAACAAACAAACAAAATTTCAAAACATACCTGGTCTACCCCATGGGTAGTTTGAGTACTGCTCTGTAGACACAAATGCAAAGCATGTCTATTTCAAGCCCTTCCCATTTCTTCCCTTTTGACCTCCTTTGGAAAGTTTTCCAACACCAAGGTTTCCAAGACTCCCATGGCTGTCCTGCACCAGGCACTTGAGATCAGGATTTGGCAGAATTCTACTGGGTCCTTACTTTATGACCACCACCCTCTGGGCCTTGGTTTCTGTCCAGTAATGATTTAGCTAAACGCATCGGCTAAGAATTATGATGAAACTATGGCAGTTTTGAAAATTGGAGTAGGGAGGGTTATTGGGGTGCTGTATGATGACATTATGTCCAAAGGTGCCCAGAAGACAAATCCTACTTCAGATTACAGCCATTCCTTCCATGAGATTCCACCAAATGGATGAGCTTGAGAACAGCTGCAAAGGAAAGCGAAGTATTCCTTGACTCATACCTGAAGCTTTGGACTTAATCTCAGTGTAGAGAAACTGGATAAGCTGTGTTGGAGCATAAGGAGCCCTGTCTTTTCCTAAGCTACTTCATTGTAAATACTTCAGAGAACTGCTCCATGATCTCCCTTTGGTGGAATGATGATGGTGATTAAAGTAGGATGGAGGGAAATTTGTTTTATATTTCTCTGCCTTTTAATCAGAACATATTTTGTGTATTGATCATCTTCCTTTATTAAATATGAGTATGTTTCCTACTCAGCACTATTGAGTTAAGTAACACAATAGTCCTTTAACCTCCTCCTCCTTTACTCCTCTCCAAGTCAACTATGAAATAAGTGCAGTGGATGAGAGGTACAATGGGTAAGTACGGACGGTATCTTGGCAGAAGGAATAATCACACGAAAACAGCTTGAGAATCTGGCAGATGGGGATTTTCCAGTACACCTGGAGCTGGCTGCCTGGCCAGATACTGTCCTAATCTCAGCTTTTTCTCCAGGCCTCAAGCTGCCCTTTTGTGACACCTCTTCTTTTTCTTTTCTTCTTCAGGGTGGCTTTTGATGTTCATTTTCACTGAGTTGAAATGTTATGGGAGGGAAAGTCCCACATGGTGTGGTCCTGTGATGTCACTGGACATAATCACTCACACTGTCTGCAGTGTTTGTCCTAAAAGATTTACACATGTGAAAATCCTTTCAACAGGGATGACTGCCAAAGGAAGGTTTGTAGCCCTGATCTCTCTCCCAGCAGCAGACTTGTAGGGCCACTGGCCTTGCACAGAGGAATTGAGGACTTGCATGAACCTGGTGGGGCTTTGGGAAGAAAACTGGGGTCCATATGTAGTCAAGGGAAAGATGTCAGGGAAAGAACTTGGTGATAGAAATCAGAAGAAATGTGGAAGCAGGAAGGGAAAGGAAGGAAATAATAAATATTGCAGAGGAAAGAAGAAAACAATCAATGGAGGATGGGAGGCCTTACAATGAAACACTTCCATTTATAGTTGAACATCTCAGATACTGTGATGTGTCCCAAGCCAAATATATCATCTTTTTTTTACAATAGAAACACATCTGTTAAAAGGAATAATCTTATCACATTGAAAGCAATTAAGCTGTTTAAATGAATCAGATTGGTTTCATAAAATAAAGCAGGAAAACTAGTAGTTATTTCAGAGAGGATGGTCAGATTCATTCATAAGGGAAACACAGTAAATGCTGTAGCCAAGCTGGAACTCAATAAATCAATTGATTCAGTAGTCCTTAATTTTCCACTTACAATGAATTCAAGTAGAAATTGTCACACAGTTCTAAGTGTGATAGAAATACTTTTCCCAAAGGCGAATGATTAACCAAACAACACACACACACACATACACATACACGCATTTGCACATTCCCCTGCCCCACACCCACTGATACCTAAATCCCTATCGTACTCTTTATCACAAATAAATTCCAGGTGGATCAAAGATTTTCTATGAAAAAAGTGAAACCATTATAAACATTAAATGAAATTGTAAGTTAAAAGCAATGTTTGAGAGAGGAAGACATAAAGGAAACCAATACATAAGAGTATATAAAACTTTGACTTTTGTAAGGCAAAAAACACCAGAGGCAATATCCAAAGACATATGATAAAACATCCCCAAAGATAATATCTTTAGTATGTGAAGAGCTCTTACAACTACATCAAAGAAAATAGGAGTAATAATAAATGAGCTTGATAATGAACAAATCAGTATAAGTATAAACAAAATAATGCTTTAGTTAAATTTCCTTTTAAGGAACCTAGCATATACATAATATTTTTAAAAAATATTGATGATTTTAGGATAGAAAATAAAGCACATTTCACATTTTTGCAAGTCTTAGTAAGTAAAAGTTTGATGCACTAATGGCAAAACTATAGCAAGTGCTGATAAAAAGACCACCAAGCTGAGAAGATATAAATCAACGAAAGTATAATCTACTACATTCACATTGTTGGTTGACAAGTCAGTGAATGGGTTTTGGCAACAATGTAATGATCGTGCTTTTTTCTTTTAGATCTTGAACTCTGTAAATCCTCTTTCCTTTCACAACTTCCTTAATTCATCTCTACTTCTCTCCAAAATCCAAAGCACATATTTTCTCTTCTCACCAGAATTTCAGATCATTGGCCTTCTTGCAATTTACCCACGTCCACTAGCTTTCTTCTGGACGCATCTGACCTCTTTTCAGTCTGAACAAGATGGTCATGTTAACAAGGCCCACCTATCTGGAATTCCCTGGCGGTCCAGTGGTTAGGACTCTGTCCACTGCAGGGGGCACGGGTTTGATCCCTGGTTGCAGAACTAAGATCCCGCATGCCTCAGGGCATGACCAAAACAAACAAACAAACAAAAAAACCCAAACAAGGCCCACCTATCAACTCCAGGTATCATGCCTCCTTAACCTTCTACTGTGGAACTGCCCAACCATACATCTCCCTTCCCGTTTGCTTTCTCAGATTCCAGGTTAAAGAATTCTGCTGCAGAAAATCACAGTACCCTAGTGGGCTAGCCCACCAGCTCAAGAGTAGAGAGTTCACTGTACTCTAGAAATCCTCTCACTTATCTCCTTCATTCTCTAGATCACTGGCCACAATAGCCCATCCAGACTCTATCTTTCCCAAGCCCCCCTTTCCCTCCATCACTTCACCTTCTACTTCGGACATTGAAGGTGAACACTCTCTTTTTATTTAACTACTCATCTTTTCTTCCTGGCCAAGCGAACACCTCCACAGAGGGACACATCTATTCTTCTCCTCATCTCCCAGGTCTTTATTTCTTTATAAAGCAACTTAAATTTCTACATCTCCACTAGCTCAATCCTTCAATATCCATCCATCCATCCATCCATCCATCCATCCATCCATCCATCCATCCATCTATCCATCCATCCATCTCTACATTAATTTTGTATGCAAGCACACAGACCTATCTATTCATGAAAGATATTCACTTGAACATGTTTGATCCTCAGTTTATCCTTCCTTTCCTTTCCTAATCAGAGTTCTTTCTTTCATAATCAATTTTTTGCTCTCTTGTCATCCCAACAAATTGTTTTCATTTCTCACTGCTAAAACATGCTATCAGTGAAACTTGTGGGCTGTTCTCAATACTCATTCTTGTTGATTTATCTGCATCTTTTCTTTCTGCTGACGAGTTTTTCCTTGAAGCATCCTCTGCCCCTGACTCCTGTCATACTCTCTGTTCTGACATTTTTTACTGCTTCAATCACTATTTGTCTCTTTACTGCCACATCCTCTTTCTGTTCTCCAAATTCTCTCTATGAGTCTCTTCTATTCTCTTAAGCCCAGCCTGTCCCAAAGCAATTAAACAAAGTTAAATGTAGCTCTAGTCTTCAGGACTTCTCAGAGCCTTTAAATGCTAATGTGTATTGTTAATATCCCAGAGGATATGTAGGGATATAGTATGCTCAGTGTCTCAGACTTGTTGGACTAAAGAACATTTATTTTCACAGAGCATATCAAGGGACATGGATTCCTTAGACCTCATGGTGGGAAACCTGTGTACAGTTTCCAATTTTCCACCTTGACCTCTCTTCATAATATTGCTCCAACAACTTTTTCTTCTACTCTCTAGCCTCCTTACTCTCAAGAGGGAATAGATTATTTTCTATTCACCACCTCTAGGCCATCCAAGCACTTACCTTATTATTCAAGTGCTATAGGGGGTGCCACCTTCTCCATGAAGTATCTCCTAATCATTGCAGGTGGAGGTGCTTGTTCCCTCTTCCCAAAGCAAGAGGAACCCTTAGAAGTAATAGTTAACATCTTCATACATGTTATTATGGTGTTTATTTTATTCAGTCTATTCATCTCCGAGATTGTCAACTTCTTGAGGACGGTGTTTATGCACTTTGTACCTGCAAGGAATGCTTTCAGCTGTGAGTAATAGAAAACTCAACCCAGAGGGATTTAAACAACAAGGACATTCACTTTCTCATGTGACAAGAAGCTCAGGGGTAGCGGGGCACCAGGGCTGATGAATCCAGTGGCTCAGTGTTACTATCAGGACTCAGGTGTGCATCCTCGGTCCTCATGTTCACTAACCTCATGGTCCCAGGTGTCACATGTGGCTTCTACAAGGTTAAAGGACACAGCTCTTCCTGTAAGTGTATTTTACGATCTCACATCTTTTCTAGAAGCATGATGACACCTCTCCACTCCCACGTGTATTTAGACAGAACAAGATCACATGCTTTCCCCAAACCAAGGGACTTTCCATCGGACTGGCTTAGACACATCTCCCAAGCTGGGATTTGGATCATCTTTGATGAAGAATAGAGACTTGAAAAAATAGGGGTTCCATTAGCAAGGTGGGAATGGGCAGAAGTAAATTTCTACCTTAATATCCTGTTCAGTTCCCCACAGATTGCACTGCACATTCTGTAGATTTGCTGAGTGAGTAAAAGGATGGACAGTGGGGTATGCCAAATAATGTGTTTAGTCAAGATTTTAGACCTCATTACCCATCTTCTACCTTTCCTGACTCTCTAGGAGGAAGATTCAAAATTTGATTTATAAGGAGGAATATTCATAGGTGAACACTTATAGTTGTTAATTCTATATTTGAAATATTAAAGCTTTTGCACCCTCCTCCCACCTCCCGTACTCTTCACACCAGTAGTATCAGGAAAGAGGAATATAATAGAACCATTTTGAGTAAACGTCTCCAAGGGAATTCACAATGATAAAATCAAAACATAAACATAAAATAGATTTTAAATTAAGATTTTCATTGTCTCCATCAACAAAATTGTAACATTGGGAAGCTTCTCTTTCTTTTTCCTCATATTCAAGATAGCAACCATATTTCATTGTAAGTGATATGATGCCAGTAGTTGAATCAGTCTGTCTTTTAATTTAGTATTTCCTCCAGACATTCTTTGAACATGTGTCAACAGGAAAGAACATGTTTCAAAATCCTCTTCTGCTCATTTCTCCCTTAATAAACAAAATGGAGTTTGAAAATGTGTCTTTTGGTTCTCTCTATGCTTTCTAAAATTTGGCAAAAACCAGAATTATCAGAACTGGTCAAGACCACATTCTGAAGCAGGTAAAACTGACCGTGGGGACTCTTTCATCTCCACTCTCAGAATTCCTACTTCTCTTAACAGTCCTCATCTGCAAGCATTTATTGTCAGCAAATACCCACCAACATCTCATAGCTCAAGAATATTTTAAGGTGTTGCTACTTTACAGTGTATTCTCATTTTATTTAGTGTTTCTTAAATAATTTTTTAAAAACCTCTAAATATTCAGAAGAAGCATCTCTAATGATGAACTGTCAGGTATGGATTCAGGGATGGAGACAGTGTCGGTAGAGAATATTCCTTGTTCCGATTAAGTCACATCACATAGGCATCACCTACTCTGGGTACATAACAGGCTGGCTCCAGGAATGACTTTTTTTTTTTTTTTTTTTTTTGCATATTGTTGGGTAATTGAAAAGCCAGAAGTTCCTGAACTGCTGCTGCCAGGGGGATGTTTAAAACAGTCACACTACAAATGCTAAGGCACTGCTGCTGCCAGGGGGATGTTTAAAACAGTCACACTACAAATGCTAAGGCACATGTATTTCTGCCCATGTGGGTAAGTGGGAAGAGAAATATTCGTGTGGGAAGTGGCAAGAGAAATATTTTAAAGTTTGGACTTCAATCAGAGAGTGCTTTACTCACTTAAATATCCCTATGAAGGAGCAAAGAACACAAAGGGTGAGGGCTCCAGGAACAGCGTGGGCTTCTGGTTCACAGATGGCACCAACACACACACACACACACACACACACAAGCCATTTCCAGGTCCTATGTACCAAGGGTATAGGAAGCTGGGCAGTGGGGTAGCCTGGTGTTAGGAAAGAAGGTCCTTCTCTAAGTGGTGCTTCCCTTGTGTTACTCTCAGACACCTGCTGTAAGAACAAAGTCTCATACATTCAGAAGTCTTAGAAAAGTGACAGGATCCAAGCCAGCAGGTTGCAGCCCCAGCTGACAGCATGCAAAGAAACCAACCCAAACCAAAGTCAAGGATGCTTGTTGTGGGATCTAAATCAAAGTGCAAGGTGTTCTATATGATGAGGAGACTTTTAATAATTCATAGTTCAGGGAAGAAGGAAAACTCTCCTAGTAGACCTATCAGCTTTCCATCCCAGACATCAAGAACACTGTTCACTGTTCATTCTTCAGGCTTTTATTCTCACATTGTTGTTCTGTGAAAGTGTCAGAAGAGATACAGAGAGAGACGAGACGGGTGATGAGAAAGATTGTGTGCATCCAAGTGGCCAGTCCTCTTGGGGAAAATGGTCAGGAAAATTGATGTAACATCTCTGGGTCAAAAACCAACATATGGTAAACCTGTATTTTATTTAAAAATCATTTCCTGGGTAAAGTCTCTTCATTCTCAAGTTTTAAAGTAGGAATAATAACCATTGGCAATAGTTGCCATCTTGAGCTATATTTTAAGCTTATTAAATAAAGGTTACTCTTCCGATGGGAAAACAAGGAATAAAAGAAGTAGGCAGCCAGCATTTTGCCAAGTGTGTCAGAGCGAAGCCAAGACTCCATAGCAATTTAGCAGTGAAGGATTAGTCCCTGCTGAAATTCGCTTTACAGACTGCGAACCAAGCCCTGGACGCGAAACAAAATCAACATGGAACGTACACAGAAGGGTCATCAGAATGCGGACAGTGCAAGTAAGAGACAAGGGACAATTCAGACAAGTCTCCAACAGGGATTATTCTGTTTTATCCAGTTCATTAGTGAACACAAAGTTTTTACCTGAACTCTCACCAGTAATACTATTTTAGTATGTATATATGTTCATATATATATATATATTATATGCTTTTAAAGGTAACTGTTTAGTAAACTTGATATAATGAGATACATCCTTTTATAGCCTAAAGTCTATAGGTAAAGAAAGGTAAAGAAATAGCCAGGTAGGGTTACTTACTCATGGGGCAGAACAAAACCCACCTGAGTTGCAAGTCATAATTCTGATGCCCACAAGGTACTTCTTTCAGGATGTTGTTTCAACAAAGCGTCTGCTTGGGCTACAAGTGTTAGAATCACAGGATGTTATTGCTGAAAGATACCTGTTTCAATCAGGTTCTGTCAGGAAATAAAATCTGACCCAAGTGATTCAAATGAAGAGACTTTAATGAAAGGACGACTCACAGAGGTGCGGGCAAGGTAAAGGGCCCCAGGGAAATGCAAGCTCAGGAACCATTGCTGCTGAGTATATTTTGAGAGCTCACTACTTACCATGCGCTGGCTGGGTGTGTCAGTTTAACCCTAGGAAGTAGGTATTCTCATGTGTGTTTGCATCTGGGGAAATCAAGACTTAGAGATTTCAAATGTGCTCAGTTTGCTCTGTTAAAAAGTTGTGGACTCAGGATTCAAATTCAAGTGATCTGACCCCAAATCATACTTTTTTAGGCACTGCTCTATATAGCGAAATAAATCTGCTGCTTCTACCTCCCTTTAATTCCTAACAGTGGAGCTAGGAGTCACGGGGAGTGGTAGGCGTGCAGCAGGAGGGGTTGGTGGGGGCAGAAAGGAAAGTGATCTGATAAACTCTTTCGCACTACTGTGCTCGTGATGTAATGCTGGAGCTGTTTCTAGCGTTTTAACTTCAGAAGAGGGTGAAGTGAAAAGAGCATGCCTGCAACCACGGCTGCCTGAGAACTCGGCAGGGTGGGAGGATGCTGGGGGCTGGGGACGGCTGTCTCAGTCACTGTCACGTGAGGGTTGGAGTTTGTGAGGCTGTCCCTGAAGTTTGCTTATTTCTTTTTAGAGCCTATGCCATTTCTCGAGCCCCTTGGATGTTCAGGACCTGAGGGAAGCATCGTGAAGATCACGACAATGATCATAAAATGGTTCCTGCTCACCGGAACTAGAGGGCCCCCTGCACGTCAAGAATTGTGTTCGGAGTGCCGAGATGCCATGTTGGGTGAGGGGTCCATTCTGGCCTGGAGGAGCTCAGCGGGGGCATCATACAAACCCTGACATTTCTGCCTTGAGGGGTGAAGTGTTTTGATGGATGGAGAAAAGAGGGGGAACAGACTCAGCCCAGGTCACATTTGTCATCAACTGTGGACGCATTTGCCTACAATCTGGTCATTTTTTTTTTTTTTTTTTTTTTTTGTGGTACGCGGGCCTCTCACTGTTGTGGCCTCTCCCGTTGCGGAGCACAGGCTCCGGACGCGCAGGCTCAGCGGCCATGGCTCACGGGCCCAGCCGCTCCGCGGCATGTGGGATCTTCCCGGACTGGGGCACGAACCCGTGTCCCCTGCATCAGCAGGCGGACTCTCAACCACTGCGCCACCAGGGAAGCCCCAATCTGGTCATTTTTGTTTTCAATGACGAGAAATACTTACTCAACTGTAAATACTAGTGCTGTATAATTACAACAGGTTAAGATTAAAAACAGAAGTTTAAAAAAATATTTAGTTAAAAATAAAGTATAAAACCCCAAGTTATTAACTGTTTCTTAACTCTGACTTCTTTGGCAGTTGAATAAACAACTTACCTGGAAACACTTCTTAATTCAGACTTTCTCTAGCTCTAAGCTCTGGTGTATTTAGGTCTTGAGACACTTTCTGGGGTCACATTTATTGCTTCAACCCCTTTCCCCTCTTTTCAGGTACTAAAGGTGTTTGATTACCTGTTTGTTCTAGTTGCCCTGGCAGTGGGACTGTATGTGGAGGGAAGCTGTACTTTGCGTTTTGAGGTTTTGAACGCTCCTAACTGAATGTGAAGCACTCTGATGATGTATCCACCCCTCAAAGGAGAAGCCTGTCTTCCCACAGCAGGTTTCTGTGGCTTTCCAATTGCAGGTGAACAGTTTTGAAAGCTCACCAGGTAGGATTGTTTGACAGAGTGAACCCCTAACTGTTTTTGTTGCTGCTGCTGTTGCGTTTATGAGGTGTGTGTGCGCGCGTGTGTGTCTGTGTGTTTGTGTTTTAACCAACTAGGAAGAGCTTATCAAGGCAAGCGTGCAACATGTGTTTTCCCTTTCTCAACAGTTTTACTAACTGGTTCCTCTCAGGTCCCTTCAACAGTGCCTGCCAGATATTCCCTGGTAGGATCAGATACCCTACATTTTCTTGCTTTCAGTATAAGCTCTTGTCTGGATGTGGGATGCTTAAAAGGTGATCATTCGTGACCTTATTTGAAGTCCCATTATTTAAATTTATAAAATGAAGGCATTAATGCTAAAAAAACCCAGCGTGGGTCAATGCTCCAAAATTATCCATTTGTTAGACTCTTGGTCCTTCCTAGACTAGACCACATGAAGGTTGAAATTTTGATCTTGAGAACACTTTGAATGCTGAAAGCCCAAAGTACATTGGATTCCTTTCATTCTTGGAGACATTGTTTGGTGTTTTATTCAGTGACGACTTCCTAAATATATTTACAAAGGAGACAGGCTCAGCGTGCTGTCTGGAAGTGGTGATGTGTACACAGGCTCATGATCCACTGTTAGAAATGTAAGCTGTGTGTGTGTGTGTGTGTGTGTGTGTGTGTGTGCGCGCGTGCACACGCGTGCACTTTTGAACTGAGAGTGGGATATTAAACTTGGGCTTTACAGCACATATATCGAACCCTGAAATACCTGATCAGGTTAGGATGATGTTTATCAGGCAGCTTGCAAGAGCTGGGGCTTCGATTTCATCATATAAGGTTCTAGTGGAAGATTAAAGACTGATGAAACACTTCATTCTGCTGCTAAGTAAACTATTGATGGTGGATCAATACAAATAAAAGCAGGTCTATTTTTATTTAGACAAATACTGTATTTTATTAAATCTAAAATTTTATCAGTATATTATGTGCCATTATTTTATATACCATTGAGAAAGAAAAAAATTCTTCCAATTAGAAGAATTTGTGAAATTCTTCCAGTACTTTTTTATCACTAGTATTTTTATTTATACTTATTGAAAGTACTCTTGTAGGCTTTTTTGGACATAGATTTCTATCATTTAGAACTTTTGAACATTCATAGGAGGAAAAATATAAATTCAGTAAATTGGTTAGGATATTCCTAAATGACTCCACATTCATATCTGGTCCTTCTGAATCACATGTCAATGTCATATCTTTTTGATAGATTATAGGCCCCTGGGCCACAGAGATGATTAGTAATGCAGCATCTCTTAACAACTAGCTCCACTATTTGTCTTTGAGATTCTTTTCCAAGTGACTGGCACTCATCCTGCACGTTCTGATGTGCATATGTAAGCAATGATAATTACATCGTAATGGCTGTATCCCAACTTCAATCATTTTAATGTGTGAAGATGTATGTCTAAGAATCAGTAAAATATGCTAAAAAATTTGAAGTGCATAATATAGTTAAAAATTCTAGGTCAATCCCTCAAAGATGGGCTTTTCCTTTCAGAAATCTCCAGAGTAAATAACATGTACTAATTCTGCTAATGTGAAGAGATGTGATTGGGAGAAACCAGTAGTTTAGAAGTTTCTCAAATTTTTGAGTTTGTCAGAATCAAGTGGCTTACTGGTTAAAAATGTTGATTCCTAGGCCCACCCCTGACCCATCAAACTGGACTCCCTGGCAGTGGCATTTTGACTAGCTCCCCTGAACATTCTGATGCTGGTGGTCTGGGGAACAGTGCTTTGAAGCACGTTGCACCAAGCCCTGCCTGAGGCACCATTGGTGTACATTAAGCTCTCAGATTGTAAGCTTGGAAACTTCATGAACTCCATGGCAGCCAAAAGAAAGCACTTAAAACAAGATCACAATGTGGCCTTTCATTGAGAACATCCTAGGAATAAAGGAGCCAACATATTTCAACACCAGATTAGAGAGTGTGTCTGAAATTGCTATTTCCTTAAAAAATTCTAAATAAGAGGCTTGGAAGGTATGCTTCATGTTTCTCCCCGTCTAGTGCTTACCTTTATATTTTTTCAAAAACATTAGATCATTTATTCAACCCACATATCATGTAAAGGCTAAGGCTCTTCATCACTAGACAAACTCTGATGAGTCTGGTGAGGGTGGTCCTGATTAATATTTTATTACATTATAAAAGGGGTCAGTTTAAGGTTAGGCAAAGGAAGTGCCACATTATTTGAGAAACAAAGTAGCAGAATCATTTCCTATGATCTTGTGTTAATCAGAACCCCTAGTCTTTCCAAAATTCCTAGTGAAAATGCCAAGTGGCTTAGCAATAACTTCCAACATGACTTTTTAAACCTATGTTCTCTCATGTCAGATAGTTCTAATGTCTAAATGACTTCCAATGCCTAAGCTAATTCTTCAGTCATTTAGAAACTAGTAATTAAAAACAACTCTTTGGGCCTACAAGAGCAGTTTGTGGGCTGTTTAGTCATCTCACTCCAGATGGGGCGAGGCGGCAGGGAGAGGTGGTGGAGTCCTCTTAAGCCAGAATATGGACGTTTAGCCATCATTCTGTGAGTTGAGTGAATGAAAAATTGCACCTTGAAGAAGGTGAGGGGAATGAGGCCTGGTATATAATTTGTCTTATAGAATAAGTAACAGTGTTTCACACCTGGTAACTTAGAGATGACAACATGTTTTCACATTTACCTTATCTTTGATCTTCACAACATCTCTTTAAGAAAGGGCTGACAGTGTTTCTATCCCTTTATTTTGCTGGAAAAAAAAATGACATCATGTTAATCAGGAAAGTGGGTTGGTGTCTTGCACCAAGACCGATGGTGCAGCTGGGCTCAAACTCAGGTCTCCTGGTTCCAAGTTCAGAGCTGCTTTTGGTACTCAACATTGCCTCTCGTCTGGTATCCGGGAAGTGCCCAGTGCTTCTGGATGTGGGTTCATATTTGGAGGCAGAAGAACACTGTATGACATCTTGCAGATAGGTTCATAGACTCAGAACCCTGATTTGAGAAAGAGCTAGCTGTTAGCAAAACTCGCCTGTCTCCTCACATTAGCACCTGCCGGGACTCGGGGTAAAGAGGAGACGCAGGCAGCCGGGAAGTGAGAGCTCCTCACATGTCCCCAAGTCTAGACTTTCTCACTCTAAAAGAGTTCCTGCCAGTCTGAGCCCACGGTGGAAGTTTCTAGATTTGGCCAGGGTTACAAAAACAACCTGATTCTGTGGCTGCTTTCTCAGGGGACTCCATTGGAATCAGAGCTATGGATATGGTGTTAAAGTTCTTTGGGGGCTGCCCAGAGATTCAGGGACAAGGTTTGTCAGAGATGCTGTGGGTGTCCTGTGCTTATCTTCTCAGACTTTGCCACACTCACGGTTCTTGCAGGGCTGTTTGCTGCGAGCAACTGTGGTTGTCTCCCACCTGCCTACAGCCTTGACCTTCTCGTTAAGACAAATCAGAGAACCCCATGCAGGCAAGAAGCCCAATTTAAAAAGTCCACTTCTCTTTACTCTTCTAAGCAGGTGTAGTTTTTGAAAATTTCCTATAACATCAAATCCCTCTCTGCTATTAAAATTGTCTTCACTAAGAACTGAAACTTAGAGAACTGGAGAGATATTTCTTTTGGGAAAATGTTTACTCCAAGACCTAAGATCATTTTTAAGGAATGAAGCAAACCTTTAGAAATTTAGACTCTTCATAATGATAGTCATGATGCCCCTTTTGGTCTTCTTAAATCATTACTGAGGTAGAGAGGAGAGATGAGGGGTTTAAGGTGACTTTCTTAAGGTCACATAGTTTGGTAGTGGCAGGGCTGTTTCTAGAACTCCTGCAAGCTATTTCCAGGGCCTGTGACAGCTGACCTGTGACTGCTGTACAAGTTGGTTTGGCAGAGATATATTTCATCAGGGTCTATCGGCCATGAGGAGCTCCATGAACTCCTTCTCAGGGTGGATGTGGTGCTGCCACACCCAAGGCTGGAAGGTCAAGAGGACAAAGCTGGTTAGCTGTGCAGGAGCTGACATGATGGGACCAATGTCTCTGTTCAGACCCCACTCCACCCTCAGCTGCTTCTGTTGTCTCTGAAACTTCTACCTCATTCCAACCTGTCCAAGAACCTGGGTCTTGCTTTGCTTGCCCTGGGGAACACAGTGGTGCCCGCTGTAACTCACTATTCTCTGAAAATGGTTCTGGGAAACAGTTGATTATGTTTACATATTTATTAAGTATAAGCTCTTATTATATGCTAGACCTTGCCCGGGACCCATGCAAAATTGCCATCAGCTGGTGTCAAACAGGAAGACTTTCAGATGGTGCCAAAAGCAAAAACTAAAACTAAACTAAAAACTATGTCTCATACACCTAAATCTCTCTGCTTGCCCCTTGGAAATTTTCACCTTCAAGTCTGCCTTCGTAATTCAATTGAAATCAAACCTATCTGGTAAAGAAATTTCTGAGGAAGGCACAATACGCATGGTACCATTTGAATTGACCGTGAGGGTTTGGAACCTTCTCAGAGCCTTTCCCATTTTACCTATCTAGAAAAGATGCTTGATATTTGGTTACAAGCAATTATAATGTGCAAAATGAAATACAAAATACCAGTGCACATTACCTAGGCTTATTTTCTTGCTTGGCACAATATCAGGTTTAAGAAAAAAAATTACAATGATATTTTAAATGTGCAAGGTATACTGGGTTGAATTGTTATGTGGTTTTATCGTGTCTCTGGCCCCCGCTGCAGAAGGCCACGTGTTGTCCTTTGGATCCTGGGATGGTCTGTTTGACCCACCATAGCTTGAACTTGCATTTGCAGCGCTGTGAAAGCTTATGTGATTCCCCTTGGCCTCACTGACAACCGATGTACAGAACAGGTTAGAGATTTGTCAGTCCCAGCTCAAAGCAAGCCCGCCAAGGGGGACCTCAAGTCCTCATCATCACCAGCTCTGCCTTCACATCATTTTTTTTCTGTGCAGATTAAAGTTGGCTGCTTGTTTACTCATGCTCTGATTTCCTAACTCCTTGTGGTCATAGCTAGCTTTCTTCATAACATAGGTTGATCTAAGCTCAAAGTTGGGAAAGATATAAATACAACTAGACAAAAATCCATTAGGGACTGTGTGGGGACCAAGTTTTTGTTGGGTCTTGGAAGGAATTGAGTCCCCAAAATGAGCTGTTAGGTACTATGTATTGAGATAGTTCCACCATTTATGAGCTCTGCTGAGCGTATTTTCTTCACCCCTCTGTGTATTGTGTTTTGGTTTACTATTACTGTGGATTTGGTATCCTCAACTTATATCTTCTCTCTATGTCATTGTCATTTACCAGAGGTATTATCAATTTTGAGAAATGCGGAAGATGGTGCCCACAAGCTCCTCTTCTTCTTCCCCTTAACACTTGGGATTTTGACATTCAAAGGCCTTTATTAGGGGCTTCCCTGGTGGCGCAGTGGTTGAGAGTCCGCCTGCCGATGTAGGGGACACAGGTTCATGCCCCGGTCTGGGAAGATCCCACATGCCGCGGAGCGGCTGGGCCCGTGAGCCATGACCGCTGAGCCTGTGTGTCCGGAGGCTGTGCTCCGCAACGGGAGAGGCCACAACAGTGAGAGGCCCGCGTACCGCAAAAAAAAAAAAAAAAAAAAAAGGCCTTTATTGTTTCTTCCTTAAATTCCTATAAAAGTCAGAAGGTTCTTACTTATTTATTATTTTTCTTTATTCATTGCCAATTCTAAGGTGACTATATTTTTAAAATGAAGAATAGCCATCATTTATTGAATGCATGTTGCTTGATTGACACTTCCCATCCCATATCTTATTAATCTTAACAATAACCCTATTAAGAAGGTATTACTGGCCCCATTGTACACCACGAGGAAATGCAGGCTTAGAGACATTAAACTAAGTTCCCTTAGGGAGTAAGTGGCAGAGCAGAGATCAGATCCAGCTCTGACAGAATCCAAAATTTATAGCAAGCCCAAACTAGTGTGCAGACTGGATCCAGTCTAAAACAAATGAAGGCACAGATAATGTTTTCTAATTTGAATGAAATGCTGGCCAACATTTAAAAATTAGGAGATTACTTTCAAAAGTCTGGATTCTAGCTTCTCTTTGAAGAAATTAGAAGATTGGGCACAGTGCGCTCATATTCCTGTATGGTAGCAGTCAGCCAGCCCTACGGAGTGGCTACTTCCCTTAGAGAAGGCGTGTACTCTCAGGTGGACAAAATCCTCTCCTTCCTATTGCATGACACCTTGTGTAGCTCACCACCTCACCCAACTGGGTCACCTGCATGCCTTTGATTTTGCAGTCCTTATTCTAGTCTCTGGAGGTGGTCTGTCTTTGGGTTGGAGTCCTGGCTTTATCATTTGCTAACTCTGTGACCTTGGACAAGTTGCTTAACTCCTTTAGTCCTCAGTTTTCTCATCTCTAAGATGGGGATAAGAACAGTACCTAGCTCTTAAGGTTGTTTTGAAAGTATGGTAATCCACATAAAGTGCTTAGCATTGTGTCTAGTACCTCATAAGCTTTCTATAATAGTTAGGTGTTATTATTGACCACTATTCCAATTAACCACTCTCCTCAGAAAGTGGGGTTCAGCAAAGTTTGAACAAGAAACCTTTCCCAGGGTCGGCCTAAATTGTGAACTAGGCCATCAGAGCATTGGCCATGGAAGCATGATTATGTTGTAATAGGCAATAGAGAGTGTGGCTTTGACACAAAACTGACATGGTTCAAGTTTATCCTCTGACATTTTGGGGATCTTGGACAAATTATTTAACCTCTTTCTGACACATTTTCCTCATTCGTAAAATGGGTATGAGAATAATGCCTACTTCATAAGGTTGGGTGAGGGTCAAGTGAGTTAATACATGTAAAATGCTTCGGAACAGTGCTTGGTACATACCATGCACTCAGTGGATGTTACCTACTATTGAAAACAATCAGAGTGTGCTGTTTGCTTCTGGGGAGATGAAGATAGAATATTTTAAATTGGATTGTCATGAAAAATTTGGGAAATTTGGAGGCTAAGTTGCTGGCCTTCACTTCCCATCTCCTCAGTTCCCTGCATTTCGGTTTCCATTCCCTCCATCCTCCTAAAATTGCATATCTGAAGGCTAATCATCAAGTCACATCCAATGAACTCGACCTCATCTTCTAGAAGGGATAAGAACTTTAGAGATCAGCTAGCCTAATACTGTCAGTTCTCCAAAGGGAAACAGAGGCTGAGAGAAGCCCTGTGGCTTGCCCATCACTATCTTGTGACTGACCAAGAGCTATCGACTTCGTTGGTTGTATATTTACTGGATGACAGTGGGAATATGTCTATTTTCATAGGTGGTGGGGCTTGGACTCCAACATGTAGCTAGTGTAAGAACTCTCTTCTCTCTTTCAAACTTGCTCTTTCTGCCCCACAAACCTTGCTTAATGAGGCCGAGATCCAGTTAATATATTAAGAGGACTGCTCTGTCTTCCCCAGTGGGACTTAGGCCCTGTGACCCTCCATAGCTTGAAGACCTTGTTTCCTGATGGGCAATGTTTTCCCTTCCCTGTGACTTGCCTCTCTGGGCCACGGTCTGATTTGCCTGCTGGCTCATTTGTTTCCTTGGGCTGCCTGCCTTGTTTGGCGGTTTTTAGTGAGCCTTCCGATCGATGCCAGGAGGTGAGGGGAAGGGCTCTGAATGGGCTCAATCATTGGACAAGCAGACTTGGTGATGGATGAGTCTTCTCCCCAGTGAGTTTTGGGTCAGGACAAGTCCAACTGATAAGTTTTTCCAGAACTGAGTAAGCCAGAAACAGTGTCAGCAGCATCGTACCACTTTTGTGGGTTTTGTATTGATTTTAAAGGAAATTCTCAGCGGCCGTTCCACATCTTACTAGAAATATAGCTACATCCATGATAAACTTAGATATATGCCATGTGAATTGTTTTAGAAATAACATTGGATGAGGGGTGAGAGGAAGGAAGAGAGGGTCTTTAAAAAAATCCCTTTCAAAATATTTTCTTTCTTCTAAGTATTGAAAAGGCCCACCATAACCCTTTCTTCTTCCAAATGATCTCATAGCTATTTATTGAAAGGAAATACCAAATGTTTATTTATTTTTTTAAAAGGAGCTTCTTCGGTCCTGATGATTCATGTCGATATAATTTTCCTCATGACTGCAGAGGCTCGTAGACAAAGCTATGCCTCAACTGATGTGCTGGTGTCCGAACAATTCCTGTCCTGGAGGAGGGTGTGCAGCCTTCTTTATTCCCCCTTCACAGACGTCCTTGAGCCCTTGAGACGGATGTGAGCGAGTGTTTTAGTCCTCATGCAAAACAACCATCTAAACATAACAGATGACATCAGCTCGGGCTTTTCAATTCCTGGATGGCAGCAGCATGTTAATCCAGCCTTCATCCTGGATTTCATAAACTAAAACAAGAGAGCCTGGCAGGAGGACAGCGCTGCTGCTGGGTTGAGGAAATTGATGACGGGGAAGCATGCGGGCAACCCAGTGTATAAAACTCATAAACGTGTAGGCAGAGGCTCAGCTACCACTTTGGACGGCTTCTTCCCGCCAGCAAAGACCCCGCCGCGGGAAGCGGAGCCCGAGCCGCCGCGGGAAACATGAAGAGCCTCCTGCTGCTGGCCACGCTCCTGGTCCCCGCGCACCTGGCGGCGGCCTGGAGCACCAAGTACGCGGTCGATTGCCCGGAGCGCTGTGACACTAACGAGTGCAAAAGCAGCCTGCGCTGTAAGAGGACGGTGCTGGACGACTGTGGCTGCTGCCGGGTGTGCGCCGCTGGTCCGGGAGAAACTTGCTACCGCACGGTCTCAGGCATGGATGGCGTGAAGTGTGGCCCCGGGCTGAGGTGTCAGTTTTACAGTGAGGAGGATGATTTTGGTGACGAGTTTGGTATCTGCAAAGGTAAAGAGTGACCCCTTTCTTCTCCCCGCCCAGGGCACACTGAGGGCTTTTAGCCAGCGCGAGAGATGAGGAGCCTTTTCTCAAAATGCAAAGAGGGAAAATGCAGGTGGGTTAGGGACCAGGTCCCACACTGATGCTGTCATAGAGAGAGAGAGAAAGATAACTCTGCAGATTGCAACTGAACCCAGTGTGCAAGAAAGCCCAGAAAGGAATACAGCATTTCACTCATTATGCCTGGGAGATTTTTTTTTCAAGTTCCCATTGAAGACTGTGTTGCCTCCTTTTCTGGAAAACTTCAGGAACTTGACAGGTAATCTGTTATGGATGGTTTAGATGTTCTCTCTTCTGCAGTCAGTGATTACAGAGGTCTGCACTGGATAACCTCTTGGAGTGGTGGCTAGCCCTGCGGTTTAGTGATTCTTTGATCTTAAAAGGGTCCACGGGATGGAGGGCACCTCTCAAGATCAAATATTTCTGATGAACACTAATGCACTTTGTGAAATAGGGCAGCTTAAGTCATCTAGCAAAATGACTCACATTCTTGGAGGAAGATACCCTGAAGTATAAAACAAACCTCATTCCACTCTATAAAAGGTTTTGGTCATCTAGAAAAATGAGTGTAAGACCAGGAAAAATAACACCTAAAGAAAAACTAAAATTGGAACTCTGTAAAGAAAGAGGTTAGCACTCTTACAGACTTAAAGAAAAACTTTATTAGGTTGAAATTATAGCTAAACAATGTAGTTAAACATTTGTAGAATTTATTTCAAACTTAGTGACTGTAGTTTACAATGTTTAACATGTTTAGAAACGAAAGAACGGTGATTTTAAAATACTCTGTGTATGGATACCTCATGATCTCATGTTAAGAACTATTATTAAGATTCAACACATATGTTATAGCCCCATTCATCAGTTTTACAGTACAAAGAAGCTTTTATTTTTATTTTTTATACATCTTTATTGGAGTATAATTACTTTACAATGCTGTGTTAGTTACTGCTGTACAGCAAAGTGAATCAGCTATAAAGAAGCTTTTAAAATTAAAGGGACTGAGAAGTTTCTAAATCATTCTTATTTTATGTGTTTAATACAACTGTAAGCTTTTATGAATGGTAATCATCCAGTATTGAGCTAATCCCATTAATTCTTTTAGAAAAATATTTTATAAATCAATTACCTTTTAGGCCACAAAACATACTAAAGGTTAGGAAATAAATGCTTGAACTTTTAGGAGAATTTTATTTTTTGCTTAGCTTATTTTTGTTTATAACCAATAAAAAGTAGAATAGTGAGGAAACATTTTCTCTGGTGGACATTCACATACATTTCTTTCAGCTGAGTAGGATCTCTATTTTCTGTAAATTATAGGGCTTATCAGCCAAGAAAAAAGTACTTCACACAGGGAAATTAGGGAGGAAGTGGTTAACACAATCATACTTGTGATATAACAAGTATACGCCGTGGATTGCTTTTTCTCTTGGCATAAAAATTGACTCTGTATGTGTGATTGTAAATGTCCAATTACATATGGGTAAAGAAACAAGCTGTAAGGCATCTGGAGTCTTTAGCACTCCAATATTCACTGAATGATTGAGGTAGCTGTTAATAAGATATATTTTTAAAAGCTGTTTAGGATAGCTCTTGGACATCCTTCAGATTGCAAGTGAGTCTGGTTTCGAACATTTACTCTCTGCTGGAAATAGTGAGGCTGTGTGAACCTCAGCAGTTAGATACATTATATTTTGCTATAGGCAAACTCTCTACTTTAGCTTTTTTTTTAAAAGAACACCCCTATGAAAACTGTATACTTTAGCTGCATATCTGGATGTTTTTTAAATATTCAGATGTTTGGCGTCGCGTTGCCCAGATAACAATATTTATTGAACACCTACTATCTGCCCAGCATTATTCAGTACATTGAGGGATACAATAGAAGCATAACTGAGAATATGGCTAAAGTTTTAGTTTTCAATATCACTGGAGACACAGTCAGATCCCAATGCTGTGTGCTTTTCTGCCAGATACTTTTTTCAGGATCCCTTTTAAGAACTATTCTTCCCAACAGAGAGGCCAATGTTTAAAACCAGGTGCTTCTCTAATCTGTAGGATGCAGAGTACAGCAGTCCTAAATCTCTTTAAAAAATATAGTTCATTAATATCTCTCTTGATCATTCTGTGGAATATTAGATTGCTAAAGACTTAGATGCCTCACAACTTGTTTCTTCACCCATGTGGGATTGTACATTTACAAGGATATTCTTATGCCATGAGAATAAATATTCTGCTTGGCTGTTCAAGCCTGGCTAGTCTATTGAGATGCTATTTACATCATAAAACCCATGCATTTTTACTAAATGAGTTTGTTCTCTTTTGCTCAATATAGTATGTTTTAGTCTACGTATGAAAACATTGAAGCTCTAAAAGCTTCCAGATTTGGTTAGGTATACGAATACATTCTCAGCTTCCTTTTCATTTAGCATATTGGATCTTAGCTCTGCAGAGGGTTTTAGTAGTGAATCCTCTTAACATCTGGAGGAGTTAGGTACATTTGTACCACCATTTTGATAGATAAGGAAGTTGATAAGAGTTGGAGCAGATTGAGGTTTCGCCACTTCGTGAAGAGCTAGGATGATCGCCCTCTTAGCCCCTGGTTAGTTTAAGCCCTTTCCTGTACCTTTACAGCAGTAAATTGTCTGTGATTACAGGGGATTCAAATACAGCATCATATCTCTTAAGCTCTGTGAGGAGCTGATGCACATGTCTATTCAATTGCCCACCTTCACTGAGCTGTCACAGAAGTAGCCCATGAGACCTTGTCTTTTGGTATCTAAGCAGAAAGTAGACAGAATTAAGACTGGTTCAAGGATATTGGTTACGTGTATCTGACTTCAGTTAAACTTCACAGCAAGACACTACAAGTGAGGCATCCACTATCTGGTCTTAGTGTGTGATTTCACATTTGTGACAAGGTTTCAGTTTTCAAAGCCTGGGATTTTTGGAGAATTGGGTTTTATCTGATAGTCATTATTCATGAGATTTGTCCAATTCCTGAGGCTGTGCACACGGGCTGTGAGGATGGACGCTTATGTACAACAAGCAGCTCCCTCTCTCAACCATCCCTTTATCCTTAGACTGTCCGTATGGCACCTTTGGGATGGAATGCAAGCAGACCTGCAGCTGTCAGTCGGGCATATGTGACAGGGTGACCGGCAAATGTCTGAAGTTTCCCTTCTTCCAATATTCAGTAGCCAAGGCTGCCAACCAGAGATTTGTTTCTCACACAGGTAAGAATTGATTCCTGTATAAACATTGAAACATAGCCTCATTTTCAGTTTGAATAAGAAAAAATATGGATGAGTAGAATAAGACGTTGGTTTAAATGATTTAGTTTCTTTTATTTAATTTAAGGGAAAGGTGGGAGGTTGTTGAAATTTGTTGCTATTTTTCAAAGAAACCTCATTAATAATTTTGAAGATTATATAATTTTTGTAAAGTTTATCCAGTTTATATGGAGGATAAATATGATTGATTACAGAAAAAACCTGTAATAAAAAATAACCGAGATATACAAAGTTATTTAAATTCTTCAGTGATCTGTTTTACATACATACTAGACAAAGCTGCTTCTCTCCCAACTTCACATAGAAAGAGTACTCTGAGGAATTTATTGGATAAGACTTAAGAGCCAACATAGAAAATATAAAACATTTCTTTTTTTAAACCAAATGGAAGTGTTTAAATGGAATAATTCCAAGCATGTCTTTTTGTGGCTTTTGGAGAGAATAAGAGATAGTATCTGTGATTAAAATTTGGGAATCATCTCTAAACCTTTGAATGAAAGTGTGTAATGTTCACATACTGCTTGTTAGTGCTTCTGTATTTCTTACACAGGTTGTTAGAATGTGAGAAATATAGCCTATAAGACTATGCTATTAACCTATTTGGTTATCTTGTTGAATAAATTGTTAGTACAGTAAAGCTTTATTAAATTGGAAGTAGCTACATGTTTAAAATAACATGTAGCCAGAGCAACTGCTAGTATCAACAAACTGTATACTTTTCCCCCTCAGATACAAATAGTTGACAGTCCAAATCTATTTCAGTTTTTGTTTCTGGTTCTTTGCACTTCAAATTAAATAAGATTTGAAATACTGACAAATGTGCTTATTTCCCAGCTTTACCTCCTTCTTACATGTGGGTTCAGTTAAGTACATCAAGATAAAGGGGAAATACTGTGTTTTTCAGTGAATTATTATTTTTAAGTGTGGCTATGCCCTTAAACATTAATTTAAATTGAAAACCTGTTTTTAACCTATTAGGTGAATATCTACGTGAATACTTGATCCAGATATTGAGATCAGTATTAACATTATAAATACTTATGATTTGTCCCTATAGTTCTTGAAAAGCAAAATGGAAGAAAATTGAATTTTAAGTTCGGAAAAATTTTTTTGTTGAGGTGAAATTCACCTAACATAAAATTAACCTTTTTAAAGTGAACAATTCAGTGGTATTTGGTACATTCACAGTGTTGGGAAGCCACCACCTCTATCTAGTTCCAGAACACTTTTCTCAGCTCCAAATAAAACCAGTCCCCATCAAGCAGTTACTCCCACTCTTCAACCCCTAGCAACCACCAATCTACTTTCTGAAATGAGGAATTTTTTTGTTTGTTTTGTTTTTTTTTTTTGCGGTACGCGGGCCTCTCACTGTTGTGGTCTTTCCCGTTGCGGAGCACAGGCTCCGGACGCGCAGGCTCAGCGGCCATGGCTCACGGGCCCAGCTGCTCCGCGGCCTGGGGGATTTTCCCGGACCGGGGCACGAACCCGTGTCCCCTGCGTCGGCAAGCAGACTCTCAACCACTGCGCCACCAGGGAAGCCCTGACACGAGGAATGTTTTGAATGGTTTGATTGTCTTTAGTGCAGGGAAACCTATTACCTCAGCACAGCTAGCTGCCTCAAACACTTGTAGCTCCTTTTGTCTTATTTTGCTTTCTTAAAACCGTAGGCTACAAAGAACATTGAAGGAGCACCTTTAGAATCCCTCTTCACTCGTTTAAGATTGCACCTGAATCTTTCCCACCAAGAGAGAGTTAAATCCCTGGTGAATCTTTGTTGCTGTTTGGGATGAAGGTCTGGGGGGCTCTCGAGCGCCTCTGGAATATTCCTCAGTGATGGAACTCTGTTGTCTCACCTCCATCCTTCCTGCTGCACACACAGGAGCACATCCTCTGCTCCTCTGGACCCTTGTGCAGTCTCTTTCCCTCGGGCCTGTCACCCTCTCTCGTTTGCTTGCAGATTCTGCAAAAATCTTGACCACTGTATAGATGCCTTGGAAACAGATACACTTGACCCTTGAACAACATGGATTTGAACTGTGTGGATCCACGTATATGCACATTTTTTCCCCAATAAACATAACACCTGTATTGTCATGTTACAGATCTTTAGATTAACTAAGTGTGGGGAACAGTTTGTTTTCGATTAGAGATCACAATCCGTGGAGTCAAAGAACTAGGGTTTGAGTCCTGATTCTATCCAAACCGTTTCAGCTTCCCGCCCTTGGGTGAGTCATTTACCAATTCCTTTGTTTGGGGGCAGGTATAACAATAGGTGGGTTTTCTACTGCATGGGGGTTGGCATCCCTAACACCAGCGTTGTTCAAGGTCAACTGTATTTTGCTGGATGAAAGTTACATTAAGGGTTACACAAAAAATATTTCTGTGCCCAGATTAGGTATCAAGATTCTTATTAGAAATTTATGGAAAAAGCATTTTCTGACCTAAGGTGTTGCCTTTCCTGAGCTAAAGGAGCAACTAAGGATGACTATTAGTGTGACCTCGGTTATCCTTAGTCAGGTTGAGGATGGAGCACAGGATATCCTAAAGACCTCATGGGAAGGCTGCCCGGGAGCCCTTCCGTTCAGTTTTGCATTGTCCACTTCCTGGGCTTCAGGTGCTACTGCTTACAGGAGGGGGCTTGGGGCCTCTGTCCTGTCTTGGGCTTCATATCACCTCTGCAAAGCCTTTGTAAATGGCACCAAGGTTCCTCAGCACAGGGACCTTGGAGGTGCCTTTCATACCTTGATTGCATGAGGTTGTCTTCTCCAACTTTCTACCTGTTGGTCACAACATTCTTGGCAAATGGACTTCCTGGTTTCCCTTCTTCATTTGTTGTTGTTGTTGCTGTTTAGTAGTGAGCTCTCCACCTTTCTAAGATTGGGAATTCACAAGCAGCTTTTTTTTTAGGGGGGGCGGGTGCGGGGTAGTGGTAAGATTTATTGAGTTTCATGAATTTACATACATTCATTTAACTACCGGGCCATGCTAATCGTCATATAGCAGAATGTGCACCGCTAAAGCAAACACACCTCATTTTTCTTAGAAGCTGAGATCTTCATTTAAAAAATTCTAAATATTACAAATTTTTATGTAGAGCAAGAACTATCTTTATAAAAGTTCTGCCCTTTGGTCTGCCTTCTGCATTCTGGAGTCACATTGATAAGCTAATTCCTTTTCCATATCAGATAGTATAAGAATCTTACTTAGAGATCTATACTTACAGCATTTGCTCATTCCGAAAGTATTTATTAAGTGCCTACTCTGTTCCAGGCACTGTTGCAACAGTGAACAAAACAAAGTCCCTGCCTTCATGGAGCTGATACTCTAGTGGTAGAGTGAGATAATACAGGGAACAAAAGACAAATGCACATATAGAATAATGTCAGGTGATAATAGGAGAATGAAGAGAAATAATTCAAGGAGGTGCTAATTGATAGCAGGTGAACACAGCATAGACTCTTGGAATCTATTAAAGATTTCATTGTAAATCCATTGTAATACAAAAATAAGACAAAACCGTACTTGATCTTGAAGTTATAAACATTTGGACATGATTTGTATTCCTTCTACTTTCAGAGCATGACATGGCGTCTGGAGATGGCAATGCTGTGAGAGAAGAACTCGTGAAGGAGAATGCTGCCCGGTCTCCTGTAATGAAGTGGTTAAATCCACGCTGATCCTGGGTGGGATTTCCAAGAGAAGACTCTATTTTAATGATCATTCAACACACAGCCAACACTTTAGGAATTGTCTGTATTATAGCATATGGACACTTAACTTTTGGAGAATAAGTGTGATTCAGGGTGGGTCTAGAAAAAAAAAAAGTAGGCTATTAACAATCCATAAAATGCATATGACTGGAGACTCTTAGATATTTGTTAAATATTTGAATGCGTATAGATTTGTTTAATATGTGTTTATAGTAATAGTGAAGAACTAAAAATGCAACTTAGATCATCTTAACCTGGAGGGAGATCAGCCAAAGGGAAAGCTAGCCAAACCTGAAGACCACAGCGAGTCCACGGTTCTTGACTTGATGTACATTAATGTTGGGATATGGGCTGGAGGAAGAGTTAGGAGCAAGAGAAGGTGGCACTGGGGGTGGGAGAGTATGACATTTAGATATTCCTTGTGGTAGCCTCAGTAGAATTTAATTGTGCTTTTTTTTCACTTTGGGAAAAGTGAAAACAAAACAGTCCCTGAAGGAAGTGGGATGTTGGAAACTTGCAGGAGTTTGAGTAGTAGCCTTGAATTGAAGCAGGTTTCAAAGGGCTGCTAATGTAGTTCCCAGGATACCGCATCTGAAGGATGGTTCTGGGGCACAGGGCAAACACACACTTCCATAAATGGTTTTAAAGAATGCCACCTCAGATTGAGAGAGCAAGGAAGTATTTTGCCCACTTGGGGGAAGCGTGAAGATAAATATTTATATATTTTTGTAAACAGTTGTTAGTACAAGTCATCCTCCATACCCATATTTATCACCCTCTTGAGAAAATAAACATAATATTGTTGTTTAAAATGGTTAGAATAAAGGTATAACTCTATAAGGTTTTCAAACACCCAAGGCATGGTAAATTTATTATTAATAATTATAGTAATATTAACAGTAATAAGTATACGAGAAACCTAGAAAAATTTAGTCACTATGGATTTATAAAAGGTCAAAAACATGAGCAACAGAGGGAATTTATTTAAAAGTAAGTGCAGTGACATAGATGAGTTTTAAATTCAAAGTAGAAAAAGCTTTTTAGAAGGTTTGGAAGAGAGTCAATTTCAGCAGGAAATGTCAACTTTAAAATATAGTTCATATTAATGTATTTTTTTCTTTAAACTTGGTTGATAAGTGGAATTATGAGTACACTTGGAAGGATCTTAGCACAAACAGGACTGTTGTACTAGATTTTGTTAGGAAATATTTGCAGAAATATTTTATTTGGAGTGAAGAATTATTTAAGAATCATTTCATTATTTACCTGTATTTTATTCTCAAAGTTTGCCAACAGAGTTGTGAATGTGTGTGTGGCAGGGTCTTTGAATGTAAGCTGAATAAGCTGTTAGGATTTGTTTTAAAAGGACAAATTTATTACTGATCAATAAAACAAACAAGACAGCCTCTCCGAGTCCATTCATGACTTCGTTAATCATTAAAATATTTAAATGATTCATTCAATGAATAACTCTTTAATACATATCAAAGGACAGGCTCCTCATGTAAATTTTCTGAACAGATAAGCATCTTCTGTCAAAATGTGAGACCAGAATATGTATTTCTTTTGTTGCTATTTATTTATTTTTTACATCTTTATTGGGGTATAATTGCTTTACAATGGTGTGTTAGTTTCTGCTTTACAACAAAGTGAATCAGTTATACATATACATATGTTCCCATATCTCTTCCCTCTTGCGTCTCCCTCCCTCCCACCCTCCCTATCCCACCCCTCCAGGCGGTCACAAAGCACCGAGCTGATCTCTTTGTGCTATGCGGCTGCTTCCCACTAGCTATCTACCTTACGTTTGGTAGTGTATATATGTCCATGCCTCTCTCTCGCTTTGTCACAGCTTTCCCTTCTCCCTCCCTATATCCTCAAGTCCACGAAATTGAGCTATTTGTAATGAGGTGGACAGAATATGTATTTCTGCCTCACGTTTTTGGTCAACCGATGCCTTAGAGCTTCCTGAAAAGTTGGTCCTTATACATTAACCTATTCCACAGAGGCAAAACAAAAACCAAAAACCAAAAAAGCTTCTATTGGTGTTTGAAAGTGGTTACAAACCTTTCAGTTAGGCAAAGACAAGCCTTTCAGTGTCCATAAAAGAGTAGTTAAAAAAAATAAAAATAAAAAAGAGAGAGTAGTAACATACAGCTTTGAAGCTTGAGAGTATCATATACAAGAATAGTATTAAACCCAACATTGTAAATCAACTATACTTCAGTAAAATTTATAAAAAAGAATAGTATATGTTCACTCAGCCTTATATGCAAATTATGGAAACATTTTAAGTGAATCAATACGATACGGAAAAATAATGTTTGTATTAGGAAAAACATCCAGTTCGCATGAATTAATTCTTTTTTTAAGAGGGGAGAAACTGGATGTGAATGAGGTAATGTTACATTAATACAAGTTATAAATATTATTATTAAATGAAACAGAAAGCACTGAAAATCTTTACTTTCACTAGTGTGCAATGAAGTTTCAGAATATACTCTCAGGGCATGGGGTTACTTAAAGATCTGCCATCTTGACCTGAAGCCCAGGACACAGTTCAGTTGCCCCTTTGGGGTAATGTAGATGGTGGAACATGAGCTAGACTAGGGCAGGGCTTGCCTCTGCTCCTGACCATGCAGCAACCACCTGTGTGACCATGGGCAATAAAGTCAAACAAAGGTGAGCTCATCCACTCTCAGCTGCAGGCATGTTTTCTAGTTTCCCAGCTTCATGCTACTGGGGGCCTTTTGTTTTCTTCATTCCAAACACTAGTACCTGTCTATCCTGAATTGCTCTGTCATCTTCTCACTTATTCTTCATAGCAGTGGTCTCCAAAACCTTTGGATTCTGCATGCTTTTTGATTGCAATTTTTTGAGCATGCAATTTTAAACTATATACATAGTATGGTATTTGTACATTATGCTCATTATAAAACATACACTAAAACTAAAAATTTTTAAAAGGATAAGAAGTAAATAGAAGTTCTGAGATTTTCTTCCTACATCCCAAGGGGCCATCCTCGGAAACACCCGAGAAGCAAAAGAAAATGCCATAGGTCAGTGGTCTGGAATGAGGCCCAACCTCATTTGATATTAAAGAGAAACCAAGCTGACACATATTCCATACAATAAATATTTCTGGAATGAATGGATGGATGGATGAATGGATGAGTGAAAGGATGGATGGGTAGCTAGGAGGATGGAAGGATAGACGGGAAGAGAGATGGATGAGTAGATAGATGAGTGGATGATTGGAGGGATGAATGAATGAAACTGGTGATAGGCCTTCTGTCTCCAGCAGAGCTGCAGCTACTGAGGGAGTAGGTAGCCTCTCATTTCCCTTCATCCGCCAGCTCCTCTCTTTCCTTAATGGCTAACTTATTGTGCCTATTGGAATTGAAAAAACCAGGGGCAGATGTTAGAGTCAACGAGTATGACAAATAGGGATGCCCAGAGCAACAGAGACAGGGAGTGCATCTCCCGCAGGCATTGCAGACATCACCGTGGTAGCAAAAATAAAGTAATTTCCTTGGTACACAGACTGGGTGGTCATTTTCGGTGAGAGGCAATCTGGGAAGACTGTTGTTTCCATCCTACACTTTATTCCTTCCCTTTACCTTGAGCTCCCTAGGAGAAAAGAATCCATAGATTTAATTCAACATCTCACATATTTAGAGGGTGAATTGATTATTTCTGATTACCCATCAGTTAACGTTAGTCATTAAACTAAGGCTCATCTTTAAAAGGGTATGTATTATAGAGCAGCGGTTCTCAAATTTTAATGTTCATCAGAACCCTTGATAAAACACAAATTACTGATTCAGTATGTCTGAGGTGAGGCTCAAGGATTTTCCATTTTAACAAGTTTCCAGGTGATGCAGGTGCTGCTGGTCCAGGGACCGCACTTTGAGAATCACTGATACAGGGAAATCTAGATTTGCCTAGAAGGGAGATAATCTAAGGGGTATCAAAAGCAATCATTGTTGGCCTTATGAAAGAATGCACTGCAATATTTCTTAGCCACTTGGTTCATTTAATTTTTTGTTTGAAGATACTTTTTTTAAAAAATTTATTTATTTTTGGCTGTGTTGGGTCTTTGTTTCTGTGCAAGGGCTTTCTCTAGTTGTGGAAAGCGGGGGCCACTCTTCATCGCGGTGCGCGGGCCTCTCACTATCACCGTCTCTCTTGTTGCGGAGCACAGGCTCCAGATGCGCAGGCTCAGTAGTTGTGGCTCATGGCCCTAGTTGCTCCGCGGCATGTGGGATCCTCCCAGACCAGGGCTCGAACCCATGTACCCTGCATTGGCAGGCAGATTCTCAACCACTGCGCCACCAGGGAAGCCCTACTTAACTATTTAAGTAGCTGAGAAGATTGAAATGTCAGAAATGTTAAGCTAAACTGTGGAGACTTGTGAGGTACAAGTAGAAGATTATAGGAGGAGGATAGAGGTGGGAGAACCAAAGACTTAGGAAATAATCAAGGAGCCTGTGGCCTCAAGAAGAGTGACTAGTGGTACCATGCGTCATGGAGTGATCAGGCAGACCTGAAGAGTCCCGGTGGCCAGAGTCGAGCAGTGTCCATGAAGAGGTCAGGGTGGAAGTGTGAATGAAGGGCATTGCATGCAGATGAGCACTGTTCCAGAAGGTCATCTGGGAAGGACAGAACAGCAGTTAGTCTGCAACTGGAGAGGAGAAACCCTAGTTACTAGCAGAGTATTTCTTTCTTTCTCTCCCCCTCACCCCCAAGATTAGAGAGACACCGTTCTAAGCTAACTGTTATCAGTCAGAAATGGAGATAAAGGCTTTCTGAAGCGATGGTATAGTTTGATGTGATTACATGAATCCAGTTTAGAAAATTCCACTTATATAGATTTTTGAGACCTAACTTTTACATAGTAGCTATATTTATACACTTTTCAACCCCCTAGAAAATACAGCAGTGCATAGAAATCTGAGATCCTGGGGTTGAGAAGAGGGGCCTAAAGAATTAGTCTAAATCTTTTATTTTGCAGATAAAAACACCCCTAGGTCCAAATAATTTCAGTGATAAAATGTTACGCTTGGTGGTGAAAACTCTGCTACTTACCATTGTACCACTTTTAGCCATTGATGTTTAGAAATGAAAACATTAAAATCTTTAGTTTACCTACCCCATATTTAAAAACATGCACACGCACACACAAACACGCATACACATATATATGAAAGTTTAAAAAAGTATACACCCTTTCATGCAAAAATTGTACTTTTATAAGTTTATTCTAAGGAAATAATTTTTTAAAGTGTTCAAAAATGTTTTTACAACTAATTTTCCATCTTTTACAGCATTGAAAAATTATAAATGATGTGAAAAGGTCGTGGATAGGGTATTGGTTAAAGAAATGACAGTGGAGCCAAGAACAGACTCTGATTTAAACATTGAACATGATGAGGTGCATAGAGTGATTGACGTGTTCACTGCAAAGCAGAGGGCGACAACGTATTTAGTGCTAGGATTTGGTCAGGTAGTGTGGCCGATGGTGGAGCACACAGGGTCTTTGTTGCCGAAACCACAATCAGGATGCAGAATCCTTTTAGATTTCCATGGCTCCCTCGCCCCAGCTGTTTTTTTTTTTTTTTTAAACATCTCTATTGGAGTATAATTGCTTTACAATGGTGTGTTAGTTTCTGCTGTATAACAAAGTGAATCAGCTATACGTATACATATATCCCCATATCCCTTCCCTCCTGCGTCTCCCTCCCACCCTCCCTATCCCACCCCCCCAGGCCGTCACAAAGCACAAAGCACCAAGCTGATCTCCCTGTGCTATGTGGCTGCTTCCCCCTAGCTATCTATTTTACGTTTGGTAGCGTATATATGTCCATGCCACTCTCTCACTTCGTCCCAGCTTACCCTTCCCCCTCCCTGTGTCCTCAAGTCCATTCCCCAGCTGTTTTTTAAAGTGATACCTTTACCAGGTTTGCCTGAAACATTCACCTTAGTTTTCATAGAAACAACAATCCTCTTTTTGTGCTGCTAGCTTATTGATCTTTTCATATTTAAATTACGTAAAAGTGATAACTGGCACAAACAAGTTTGGGAAAAAATGCAACGGGCTCTTGGTATGTTTTTATTTCAACTGGTGGAAGTGCAAGTGTGCGTATGCATCCTAGAGGGAGACCTGCCTGCCTGCATTCTTCAGTGGACACGAGGGATGTCAATAGTCCTATGTTATCCAGAGAGAATGGAGTTGCATGTGATTTCTCTGAGAATATTAATTGAAGGTTGCTTGAGAGTACCTCGACTGTATATTAAGTGAAAAAAGTACACTACAATGCTATATGAATAATATTATCTTTGTGAAAAAAATATAAATGGATAAAAATTGAGATATTAACAGTGATGCTTATTTTATTCTTTACATCTTTAGGTATTTTCTAGAATTTTGCAGTTAGTTTTATAATTGAGAAAAAGAAAAAATTTCTTTCCATTTTTGAAAATTTAAATTGTAGCAAATTTAAACAAGTGAAAACAAATTAGTGGTTTATTACATGCATGGTGAACTAAGAACATGATCCTATATTTCAATTGTTTTAGATGTACTTTGTTGTCCTGACACTTTGTTAAATATAGAGATAGGGTTTCAAAGCAAGTAAATGTAGAGAATTGTAGTTTTCTTGCAAATACTAGAAAGGCTACAACACACATTAGCATACGTTGCACCTCTCTTGTGGAACAAATCTTGGTCCAACAGAAGCAAAGCCAGTGAATACTTAGAAAGTGTAGATAAAGGTCTCTGGATTATAAGTACACATTTTAAATTACAATATACCTTCCGCACCTATGCACAGAAATGCTATCTGCTTAAGCGGGTGGTCAGGCCACCAGGGTTTTTAAAGTATTTCCTGACACCTGTGAAGTTGGTAAATATTTCCTGTTTTTGTTGTGTCTAGAGAAAACAGGAATTAACAACTTGGAAGTGATTATTAAACAAACATTGTGAATAACTTCTACATAGGCAGTTCCCAGTATGAGATTTCATTTTCTTAAAATCTATCATAACATATTTCTCTTAAGGGAAAAAGTAATTGTCATAATAATCTGACAACTGACTGAATGGTGGAAGATAAACCTTATACCCAGGAGGAATGGCACCTATATTAGTGGCGGGATGTGTACTATGCACTTTCAGAATTTAAATAGAAATCCAATTTGTAAGTCTTCAAAAGTAAGCAAAATTGAGAAAGTAAGCAATGACTATCTTTTCGATGGCTTTGTGCTAACTATACATAGTTAACCTTTTTAAAAACTATTTTTGATTATCTTAAGTACTATGGAAGGACCCTAGAGTTTTTGATCAGACAGAGCCACGATTAATTCACTGCAATACTCACTAGTTATTGACTTCAGTTGTGTTCTTTAACCGCACTGTTCCTTAGTGTCCTCTGTGTAAAGTGTAGGTAATGGCTTATGTGCAAAATTATAAGGACGTTTGCACACCTTCTATGTATGTCATTTTATCCTATCCCCGTGTCTGCATATTCTAAGCTTATGAAATAATGCAGATAATTTAAGTGTTATTATATAAGCCACCCTCATTTTTCTTTTGGTATTTCAGATGTACCTTAAGTGCAGCAAGACTGAAATATTTAAAATATTTCACATGTTCTGTTGAAGACGAATAAATAAAGAGACTGAAGAAAATCAACTGACTTCTTAACAAACTTGAAGATGTCTGTAAAGGGTAAATAGCAATGAATAAAATTCAAGTAATATCGTTTGAAACTCTCTCACAATTCTACAAAAGAAGTGACTATTTTTAAACAACAAATAATAGTGTTCTATTTAAATCTCCAAACAATTATTAGTATGCTCCTGAAAAAAAAAAAAAAAGATACAATGCTTCAGGAGAATGCAAGGGAGCCCTACAGATGTGGTACACTTCCCTGTGTATTATTTTTAGTTTTCTATTCCTGCCTTTTATTTTGGGACTTGGCCCGCTTCCTTTGTAGTTTCCCCTTAACTTGTTCATACCTTTCTTTCTTATATAATGCATTTTAAGCTGCATTATTTTTCACCTCTCAAAGGAAACTCAAGGAATGTTGACCAGTTCAGAAACCCCTGCTAGTCTTGGCAACAACATATTTCTTGGTTTGGAAACAACCTTGGACATCCAGGGTCATAGTTGACTTTCTAGTTATTTAATGAATCAGAGCTACAGAGGGATTGGAGACCAGAGCTTTGTAGATTTTGAACACCATTTCCATGAAATTATTTCATGCCTTGCAGAAATTGGAGGAATCTGAAAATGGACTCTGTTTTCAATAGATTTATACAAAAGCAAAATCCAGTTTAAAAAGTAAGGAGAAAGTCCAGGAAGTCTAGTTTAGGGCTAGTTCACCTTTTGTCTATGAGAAGTTAGGCCATGTGGTTGGAGCAGAATTCATCCTGCACAATGTCAACGGAAGCAGAGTGAGGAGATGGAAAGTAATGGTCCCCGTCTTTAAAGAGCCCTATAGAGAAACTGTGGAGATGGGACAGACAAAACTGAAACACACAGGTGCACAATGGAATCCTGTGTGGTAGTTTATGGTTCTTGGGTGGCAAGCAAAACAAAACAAAACTGAAAAAACTGACTTTGGCCAACTTCAACAAAAGTGTAATTGGTAGGTTATGGGGTGTCTCACGAGATGGAAAAACAAAACACCTACTGAATCAATCAATTTGGAGGATGCAGGGCAGCTTGGGAGGTGCAGGTGACAGGAGTGAATAGACATCCTTGCTGGAGCGCTGCTGCTGGGACAGAGAGCTACAGTGGTTTTGTTCCTATTCTAGTGCTGCTTCTTTTTGGAATTCCTTTTAGGGGTATTACCCTCAGGCTTTGCGGCCTGTTTTAATGAAGAGCTCAGTGGTGACAAACATTCTTCCTTTGTAGGTGGATTTCATTTCTGGATATAGTCAAAGCCATTCAAAGCCCAGTCTGGCCAATGAAGTGTTGATTAATTTGGGCAGAACTGTTGTGGTAAAAAAAATCCCAGTTGTGTAAGATAACAGGATAAAATAACAAGTAGGAATAGGATTGGGGCAGGAAAGAGTGCCTTGGGGAATCAAGATACTCACCCTGTGGTCTTAGGGTGTTAGGAAGTAGGTCCCCACCCTAGGTCATTTGTGTTATTGGCGCCCTTGGGAGAATTGGTGCACCAAGTGTTTTTGTGGGTTGTGTTTCTCAAGTGTCTTTGTGGGTCGGTTGAAGCTTCTCAATGAATGGAGCAGAGGCATGACCCGGTTCAGATGGGACCGGCATGGGGGCAAGAGCTGTGGTGTCAGTGGCGGGAAGCAGTCACCCTTTGACCTGTCTCATAGTCTGACCATTAATTTCTTTCTTTTTTTTTTCTTAAATGACTTTATTTGCTGTCAAAGACAAAAACATTATTACTCACAATTGCATTAAGGTTAAATTGTCTTTTTAAAAAATTCAGTTATTTAACATCAATGACTTTTTGTTCTTCATCTTGAAGTATATTTTTAAAAACCTCTTCCTGTCAATCCTACCTAAATAGCTACAACTTATGCTCAAACAGGAAAAACATATAATAAGTATACATATTGAAAGTGGGAATGATAAAGTAAATGTGATAAAATGTCAGCCTTTGAGGAATCCGGATGAAGGGTATATGGAAACATTTTTTCTATTCTTGAAACTTTTCTGTAAATCTGAAATTAGGTCAAAGTAAAGGTTAAAAAAGTGATCACTGATATTTTGATCAGCCTTCCCATGTTGTTTCCTTTACTGTCTTTTCCTCATTGTCTTTACAACAATTAGGTCAACATAACACCTATTAAAAACCTTGAAAAGCTGCTACTCTTAGGAAATGTGCTCAGGATGGTGACCACTCCCTTGCTTCTGAGGCCCTGAAAAGCACTACTTGTCCATCTCTGAGTTTGCATGGGGCCTTGACACCCAGAAGTAACAGGAAAAGCCAGGGCTGCATCATCGAGGGACCAGAACACCTGCTTTTTGCAGGTGGAAGTGCAGCAGGGCTACGTCAAGACTGACTCTGACACCTGCAGTGAGTAAAGGCAATGACTGGCGGGAGGTGTCCACGCCTAAGGGAGATGATGTATCTGAGGCTGAGGAAGAGTTTCCCAGGGCAGATGCAAGATTCCTCTTAACCCTATGATCATTATCATTGTAAAGTACCACATCTGGTCAACATTATCTTCTCTTGCTTGTGCAATTATTTTTCAGGTGATAAAGGATTCACGGATCCAGCTATTCCACTTGGGTGTCTATCTGCAGAAAATGAAAACACTAACTTGAAAAACTATCTGCGACCCCAAGTTCATTGCAGCATTATTTACAATAGCCAGGACATGGAAGCAACTTAAATGTCCGTTAATGAATGAATGGATAAAGAAGTGTGGTATATATGCAATGGAATATTATTCAGTCACGAAAAAGAAATAAATCTCGCCATTTGTGACAACATGGATTAACCATGAGGGCATTATGTTAAGTGAAATAAGTCAGACAGAGAAATACTGTATGAGCTCACTTACATGTGGGAATCTAAAAAATAACAAGAGAAAACCAAGCTCATAGACACAAAGAATGGATTGGCAGTTGCCAGAGGCAGAGGTGGGAGGGGGAGGGGGCAAAATTGGTGAAAGGGGTCAAAAGGTACAAACTTCCTGTTATAAAATAATGGGGATTAACGTACAGCACCGTGACTATAGTTAATGCTATTATTTGTATTTGAAAGTTGCTGAGAGAGTAAAAGTTCTCATCACAAGAAAAAAATGTGTAACTATGTATGGTGATGGACATTCATTAGACTTGTGATCGTTTCTCAATGTATACAAATATTGAATCATTATGCTGCACACCTGAAACTAATATCATGTTATATGCCAATTATGCCTCAATTAAAAAAGAATTAATGAACTATGGTTAGTTGTTCCTATTCAAGCAAGATTAATGTTCCATTTTCAGAGAAACACTCTAATGGATGGGGAAATGATTATATTTATGTATTTCCATCTTCATAGGTTGGCGGCAGTCACTGAGACTGCTCTGGTATGTCAGGGTTGTAGTTCTGAAATTCAGGATCAATGTGAATTTTGACTGCTTGATGGATGTAAACTCAGATGGGAAAAACTGGGCCAGATGTTTTCACCTCTTCTAAGTGTCTGTTTTCTTTCCTTTAAGTGCTGGCTCTGCTGCCCTCATTTAGTTTTCTATGTGTTTTGAAGTAAGGAGAAAAGGTCTGAGAGGGAGTTGGTTTCCTGGGGAAGAATGCATGTGAGGGCATTGGGGTAAATCTTCTCAGACAAGTTGTTTACTCACTGACAAGGGAGCTGAAGTGTGTGTGGCTTTGGGGGACATTTTATTTGTGTCTTTTGGAATGACACACCTTGGGGGTGTTAAAGTGAACTCTACTCATTATGCTGTGGGAAAAGGTTTTTCCTTAATGACTCGAAAACATGGGCTTGTTATTCTGAAAAAGCAGAGTACATCCTCATTCCACACAAACAATGTGACATGGACCTGGAGCCCGGCCAAGGTTTTCTATGAATAGAACTTAGCAAAGAGAGTGTTAGAAACACTTCGGATTCGCAGGGCAATCCTGGATGCTTGATCCCAACAAAGGAGATGATTTACCTGCTCTTCAAAGGTAGAAGTTAAGAGGATTCCCTCTTGCCCTTCTACACAGCATGGGACCAGGGCTTCCTGGTGAGCATAGTAAGCTGAGATAATGTTGGCGCCTGCCATCTGAGAGACATTTGCTTTCGAATTGTTCTTCCAGAAGTAACATGGATTTCGATGGAGAGAGTATACATAAATGATCTGCTCGGGGAGCGGTCGATGTTGTTGAACAGGGAAGTACCAGCTGGTCTGGCCTGCACTGAGCTCTGCTAATGCCGGGCTTTGGTCTAGGCTTGTTTGATGACAAGGAAAAGAGATCCAATCAAAGGGGTTCAAGTTCAAGTTAAAAAAAAAATGTGGGTGAGTGGGTGGCTTTTTTTTGGGGGGGGGGTTTGGCCATGCCTTGAGGCATGCGGGACCTTAGTTTCCTGAAACAGGGATCTAACCCGTGCCCTCTGCAGTGAAAGCGTGGAGTCCTAACCACTGGACCACCAGGGAAGTCCGGGGGGCTATTTTAAGGATACAGAAATCTTATAAAGTATGTCTGGCCTTATGGCACGGGAGAGGCATCTGGAATAGAGACAACTCCTCTCTCTCCCTCTGTGGTCACTTTGTTCCTCATCTTGTTTCACTGTTTATGCCTGGTGCACTCTCCTAAGTGGCTTCTTCTGTATCATATCAATAATATCAATGGTAGCTTACACTTTTTTTTTTTTGCCATACGCGGGCCTCTCACTTTTGTGGCCTCCCCCGTTGCGGAGCACAGGCTCCGGATGCGCAGGCTCAGCGGCCATGGCTCACGGGCCCAGCCGCTCCCCGGCATGTGGGATCTTCCCGGAGCGGGGCACGAACCCGCGTCCCCTGCATTGGCAGGTGGACTCTCAACCACTGCGCCACCAGGGAAGCCCCGGTAGCTTACACTTTTGAGTGTTTATTCTGCACAAGCCTTGTTCTAAGAGTTTTATATATATTAATTTGTTTAGGCTTCACAACAACCCCATGAGGCAGGTACTATTTTTATACCCACTTATTAGATGAGTACTCTGAGGCATAGTGAGGTAGGGTAGCTTGCCCAGGGTTAGCAGCTAATATGTGGCAGAGCTGGGTCTCAAACTCAGTCATTTTGTCTCCGTTTTGGCTCCAGCTCTACTTTGACTTGCACAAGGTATTGCCATGTTTTGGCAGTAATTTTTTCCCCCAACTCTACATAACCTCTTATTTCTAGAGCTCAAACTCATTGGTTGACTATAGAGCAGTCTCTGGGTACATAAGCACAGATTTTTGAAAGAAAAATTCTGCTTGGTCAACAGGCCAATTAATTCATCGTTTTGAAAAAATATTATCTATTGTAGCTCTTTCACTATGCATTCAAACTCTTTTTTGACGGTAAGTGACAGAAACCCAGTATAAAATCATTTAACTAAAAAAGGGAATTTATTAGTTCTCCTAACTGAGAAGCCCAGAAAGTAGGTCTTGCTAGTTTCAGGTCTGGCTTAATCCAGGCGCTACACTTATGTCATCAGGGTTCTGTCTCACTCCCCATCTCTCAGAAGCAGGGGTCAGCGATTGCTGGTCTAATGTAGTGATAACAGAACTTCCCAATAGCCTGACCTTAGGAGAAAGAAACACTTAGGTGCCAGGAGACGTGAATCTGGTCCGTTTTGCACACCCAGTGAGGGGTGTGAAATTGGGCAAGTCACTCAATCTCTCTGGGCCACAGTTTTCTCGTCTGGAAAATGAGGGTCTTGGTTCACTGACCTCTAGAGACCACTTTCACTTTTAAAAGTCTACTATTCTATCTTAAAGATCTTAAATTATACTTTGTTCCTCTGAGCCACAATGATCGTCTTATTACTCAAAGTGATTGAGAGCAGAAGACTGAATCCAGCGAGGACGTGTGTGAGCAGGGAGACTCACGGGCATACTGCAGAGTTGGCTTCCCATACAACGCAATTCGATAACAGAGCTCTCACCTGCCCTCCAGTTTCTCCCACTGTCTAGCACAGTGCCTGAAACTCCAGTATTGATACAATTTAGGTTTTAGGTCAGAGATCCAAGTTATTTTGCACTATGCTTGCCCAGTTCTCTCTAATCACACTGATTTTAGTGCATCTTGTTCTCTTGTCTATAATGCTCCCCTGAACCCCCTCCTTTGCTGATTTAACTCAGTCGTTCTTTAAATTTCATTCTAATTGTCCACTTTTTTACGGAAACTTTCCCTAGATTCCTAGACTTGGCTAAATTACTCTCTGGTATGCTCTCCAAGCGTCATGCAGTTTCTCTGCAGGCATCTATGAGAGATGCAATTATCTAGCAATTAGGCACGCTAAGTCTTTTCTTGAGACCATAAGCTCCATGATGGTACAAACTGCATCTAATTATTTTTTCTCACCATTTATCTCTAGGAAATAGCACAGTGCTTGGCATATAGTAAGGAGTCAATAAATGTGTGTTAAATTTTTAGTTTTAAGCTGGTTTGCTTCATCAGGAAAAATTGTAGAGAGTGAAGTTTCCCTTCTGTGCATTTCTCTTCAACTTACATTCTACAGGTGTGGTCTGTGGTTGACTAAGAAAGTGATAGGGGAGGGGAAAAGGACCCGGAACTCCCACCCTCTCACTTAGTCAGGAGATAGCAGGTGTGATCAGGCTTTTCTTCCTTGGCATTTTCCCTCTCCATGTAAACCCTTAACACCAAGCACCATGAAGCACCAAAGACTCTCTTAGGAGACGCTATGTCCAACCCTCACTTGGCAGGATGTGAAAACCACCCTGCCTCTGAATTCACATACCCAGGGCATGCTTCTGTGTTAGCTGGTGTTCAGTGATCAAAGATAGAGCTTGGTTGTTGCTAACAGTGGCCATAAGAGGGGAAGCAGATCCATCTTTCAATCCACACCTCTTTTCACTATGTAAGGAAGAACTGCAACCTCCATGGGTCCTTGACACCTGGGCTGTGCCAGCTCAAGGACAGACCCCAAAGCAGAATAGGATGGTGACATTTGGCTTTACCTCGTTTCCTTCCATTCTCCTCAAGATCCTGGAGGACTGACTATGGTACTGACAAATCTGCTGAGAGAGTCAAGAGAGGGGGGAGCTCGCTAATGTGGAGAGTGTGGACAGGGCGAAAGGACGAATACAACTGTGCAGGTCTGCGCTGGAAACTCCAGCACGCTGCCCAGAGACTCCAGGAATGAAGGACTGCCTCATCATTTGCTGGGAGTGCTGCCAGCAGGCAGATGCCCTCAGCTGCCAGCTTCCTTTCAGAATTGCCTCTGCTAAGGAGAGTCTTTCTGCGGGGGGCTGCCTGCATACATAGACTAGCCAACATGGGGGTCTAAAGTCCCAGTCCCCTTGCCCCAGCATGAGACAGCTCTGAATGGTCTTCCCAGCTTCAAAACTCCCAGCAGGCTCCCCTGAGTTTTCTGTGGAGACAGCATCACAGGTCAGCTTTTCCCTCTGTCTAATCCTGTTCCCTTGGCCTCCCCCACCCCTCCCTCCCTTCCCTCCCACAGGTGTTGCTCCAAGGATGCTCCCTAATAAACCACTGGCACATTCATCTCCATCTCAGAGTTAGCTTCCCAGGGAACTCAACCTGTGAAAAGCAGCCAGCCTAGAGGGTACTGGGGGTTTCCACACAACCTGCATTCGCTCACCAAGTTGTAGCCCGTGTGGTGCAACAGCTGCTTTTTTTGTGACCATTTGCCCTGAGTGGGTGCCTTTTTTTGGTAACTCTTCTGCCTGCAGGGGGCGCCTTTGTGTAGTTCATCAGCTGGGAGTAACCACTTTTGTAACTTATCTGCCTAGTGGGTGTTCTTTTGCAATCTGCATTAAGCCACTAGAAAGTGTCTTTTGCCAACCCAAGCTTTCCATATTGCCAGTGTGCAGGCCTGTTGCTTAAGTTTGGATAAACTACAAAAAAGATAAAAATATTTCTGGGAAAAAAATCAAGGAGGAAGTGAAATAAAGTGTCTTGAATTTGAGGTAAAAAATAAACTAAAAGGAAATTCCATAGGTAGTTCATCAGAGCTCAGGTCCTTGGGATTTTATTAATCTGAAGGGGAAAAATGCAAAACGGAAATCACTCTTCAGAATTAAAGGCGACTCTTGAGGTGGCAGGAAAATGGCTGTGGAGTCCATTGCCATTTGCTATTTAGGCACAATCAAAAAATATTTTTCAGTGTTGTGTGGCACCTCCTGGGTATTGCAATAGCTCACCACAATACCATGGGCTCTTGGCAAACAATAGGCAGGAACCAGAGAAAAGGCACCACAATTCCATCAGGACTACTTAAATTTAATTTTAGGCCAAGTAAAAGAAACTCTAGATGGAATATCCAAAGTGTTCACAGAGTAAAAATAGAAAAATTCCTTTGTAAAGAGGACTTGAGACAGTGAGATAGGTTTGAAGATTTGCTTTGAATTATTTGGATGTGTTACCTCCCTGGAGAGAATGTAAGCTCTTTAAAGACAGGGTAAGTCATTGTGTATCCTTGATAAATGTGGTCCAACATTTCACACGTACTAGTACAACAAGAGCAATAGTTAGGAATGAATGAATGGATGAATGAATGAATCCAGCCCCTACTGATCAACCCTGGTCTTTTCACTAGATGCCTTTTCACTGATTTAGTCATTCAATAAATTTACTAGCTTCCCTCCATGAACCAGATCCTAGATCGACAGAGGGAGAGGACAGACTATTATAGAGAGAGGATAATACAGTGGGCTAACCTCTGAAATGAGGTGTTTCCAGGTCTACAAGGGACTCAAGGAAGCATCTCAGAGAAGGAGAACTGAGATATGTAGAGGGTTGATGAGGCACAATGTAGGTCAATGAAATTTGAGGCAGAGGGAACAGCATATGCAAAGGCATGGAGATTTGTGAGATCATAGCACATCTGGGGAATATTAAGTAATTCCATATGGTTAATGGATGTAGGGGATGGAGGAATTTAAGACAAAGTTGTAGAAGCAGGTTCAAGGCAGATTATGCAAGGTCTTCAGTGCTGTATACAGCAGGTTGATTTTTCTCCTGTAGCAAACAAGTACAAACTGTACACAATTTTGTGCTCAATTGTATAATGATGAATTCAATTTTATACTGGTGTAATGGACACAGAATGAAGGTGAAGAAGTGTTCTCTTAGCTTTGTCAAGGTAGATATAGCCCAGTGATGAAACAATGAGAATGATGCGTACCAGCGTCAGGAAGTTTGAGCTGTCAGGCTGTTTATTATGTGATGGGATGACCTCATATCCAGACCTGGAGAAACACAGATAGTACCCTTACATGTATAGAGAATTTTCAGTCCTCAAAGCTCCTCTAAATATGACACCATTTCGATCCTTACATGAGGCTGTGAGATGCGCAGGGGCAGAGATGTCCTAGACTCTCCAGTGGGGAGTTAAACAGTATATCTAAAATCACACAACGATTTATGGCAGATACCTCCTCTCTGTAGAAATTTACGGTTGCCAGAAGTGATCCATCTACTGGGAAGGCAGAAGCCTGCAGGTGGGCCTTTCCACACTATTAGTTAATAATCTCTGTGGAAATGTGGCCCTGGACGAGCAGACCCACTGAGGAACACACCTAAACAGGACATGTGTCTTGGTAAGGTGACCCGAAATTCAGAGTGCCGAAGATGTATGGGTTCGGGGTGCTTCATGACCCCAGATTTGCCTGTTACTGGTACTCTAGCTACTCATCTGCAGCCCATGTTAAATTTTATTGGATCTGAGCAAAGTAATACAGAGTCTTCTTTAGCAAGATTCCCTAACAGGGAGACAGAGAGTGCGTAGCCAGCCATAGTAAAGAAAGCAGTAATTCTGGGGAGGAATAAAATGCTTCATGAAAAAGGAAGCAGGTGTCATTGGCTCCAAAGTCTGTAGTTAGAGTTCGTTTGCTTGTTTGTTTTAGCACTTTGCACAAATATGAGGGTAAGCAAAGTGAAAAAAACCTAAAAATTTTAAATATGTTTGGGATCAAATATTAAGATGAAATTTTTGCATTACTGTTGAGTGTGTTTTATTTTTATTTTTCAAATGGAGTATTTGCCAAAGGAATGATTGCAGTTTTAAAAGTTTGGACCAAAGATCCATAGATAGGCATATTTCAAATTTCCTATCCTACAGTTTAAATGGAGAATCTTGGCATATGTTTTTGCGGCTCTCCAAACCAGTCATTAACTTTACATTTATTATGTTCAGCCTAGTATTTAGTCCATACAGAATATATTGCCAGGACAGTTTTTTATTTTATCTTGGATGTTTATGTTTTTTGAAAATAGAGTATACTTATAACTTAATAGTCAAGAACCAAAATTACAATGTGGTTACATTGCCACCACCATCTTCAAAATGTCTCCAGAGAGAGCAAAAACTTTTAACAGAATAAAAACACATTAAAATTTTAAAATTATGGTTATCTTTCACAATTTAAAATGAGTTCCCTTTTTTTTTTTTTTGCGGTACGCGGGCCTCTCACCGCTGTGGCCCCTCCCGTTGTGGAGCACAGGCTCCGGACGCGCAGGCCCAGCAGCCATGGCTCACGGGCCCAGACGCTCCGCGGCACGTGGGATCCTCCCAGACCGGGGCACGAAGGCGTGTCCCCTGCATCGGCAGGCGGACTCTCAACCACTGCACCACCAGGGAAGCCCTGAGTTCCCATTTTATATGGTTTTTTTTTCAATAGAGGTAAAATTTAAAAGGAATATGTTACTTTAAAACTAAAGTAAATGTGTTTTTTTTTGTTCTTGAATATAAAAGTAATAAAAGACTTCTGTCAAAATGGCTCAATAAGTTCACGTTTGAGTAATCCCTTCTGTGCCAAACACGTATATTGAGAAAATAAAAAAGACATAGCCAGATTAGAAAACAAGATAAATACCCTCATGAACGATCCTCATGAAATGGAAGATGCTTGAATGCGGTGAGCAGGGCTAAAGCTATGAGCTTGCTGAGCTCTGGGTTGGAGCCGGAGATTTAGCTTCTGCAGGACAATGGGGACAAAAAAGCAATTTGAAAGACAGGGGACAGAATTCAGACCCCCTTGAAATGAAAAGATAGGGTGGGCCTCGGCAGATATGAAAGGGGGTTGAAACTTCTGCCAGAAGCCGTGATTTAAGGAAGTTTCTGAACTAGGGAAATCCTGCTGATGTAGTCCTATGAACCGAGATGCCCTTTGGCTGGCTGGCTGGATCTGCAGTCTCTCCAAAACCGTCTCCGTGCAAGCTCTGTGCCTGGCGAGGTTCAGTGGAGGGCCAGTGGCACCTGAGGGAGTCAACTACAAAACCACTAAAGAGGGAACGGAGCATGGAGAAGGAAGAGAGAGAGAAAAATCCACAAAAACAGATTCCTAAAACTTTTCACTCAAAATTATGCCTGCACACCAGAGTTCCAAAATACATGCTAAGAAAAACATCTAATAAAAATCAACAGTTGGAGCATGAATTTTCTAAAAATGGAGTTAATTTTATAAAACCTGAGGACTTCAACAGACATTTAAAATTTTAACACAGAAATACATACATGAATGTAAATAGAACAGAAAGAAATGTGCAGTGGTTGAGAGTCCGCCTGCCGATGCAGGGGACGCGGGTTCGTGCCCTGGTCTGGGAAGATCCCACATGCGCGGAGCGGCTAGGCCCGTGAGCCATGGCCGCTGAGCCTGCGCGTCCGGAGCCTGTGCTCCGCAACGGGAGAGGCCACAACAGTGAGAGGCCCACGTACAGAAAAAAAAAAAAAAGAATAGATGGTTAAGAGAACCAGTTAGAAATCTTGGAAATATAAAATATAATTATTAAATAAGATATTTAGTAAGTGAAGTAAACCCCCTGGACTGGACACAGAGACAGAATTATGAATTAGTAGGTGGTACTGAGAAATTCAGTCAATGGAACATATGGAGACAAATAAAAACCTTAATGAGCCATGAAGCACCCATATTGGAGACTCTGAGCCTCTCCTTCATTGATATTCTAGAAGAAGAGATCAAGAATTGTACAGAGGCAGTAAATAGTTAAAAACCAAATTGAAAAAAACATGAGTTCTCATATTGAAAATGTACTCCAAAGGGTAAAAATAAATTACATAAATCTACATTGAGATACATTACAATGAAACTGCGGAAGAGTAGGAATAAAGAAAAAAATTAACTTTCCAGTGTGAAAAGGCAAGTTACTGTTAAAAGCATAGCCACTGGTCTAACAGCAGATTTCTTATTGGCAGCGATAGATACAACGAGAAATTGGAATAATATCATCAATGTTCTAGGAAAAATGATTATCAGTAAGACTTTCTACATCCAAATAAACACTTATTCAAGGCTGAGGATGAAGTTATGGCAGTTTCTGACATACAAACTAAAGGAATTTACCATCTATAGGTCCTCAGCGAAAAAAATGCTATTGTATCCACTTCAACAAAAGGAAGAGCAAACCCAAATAAAATGCATGGAATTAAAGACACAACTGTGAACACAGGAATCAATTTTTTTATGTTGGTAAATTTTATTAAAAATTGACATACAAATAAATGATCATTGTATGTGTGTGAGCATGGGCGTCTGTGTACATGTGTTTAAAAATGGGTAAAACTAAATTTTGACAATATTACATTAGGAAATAATGTTGAAAGAGTAAAGTATGTTGAGATCTTTCATTTGTTCAGAAGGAGGATAGAATAACTTCAGGAAGAAATATTCAATTAGTTTTAAAAATATACATACTTAAGAATAACCACAAAAAGTAAAAATACAGCCAATAACTTCAAACCTTACTGAGGAAAAAAGAGAATGAATGAAGGAAACTTTACCATCCTTTTAAAGAATTATTTCTTCCCTCTGTTAAATTTATGAGTAGAAAAACTTTTAAAAGGTAATAGAAGAAATAAATTCAGATATATCAGTAAGTTTAATAAATGTGAGTGGATTCCCTCCCTCTCCATTAAAAAAATAGAGGTTATTAGATTGGATGCCAAAAACTCAAAATCTATCTGCTTTCAAAAGCCATCCTCTAAAATAAAAAGATATTAAAAAGACTGAAAATAAAGGAATGGAGAAAAGATATCTTGGGCAAATATGGAAATTAATACTTGTACATTCATATACTTTAAGATTATTTTAAAACTTTAATGTGAAAATGAAAGTATTTCTGTAATCCCCTCTCTCCATATCACCAAGGATAGTTTTATGTATAAAATAATATGTTCTTCAATTCACCAAAAAACTGTACATACCATACCATACCATATATCATCCCATGCAATAAGGAAGATGCAATTTATTCATATTGTCTCTGAATTATTCAGCTCTTAATGGGCTGTTTCCTAGTGACTCAGACTTTGAGGGCTAAGTTGGCCCCAGCAGTACTGGGACCTGAGGACATGTCAATGCACCACCATACATCCATTCATTGAGGAGAACATCGTACATATGAAATCATAATATTAGGGAAGACAAAATTCTTATCGTAGAAACAAATAGTTATGTACTGAATGCCTTACAACAGGTGTGTTTCCCCCAAAGTGGAGCCTAAGATAAAGTCTTGCATGTGGATATTTTTAAGTATTCTCAGGGAGCAGGAGAGAGGTGTAGAGAAGAAAACAGGGAAGCAGGAAAAGGCATTGTTAGAATGTGTTATCAAGTTGACAGGTTTGGGGCAATTGGTCCTCCATCCACAGGCCTTGTTAGAAAACTTACTCAATATATCTCAGAATGGTACTCTTGTAAGATGACACGGTGAAGCATTTATCCATTAGCTTCCATTCTCCATTAGTCATGGGAAACCCCTGGGGGTAACCTCTCCTACATTTCTAGGCTGTGTTCATTCCTGTCTACGTCCAACTTCGAAATGATGGAGAAGCCCCAGGCCGTGATGCGAGAGGTACTTAACATGGGTGTGAGGGGAAAGTGCTAAAAGTTATACCTCAAGAAGCTTGTCAGAGTCCCTGTGGAACTAGCTGCCCCTTCAATGGCTGAAATAAAGGAGGGCAGAGAGGATCTGAGATGGTTCACAAGGTGCTGGGTACAGACCTTAACTTTGCATTTTCAGAGAAGACATCTTCAAACAGTCTACGCAGCAGCTACAAGTTACCTGAGTTAAAATAGAGGACCGCTTTGATAGAGTTGATCATTGGATTACCCACCCAACTTATACACTTAGACCTTTTTGCCCTCTATGTGAATAATGAGAACCTACAGCAATTTATACCCTGTAAGTAAACAGAAAAAGCAATTTAGGAGGATGATGGAGAATTCAAGTTGGTGGTGAGAAAGGAAGGTAATCAGTGTGAACAGAAGCTGCCAAAATTACATTAAAACATTTCAGAACATTTGCTTTCTCTTGGCTGATTGCCTGAAGAAAGGATTTGATTGGGATAGTGTGCCACCACCCAATATGCAGCAGGCAGAGTTAGTGACATCACGCCTAGGAGACTGGCTTCCTCCTGTCCAGCCCATTCATGCTGGCCTTTCATTTGTCTCAGGCACTGGCCTCTGGCCACATAAGCTGTGGCCATAGTAATTGGCTTGGTTTCACTCAGGGGCAGGGGTAAAAATTATAGCCACTTGGACAGAAAAATGCCATTTGGGGTCTCTTTTCCTAAAAGAGATTGTGTAACTGATAGGCGTGTTAATGCTTTGTGACCTTTCTAGTACAATCTGGCTTTTCTCTCTAGTTCTTGATGTGGCTGGAGCACACCTGCACTGGAGGATTACCCCCTACTAGCCCTGAAGTACATCTGACTAGGATGGAAGAGTGGTAAGAGGTAGTAAATAGGAGTGACGATGTAGAACAAAATATTACCATTGTAACATCTGACACCAGAATTTCCCTTGGGGAAGAACCAATCTGCAAAACGTGGCCTCTCCATGTAGGCTGGAAGGGCTGACAGCTTTAGGGAAAATAATCCCTCTGCATGCGGAAGGAAAGGGATTTTCTTATTTCTCTAGGTGAGGAGAGAGAGGGTCATCTGATTTCATCTCTGTGATACTGGGCTACTTCTCCACCTGTCAATGAAACCTGCTGCCTCCCTTCTGGGAAATGGAGATGTTAGTAAGTTGATGTAAGCAATTAAAATAGTATTTCGTGTTTTAGACTGGATAGGGTTGGAGAGGTGAGAGAACAGAGGAGAGAGAGGAACCAATGAGGTTGAGAGAGGTTGAGGCCAGGTAAGGTGAAGGGGCATGAAGCTCAAACTCACAGCTGGATTGTTTGGGGGGCATTTCAAGGACAGCGATACCTAGGATTTAATTTGCAAGTGTTTTTGCTGCTTCTTTGTAAATGTGTTCTCCATCACTTCCAAACAAACCCAAAATCTTTAGGAAAGTCTACCATGTTCTCAAATTTTACCAGGTGGAACACAGAGAAGGAGCTAATATTATGGCTGGGTTAATTCAAGTAGAAGGAGAATCAGTATCTTAAAAGGCATGGAGATCACAAAACATCACAAAACATTTTGCTACCTGCAAAATCAAAGACATCTTAGAATTATATAGGCTAGGAAATTTAGAGGCTCTAGCCCCTCCTAATCTTGGCGACCTGATGCCCTGCAGCATTCCTCTTCTGGTTATGAAAATGAAGCTTAAGTGCTGTGCCTTTCAAGATCATGCCTTTCAACTATGACACCATTTCTCCCTCCTATTGGTCACCTACCAGCCTCTGGCTCACTTCCCTTCAATTGTTGATGACCTGGGCTCTTGGCTCATAGGCTTCCTTTAAATTGTCACCCTGGACCACTTTACAGCCATCTGGACGAGCCATCCAGACAAGCCATCCAACACCAGGGCATCTCAGGTCTACCACCTCCTCATCTACAATGCCTTCTCCCCTTCTCTTTACCCACCACCTCAGACTGTAACACTCATAATTACTCTAACTTCAAAATCACTAATTCAAACATCTTGCTTTCTGACTAGTCTCCCTCCTTTCAATCCGTGCGTCCAGTTACTCACATCATTAATACTCTTAAGACGTACTGGGAATTTCAGTCCCCAATATATCAGCTTTCCATGTCTTTTACATTCAGTCCCCAAGAAACCTTTCCAGACTGACTGCCTACTGTTTTCTTCCTCACATTTTTCACTCTGACCGAAACGCAAGATTCTGTGTTCCTGGAATACACACTGTGCTTTGCCATCTCCTCGTCACTGCTCACTTGTTTTCCTGATAATGAAGCCTTTTCTCTTACATCCTCTCATCTGTTCTTATACTACTTAATCTTCAAGACTTATATATGTCTACGGGTATATATATACATATGCATATTTTTGTGCATAAACACACGCATATACATATATACTCAATGTATGCTGATAAATGTTTAATAACAGGCTTTCTGGGGATGAGGGAAGGTTTCAATTTGTAGTGTTTTCTGATTTCCATGATATAAATATTTCACCACAGCTGATTTCATGCTACCGGCATGTCAGGGGACTAGGAGTTGGGAAGAGATACATACTCTCAGCTTTCTTGAGCCAGTGGGAGCTGCCTACAGCACAGCACTATTAGATACATTTATGTATACACATATGTACACACACACACACACGTTTATGTCTATGTATTTTTATCGTATATATTACTAGTATATTTGTTTAAACAGTCTGGCAACTCATAATAACTCTTTTTCTAGCAATTCAAACCCACTAAAAATTATCTTTGACCTCTGAGATAAAATAAGGAAAGACAGCATCATCTAAGTAGGAATTTAACTTCCTTCCCCCAGAATGAAAGCAAGAGCTAGAGCAAGAGTGAGTGAAAGAGAAGAGATTGTCATATATTATCTACCTTTCTGCATTAAAAATTTTAATTTAGTTTTTACCATCTTCATTAAAGACAACATACAGACAAAAATAAAATATGACTGCCTGCTTTACTTTGGGAGTTCAACTCTGTTTTCCATCTTTGATTCATTAGATTTATGTATGTCAGGCTTTCCTATAAGATGCCAGTGGAGCATGACATAAAGAAAAGAAAAGGGAAAATGACTGAATATTCATAGGAATACTGGACTACCTTCCAATAGCCTAACCAGACACAAGAGTTACTTAACACTTAATAGTTGAAAAAGCAAAGCTTGGATAATTCTTTCAGGCTGGATACAAAGTTTTTTCCTTTGTAATTTCCTTTATAGTTTTGTGTACATGTTTAAAGTTTCTCCAAGGAGAAATGTCCGAAAAATTGAGAATGTATGTTACAGCCAAAGAATCAAATTTAAGCAAAGGTTTGTAGTTAGGAAAAACAATTACCAAGTTTATTTGTGTAACCTTCCTATTTTGGAAGGCTGATGTGTTGATTTAGGCCATTCAGACATGAACATGTTTTAATTTCATAAGTCTTGCATTTCCCATCAGGAAGCTGGCTATAAATGGTACTTCTAAGTATTAAGATATTTATTAATCAGGTACCCTTATTTAAACAAATCAGCTTTGTAAATAGAAAGTTAAAGAGAAGTTCAATGTAGAATGATTTTTTTTCCCCTGCAGACATTCACTACTTTCTGGACTTCAGCCAGGACATATGTACCTATGGCTTGGAATGTTGACTATTTAATAGGAAGCTCTGGTGCTGTAATCTCTCTGTTCAGAAAGCCTCCCTAATTTGAACCCCCAAATTAAAGTTCCCACTGATTCTAGCAGAGATCACCTACCCACTTCCTGCCCATGTGCCATGGGATCCAGCTGTGCCACAAGTCAATTATAAATGTTCTGAGATATTGATCCCCTTGTCCTTTGGGGAGCTCCAGGCTGTGGCCTCCAGCCAAAGGCAGTCTCATCCACTTACTCCAGTGTGCTGTACAAACGTGGTTATTTTCTATGTGTGCTACGACAGGGAATGGGCAGATGCCCTGGCCCTGGTCACAAGATCCAAACTCTTTGCATGGCATTCAGGCCTTGCAATCTTGTCTTCCCTTCGAGCCTGACCTCTCACAGCTCCTCACATGTACAGCCCTTTTCGTGCTCCCTGGACTACCCATCATTTCCTAAAACCCTTCATTTTTGCCTCCCATGATTTGCTCTTTCCACTTTCTCCACTTAGAATGTCCTTCTTCCTCATCTGTGCAGTGGATCTCTTACGATCCTTTAAAAGATAGAGCCCATGCCATCTCCTCTATGAAATCATAAGAAATCTCCCCAGCTTGAATCCCTTTCTCCTTCCTCTGTGCTTCCTTAGATGTTTGCTTGTTACCTTCCTATTCACGTGTCATATTTTTCCTTGTGCTACAGTTATTTGCGTGCTTGTTTCATCACCCCTCCTAGAGTGTAAATAACTCAAAAGTAGAGACCATTTTGTTATCATTGCTTCCCTCACAGTGCTGGCTGAGTCTTGCACATTCAGTAAATGCTGGTTAAATTGAATTGACGACGCAAATACAGGAGGGAGGAGAAGATCCACTCATATTTGTTGCGTCTCTGCCATGCGCCAGCACCGTGCTGGTTTGTGAAATGGAATAATGTGCATAGTCTTCACGATACCCCTTGTAAGGCAGGTAATTTGCAGATGAAGAAACTGAGGAACGGCAAGGTTAATTGCCTCCAAATGATCAATTTTACACTGGAAAAGAGAAACTGTTGAAACTGCAAAGCACTGCCCCGTTCAAGTGTCCAACAGAGAACTTGGCTCTGTGATGGTTTCAGGGCTTTCACATCCCACTGACCAAGTAAATCCCCAAACAGTGGGGGGAACAGCAGGGGTTTGCTGGAAGCCTGCTCAGAGGTTTGTTGCATGAACTGCCTTGGCTGGTAGAGTCCCGGCATGAGTTCCATTTCATGAACTTAAAAATCAATCATTCTTTCATCAACAAGGAAATCCTTCTCCCTAGAATCAAATCTGAGATGACTAGGACAAAAGGGGTAGAACAAAGTGATTTTTTCTCTTTGCTTGGAAAAGAATCTTCTAGTGAAGCTTAAGTGAAAAAAATAGAACCAACTATTTATGTTATAAATACTCTATTTGGGTAGATGTTTCCCCTCTGTTCTTTCTGGTTACACTGTGATTTTACTTATTCTGTTATGTTTACATTTATATTACTTCTTACTGAATAGAGTTTTGGAAACAATGCCCAGATTAGATGACTTAATTAATTAGATTATATAAATTCAATTACATTCATTCCTGATAAGGAACTTCAGTGTGCAACGTCCAGTGGCCCTGACTGGCCAAAACTTGTGCGGTTCTGGACTAGCATTTTAATGTTGAACGTTGACTTTCTCATCTCTAAAGCAAGGTGGAAAATGCTGACATAGGATCCTGGAGTTGACAATGAGTCGACACGTGAAGATTTCTCGGGCTTTCAATACCCTGAAAGAATCAATGATTCAGTTTCTCCTTTCACGTGACTCCCAGGTGCTGTGGCCTTCAAAGCCTCCCGTAGGGCCAACAATGTAAAATAACCAGTGATAACAGACACTGGCTCTACCTCTCATGTGGTGTCTTCACATCTATCATCCCTTGGGGCCTTCACAGCAACCTTGTGCAGCAGAGATTCTTAGCAGCATCTCTCATTTTGTAGGAGTGAGAAGTTCATCACTCAGAAAGAAATCGCTTGCCCAAGGTCATATGGTTCAAGATAAGTGGCAGATGCAGAACTCAAAATCTGAGCGGAAGACTTTCTCCCTGTTCATCTCTTTAGCATATTTAAATGATCAACAGGCTAGAGGTGAGCCTCGGGGTGGGGAGATGGGTAATAAAATTTGAGAAACGGGGCTCAATACTAAGGACAAAGAGATCATAAAGGGAATTTTCAAACAACTGACTTCTATATTTTCATGCTTTGATGTCTGCCTAACCCTGCACTTTAGTTTGGCATTTACAGGGGTGGAGGGAAAGGAAAGTGAGCGAGCATCCGGCAAATTGTCAGCTGGCCACAGTAAAGCACTATTGCCCCAGGATACAACATCACTTCACAATCCTTTTTATATTCCTGATTCATTTTTCAGGTTACCAGACCTACATACTATATTAACTTGTTTCTGAAATGAACAGAAACTGATGGGCCTAGAGAAATATAAAGGAGATGTTAGATTTAAGAGGGCTACTTTCATTAGAGGAAATAAAAAAGTGGAACATAAGGAAAACCAAGGAAAGTTTAGCTGCAATTTCCATTAGTAAATGTTCATCTTGAAAAGTAGTAAATTTCTATTTATTGGATTTTAATGCAATCTGAATCTTATCTTAGAACATCACTGTCCAATAGAACTTCGTTTAATGACAGAAATGTTCAACAGTCCGTGCTGTGCATGCAATAACCTCTAGCTACACATGCCCATTGAGTGGTTGATATATGACTAGTGTGACAGAGAAACTGCATTTTTACTGATATTAAATTTTAATTAATTTAAGTTTAAATAGTGGCATGTGGCTCATGGTCACCGTATTGAACAGCACAGCTCCAGAAACTCACTTGCTGATGTCAGCCCTCAGCTCATGTTTTATAAGTATATTGGCATAGAGAAGAGGATTTATAAAACTAGCTCTGTTTTCCTGAATGTTTTCAAGGATAAAGATTCTTGTTTTTCAATTCAAATAGACATTAAAAATCATGATAAATGATCTGGACAAAACTATAATTCAAAAAGATACATGCACTCCTATGTTCATAGCAGCATAGCACAGTAGCCAAGACATGGAAACAACCTAAATGTCCATCAACAGATGAACAGATAAAGAAGATGTGGTACATATATACAATGGAATATTACTCAGCCATAAAAAGAATGAAATAATGCCATTTGCAGCAACATGGATGGACCTAGAGATTGCCATACTGAGTTAAGTAAGTCAGAAAGAGAAAGACAAATACCATATGGTATCACTTATATGTGGAATCTAAAATATGACACAAATGAACTTATCTACGAAAGAGAAACAGATTCACAGACATAGAGAACAGACTTGTGCTTGTCAAGGAGAAGGGGCCCATGGGGGAGGGATGGAGTGGGAGTTTGGGGTTAGCAGGTGCAAACTATTATATATATAATGGATAAACAACAAGGTCCTACTGTATAGCACAGACAACTATATTCGATACCCTGTGATAAACCATAATGGAAAAGAATATGAAAAAGTATGTATGTATATGTATAACTGAATCACTTTGCTGTACAGCAGAAATTAAGACAACATTGTAAATCAACTATATTTTAATTAAAAAGAATGATAAACGTGTATTTAAGTAATAAGACCGAAAAACTCGGGTACATGTCATATCTTTCCAAGTTTTGCAGTCTCAATTCAGTAATTAAATAATACAGGTTTCCGCTTTAATTGGCACAAGTACTCCAGCTCACAGGAGTTCTCTTCTCTGTTGATGAGACTGACTATATTGTTATTTGGCGGATGAAAGAATCAAACTGGATCCCTGTATTTCAGAGCTCAGAAAAATTCATTGTTTCTCATTGATAAATCTCTCGTATTGTTTTCTATTTTTGTACAGGCTCTTTCTAGACTTGGAAGTTCTCCTACATAATGTAATGCACATTCACCAAGATTGCTATCTGAAGCACATGGGAAAACCAAGAGAACAAATGAATGATAACCAATTGTCTGTCTAGACAATTCCACAGTGTTTGGCCTTGCCAGAGGGCCCAGTCCCTGATGAAAACACATTTGTGAGGTCCCCAGATGATATCCCACCACTGTGATAATTGTCACGTGCCTGTTTATTTTTCCCTTGAGAAACTGAATGAGTAAAAAAAAAAAAGATCACAACTAAACAAAAGCATATCAATAACAGGAAACTGTTGGTGAGAAATACCCTGACGTTCCTGTAAATTCACGTCACCAGATTCCCCAGGGACAAAGGTGCATGAACCGCATGGGTAAATAATTATGATTTAATACAGAGACCTTGCAATGCTGTTTACAATAAAGCAACAAAAAAGTATTGTTTCTGGAGGCACAAATAAGCAAATTATAGAAACATATCAATATAATCAGGAAGTGATGATGCTATGTCTAGGTCAGCTACTGAAAACAATCTGTAATCTATCAAAGTATCTCCTTTGCAACTGCAAGCAGTACAAGGTGGGACCTTAAGAGGAAGAGAATCCCTCATCCCCTGGGTGATTAGAAATGGCGGAGAAAATGGAATATTCATCTTGGAGAATTTCTGAAAAGGTTTCTGCATCATGACACCTATCTGTTTTCAGGGTTTTATTTCCATGGATGATAAGAGAGAGAATAACAGGGTCTCCTTCCTTCTTTAAGAAGATTTCCAACTGGAGAGCAGTGTCAGCTTGTAAATGCATGCCCATGGGTGCATGCATGTTGCAGCTAAGAAAAGAAATGTGTGGCCAGGCTTCAACTGCTCAACATCGTTCCCATACTTAGGGCCTTTCCCTCTCTTTTTATTATAAATGATGCTTTTTTTGACAAAAGTGATGAGAACATAATTTTCTGTTTTTTTCAGAGCCTACTTACTATAGCAATCACTAAGGACTTTGTCTAGTAGCCTGCAGAGAAATCTAAAGTTTTGTTGGGGAGTTTGGTGGGAGGCAAGAATGGAAAGAGTGAGCAGTAGTGAGAGTCAGCACAAAGTTCTCATCTGAAATCTCTCTGCTTTTTTCTGGGTGTTAGGATAATTCTGGAAGTCTCATTCTCAGGGCCTAAGCAGCTTTTAAAACTTACCCAGATATGCAGCCAAAGGTAACCTCTCTTTGATTATCCCTACGACCATTTCTCCATTCTTAAAAGATGCTATGGTAGGCAGAATTATGAACCCCCAAAGATGTCCAACTCCTAATCCCAGGAACATGAGAATATATCACTTTACCTGACAAGATAGACTTTGCAGATGAGATTAAATTGATTAAATTAAAGACCTTGAGATGGAGATATTATTCTAGATTATCCAGATGGGATCAATGTAATTACAAGGGTCCTTACAAGCAACAGAGGAGTAAATGTGACAATGGAAGCAGAGAGAAAAGAGATTTGAAGATCCTATGAGCTGCTGGCTTTGAAGATGGAGGAAGGAGCCACGAACCATGGAATTCAGGAGGTTTCTAGAGTTGCTGGAGAAAACAAAATACAAACGGCTACCCCCGGAACCTCCAGAAGAAATGCAGCCTTGCCAACACCTTGATTTTAGTTCAGTAAGACCCATTTTAGCCCTCTGATCTCCAGAACTGTAAGATAATACATTAGCTATTTTTTTTTTTAAAGGGAATTCCTTTATTTTTATTATTTATTTATTTGGCTGTGTTGGGTCTTCGTTTCTGTGCGAGGGCTTTCTCTAGTTGCGGCAAGCAGGGGCCACTCTTCATCGCGGTGCGTGGGCCTCTCACTATCTGCGGCCTCTCTTGTTGTGGAGCAAAGGCTCCAGATGCGCAGGCTCAGTAGTTGTGGCTCACGGGCCTAGTTGCTCCGCGGCATGTGGGATCCTCCCAGACCAGGGCTCGAACCCGTGTCCCCTGCATTGGCAGGCAGATTCTCAACCACTGCGCCACCAGGGAAGCCCAAGATAATACATTTGTGTTATTTTAAGCTACTAAATATTTGATCATTTGTTACAGCAGCAATAAGAAACTAAGATAGATCTCAAATGTGCTTTTACATTCAATGGCAGTAGTAGGCCTGTAAAATTGTTTCTCTATTTTATGTCCTAATATTAGACTATTTTATGTTCTAATGTTAGGCTGCACATTAGAATCACCTAGAACACTTAAAAAATACTGAGGCCAGGGCTCCATCCCCAGTGATTTAGATTTAGGAAGTCCGAAGTGGAGGCAGTACACTGGTATTTTTACAAAGCTGGCAGATGATTCTAATGTTCATCTGAGGATGAGAACCCCATTGTTAAAGGACTACCTCCTTTGTATGTTCCCTTGCTGTTTGAACTCAGGAAACATGCTTTGGATCAATAAAAATGAAAGGATCATTTCACTGCTGCCGGGGCAGTAAAAAGCACAGTCTAATTTCTTTGGTCTTTAATGCTGCGTTTGATTTTTGTCTCCATCTGAACAAGGTTCATCCCCTGGGAGTGGATGCCTGGGAAGCAAAGCCTCCTCTGGGTCTCAGTTTCTATTCAGATGCAGCCGAGGATGACTCCCCCAGCCAGGACCCTTTATGACAACAGTTCTGGCACTTGTGTAAAAGAGGTGTGGAGTGACATACAGTATATAGCAGGGATGGTGTCACAGAATCAAGGGAGCGATGCACAGAAAAGACCCCACTCCCCCCTGAGCCTGTGTAATTCTTGAGAGAAAGATGGAATTACTGCTTGTAAATCCCCGCTGGCCCTGTTTCTAGTGACTCTCATAGTAGAAAGAGACTTGTACCGGTGCCAGGCAAACTGTGCTCTAATCCTGGCTCAGCCACTCATTTTAATAGTAACAGCTCCCCTTCCCTGTCTACTAGGCACTAGGCTGAGTATTTCACATAATGATGATCTCATGTAATCATCTCAACAACCTTGGGAAAAGGGTGCCATTATGATCAATTTTACACTGATTAATTTTAGATTTTACAGATGTTAAAGCTGAAGTCTAGAGAGGTTTGAGGAAATTAACCCATGGGAACATAACTCGAAAATGGTGAAACCAGATGTTAAGTCACAGCTTGTATGATCCAAAGGCCATGCTCCCTGAAAATTGGAGGAGACAGTAGGGTGTGGTGTTTGAGTGATCCTGGACAAGCCACTTTGCCTTTCAGAACCCAGTTTCCTCCTGTCAATGTGGGAAGCTTGTGAAATACTCACAGTCATGCCCTAAGGTTTCTCCACCTTGGACCTCCTGCAAATCCATGCACCATGTGTTCAGCCTCTTCTCTGTGGCCAGACTCAGAGATAGGAGAAAACATTCTCCTCCTCCCCAGGCAGCATTTCCAGGAGCACATTTGCAGGTAATCTTTCTGCTAGGGGAAGGTTAACTTCAGGTGTCCCTGTGTCCATCTGGAAATGCAGTTCTGGAGGAAAGGCTCTTTGCTACAAAGCTTCCACGTGGGCCATGTTAGGGGCTGTGTAACTCAACCACATACTGTGACAAGATCACCAGAGTCATTTGCGCAGAAGCCACTCAGCCAGCCAGCCCTTTGTAGATTGCAATCACATAGAACTGAGCTCTTTTCCAGATGCTAGAACATTATTTTGGTCTCTTTATCACTGTTAAAAAGCAGCTAGAGAAGGAGAATTTGCATTTTTCCAGAACTACCAACTGGAACAATATACAATAGAGTTTTTTTTCTATAACCTTTGAATTCGATTTGTATTCTTAAGGAACTCTCCATCCTGTATTTATCAAGAATAAAAATGAGTCCTTTAGTTATTAACAAGAACAGTAGTGGTATTAATTAAAGATCCATAATGAGAATGTTCTGGTTCACATCTTTTAGAAAATCCTGATTCTCGGTGACAGGAATTTAATACTTTAAAAGACGTTCCAAAAATCTTGTGCTGGAATAATGTCTGATCCCTGCAAACAAATTACATCAAGAATTGGAGATTCTTAGTTTTTGTTGTTTTGTGATATTTGCTTAATTTACATAATGTGCCCAAATTCTTCTTGGGAGTAAACTAGGAAACAACTGGTATTTCCTTGTAGACCTTTGAGTTCTGAGTTCTAGTTAGTGAAATTGGATCAAAAGTGCCACTTTTAGGCCTGGCTACCTGTACGCCTTCTTTCTTTTTCCCCATATGAATGTAAACAGCTCTGAGACACTAGAGGAGAGAAATACAGATGGAAGGTGTCTGGATCTTTGAAGGACCATGTGGAGGCCACCTGCTGACCATGAACTTCTAATGTGTTAACTGAGATTTGGGGGTTAACTGGTATGGCAGCTAGAATTACTTACCTTAAACAGTACCACACTGCATGAACTAGGTGTCCGTTTGGGGGAAAGGTTGAGTAACCTCTTTTAAGGAGTTGATATGGAGAGATTGAAAAGACAACAAAGTGAGGTGATATATAGGTTTTATGGCCATGTGTCCAAGACAATACCAACTCCTCCCCTGGTCAAGGCAGGTCAAGGAAGAAAACCCTTTGGGAGAAGGAGTGTGTGATGGTCAAGAGACACAAAGGCCACTTTCTTAGTTACCCTCAGTGTTCTGGTTTTGGTTTCTAGACTCTGGGCTTGTTCGCTCTTGCTGTCTCTCTTTCCATTCCCCATCTGGCAACTGCAAGATAAGTTCAAGGATGCAGCATATTTCACTCCATTATTTTAATAGAAAGTGCTGAATGCTCTGTTGAAAGTGTCCCAGTCACTATCTAGCCACTAATGGTGATCACATCAGAGGGTAATTCCCAGGTTCCACTGGTGAACTCCAGCTATTAATCAATCGATAGCTCTTGATTCCATGAGGAGGGCCTTGGATGAGGAGACATGTGTCCCAACCTAGGGGAGAAGTAGCTTTTACCCTGAGAGTATATATCTATCAATAAGCATATGACTGAGTAATATTCCATTGTATATATGTACCATTCATGTGGCACATATATACAATGGAATATTACTCAGCCATAAAAAGAAACAAAATTGAGTTATTTGTAGTGAGGTGGATGGACCTAGAGTCTGTCATACAGAGTGAAGTAAGTCAGAAAGAGAAAAACAAATACCGTATGCTAACACATATATATGGAATCTAAGAAAAAAAAAAAGGTCATGAAAACGTAGGGGCAAGATGGGAATAAAGACACACACCTACTAGAGAATGGACTTGAGGATATGGGGAGGGGGAAGGGTAAGCTGTGACAAAGTGAGAGAGTGGCATGGACATATATACACTACCAAACGTAAAATAGATAGCTAGTGGGAAGCAGTCACATAGCACAGGGAAATCAGCTCGGTGATTTGTGACCACCTAGAGGGGTAGGATAGGGAGGGTGGGAGGGAGACGCAAGAGGGAAGAGATATGGGAACATATGTATATGTATAACTGATTCACTTTGTTGTAAAGCAGAAACTAACACACCATTGTAAAGCAATTATACTCCAAAAAAGATGTTAAAAAAAAAAAAAGCATTATGGAACAGACGTGACGAAATAAAAGAAAACCATTAAAATAAAAAATAAAAAAAAATAAAAAAGTAAGCATATGACAATCAATAAGCCCAGGAGGAACAGAGGGTTGTGTGTGAGCCAGCTCATGTCATCCTCATAAGAATACGTGGTTCTGAGATCTCCACCATTCATACGGCAGCACACTCCTTCTGGACTCCTACAGTCTTATCTTTTGGGCACCCCTTTTTGCTTCTTCCTGTTAGCCACGTAATATCTTAAAGGTCTAAATGAAATTCTGTTTCCTAAGTTTCTAAGTCAGCTCTTGTTATGGGTTGAACTGCGTCCCAAAATACATATGTTGAAGCTCTAACCCAATAACTCAGAATGTGACTATATTTAGAGACAGGGCTTTTAAAGAGGTAACTAAGTAGAAATGAGGACAATAAGGTGGGCTCTAATCCAATTTGACTGGTGTCCTTATAAGAAGAAGAAATTGGGATACACAGAGACAGCAGGGATGTGTGCAGAAGAAAGACCATGTGAAGACACAGGGAAAAGGCAGCCGACGACAACCAAGGAGAGAGGCCTCAGGAGAAACCAAACCTGCCCACACCTTGATCTTGGACTTTTAGGCTCCAGGACTGTGAGACAATAAGTTTCTCTTGTTTAAGCCACCCAGTTTGTGTTACTTTGTTACGACAGCCCTAGCAAACAAATACAGCCCTCCTGCACTGCCCCATACTTACAACAGAGGCATCAGCAACAAAGTTTAAGCTGCTCGGCTGTGACCTTACACAGAGCAACAGGTTCCAGCTCCCTCAGGATCCAGGAAACCCCTGGGCTCATTGTCGCCAACAAAATTTGAAGCAGGTTAAGAGTAGGTTTGCCAGGTTGAGTCAAAGAAAGTGTGATGCCTCCAAAAATAACCTGAGCCCAATGAGCCAAAGATAACTCTGAAAGACAACGGGCATGCAGAGAGGAAAGCATGGTGTGGATCCATCCAGTCAGTTGAAATGTGTCAATCAGATCACGAACAATGAAACAAACAAAGCAGTGTAACCAATGCTATCTCTTTGCCTAACCTTTGAACGTGCTGGTTAGGCACGACCTGGGTCAAGTTTAACAGACAAATTGAGGTTCTGGTTGTTCTAGCGTTCACTTCCTTAGAACATTGTTTATAACTTCATGGCTCGCTGCCTTATCAAGTTAAAATAATTCAGGCTTTTCATTATTTCTATATTTTTAGAAACCATTTGATGTTAAAATATGATCATTTGCCTACTGGATTTCTAAGAACTTGGGGTAGGGGGTAGAATTAACTTTTTTTTGTAGTTTACTGCATGTCAGGGACTTCACAAATGCATGATTTTATCCTCCTGGACATTCTGCTGTCAGTGTTATTATTTGCTTGCTACAGATAAGGAAAATGAGATTCAGGAAGATTACTTACTTCAATGAGGTCATTATATGGTGAACGATAATACTGGTCTCCTTCTTGTCCTCCTTTACTAGATCTTCATCTTCTCTTAATGTTGGAGTGTCCATGGCTCACTCCTTGGATGTCTTCTCCATCTACACTCACTCCCTGGTCATCTAATCCAGTCTCATGACTGCAAATATCATTAATATGCAATGGAAGTATATTTCCAACCCAGATTTCTTTCCCAAGAAAAGAGGGCAATCTCACCTCTTCCAGACTTATATATCCAACTGCCTACCTGCCACCTGTCATCAGCTATTGGATATCTGCTAGACTTCTTGAACTTACCATGTCCAAAACAGAATTCCTGGTCTTCCCCCTGTGTCAATCAGGTCCAGCCAGGAAAACAAAAACACTGTGCACTTTTTCATACAGGGAACTCTCATAGGTGTTGGAAGGGCTGGAAATGCAAAATGTGGTTGGAAGGGGTCTGGAGGCAATAAAGGAAGAAGAGGTGACATGCAGAAGTCAGAAGCTGCCTGCTCTCCCATCCCAGAGCCACAAGCCTGCACTGCTGAAGATGCTATTGTGTCAGGGCTGCTGGGTCGGTGCTGAAGTTGCCAGAAATCTGCTGCCCCTGAGTGGGCTGCTGGCTTCTGGAATCACCCGTTCTCATTTCAGCAACTAGCATATTGTGTCAGAAGCAGGAAGATTCTCTCTTCCTCCCACCTTGTGATCTCCTACCTGTACCTTCTAAGAGGAAGCCAAACAGCAAGGGAGCCTGGAAAATGTAGTCTGCAGACTCCTAGTCCCCAGAAGTACAGAGCAGAGTATACACAGGCAGGTATGGGGCTGAGAGACAACAGATAATAACCAAGGCACACTTCAAAGCTGCTTTATTCCCTATCTTCTCTACTTCAGTTGAGGGTAATTCCAAACTTCAAGTTGCTCACACCCCAAATTTTGATGATACCTTTGACTTCTTTTTCTCTGACATACTATATCCAGTCCATGAGGAAATCTTGTTGGTTCCATCTTTGATGAAATATTACTTCTCATCACCTCTATTGTTGCCACCACCCTCATCTCCTGTCTGGATTGTTGCAAGTCTTTTAACTGGTATCCCTGCTTCTCCTGACCCCCACAGTCTTCTCAATATGGCAGACACAAATCAGATTACAGAATTACTCTGTCCCAAACCCTCTAATGACTCCTCTTTTCTCTCTGAAGAAAAGCCAAGGTTTTCAAAATGCTCTGTAAGGTTTTATCATCTGCCCCTCTCCCTCACCCCATTATTCCTCTACTTGCAGGATGAATACTCGACTTAAAATTTCAGCCTGCTCCCTCTCAGCATTCCTATTCCTCTTTCCTTTCTCTATAGTACTTATGATTTTCTAACAAACTATATAGGTTACTTATTAATTATGTGTATTTCTTGCTATCTCTATCTTGCTGATAGGGTGTAAGCTCCACATGGAAGGGCTTTTGTTTATTTTGTGTTTGGATGTATCACAAGCACCAGGAATAGTGCCTGGCACCACACAGGGGGCATTCAATAAGTATTTGCTATAATCAATATCAACTGTTATATAGAAACACACACGTCTGTGCATATATAATTTAGAGATTATTTATATTATAAGAAATAGATTTAAAATATTTTTATAATATGATATAAAATATATTTATGCCTACCGCTACCTCTACTGAATTAAAGAGGGAGAAGGAGAAGAGGAGGAGGGGAGAAGAAAAGCAGAGAGAGGGAGAGAGTAAGAGAGTGAGAGAGAAGGGGAGATGGAGAGGAGGAACAACCCTCTTAAAAGTGTTACCTAAGGTATGTCACAATCTAACAGCACTTGCCTTTCAAACCAGAGCTTTCAACCTCTTAACTACTCATCCCAGTCTCCTGTCCTTGAATATTTTCGACTTTCATATCTCCATTTTGTTGGTTCAGATCTTCCAATATTGGACACAACTGGTCTCTGGGGCTCCCTGGATATACATGTCATAAGTAGGAGGCATGATTTCAGATACTTTAAAATGTACATGATGAACTCTCATAGACAGTAGAGTTTTCAATGCTCTACTATCCTCTGAATTCTATACCCATCACTGCCTGATCCCTTATAACAGTAACTGATTTCTGTTGGGTCTGTAGTTGTTTGGGCATATGTCCCTCTCTCCCTGGGGAGGAAGGAGTTGAAGCAGCTGGTCTGTGATGCATTTTTCTCTCCCTGTTACTAGGGGATGCTCCCAAGGGAAGGAAAAGGAGGCACGTGACCTGGTTGAATCTCCTTGTCAACATAGTAACTAGGTCTCTGGAAAATTAACTAATGTCTTTGGTTTGCTTGGGGAAACATATCTGTGATCTATGGGCTTATGAAGCATGGTTCTCTGGAAAATGTCTTATGAACTATACAGCTTTCTTGGGTATAAAATGAAGATATATCATAACACCTATGCTCCCTGCTATGTAAGGTGAACCACAGCTCTCACTTAGAAACTTTATCTGTGCTGGGCCAGAAAGCACATGTCTGATGTGAGAGGATGGACGAGGGCCACATGGGAGAGGTCAGACCTCTCTCTGTTTCATCTGTGCTTCCTGAATGTTGTATCCTTGAATTATGAATAAAGCTTGATATTGCATAAGATCTCTGACTCGTGTAAATTTGATTTGAAAATCTAATCCTTTGTGTTAACTCAATTCCCTATTAGACCATAAGCTTGTGGAAGGCCAGAACTATATCCAATGCATCTCTGTGGGTCTGGCATTGTGTTTTTAATATGCTAGCTGCTCAGCATATAAATATAACACAATATTCTAAAGGACTGATGGATTATAAGAAATCCAGAAGATGAAAAACTGACGTAAAATGTAGGAATATAAATTTACACAAAGAAAAATGACACTCTTGCTAATACTCGGACCATTCTCCCTATGCTGGGTATAATGTATTTTAAAGGTAACTGCAGTTTATTTCTACATTATACTCAAGATTTCTTTATATGCTCAACATCACTAATTATTAGAGAAATGCAAATCAAAACTACAATGAGGTATCACCTCACACGGGTCAGAATGGGCATCATCAAAAAATCAACAAACAATAAATGCTGGAGAGGGTGTGGAGAAAAGGGAACCCTCCTACACTGTTGGTAGGAATGTAAATTGGTACAATCACTATGGAGAACAGTATGGAGGTTCCTCAAAAAACTAAAAATAGAACTACCATGCGATCCAGCAATCCCACTACTGGGCATATACCTGGAGAAAACCATAATTCGAAAAGATACATGCACCCCAATGTTCATTGCAGCACTATTCACAATTGCCAGGACATGGAATTAACCTAAATGTCCATCAACAGAGGAATAGATAAAGAAGATGTGATACATATATCCAATGGGATACTACTCTGCCATTAAAAGGAATGGAATCGTGCCATTTGCAGAGATGTGGACGGACCTAGACACTGTCATACAGAGTGAAGTAAGTCAGAAAGAGAGAAACAAATATCGTAAATATCACTTGTATGTGGAATCTGGAAAAATAGTACAGATGAACTTAGCTGCAAAGCAGAAATACAGACACAGATGTAGAGAACAGACTTATGGATACCAAGGGGGGAAGGGTGGGTGGGATGAACTGGGTGATTGGGATTGACATATATACACTATTATGTATAAAATAGATAACTAATGAGAACCTACTGTATAGCACAAGGAACTCTACTCAGTGCTCTGTGGTGACCTAAATGGGAAGGAAATCTAAAAATGATGGGATATATGTATACATACAACTGATTCACTTTGCTGTACAGCAGAAATTAACACAACATTGTAAAGCAACTATACTCCAATAAAAATTAATTTTAAAAGATTTCTTTATAGAGGGAAGACATATGGGAACATATGTTTATGTATGACTGATTCACTTTGTTATAAAGCAGAAACTAACACACCATTGTAAAGCAATTATACCCCAATAAAGATGTTAAAAAAAAAAAGATTTCTTTATATAAATACAATGAAAACTATAAGATGGTTAGGGCTTTTAAAAGTTTTTCCATTTAAATTAAATTATAGGGCTTGTAAACATACTTCGAATGCTGCCTGACCATTTTCGTTCACAGAAGGTCATCAATCAATGGTTGTATTTAATGGTGCCAATATTTACCTCCCTCAGCCTTACCACATTCAACATTTGCAGATCAAATTGATCCTCATGGAAAAAAGAAGCTTATATCTTTAATGAACAATACAGCTTGTTTAGGCATGGAATCTCAATTTGTTCCACTGTGTTTGTTGATGTAAGTAGGGAAGGGCATGTTCTCATCTTCATATGGGGCAAAAAGCTCATAAGTAAGAGTTTAGGTGGTATGTTTGGGGGTATTTACAGGTGCCATGTACCTCAAAGTGTCTCCTCTATGGTATACAATTTTGCCCCAAATCACCAACTCAAGTGTCACACCTTTCTATTAAGAGATTATTCTTTTATTTCTCTAGAGAAGGCATCTGTAAGCACTCAAGTGTAATCTAAACGGGGCAACCTAATAACACAATGACCTGTTGACAGATAGAATATGTAATGTCTCTTTTGGGTTTTCCCCCAAAGCAGACCCTTAGAAAAGGGTTCTGATGCAGGCAGTTTATTTGGGGCTTGACTCCAGGAAGGTGGGAGAAGGTAGAGGAGCAAGTCCAACAGTGAAGGGAGAAAAGCCAATAAAAGTTCTGTTAAAGAGAGAATTACTGCTGTTGGCAACCGGGCCTCCCTCTAGCTGAAGATTCTCTAAGGAAATGTGAGAAATGCACATCAGGACTATTTGAAAACCAAATACTTCCTCTTACATCCATCCCCTGGTGGTGAGGGTTGCTCTGGGGGTGTTTAATCTCTGGATCACCCAGGACACTGTGTGCAAGGGCTGAGCAAGCTTCTAACGCACAGGAGAAAGCCCCAGTCAGAAGACAGCAGGATGTGTGTACCTAATGTGGGCACAATGGACAGGACTGCTCACTGCAGATGCAGGTGAACTCAGGGGTGGGGTGAGAGAGCATGGGCATCACCAGTGTCTGCATCGGTTGGTTTATCCTGTGATCTAGAATAAAAGTATGAAAGAACAGAGCAGAGATCAGGTGAGTCGCTTTGGAGAGAGAGACTAGGATGAGGAAGAGGAAAGTGAAAGAGGGTTGAGATGACATTCCTTGAAGACAGAGAATTGAAGCGAGGCTTCAAAGTTGGAAGCTCTGGGTCTGGAAACCCTGAGATATGGAAACTAGAGGACACGCTTCATAGCTAGTCTGGAACCTTCCCTGACTCTTTGGGTCCTTCTGAACTTGGGAGATTCTGTCAACATAATGAGAGAGTAGAGTTATGTGTGAGGCAGAGTTTTATGAAGTCTCTCTCCCAGCCCCATCAAGACTGATTTCTCACTTAGGGGGATCACCCTTGGGCATGACTCATCATTAGCTTGCTTGGTTCCTTAGAGCTCTTTTCCATGGGCTGTTTGGTACACCTGTGTGGGTGTGGGGTTAAGTCTGTGAAACTCGCCTTTCCACAATATGGCTGGGCAGGGGGCACAGCTCCAAAGCTGCTTAGCATTCACAACCCACTTGCTTTTCTCATTCAGCTCTTAAACTTTCAGGGTGACTTGGACCCTATGTATGTTTTTTTTCCCAAAAGGAGTAGAGTGTTTTTTTTGTACTGATGCATCTGCATTTTATTGTCCCTTGTGCCTCCTTGCTATTGAATGCCTGTTTGAAGCTTCTACCCAAATCCTGCACGTGATTTCCTACCTAAAATAGAGCTGTAGACTTGTAAGTTGTCTGCCTGCCCTCCACTCCCCCTACCCGAGCCTTTCCTATCTATTTTCCACTCCATCTCCAGATTAATCTTTTTCTAGCAGAACTCAGATCACTCCACTTTTCTGCTCAAAAATATTCAGTGGTTTTCCAATGTACACCAATTTAAGCACACCTTTCCAAGCCTAGAAATCAAGTTTTTTTTATTTTCATAACAAGGCCCTAACTCAACCTTATTAAATGTTTCCCACTATGTCCCACTGTTACACCACACTAGAAATTATAACCTGCCTCCGGGCTGTTTATTCCCAATTTGTAGACTTTGTTCAGTTAGCAGACTGCTTTTCTTAAATTATTAATTTGTTGGTAGCATTTAGATATTGTCTTCATAGTTTTGACTTTTCTAGAATGTTATATAGTTGGAATCACGTACTATGTAGTCTTTTTAGATTGGCTTCTTTCACTTAGTAATAATGCATTTACAGTTTCTTCACATCTATTCATGGCCTGATAGCTCATTTCCTTTTAGTGCTGAATAGTATTTTGTTGTCTGGATGTACCACAGTTTATTTATCCATTCACCTACTGAAGGACATCTTGGCTGCTTCCAAGTTTCTGTAATTACGTATAAAGTTGCTATAAACATCTGTGTGCAGGTTTTGTGTGGACATAATTTTCAGTTCCTTTGGATAAATACCAGGGAGCATGCTTGCTGAATCATATGGTAAGAGTACAGTAGTACTCCCTTATCTATGCAGGATACATTCCCAGACCCGCAATGTATGCCTGAAACCTTGGATAGTACCAAACCCTGTGTATACTATGTTTTTTCCTATACAAACACACCTATGATAAAGTTTAATTTATAGATTAGGCACAGTAAGAGATTAACAACAGTAGCTAATAAGCTAGAACAATTTTTTATAACAATATACCGTAATAAAATTTATGTGAATGTGGTCTCTCTCTCTTTCTCCCAAAATATCTTAAAACTTAATGCTTTTTCCAAGCATTGTGGCCATTAACTTTTGCAGTCTGAGGTTCAGCAGCAAAACTAGCATGAATTTCTTTTTCCTTCTTCACCATTTAACTGATAGAAGATTCATTCTTACCATAGATCTTAGCAACCTCAGCATACAATTTTTTTTTTCTTAAATTGAGCACTTACACCTCTTCACTTAAAAAAAAAAGCACTTTACTTTTTCACTTAAAGGAAGCACTTTATGGATTCTCTTTGGCATATCCAAATTGCCAGCATCACTACTCTTGTGCCTTGCGGCCATTATTAAGTAAAATAACACAATCACAGCGCTAGAGCAGCTGAGAGAACTGAGAAGGCTACTAAATGACTAATGTATGGGGTACACTGGACAAAGGGATGATTCACGTCCTGGGTGGGACAGAGCAGGATGGCATGAGATTACACCACACTATTCAGAATGACCTGAAATTTTAAATATTAGGAATTGTTTATTTTGGGAATTTTCTGTTTAATATTTTCAGACCATGGTTGACCACGAGTAACTGAAATGATGGAAAGAGAAACTCCAGAGAGAGGGCACTACCGTATGTCTAGTTTTGTAAGAAACCTCTAAAGACAAAACCACTGTGTCTTACAAAGTGGCCGTACCTTTTTCCATTCCAACCGGCAATGTATGAGAGTTCCTGTTGCTCCACCTCCTCACCAGCATTTGGTGTTGTCAGTGTTCTGGATCTGACCATTCTAATAGGTGTGTAGTGGTATCTCATTGTTTTACTTTGCATTTCCCCATGACATAGGATCTGGAGTATCTTTTCATATGCTTATTTGCCATGTGTACGTTTTCTTTGGTGAGGTGTCTGTTAAGATATTTGGCCCATTTTTTAATCCGTTTATTTTTTTTCTTATTGTTGCGTTTTAAGAGTTCTTTGTATATTTTGGATAACAGTCCTTTATCAGATGTGTCTTTTGCAAATATCTTCTTCTAGTCTGTGGCTTGTTTCTAATTCTCTTGATACTGTCTTTCACAGAGCAGAAGTTTTTAATCTTAACGAAGTCCAGCTTGTCAATTATTTCTTTCATGTATTGTGTCTTTTGTGTTGTATCTAAAAAGGCATCAACATACCCAAAGTCATTTAGGTTTTCTTCTATTATTTTCTAGGAGTTTTATAGTTTGCATTTTACATTTAGGTTTATGATCCATTTTGAGTTAATTTTTGTAAAGGATGTAAGGTCTGTGTCTAGATATCCAGTTGTTCTAGCACCATTTGTTGAAGAGACTGTCTTTGCTCCACTGTACGGCCTTTGCTCCTTTGTCAAAGATCAATTGACTATGTTCACATAGGTCTATTTCTGGGTTCTCTACTCCATTCCATTGATCTATTTGTCTGTTCTTTTGCCAATACAGCACTGTCTTGGTAGCTTGATAGTAAGTCCTGAAGTCAGGTAGCATCAGTCCTCCAACTTTGCTCTTCTCATTCAATAATTTGTCAGCTGTTCTGGGTCTTTTGTTTCTTTATGTAAACTTTAGAATCAGCTTGTGGACATCCATAAGGTAACTTGCTGGAATTTGATTGGAATAAAATAAACTTTTTCAGAAATCTAGACGTTAACCAAAAGCTTGCAGAAAACTGTGGATCATTTAGTAGAGAAAAATGACTGAATCTCAGTAAGAAAACTGACATTTGTGGCATTTAATGTGCCCTATTCTCATCCGTTGCTCCCCAGCTCAGTGGTAGCCTTGAAAAATCAGGGTCTGCATGCTTGGTATTAGAGACAGCAGAATGGAGTCTGAGCTCTTTCAAAACCTCATCCCCAGAGAACTGTTATTATTTGCTTTGGCTGGTGGTTCCCCAGAAGACCTCAACCAGAAGACTTTTCTTTTCTTTTTTATTTTTAACATCTTTATTGGGGTATAATTTAATTGCTTTACAATGGTGTGTTAGCTTCTGCTTTATAAAAAGGGAATCAGCTATACATATACATGTATCCCCATATCTCCACCCTCTTGGGTCTCCCTCCCATCTTCCCTATCCCACCCCTCTAGGTGGTCACAAAGCACCGAGCTGATCTCCCTGTGCTGTGCAGCTGAGAAGACTTTTCTTTATTTGACTTGAGCTCACCCAAGGCTAAAACCCTTTCCCTGCGTCATTTGTTGAAAACATTTATAAGCAAGTACAGGTACCTCACAGCTGCCTCAGGCGACAGATAACAATTAAAGCAAACAATAGATTAAACACAAGCTTGAAATGAAACACTGAATAATGAATTATCCATAGGTGCTTTGAAAAGCTCTAACGTATTTCTGAAAATCTAGACAACCATATGCACATGCAGGGCTGCCTGCAGGCTTATGAATGATGCTAGAAGGCCCTGTGTCCTCACCTTTGGTTGACCTTGAGGCTCTGTATAAGTAAGAAGTAAAGGTTAAGGCAGAGTTATAAACTGCCTGGTTGAATGTGGAAGACAAGCTTCAACCTGCACACAGAGGCCCTTGGCAAAGACTGGAGACTTATTCATTCAGACATTTAAGAAATTCTCCATTCAGTCATTTCATTAGTTGATTATAAAGCTAACTGAGCAGCGACCTCAGTGGTAAGACATGACAAAGAATACATATTCTATGGAATTAGTTCAGAAAAGTCACTGAACAAACAACAACTCCAACAAGCAACAACAACAAACCCTGGGGAGAGGGGAGAATCTGATTTCCAGAGGTGCCACATTATATTATTCGAAATGTCCAGGTTTCAACAAAATTTATGAGACATGCAGAGAAACAAGAACGTCTGATCCATACGCAGGAAAAAAGCAATTAATTGAAACTCTGCTTCTGAGAGAGGGAGAAAAGACTTTGCTCTCCTGTCATGTACAATCTTTTGAATGTAAACCAATTCTCTCGGGAAGTAAAGGGGAAAGTCCCCACCCTGGAGTGCAAGCAAGCATTTGGCTCCTGAGGAGATAAGTTTGGTTACCCTACAAATAGGAGCTGTTGGCTTCAAGTCTAACACCATTTAACTTCCAAGGTTTGCCTTTTTTAAAAAAAAAATGACATTCTTTTCTTTCTTCTTCTTCTTCTTCTTCTTCCTCTTCCTCTTCCTCTTCCTCTTCTTCTTCTTCTTCTTCTTCTTCTTCTTCTGCTTCTGCTTCTTCTTCTGCTGCTTCTTCTGCTTCTTCTTCTTCTTCTTCTTATTATTATTTTTGGCTGTGTCGGGTCTTCGTTGAGCCATGCAGGTTTCTCTCTAATTGTGGTGTGCAGGTTTTCTGTCTCTATTTATGGCGTGCGGGGACCAGGCCGCATGGGCTCTGTAGCTTGCAGCACGCAGGCTCTCTTCTTGAGGCATGGGAGCTCAGTAGTTGTGGCACACGGGCCTAGTTGCACCGCGTCATGTGGGAATCTCAGTTCCTCAACCAGCGATCGAACCCACGTCCCTTGCATTGGAAGGTGGATCCTTTACCACTGGGCCACCAGGGACCTCTCCAAGGTTTGCCTTTGAACCCAAGTTTTAGTTTCCTTTGCTTGGAAAGTCCTAACTGTGCTGAAAAGGAAAATATTTTCTCTACCATCTGAACTACGTCATCAGGCTGACTGGCCAAGATGATGGCCGCCATAGGAATGTCTAACATTGGATGATCTAATTGGATCTAGTTGGATGATCTTATAGCTTGGTTTGCCCAGGGCAGTCCTAATACATACACGTTGTAGCTCAACCAAAGCTTGTCGCTGATTTTAGCGCCTTCTTTCACTTCCAAAAGTGTCCCAGTGTGACGATTAGCTGCGCCATCACCGCACACAAAACACTAATGGTGCCTGTTTAGCTGTAGAAGGGTGAAAGAAAGCAGGAGGCAAGGAGATGGGGCCTGGGCACCAACTAATTTGTCAGCTGGAGTGAGTTACATTTTCATAGAGCCTGAAGTTTCATTTTATACAGCCAGTATTTCAAACTTGATCCCATACTTCTATAGCAATTAATAAAATGATCTGATTATGAGATGCCTGTGCCTTTTTGAATTGAAAAAGTGACACGGTAGGGGAAATCTAAACTTCAGGAAATTATAGGAAGTAGATAAGCTTCAGCCAAAGAGAATAACAAAGGAAATTGTATGAAATAGTGAAGAAATGAATCAGCACTGAGTCACAGGTAAAAAGAAAAAAATAGCTCTTGGTCTTTTTCAGAGATGTGAATCAGAGGAGTAAAAAAAGGGAAATGGTCCCAGAAGAGTTTGGCTTTCAGGGAAGCTCAGGAGTCAGTGAGTATTGATTCTGATCTGTATTTTGTTTTAACATCTTTATTGGGGTATAATTACTTTACAATGGTGTGTTAGTCTCTGCTTTATAACAAAGTGAATCAGCTATACATATACATATAACCCCATATCTCCTCCAGGAAACACTTTGATATTAATGAGGCATCAGAGGGGTATTATCTGAACAAAGCTCTGGTGTTTTGAATCCATGGGGCAAGACTTCTGCCATTCAGTAGGGCGTGGGGAGGTGTTGAGGAGCTTACCCCTGGGCTTTCTCGTCTGTGGATTTCCTTCAAAGAGCCACCAAAGGGCTTATTGCTGGTAACATCTCTGAGAGCCTCTCAATCTCATTTGCCTCTTGGTTTCTCAAGCATTTTACCCAGATGTCTACTGTAGATTTATCACATTTAGTTGTTTCTATACAGCATCTTCCTGATGCTCTTACAGGGCAGGGCTGTGTCTTATCCACCATGGTAATGAGTACCTCCAGATTTGGAGTGTGTCCAGCACATTGTGTTGAAATGGAATGAAAGTGGTCAAATCATTTGTTGCCTTTGTTTTCAGAGAGGCAGAATCGTCTGTCTAGGTCTCTCATTTAGACCTAGATCTAATGAGCATCACCTGCCTCCTACTAGCGGATGGTGGCTTGAATTTGGGAGCCAGGAGAGAGCTGGAGAAAAGTTGTAAAGAAGGGGATGCCCAGCAGCGAACTCCTTTCTCTTTGACATTAGGCGTTTCCTTAGACATCCTTAGTATGATGACAGGATAATGGAGAACTCTATCTCCTACTTTGGGATCCTCTAGCCACACCTCCCTTGTCTTTTTGGCTTTTTTTTCTTTTTTTTGTGGTACACGGGCCTCTCACTGTTGTGGCCCCTCCCATTGCGGAGCACAGGCTCCGGACGCGCAGGCTCAGCGGCCATGGCTCACGGGCCCAGCCGCTCCGCGGCGTGTGGGATCTTCCCGGACTGGGGCACGAACCCGTGTCCCCTGCATCGTCAGGCAGACTCTCAACCACTGCGCCACCAGGGAAGCCCACCTCCCTTGTCTTTTTTTCAACCACACATCTGAACTAAATCTAGAGGTGTCAGGTGGCATGCCACAACAGAAAACCATCCAGCTTTTTTAATATCAAAAAACATGGAAAGTGGGTCACAGAGTTGCTGCTTGGAGGTGAGCTACTCAATCAAGATTACTGATGTTGGGCCACCGTGAGAGCCCCAGATAAACTTATTTGGGTTGGTAGTAGCCTCCCTAACCAACACACCCCGTATGAGATCTTCATTCTGCAGACAGCTTTTTCTGTGTGGTCAGTCACAGGGGTTGCCAAAGGCTCCAGACTGACCTGGTTCCAGCAGAAAGAGAGCTTCCTTCTCTCTGTGTCCACATGCCAACGCTGAAACAGCTCTCATTATTCTGATTATGACTGACCTGTAGCCCTCTTCCTGGGCCAGTTACGGTTTATGATGAAATGGTGTTACTTAGTGCTTTTGAGCAGGAACTCTGACTGCCTGGATTAGAATCCTGGCTCTGTCACTTTCGTAACTAGGACACATTGGACTTGGCTACTTAACTGCCTCACGCCTCAGTTTCCCCATGTGCAAAATGGGAATAATAATAGTACATTCTGGCATGACGGTAAGGAGAAAATGGGTTAATATGTAGATTTAGAACAGTCGTCGGTGCAACAGGAAGGAGAGCAAGCACTTCTACAGCCTTGGTCCAGCGGTGTCATCCACCTACCGCTGTGGCTGAGTGTGTCCATGCTGGGAGATGTTGTAATTGAAAGAATTATCAAGAATACAAGTGTTTTGCAGTTTACAAAGTACTTTTCCCATCTAGTTTTTCATTTGCTCTTGCCTCAGGGCTGCCAAGAGGTCTTAGAGGACACAGAGGCTCAACGAGCCTTAGATCACCAATGAAGAAACAGCAGTGATGAATCTTGAACCCAGAGAGCTTTCCAGGATACCCTGAGTGATATGGGTATTGCCGAAGAGGTGGTGATTGCCGGCTCAGCAGCTTGAGAACGCCGCTGGATAACACAGCCCTTTGCAACCTGTGATTTAAAGTAATCCTTGGGAAATGGGTCTGCTGGGTGCTGTGAGGCACTGTTCTCTGTTCTTCAGGGACCTGGTGCATAGAGGGACACAGGACCATGTTCTGCTTCCATTTGGTTAGGCACTCCCTGGCTTGATGTTTGGGGTAGCCACGGTGCTTGATCTCTGGGGATATTACCCCGTGTGCAGAAGTTTATATAAAGGCCATTCAGAGCCTGAAATGACTGTGTGGGCATTTCTTTCCCTTCTGGCTGTGGGTTCTGCTCTGATTCTCTCTGCTCCTCAGGGGACTTGATGTTCCCATTCAGTCAGAGACTTTGCTTACAGGGATCCCATGACCAGCTTTTTCATTTTCTCTGGTCACATAAACTTTTATTGTATCCCTGAACTCAGTGTCCTTTCTGAATCAGCACATGTGAACTCATTCTCAGTCTCTCTCTCTGTCTCTGTCTCTCATTCTATTTCTCTCTCACACACACATACACACACACGTACACACACACTGGTGTCCACAATGTCTTTTCAAATCAAGACTTTGACTTGAAAAGTGCTCCCTCCTTCCACCTCTATCACCATTACTGGGGCTCCAAACCTCTGGGAGACGAGACTGTTTTGTATCTTGACCAAAGGGTGGGCCAGGAGTCAGAGGAAGAGTTTGCTATTTCTCTCTCTTTTCAAACCACTAGGGTAATCCTTTGCAAAAGTTATGGCTCTCTGGGGTTTTCTTTTCCCCTTTAGTCATCAAATATGGACTCTACCACTTATCCAAGATTATAAGTCAATAAGACACATACCTTATTTGAGATTGCTTCACTATTTATAAACTGGGAAAAATAATACCTGCCCCCTCAAAGAGTTATTGTAAGGAACAAATTTTTTTATATTCACAAAAATAGTATTCAGGTAGTTTTCTTATTACTCTTCCTGGTCAGGGACTCCAAAGTAGCCTGTGTATGATAAAAGCATGAATCATGTTCTTGAAAGGTTAAAAAAACAATTGCAACAAAACATATCAGCCAGGTGGAAGCCGGTTCCTGTGAAAGGCAGCTTTAGCTTCAGACAACAATCATAGATGATTTAGTGAACATCTAAAGGGCCCCTGGACAGTATGTTTTGTGGGTGATCAGAACAGCACTGTATCGACTGTGGGAACTTAATGAATGCCTTCTGCCTCTGTGGACGCTGACGATGGTGGTGATGGTGATGATCATATCAAAGGTCATTGCACATATGAAGGTTGGTATATAAAAGTGGTATTGATGCTTGCAAAGATGTAGCCATTTTTCTAATGGTGCTCTCTGGAGGTCTTCTCATGTCTAGATGCACTGATGAATGGGCAATTATTTTCCACTGATCTGGTTCTCCTCTTTGGCTTTCCAATTTACTGCCTCAGTGCGGAGCTAATCAGTGGACGTTTGCAGTGGAATCTTGCTGGTTGGCTGAGCATCAAGCCCGACAGCTGTGTCTGGAGGGTCACAGGCAATGAACTGCACAGCTCTCTTTCAATGAACCAGTTTTCCAGGAATTCAATGATGAGCTGACATCTTATGAAATAATCGTGTGGATTTGGACAGAGAACAATGGGCCACTTTTCATGATTCAAGACGCATGACCACCTTGACAATACAGTCAAATTTCCAGGGAAATAACCAGATGAGTTTTAGGAGAAAGCCAGGGGAAATGGGATAGTCACCACGTCATTAAGCAATACTAACCTGCAGTCTTTTAGACATCTCTGGTAGCAATTAAAGCTCCTGGAGAAAGTAGATTGAGCTTCTCACGCTGCCAGGGTGCAACTGAGTAAGTTACTGAGATGTTTCAATAAATTAACTAATGTTTGGGTGACAATTACCATCTGGGGACTAGTTTTATTCCTGCCTTATTTTAAAGGAAATTTTGTTGCTCTAGGAGGTACAACAAGGCTACAGCGGTAATAAAATAATCCCTGGTTCAGCCTCCACAAGCAAAGTCACTAGATCCTTAGTGGTGCCCATTGCCACAGATTGAAAAATAATCTGCTATGTTTTTCAAGGGTGTCTGGGGTCTGACATGTGATCACTAGTGCCCCCTCCTTCTACCTCTGTCACCCTTACTGGGGCTCCAAACCTCTGGGAGATGAGACTGTTTGGTATCTTGGCTAAAGGCTGGTCCAGGAGTCAGAGGATGAACTTATTATGTCCCAGTTCAGCTGTGCAGCCCTGGGTGAACACACACGCAGCCTCTCTGTGCCCAAGGTTGGTTCTCAGTCCTCTTCCCCTCACTTCACTTCTTGCCCTTGGCAATCTCATGGCTCCAGCTGTTAGCATGCACAGGTTCAATAATTCAACATTTTTACAACAAACATTTACTAACTGCTCACTATGTACCAGGTACTGTTCTTAATGCTTGCCGAAACACACACACACACACACACACACACACACACACACAGCTTCTAGTGGTAAGACATGAACAATAAACAATTAACAATTTAATAAACAATCAAAGAAAATATGTAAAATGTCAGAGGATGATAAGCACTGGGGAGAAAATTAAAGCAGGGAGAGCCAATGAGGGGTGGGGTTCCTGTCATTCGAAAGGGAGGCTGGAGGAAGTCTTAATGTGAAAATGGCCTTGAAGCAAAGTCCTAAAGCCCTAAAGTAGGGAGGAGAGCAAACCGTGAGGACCCTCGGAAGGAGAGTGCCCCAAGCAGAGGAAACAGCCAGGGCAAAGGCCCTGGGGTAGGAGTGAGCCTGGTGGGCTTGTGGTCCAGCCAGGCGGGTAATGTTTCTGCAGCTGAAGGAGCAGGGAAGAGAGCAGAGGAAGACGAGTTCTGAGAATTAGGAGGGTGGGGTCAAGACAGGGCTGGTACCCAGCAGGTGGGGTCATGCAGGCCTCTGTGAGGACTTTGGCTTTTACTTGCCTGAGAAGGGAGGTCACTGCAGCGTTCTGGCTGAAGAGTGATCTGAATTACGTGTTAGAAGGACCACAGTGCCTGCTGGGAGAACAGATAGGAGGGGTGGGAGGGTGCAAAACCAGAAACCGCCAAACCAGTTAAGATGCATCTATAAAAAGTGATGGTGACTTGGACCAGCGTAACAGTATTAGAGGAAACGAAAAGTAATCAATTTGGAGATGACTTGTAAGTCATGGCCAACAGGATGGGCAGGAACATTTCCAAATGGGCATCTCTGGTTGGCTTCTTTCCCAAGTACCAGTCCCACAATTTTAATCTGCGTCTGGACAATTCCACCTGATGACTTTTCAGCAATCTAAATTGATCATGCCTCTAACACCAATCCCCCTCTATCCACATCTCTTCTTAATATTTTTCCCCTGGACATGGAAACTTAGAATCATCCAAAAGTCTTCCTCACTCTCACATCTAATAGTTGATAAATTCTAAAGATTCTTTCTGCCTTGCCATTTGAATCCACACTTCCTTTCTAGATCTACTGTCATACCGTAGTTAGACTTCTCTTGTCTCCTGAAGATTCAATTCCATAGATACTGAGTGTCTATTATGGGCAAAGCCCTGCTGGAAATGCAAGGAGGGGTTGGATGCAACCCAGCCCTCCAGGTGGCTTGCTAATAATAAGACGAGACCGTAGAGAGATAGGAAGCCTCTGTCTGGTCACAAAACAGCACCCGCAAGGCTTGGCCCCCAGGGCCTTGATCACACCCGGGGTGGGGGGTGGGGTTGGTGCTCACAGCCCGCATGAATGCTGAGCTGGCAGAGGAGGGCTTGAGCTGTCTCACATCTCTCTTATATCCCAGCTCTTGCTGAGTGCCTCCTTGGTCTGCAGCTCACAAGACCCACAGCCATTATCCCAGGGAGTCAGGACTCACGGTAGGGGAAGGACCACAAACTCTGATTCACATGCTCAGAGCCTGAGCCTCCGTTCTACCCACCATTCACTGCAGGCCTTTGATGAGCTGCTTAATTCTCTCTGAGCAAGATTCCTGGAGTTCAAAGGTAGTAAATATGGGGCTTCCCTGGTGGCGCAGTGGTTGAGAGTCTGCCTGCTGATGCAGGGGACATGGGTTCCGGTCCGGGAAGATCCTACATGCCGCGGAGTGCCTGGGCCCGTGAGCCATGGCCGCTAAGCTTGTGCGTCCGGAGCCTGTGCTCTACAACGGGAGAGGCCACAACACTGAGAGGCCCGCGTACTGCAAAAAAAAAAAAAAAAAGAGAGAGAAAAAAAAGGTAGTAAATATGAAGTGGCTTGCAGAGTCAGCATTTGATAAACAGTAATGAATATTGGATGTTGGGTTTTCTCTCTTCTGGCAAATCTTTACGATACCACTAGATTCATTCTCCGAAAATACAGCTCTTGGACTATTATGTTGCCTCCAAGTATTTACCTTAAAAGAAAAGCCTCAAGGAATGTAATGTATGTGTTTTTAAACTTTAATCAGTATTTCTTTTTAGATCTTTGACATCCTCAAGTCTTTTCACCAATAGAAACCACCTTCTCCTCCTTTAAAGACAAACAAATAGAAGGAAACTTTTTTCTCATTTCTTTTTTTTTTTTTTTTTTTTTGCGGTATGCGGGCCTCTCACTGCTGTGGCCTCTCCCGTTGCGGAGCACAGGCTCCGGACGCGCAGGCTCAGCGGCCGTGGCTCACGGGCCCAGCCGCTCCGCGGCATGTGGGATCCTCCCAGACCGGGGCACGAACCCGTGTCCCCTGCATCGGCAGGCGGACTTTCAGCCACTGCGCCACCAGGGAAGCCCCTTTTCTCATTTCTTTTGGGACAACTCAGTAAAGTAGAAAGCACTTTATTATGTGCCTGAAATGTTCCCAGGTGGGGCAATAGGAGTTACAAGTATATAATATTTGTCTCCTGTTTTCAAGGGTCTTGTAGTCCAATGGGAGAGACTGGATTCATATATGAAAAAATCAGAGCAATACAATTGCAAGAGAAAATCTAAGCAGTGAGATGATTATCCGAAAAAATAAAATAAAGCTCTATGGAAACCATGGAGCTCGCATTGAGTACCAAAGATTGAATAGATTGGGCTGGGCGGAAGGCAGGGAGAGGAAAGTCCAATTTGGATCGATGATGCTCTGCTCTCTTATCTAGCTCTCTGTTATAGACTATTTGCCTAGTAAATGTCCTGTTCTGAAAAATCTGCATTAACACTGACATACTCTATTAAATTCAAAAATTCATTTTAGAGCCTTTATGCATTCCTTCCTGCAGGAGCCTCTGCAGCCCCTAGCTTGGGAATTTCAGCTTTCCCTGTCATTTGCTACTATCCCCTGCTGAAAGTAGGATCTGTATCATGCAGATAAAGTCTGATAAGGAAGCTGGGGTCACTTATCAGCTTTTCTTTTCTCTGGGAGTTTTCAAACACCCAAGTAAAGCCAAGTTTTCCCCATGGAACCCAAACTGCTTAGGTTTCCAGTTTAAAGTCAGAAGGTTCCTATTATGCAATTTGTTCCCACTATTTTTCTCACTTCACATTGGAATGTTGATCTTAAGCAACTGTCTCTTCTACAAAAATACACAGGGCATCTTTTAACACAATATCCCTTTTTATTTCATTTGGCTGGGGAAAGGCAGCTCTGTAAAAGGGAATTTAGAACTTGTCAACTGAATTTTGGTTAATCCCTCTTGAGTTTAAAGACAATAGATTACTGTTCCCCTTCCTTTTCCTAGAAGCGAGACCTAAATTCAGTCTTATTTCATAGAACTTGTGGGACATGTATCTGGGCACTTTAAAGTAGCAGAAAGCTCTTTTCTTCAAACCTAATGGCGCCCTCAAGCGGCACATCCCATTTCAAGACCCTAAGCCTAATGGCAACTCTTTCAGAAGCTTCGCTTCTTAGAAATTGAGAAATGATTTTTTTTCAGTGATCAAAGCTGCGGTTAGATTAATTAGCTTTTAAGATGACTATCTAAATTCTCCTGGATTAGGCTTCGATTCCTGGAGAACTTGAGATGCTGCTTGCTAACTGCTGTCATGAGAACAGAACGCAGATGCATACACTGATTCTACAGAGCACGGCTGATGGACGGTTTCTCAGGATGCTCTCACGGGAAGGGTGAGTTCGCTTCTAGAATCAGTGGCTGTGCTGAGTTAAGGCTTGCGCAAGGGAGAAGACTTGAGAAAGTAGGTAAAGGCTTGGAAACGAAGCATAGCCTTGCCTTTATTCCTCCCATACACGCAGTTTCAAGAAAGCAGAGTGATGTATACTTCACAGGGTAGTAAATAATGCTGATTTCTTTGGTTTCCTCTCAAGTGTCAGTGGTCAGGTTACTGGGGGGATGAACAACCCATTTTGGTCATTATTTTTCAAGGCTGACTTAGAGCGAAGAATCTTTGAGGCATTCTAAGGAGATGGATTCAGAGCTTCCCACCCACTGGCAAACCATTTGCCAGACCTGCTCACATGCCCCAGTGCAATAGGTGTGACGTGGCTGACAGGAGAGACAGGCCTGCCAAGGGCTGTGGCCAACAGTCCAATATCTGTTACATGGGTGTTTTATTCGTCGCTTGGCCCAAAGAATTAGCCCCCTAAGAGCTGGGAAGCACTGCCCCTCCCCTTACTCAGCCAGGATGAGTGGTCTGATCGACAATCAGCGCAGACCTAGCTTGGCACATGCAGACACGGTCTGGGGGCTGGGAAGGCAAACTGCTTCGCACAGCGTCTGTCAGGGGAAGAACCTAGAGTGATTCTCGGGCTTACGCTTCCCCAATAATCTTGGCATTTTATACAGGCCCAAAGGAAGGGTCAAAGCAATTATCTGAGAGCTTAAAAACTATAGGAGTAGGAAAGAAAAGCTTTACTAATGTCTCTTCATTAATTGGAGACTGGGGGGTGAATTTCAGTAGGGTGTCATGGAGATTTACACACGAGTCAGGGGGTTCATCAGCTTCGGAGACACCAACTGGGTTGTTGTCGTTATTGTTGCTAAAACTCAGAGATATTCCCAGGAGAGCACCGCTAATTATGGGAGTACAAGTGGCCACACTGACTTGGGAGATGAAAAGAGGCTGAAAGAGCTGAGAAAGAGAAAACACAAATGTAGGTGTGCTTAGTTGGCACCAAAGAAAAAAAGAGTTCCCTGGTTCTCTTGCTCCCTCTTCTGGGAAGGGAACTGTGTACTCTTGCCACAAAAAGCTGCTCCCATAAAGTTACAAGACTGGAAGACTGGAGGAGTTTCATCATGAAGGGAGAAGCCTCATGCTCCATGCTTTCTCATAAATGCCTGAGCCTGGAAGGAGGGGACAGCCCCGTAAAGGACAGGACATGCCTTCTAGCTCTTCCAAAGAAATCTGAGCCGACGGTGAGGGAAGGATTGCAACCTGGAGACACACTCACTGGGATTTAGGCTCGTGATTCACACTGGCCACTGGAGGGCGCCCGTGAGTTGTCACTGCCCAGAAGCCCAGACAAGACCTCTCCGTCGCAGGTCCAGATGTATATTGCAGGGTTTCTCAGCCTCAGCACTGTCGATATTTTGGACCAGACAATCTTTGTGGCGAGGGGGCTGCCCTGTGCACTGTAGCATGTGTGGCAGCATATCTGGCCTCTGACTACTAAATGACAGTGGCCCTGAGAGCTACCCCCCCACCCAGTCATGAAAAAAAGTATCCCCAGATATCTCCAAATGTCCACGTGGGGCAAAAATCACCCTCCAGTGACAACCACTTGTGTACTGAATGTTGGGTCTAGACATCAGTCAGACCATTGTTCTAAGGCTCAAATTCTCCTTCCCTAAACTCTTGTTTAGCCTGGGCTCAATGGACAACTGCATAGACACAAAAGTTGCTCTGGCCAACATCTGCAGCCATTTCCCAGTTAAACCCCGGACCCAGGGCTCCCAGTCTGATACGACGCAGATGTACATCCCGCCTTCTTTGTCTGCAACTGTCTCTCTTCAAAACCTCGTTCCCAGCTCCACCGGAGTGCAGACTACTTGGAGGGGAGGTATTTTGTTAACTAATTTACACAAGTTTCCTTTTTCATCTGGAATACTTCTGGGCATCATCATGCTGCGGGATACGCACGTTTAAAATGAGAGAACTGCCTGAAGGAGGATGTGGTTTAAATCTAGCAAATGAGTCTCTAACAACAGAATTCCAGGTACCATGGCATCTATAGAATGCAGATATTAATAGTATTTATCTCATAAAGTTATAATGTGGATTAAATAAGTAAAGCACTTACAACAGTGTTTGACAAAAAGTAAACACTGTAAGAATACCAGTTGCTTTTATTGTTATTATTACCATTTTTATTATCTATCCAAGAGACATGTTTGGGAAGAGGTGGGCTAGCTTTTAGCCTGAAACACTTCCTATAAAACTACCCTTGTCTTCAAAATAGACATTTCTCCAGAGAAGACAGGCAGATGGCCAACAGGCAACTGAAAAGATGCTCAACATCGTTAATGATTAGAGAAATGCAAATCAAATCTACAATGAGGTATCACCTCATACCAGTCAGAACAGCCATCATCAAAAAATCTACAAACAATAAATGCTGGAGAGGGCGTGGAGAAAAGGGAACCCTCCTACGTTGTTGGTGGGAATGTAAATCGGTACAGTCACTATGGAGAACAGTACGGAGGTGCCTTAAAAAACTAAAAATAGAGATATCATATGATCCAGCAATCCTACTCCTGGGCATATATCTGGAGGAAACTCTAACTCATAAAGATACAGGCACCCTAATATTCATAGCATCACTATTCACAATAGCCAAGACATGGAAACAACCTAAGTGTCTATTGACAGATGAATGGATAAAGAAGATGTGGTATACGTATGCAATGGAATACTACTCAGCCATAAAAAAGAATGAAATAATGCCATTTGCAGCAACTTGGGTGGATCTAGAGATTATCATACTAAGTGAAGTAAATCAGACAGAGAAAGACAAATATCATATGATTTCACTTACATGTGGACTCTAAAAAAAAATGATACCAATGAACTTATCTATAAAACAGAAACAGACTCACAGACATAGAAAATAGACTTACAGCTACCAAAGGGGAAAGAGGGGGAAGGATAAATTAAGAGTTGGGAGTAGCAGATACATACTGCTATATATAAAATAGATAAATAACAAGGTCCTCTTGTATAGCACAGGAAACTGTATTCATTATTTTGTAATAACCTATAATGGAAAAGAATCTGAAAATATATATATATATCTCAATCACTTTGCTGAACTCCAGAAACTAACAAAGCACTGTAAATTCCCTTTTGAAATTCCCCTTTGAAGTCATCTTTGAATATTCCACCCTGAGTTTAAATATCATTGAATAAATGAATAAATGAGCTATAGAGAAAATGGCAACAAATATTTGTGAAGCACCTACGCTATGCAAGATGCCATGAAGCTATCTAGAATATTAGATATAATTGCATTGTTAAAAAAGTTGCAGGCAAGGTACTCAAATCATCAGGACACAGCCGGGCTAGTGAGAGTAGAGTGTAAGGTATATGCGAGTGGAGAGGAGGGAGAATGAGCCCCGCACAGCAGTTTGGTGGGGAGGGCACTTGGTGATTGGGTGGGGAAAGAGGATCGTGAGCCTTTATTTGGGGCCCAGGTATTATTGTGTTACCAGGAAGCAGCGGCCCCTCAATCCCAGGGTCCTAGACTCACGCACTGCAAGTTTCACATGTGCCATCTTCACAGCAACATCTAGAGACTCTGAAACCTCAAACTTACACAAAGACCAAATAGTCTTTTCTGAACCTTCCAGTCATGCTCCCTGCATTTATGTTCTCGACGAGAAATGCTCCATGGAGAGTAAATGGTCTAAATCACAAGTTTTGCTGAGCCAGAGAAATAGGAGCCTTCATGAAAGTGCACAGCTGTTGCCCAATTTTCTCAGTTCCTTCCAATGTAAGCAGAGAAGTATGAAGTACGCTGAAGATCTCTCTCTCTCTCTCTCTGTGTGTCTGTGAGAGAGAGAGAGAGAGAGAGAGAAAGGGAGGTATTGATTGCCAGTTGCTTTATATTGGAAGGAAGATGAGGGCTTCCTTGAGTAAGAGCATTAGTGTTTACTCCTATTTTAGAGTTCATGTAATATTGTCTTTGGATTAATTTCCTTTAAAATAATTTGTATAAATGGTGCGATCTTTGTGTACAAATTAACTCCAATCTTCATCCCAGAGGTGATGAACAGTCTTTGAAACTCACAGGGCTATTAATTAGTCATGGAGAATCCTGAAGAGCAATCTAAACCTCAAGTTGATTTCTCGGCTCTTAAAGTGTTCTTATTGAAATAAGACCTAAGAGGACATGTTAATTAGCATAAGGGATGCCAGATAAGTTTAAGTGATGACATTCATGGTGTGCGATAGAGTTTGATTGGGAGTATAGTACAGGACTCGCTGTCCTTGAATGAACGATGTTCAAGAATCTGTCAAGCCCAGGACTTTAATATCTGCTTTCCAGATCTACAATCCCTTTGTCCCTGCTTCTGCTGGCTACAAGGAGGACGTTGTCACTGGACTTGTTCACACACCTTGGAATGGGCCTTTCATGTGAGGGCGATCGTGTGGCCAGGGCAGAGAGCCACACACAGACTGGGGACTGCATTAGGACTCTGGGTGGAATCTGTCCCTTTTGTTGTTCTATCACCTGGTAGTGAGGTTACAGTGAAGCGAAAGTCTAATCCCACCCACTTAGAACCACCAGTGAGTGGTCCAGCCAAAAAGAACCAGACGTTTGCTGAACGACCAAATGGACTTAGGCCAGTTTGCAGCAGGGCCAGTAGCCCTCCAGAGGCAGCTCTGGGCACATGGAGCTGGTCAAGACGCTTTGTTCAGAAGTCTCATTTGGGAATACAGGCTTCCTGAGGAGGGGCACACTGGGCTCCCCCATGGATGTGAAGTGAGTGATGGAGTGAGCCACCATCAGCTGGATCTCTTGAAGCCTAGGAAAGCTTCAGTGAGGAGCCACAGGGCAGCAGTCTCCCTGAACAGACGCTGTGGTTATGTCACAGCTACTTCTTGGCTACTGCTTCCTCAGGTGACAACCTCCGAGCAGCTGAAGATGGTACATGCCTTGCAGACGCTCTAACAAAGTACCTGGCACCGTGCTGCAGGTACAGAGGCACTAGGGCACAGGGCCTGAGGGCTTTCGCTTCAGAGACTTGGCTTTAAGGCCAGACACTCTTACAGGTAGAAGGGGGAAGAGAAATAGGAAGGAGATTCACTCCTCAGCCTGTATCTTCTCGATCTGTTTCCCTCTAGATTCGTGTCCTTCCTCATGATGTAAAAACAGAAGCTGTCACCCAGTCGCTGACTAGGAAGAGAGACAATGGGGTTACAGGGCTAGAGGAATGAGAGAAAAACAGGTATTTTTCATGGTGTCACGCAGAATGCTAACTTCCACACAGCTTTAGCAACTCTTCCTGTAACTCTGTGGCCTACGGGGGACTTCTGTGTGACTCGTGCTGATGGACTAATCTTGAATCCAATCTTGGCCAAAGGAAGTGCCTCACGTGGCCCTGAGTCTCCAGAGCTGTCTCTTAGAGGAAACAGAAGAAAATCCCCACTGGCTCATGTCTGCTTTAATAATTTATGTCTTCAGTTTAAGGCCCTGCTCCCAAATGCTCTGGGAGACCAGTCCTTGAAGTGGCTATCACTGATTTGCACTTTTGTATGGGGTATTTCATCTACTTTCTTCAGAACAGGTTTTCATTATGAGAAATCATGAAGACAGCAGAGGAGTAGAAGGGTCCCATGGGAGCAAGGGCAGCACTGGCATTTAGGGGTATTAGGGTGTACACTTCACTGACTTCCAAATTTTTCCTGGGTGTCTCTGAGTTCTGCTGTGAAACGATTCCTGGATCGCAAGTATTCTCCAATAAACTGATAACTCTAAATTGAAAAAAAGTTCAAATTCACTTTTTCACCAAATATTTATTGAGTACCTGCTATGTGTCAGTCACTGGTGCAGATCCTGGGGGTATAGCACAGAGATGATGGTTAGGTGGATTAGGGTAGCATAGAGATGGAGAGAAGCAGGTCATGGTTAGAGGCAGAACTGCAGAACTTTGGATGTGAGGAAAAGAGATGAATGAAGATTGATGCTTAAGGTTTGGGCTGGAACCACGAAGTAGATGGTAGCGTTATTTACAGAGAGGAGGGATATGAGAGGAGGATCAGGCTTGGGTGGGAGGGCAAAATAAAGGGTTCTAGTTTTGTCATGTTAATTTTGAGATATCTATCAGACAGCCAGAAGAAGATGGTAAGTAGGCTTGTCTTAGCTCGGGCTGCTGTAAAAAAATACCATAAACTGGATGACTGAAATAAGAAACATTTATTTCTCACAGTTCCAGAAGCTGGGGAGTCCAAGATCAAGGCACTGGCAGATCCAGTGTCTGGTGAGAGCTCACTTTCTGGTTTGCAAATAGCTGTCTTGTCATTGTACCCTCACATGGCAGAGAGCAGAGAGAGGAGAAGAAGCTCTCATGTCTCTTGTTTTAAGGGCACTAATCCCATTCATGAGGGCTCCAGCCTCATGACCTAATCACCTCCTAGGGGCCCCACCTCCAAATACTCTCACATTGGGGGTCAGAATTTCAACATACGAATCTGGAGTGCAGGGACAGACACATTTCACCCAAAACAAAGCTTTTGGAAACAAAAGTAAGGCTGAAATCCAGGGGGAAGTTCATAACTAGGGATGTGAATCTGTGAGTCATTTCCATGTAGTACTTAAGACCATGGGGGTGGGAAAGAGTTTGCAGGTAGAGAAGAAAAGAGGAGTCAGGGTTGAGCTCTAAGGCACTGCAGCCTGTAGAGATTGCTTGGAGCTAGCAAAGGAGACCGTGTAGGTGAGGTTACTGAAGTAGGAGGCTAACCAGGAGCCTGTGCTTTATGGAAGCCAAGAAAGGGCAGGGTTTCAAGGAGGGAGTAGTCATCTTGAATGCTACTGAAGGCCGGGGAAGGTAAGAACGGAGACGCACCACTGGATGCGGTGACTGGTGAGCAGGATAAGACCAGATGCAGGGGAGCAGGGATGAGGAGTCCAGGCTGGAGTTCCTGAAAGGAATCTGGGAGATGGGGAAATGGAGACAGTGAAAGGAGACAACTGCCCCCCCAAAACTTCCTTTCTGTGTTACTGGAAGGGAAGTGCGTTGGGCTATAAGGACAGGATGGAACTTGGAGTCTTAGAAGACTTGAATCCTAGGACTGAGACTCATTGGCTGGATGATCTTGAACAAATACTGTTCCACATCTCAGTGTCAGTTTCCTCATCTGCAACGTGGGTTTGACAATATTGCCTGCTCCACGGGGTTTTGCTTTGTTTTTGGTCTTTAAATGTTAATATTTGTTTTTTGCCCTTAATCTCAAGAAACTGAGCATAGCTCAACAGCCCAAGAGATTTTCCTGAGGGGAGACAGAGGCAACTCACCTACTTATATTGTAAGAATCAAGATTTAGTCACTCTCATAGAGTATCTCCCCAACTTGATCATGAGGACGTATCAAAATTCCATTAAAACAGACACTGCAGTAATACTCTAAGTAACGACTCATTCACTTATTTTTTCATTCATTCAACACATAGTAATTGAAAATCTATTATGGCCCAAGCACTGGGGTTACTGCAGGGACCAAACCAAGTCCCTGCCACACAGAGTTCACATTATAGTGTAGGAAGGCAGGCAATAATAAATGTGTACACACACATATTAGGCAGTGACAAATGCTATGGAGAAAAATAAAGCAGGGGAAGTGGGATGGAGGAGTTATTTTCCATAGGTGACTATGGAAGGCCTCCCTAGTTTGAGGACATTTAAGCAGAGACCTGTAAGCAGAGAGGGATGGACCAGGAGAACACAGGAACATCACAGGCAGAGGACACGAGTGTCAAGGCCCAGAACAGGGAATGTACTTAGGGTGGTTGTCTGCTATGGCATTGACTTTTCCTTAGGAATCCACTCCAGACATACTTGTCGTCTTCTTGTTCCTCAGAGTTTCAAGTTTCACAAACAGCTATTTAGAGAAAGAAAGCAACGTCTGGTAAAGTGAAAGTTGCTGACGGTTGACTAGGAAGCACTGCCATCTCCTTAAAAAGTATGCAATCGCCACTCCTTCCATATGGCCCTTTGAAGTTTGCTAATTCAGAACGACAATATTTTCCCTCCTTTGGTATCCCTGAGATTTCCCCTCCCTTGCTTATCAGAAGTCCCTCCACCCCCATTTGTATATCACGAAATCCCCACACCCCTCCTGATGCATAAGGCAATTCTCAGGTGGTGGCAGGTGTGTCTTTTCCATGTGTAAAAGAAAGTCTGGGGCTTCCCGGGTGGTACAGTGGTTGAGAGTCTGCCTGCCGATGCAGGGCACACGGGTTCGTGCCCCGGTCCGGGAAGATCCCACATGCCTCAGAGCGGCTGGGCCCGTGAGCCATGGCCGCTGAGCCTGCGCGTCCAGAGCCTGTGCTCCGCAACGGGAGAGGCCACAGTGGTGAGAGGCCCGCGTACCGCAAAAAAAAAAAGGAAGTCTGTAATGTTGATGTATTAAGGATCTGGGCTGTGGTGTTCACTCACCTTCCAGGCACTTCCCTCCCTCCTTCCTGCAGTGCAGTCCTCACTGTAAATTCTGAGACTTTGGTCTTCTTTTCCACAGAGGAGTAAACGAGAGGGAAGTGGTAGAGGGCTGGAGGTGAGCATAGGTCACGTGGGCCTTGTAGGGAATTGGGAGGACGTTGGCTTTTCCTCTGAGAGATGCCTAAAATCGCAAACTTTTTCTGTCTTCTTACCTGTGTGTCACAGAAGCAGCATTGATGGATGTCATTATCTCCATGCTACCCAATTACCAGAACTTTCAAATCTCTTGAATTCCTACTCTTGCACTTCACCAACCGAGAGAAATCCCAACCCTGCCACCTCTGTGTCTGGATGCAGGGCTCTGCACCACAGGAGAAAATGACTCAATGGTGCAGATTGAAAAAACACAAATTATCTCTCTATCTATCTATCTGTCATCTATCTATCTGTCTGTCTATCTATCTATCTACCTACCTACCTATCTATAACTTACTGTTCCAACTGCGACACTGTTGAGAGTGAATGGATACGGTGAATAATTACACGAGGACAATACTGTAGGCATAAACCAGGACTCTCTCGAACACACAGGGAGTAATGGCCAACCTACTTATAAACAATGTTACACAACCAGAGAAAAGGGAAGGAGGATCAGGTCAAGGATAATTCCAAACATCATGTGACATCACTTACATGTGGAATCTAAAAAAACCAGTGAACTTATTTACAAAACAGAAATAGACTCACAGACATAGAAAACTAACTTATGGTTACCAAAAGGGATAGTGGGGCGGGGGGGAGGGGAGATACATTTTTTAAAAAAAGGATAATTCCGAGGGCTTCCCTGGTGGCGCAGTGGTTGAGAGTCTGCCTGCCAATGCAAGGGACACGGGTTCGTGCCCCAGTCCGGGAAGATCCCACATGCCGCAGAGTGGCTGGGCCCGTGAGCCATGGCCGCTGAGCCTGTGCGTCCGGAGCCTGTGCTCCGCAATGGGAGAGGCCACAGCAGTGAGAGGCCCGCGTACCGCAAAAAAACAAAAAACAAACAAACAAACAAAAAAAACAAAAACAAAAAAACAAACAGAAAAAGGATAATTCCAAATCTTCCAGGCCTGTGTTGAACTCACCTATAGTTAGTAGACACCTTTCGTCCCATTTCATAGAGAAAATTGAGGCTACCAAGCTCAATTCCCTGTGCTCTGACCTATAAATTTGCCATATGCCTAAGTTCATCCTCCCCTCCTTTCCCCTTGTTCAGGACAAACCTCCACTTGCATCTGAACCCCATTCCTTCCTGCCTCTCCAGGACCCATCTCCAGCTTCCCCTCTCTGTCCTGTAATCTTCCATCTCTACTTCTCTATTTTTCCCCACCTAAACGTCAACTCTAATCCTAAAAATCCCCTTCCTGGTATTTGATCCCCTCACCCAATGATCTAACTTCATTCCTACTCTTCATTCCTAGCTCTATCTGCATGTGATGTCTCCTCTTCTTTGTGTCCCAACCATTCAGGGCTGAATAATTTCTGTCTCCCGCTGAGTTTTAAAGTGACCTTCGTCAAGGTCAGCCTTACCCCGGTGGCCAAAACCACTGGACGAACTTTATCTTTCTTGACTTCTCTTGATGCCTTTAGCATTGTTGAACCTTCCTGATGAATTCTCTTGACTCCCTCATCCTCCATGAAACAGCACCTCCCTGGATCTCCTGGTGCCTCTCTTAGGCTGCTCACTCGCTGTCTCCCCCATGGTCAGTTGATACCAGTATATTATGTGGACTAAATACCATATGAAGATATAAAACATTTGGCCATTTCTACTTCCTGCAGATGGCTCCACACACAGGGTCGTGAGCAGGTGAGCAGAGACGGGGCTCCAGAAAAGCTAGTGATGCTCTTTATTTCGGACTTGAAAATCCTCTGGATCTGGATCTGGAGAAGCAAGTGACCGAGGGGTCTTTCAGCATCCTTTTCTTTTCAAGTCCCACCGACCTGTGAAGGCAGGAGTGAGTCACATCTGTAACTTGCCTAAGAGGGAGGCCAAATGCAGCACTAAATAGTTTTTTGGAAAGCAGAGTTCAACAATTTAAAATCAATTTTTTAGTCCTAAGATAGCCAAAAATAGTTTCCTGTGGCTTATTCTATTTCTTTAACTGGGGTTACCAGGACACAGTTTTGTGTTGGAAATGCAAGTTCAGCAGAAACATGTCTTTCCCTAAACATGTCTTTCCCTAACAATGCCTGTCGGTATTGTGTGTGAGCCCCTGGGGCTGTTCAGTGGGTGATTTTCCAGTTGCTGAGAAGTACATAGGCATCCTGTAAACATATTAAATGGCCATAAACTACCCAGGGACTCAGTGCAGAGCTTCCGTGTGAGGCCTAACCCCACGGGGGGCCTTGTAGTCAGCTTACGGGGAGCAGCTTACCACTCCGAGCTGGCTGTGTGGACCCCTTGGGGGGGTGGTTTTACATTGAAGCCTGTGGCCTGATGGAGCCTTGGTTCTGAGTGAAGCTAAGCAGGAGATGAGGCCGTCGGAAGCAGAGGATTCCCCAGCTGTGGGAAGGTTGCAAGAATTCCCATTGTGGCTACGGACAAGAGTCATCTTTGTGTGTTCTGTGTTACTGAAAGACCTCTGTAAAAGTTCATTTGTTCAAGGCATCATGGAATGTGAGAGCTGACAGGGGCCTCAGAGACCCATTAGCCCAGGCTTCTCATTCTTTTTAAGTTTCGAAATACAGACAGTGGCTTGACCCCCGTAATTGCATCAAGTCATGTGATTCCAAAATGTTTTATATCCCTTCGACGTTAAGCTCTTCCTTGCTGACAGCAAAACAAGAAATGAGAACCAAGTGCAACATGAAGGTTTTGTAAAGGTATATTCTTTATACCACCAGCATCCCCCGTTTTTTATTAACCAGTTGCCAACTGCCTTCTGTCCTCACTCTCTACAGAAGCAGACCTCAAGGCCTTCATGTCCTCCTTCTTCCTGGGCTCTTAGGTAATTTCCACTGACCCACACTTCAAAGTCTAGCTCAGATACCAAAACGGGCTCTTGTTCTCCTCATGTTCGTCGTACACAGACGTTTGTTCTACTTAAGGCCCTTTTAGTGGGATTCTGTTCCTTGCAAACAAGCTAGTGTGGCAGAGTAGTTTTTTAAATTTTTTTTTGTTGTTGTTGTTGTACGTGGGCCTCTCACTGTTGTGGCCTCTCCCGTTGTGGAGCACAGGCTCCGGACACACAGGCTCAGCGGCCATGGCTCACGGGCCCAGACGCTCCGCGGCATGTGGGATCTTCCCAGACCGGGGCACGAACCTGTGTCCCCTGCATCGGCAGGCGGACTCTCAACCACTGCGCCACCAGGGAAGCCCTAAATTTTTTATTATTTATTTTGAGGAGGTCATTCTTCCCTTTTTTTAATTGAAGTATAGTTGATGTACAACATCATGTAAGTTACCGGCATATAATACAGTGAGTCACAATTTTTAAAGGTTATACTTCATTTACAGGTATTATAAAATATTGGCTATATTCCCTGGGCTGTGCCATATATCCTTGTAGTTTATTTATTTTATACACTATAGTTTGTACCTCTTAATCCACCTACCCCTCTCTTGTCCCTCTCCCCTTTCCTGTCCCCAGTGGTAACCATTAGTTTGTTCTCTGTATCTGAGTCTGCTTCAGTTTTGTTATACTCATTCGTTTTATTTTTTAGATTCCACATATACGTGATAGCATATGATATTTGCCTTTCTCTGACCTATTTTACTGAGCATAATATCCTCCAGGTCCATCCATGTTGTTGCAAATGGCAAAATTTCATGGGCGCCCGCGTGAAGGCATCCAGGAGCAGAGAACTGCCACACCCCTTCTCCCAGTCACTGCTGTCTCGGCACTACATAAGTCCCACGGCGCTTCAACACAACACAACACAGGGAAATGCAGGAGAGAAGCTTAAATTGACTGAGATACAGTTTTCCATCCACAGCAAACTGAGAGGTCAAAACAAATTAAGTTGAGTTTTGGGAAAATGTAGAAAATTATCCTTCACGCACACCTGAATTTGCGAAGCTAGAGTTGTATACTAGCTCAGGAAAATGTGGATTTATCAAAAGAACCCAGGAGAATCTCATGGAAACAAAATTCAGGAAGTACAGCTGGGCTTCATGAGACTACGAAAGTCAACAGGCAGCTACTGTCTTGTTGCTCTGACTGTCCCTCATAATCACCTTTTCTCTGGGACATGGTGCCAATCCTCTCTCTGCAAAGACCAAGACAGAGGCAGACAGCTTCCTCTCCTGACTCATGGTCCCTTCACGACCTTTGTGGACATGGGTCTTTGGCTGGTGTTCACTAAGGAGCCATCTCCACATGACTTACTGGTCTGTGATCACCACCAAATCATTGCATTCTTAACGCCTCTTGGTTGAAAGTTTTGAGAAGGAATCAGCTTTGACACGCTTTTCTCCAGGGTCATGCTCCTTCGACCAGAAACCCACCCTGCCATGTGGGGTCAGAGGGTGAGTGGTCATGTAAATGAGACATGGCTGTTCAAGCCAGTCATACCACCAAAGATGTATGGTTTGGACAGTTCCAGAGAAGAGTCTTGAGCCCAGTTTCTAATGTACCTTTATTAAAATTACTGCTATACCTGTCTTATACTCCTCTCTATGTTTTTACTTTTTATCTTATTTTTTGGCCGTGCTGTGCGGGATCTTAGTTTCCCGACCAGGGATCGAACTCGTGCCCACTGCGATGGAAGTGCAGAGTCTTAATCACTGGACCACCAGGGAAGTCCCAACTCCTCTCTATATTGTAACTTCCTTGAAAGCTGGACCTCTAATTCATCTCTGTTTTGCACCATGACACCTTTTGTGCGCCTTTTGCATTTGGAAGAGTTCAATGAATATTTGTTGAATGAATATCTATCTCTATATTCATTCTCTGTTCTTTATACCTTCCTTTCTGAGTGAACAGTGTGCAGGTTAACATTTGAGTAGAATAATTCCTGTTGCTGGGGCATAGCAGGTGAGTGTCAGTCAGAATGACTAGATGATTAGATTTGAGCGACTGTTACATAGGTGGGTTTCCTGATCAGACACTATAAACACCCTTAGAGTCACCATATTTATCATCGGGCTTTCCCTAACAACTGAGCATGCTAATTTCTCATTATTCTAGAGCCACCTTAAGAGCTATGGAAATTGGCTGGAGACTTCATTCATTGTTTGAAGCATTTATGTGATAGATTAGAACTAATTTAAAGAAGAGGAGCAAGTGGTGCTCTGCAGGGAGATAATTCCTAGTCTCTTTTTGACCCTTTGAATGATTTCTCTAAATTAAAAGCTCCAAGTTTATTGGCAATCACTGATTTAAGTACAGAAACTCAAACATTTCATGTTTCTCTGTGCACTAATTAAAGGGCTCTATTTAAATGGCAGAGCTGTCCTGATGCCAATGATGACAAATCAGAATCATAAAATTTTGAACCTGGAGAGAATTTACAGATCATTTAATCCAACCCTTGCATTTTATAGGAGAGGAAACAGAAGCTGCCACACATCTAGAGGCAGAACCATCACTCCCACCCACCTGTTCCAGGGTCCTTCAGCCTCAAGAAAATCAGCACGACTATGGGCAGTGGGGGGATGCTGACGATTACAAATATGGGTAATGTATGTAGTCTTCAGCAGTACATATGGCTAAGGCCATGGAAGGAAAATGAGACAGTCCTCCATCCTGAAGGAAAGATAAAAGATGGCTCATTCTCAGGAGTGTGTCTAGCCAGAGTTGTTCAGAGGCTGGCCAGAGAAGCCCTGTGGGCCTAGCTGGGCTCCCAGGTATAACAAGACTGCCCAGTGAGTTCTTAACCATGAGCCAGACACCATGCTTAACACTCACTCCTCATGGGCTGGATAAACCTCACAACACACCTATGAGATCAGCATCATTATCTTCATTTTACAGATGAGGAGACTGAAGGTGGGACAATTAAGAGATTTGCCCAGGGTCACATACCAAGGTCACTTATTAATATCTGAGCTGGCATTTGCCTTCACGTCTCTCAAGGTACCAAGCTTATGTTCTTAACCAGGGATGACATTTGAGTAGTGGCTCCCTGGGGACACTGGTGACAGTCTGCAGCCTCTCTGGGCAAGCCTGCGCTGCACTGCTCGTGCTTTCACATTTATGTGGATACCTGAGCCTGCCAGGAGAAATTCCGCATGCCTGGATCAGCCCGGCCTTCCGACACCAGGCACAAGCTACACAGAGCCAGCCCTGGGTGGGGTCATTCTCTGTGCTAATACATTCCTTGTGGAGAGACTTTGCATTTGTTTAGAATTTGAACGTGAGAATGGTAAAGCTGGAAGGACCTTAGAGATTTGGTGCACTCTCCATGTTTTAAGAAGGAAAAAACAGAGGTCCAGTTTGTGTTTAAGTCTTACTCATTTATCCAACACGACTGCCGGTGCCTATGCACCAGGTATGCATTGGGGATTCAGCAATAAACAGGGGCTCACTCGGGTGCCTTAAAGCCGTGTTAAGTTGGGTCCTACCTCCGCCAGGAATGCTTCTCCCTCCAGCCTCCATTTCTCAACAGCGCCCGCTCTACACTCAACTCCACTGCAGAACTCGCCCGGCAAGGCGGGGGACGCGTACTGTCTGCTTACCGACCTTGCCTGGGCGCTGGGGCCCCGGGGCGGGCCCTCCTCGGCCGCGCTGCGGACCCCGGAGCCGGGCAGAGCGTGATGGGGCGCAACAGCTGCGGGTTGCAAGCGGCTCTCCCCGCCCTGGCCCAGCGCCCGGCGTTGGTTGGGGGCGACGCCCCCTGGGTCGGCTCCGGGTCCCGGCCGCGGACGGGGAGGGGCCGGCGCAGGTAGCTCGGCTGCCGCCCGGGAGCGAGCGGAGGTCGCTGCGGCGGGATGGGGTGGCTCCGGGCCCGCCGCCTCGTCCTGCTCGCCGCCTGCCTGGGGCTCTGCGGGGAGCGCGGGGCGCTCGGAGGTACGTGCCCCCCAACCTCCCCTCCCCGCCCCTTCCCCGGCCGGCCACGCGCGGAGCCCGCTAGAAGAGGGGGGGCGAGGGCGGGCGGCTCGGGGGGCGTGGATTCCCCTGTACTCCGGAGGCCTCGGGAGACGCCGCGGCCGGGTGAGCCCTGCGGCGACCGCGACTTGGACTCTCAGGCAGGGCCTTCGGGCAGCCGAGGTCGGGGTTCGCTCGGCTCTGAGCAGTGCCTGTGGCTCCTCCGCGGAAAACTTGCGACTCCCGCCCCGCGAGGCCCGGCCCCTCGGGTCCCGACCAGTCCGCGAGCCTAGGGGGCGGGCCCTGCGCCGACCTCGGCACGGCCTTCGCCGCGGATTGGGGGTTTCAGGGCCGGACTCTTGGTGTCCCTCGGACTGGCAGAAGGAAGGCTTCCTGCTGTCCTCTCTTCTCATCCTTTTCAGCTCCTACTCGGGCCCTTTCTCGGCTGCACGTGACTGTCACGGGGGCCTTAAACTCCTCGCCGAAATTCTTGGGTGGCTGGCCTGTTGTTCCCTAGATCCCTCCACGCGTCCGCTTATATTTTCTGGACCTACTTCGCTGGAAGTGCTTTACATTTCCATGGCGCTTTTCAGAAGTCAAAGATGACTAATAAAAGCATAGTTATTGAGACTTTTTACATAACTGAGCTCGACACTTGGAAGTACCCCCCTGCCCCCGCTCTCTGAGATTTACTTCAGTGTAACAAAAGACTTTTCGAGACCAGAGAACAGATGACTCTCAATCAAAGGCCTTGTAAATCTTTGTGGCATTCGAATTCAATTCTGAACGCTTATTTACTTCACTTCAGGCGATTTCACGAGGAGCTTTGGAGTAACATTCCGGTGGTGGGTGGAGGACGCCTCGCTCTCACCCTTGCGCGGCCCTCCTTCCAGCTCCAGCAGCAGCTCTGCGCCAATCCTGATGTTTGGGGGCCCTTCCGAGCTCCTCCCTCTTTATCTTCCTCCTTCCTTCCTGGTTCTTCCTCTGCCCCCTCCCCGGCCCCTTCCTGGCCTGGCGTGCAGGATGGATCGGGTACTAGGATCCACGCGTGGGGACGCTGTGACGGTGGCTTTGAGAGGGAAGCTGCTGGTTGCAGGCCGGGGAGATCTGAGAGGGCAGTGAGTGGCATTGGGGGACAGACTGGATGGCGATGGGGCCTGAGCCACGGATCCAAGTGGTCAGTGTAGAGTGATGGAAAGCCCATGGCTTTGGAGTTAGGTGGACTTGGGCTTTAATCTGGGTGCCACCATGCATTCTCAGAGTGACTTTGGAGAAATTACTTTACTTCTGTTGGTCTTGATGTTGCATTTGTAAAACTGGGATGATAATCACTTCTTCAGAGAGACTTGAATAAAATATGTGTAAGACCTGCTTGGGAACTACTTGATAAATGCTCATTTCCCTCCTTTCCTACTCATTACCCTCCTTTCCTCTTCATCTGTGCAGTTAACTTGGGCATGAGGCAAAGAGCAGCAGGTTAGGTATGCATTGAGGGGTACAGAATGTGGTTAGAGGAGAGTTATTGAGTAAAGAATCACATAGCATATATAATTTAACATATACACTGTTCTTCACCCTTGGCGCTAATAGCATGACAAATATCAGATACCGAGGTCTCACTGAAAGCTGCTTTGGGGCACTTTTCTTGAATAGCCAGTTGTGGAATCTAAATTTAGGTTTCTTCCTTACCTCCTTGGGTGACTCAAGCTGTTACTTTGAAGCCTGTCAAAGCCTTAGGTGAATGCTGCTTTCAGTCCTTACAGGACACAGGGTGATGTGTCCTCAGGGAGTCTCACCACAGCAGGAAGTCACCTTTGTCTGGTAAGCAGATTGTCTCAGTAAGAATATCTGTAGCACGCACCCCCAGTATATCTCTATTTGTAAATCAAGTCTCAGTACTACTGTCACTAACAATTTTCTCAAGGTATAATATACTCTTAGCTCTAGACCCATGTTGTCAATAGTTCAATGATTTCTCATTTTTTGACTGCCTTCTTATCGGATCTCGTTAGTGTATTATTGCTTTGACCTTGTAACAGGGCTAATGAGCTTGTACAGAAAGAGGAGAAGGGCCACCACCACCAGTTCCTTTGCATTTACTGGTCCTTGCGTTATTTGTATATATCTTTAATGTATGGCTTGTCTGTAGGAATTGTTTTAATCAATTGATCCTTTTTGTGAGGGTTTGTTTAATTACAGTGAGATAATATAATTGTAAACCCAGTTAAGCAGGCAAACCCGCGTGTGGTGTGTCACTGAATGGAGAAAGAGAGAGGGAGTGAGGGCACCACTGTCCATCCTTCCACCTTGCAGAACTCGCGCTACTCCCCTAGGGAGACTTGTGTACCCAGCAGACAAGACACACTGCCAGTCTCACATGCCACCTGTGGCACGATGCCAATCAATCTGTAAAGCAGAGATGAGTAAAGCCTCAGTTCTTATGTTTTAGACTAAAATAACCCATGAAGTTGTAATTACATTTCCTTCTGGCTCTGCAGTGACTACCTTGGCGCGCCACTTTGTCATTTCTGCCTGAAACTGTGGCGCCCAAACCCAAAGGCTTCCGGTGGCCCGAGAGCCATGGTGAGCCAAGCAACGGTGGTGTGGCAGGAGGTGACGTGGAGTGAGGGAGCTGGGAGCTGGGGCCTCCGCACCCTTCACAGTTGTTGTGCTGTGGGAATAAATAGGTCCCAGGATGGCCCAAGTGGCTGATTTTTCCAGGGAAGTCAAAAAGTCCAGGTTTTTAGTTAAAATGTCTTTTATTACAATTTAAAAAATTTAATGTAAAAATAGAACTCTAGAGGCCATACAAAGCACAAACAAAACTCATGCCTTCTGCTTCTGGGGTCCTTTCTAATGCTACTGCTTTATTTACCTCTGTATTCTGTATACTGAGTCCAGTACCTAACAATGATAGGTGCTCAATAAATACGAGTGACTGAATGATAGAGCACCCCTGGGAATTGTGGTAGGCAGAATAATGTCCACCCAAAGAAGTTCACATCCTAGTTCCTAGAACATGGAACATGTTGCTTTACATGGTGAAAGGGACTTTGCAGATGTGATCAAATTAAGGATTTTGAGGTGGGGAGATTATCCTGGATTATCTGAGTGGGCCCTAAATGCAATCATAGGGGTGTTATAAGAGGGAGGCAGGAGGGTCAAAAGAGATGATGTGATGGAAGCAGAGATCGGAGTGATGTGATGGCTGGCTGGGGCCCTAAGCCAAGCAATGTGGCCGTCTCTAGAAGCTGGAAAAGACAAGGAAACAGATTCTCCCCTAGAGCTTCCAGAAGGAATGCAGCCCTGCAGACACCTTGATTTTAGCTCAGTGAGCTCCAGAAATGTAAGACAATAAATGTGTGTCATTTTAAGCCATTAAATTAGTGGCAATGTGTTATAGCAGCGATGGGAAGCTTATAGAGGGAGTGTCTGTCCTAGTAAAAGAGATCATATAAAGGGCCATTTAGTTCTGATGGTCAGAAGATGGCAATGCCATCAGAGAGGAATGAGGAGCTGGGAGCTTTAGGGAAGGTTTTGTTCCTGTGCACAGTGAGCCTGGCTCCAGCACTCACTCCAAAGCCTGTGGCCGGGCCTGGAAAACTCCCAGACAGAGGGGTAGCAAACATAAAAATGTATAAATGTCACATGTGGAACATTTATGATAGGACACAGGCTCTGCGGTCACTAAGGAGGGAGTTGTCAGCTCAGCCAGGGGTGGCTGGGGACGAGGACAGCCTCACTGCTTCATTCCAGGAGGTGCTACAGCAATCTACAGCATCTGCAGGAGTAGCTCCCCCTGGAGTTGTGCGGGACGCAGTCTGCCTGACCATTTGCAGCAGGCCTAGAGACTGCCCCATTGAGAGGGGGTATGGGCAGGGCAAGTGCTGGTTTTCTCTTTGCAAACTGAGCAGTTGGCATGGAGACTGATGTTTGGGGGATGAATGAAAAATGAGAGGCCGGTGAATCCTGTTCTGCATTAGCAAGGATTCCAGGGCTGTGGATTGCTCAGGCTCTACCTGGAAACCTAAGATTTCCATCGTCACGGTGGCCCTGGGCCTACTACCGGCTTCTCCCACACCCTCCCAAATGTGTCAGCAACACATTTAGCATAGAGACGTGATGCCAGGGACCCCTCCCACCCTTCCAGTCAACTGCCCATCCTGCAGCCGTGGAGCAAATATCTATTCGCTCATTGATTTTCTTTCCCAACTTAAATTTTAGTGGACCTAACTCTGGTGGGAGAGACTCTTAAAACTTTCCCTGTTGGGATTTGCTTTCAGTGAATAGAGGAGGTCAGATCTCCAGGGCATGTTAGATGTTTGTGCTAATTTGTTTCAGAGTTGTAAGTTTTCTTCTTAGAGTGCTCTGGATAAAGTTAGTTATCTCTTGAATAAATATTCAACTTCAGTTTGACAAAGCACACGCCCTCGATACCATAGTAAAACACTGTCGAAACTCTTAAGAATAGATTTGTGGGGCGAAATGTAGCTTTCCTTTCCAAGTGAAGTTATTCCACTCAAACGATACAGCATGAGTAAGAGCTGTTTTATAATGTTAGCCCTCCTCTTAGGATGTCATCTTAGGAGTTTGTATAATGCAAGTACTCTAGCAGAGAAGTTTTGTTTTGTTGCTTTTTATTTTAATTAAAAAAAATAAGCTTCTACACTTATGCTATATCATCTGTAGAACATATTTGGAAGAAAATCAGTACATAAAAAGGCATGAAATAAAATTACCAAAAATACTGTATTATGAAAAAGCGATTCTAATTTTCAGTGAAAGCAAACAGTTCTGAAATCTTTCTTTGAAATGCTCTCCTAATTAGTTTCTACCCTACTCATGTTTTGCCCTCACACGGTCACCAGACTGATCTTTCTAAAACACAGAACCGATATGTCTTTTCCCAGCTAACACCATAATGCTTCCTTACTGTCTGCAGAGTAAGGTTCAGCCTTCTTAGTACGGTTTGTAAGCTGCCCCCCACCCCCATAAGTGGGACCCTGCCCATGGGGATCCAGGTGGTCCGTCAGCCATTTTCTCCCCAAACGTTCATTGAGAATTTCTTGTTATATATACACAGCAAAACAACGCAAAATGAAAGCTCCCCTCCCAGAGTCCGCCTCTTAATAAGTGGCTACCCAGCCAGAAATCTGCAAATTAATCTGGATTGCCCCCTTGGCCTCTTCTTCCCTCTTGTGACAGTCCCACTTTTTAAATATCTCTTGAACCTACCCACCTACCCCCCTGTTTGCTTCCCCACACCCACCATCCCCTTGAGTCCATTCTCTGCCTTTCAGCCAGAGTCAGCTTCTAAATTGCAAGCTGACCGTCTCATTTCCCTCTTTGATCCCTTTACGGCCCTCTTTCGAAAGAGTCTGAACTCTTTAGCTTGGCTTCCAAAGCCATCATTTACAGAGTGCCTAATGTGCCGAGCACTGCTGGGTGCACTGCCAGCTGAGCAGTGGTCGAGACCCCAGAGTCTTATATTCTGTTTGGGGTGGTGTGGTATTGGGGCTGAATAATAACCCAGAAAACAAATTAAGAAGGTATCAGATTATAATAAGAGCCTTGAAAGGAGTAACCAGGCACTGGGTATGTGCGTTTGCAGGCAGGCATGCGTGTGTGTGTGTGTGTGTGTGTGTGTGCGTGACTGTACACACTCACCTGGAACTGAAAGTTCAAGGAAGGCCTCAGATGGATGCAATGGTGTTTGCCCCTGACCCCTCTTGCCTCTGCAGCTTCTACCCTGGCTGCCCCCTCCTTATACTGTGCTCAGCCAGACTGGGCTTTTGGTTCCTTGCAGTCACCTCTCTTCTCTCTCTCCCCCCTTTTTTTCTCTCCTCTTCCCCTGCCCCAGCCCTCACCAGCTCTTCCTAGCAGCCAATGCCTTGCCTGAAGCGCCTTTCCTCCCTCCACCCTCCTTGACACGGCCCAGTGCTTCTGTTGTGGTCTGCATTTCCCAGTTAATAATCAGGCAACTGTAATTGCTTTACTTACAGTCTTTCACAGTCACCATTGAATCCCCAGGACCAAACAAACAGTATATGTAGACAGAATATGCACATGGCACGGGACACTGAAATCTGCCGGGGAGAGACGCTTAATAGTTAGATCGCTCCTTCTCTCATACCGCCACTGGACCCACTGGACCCACATCAAGCTTCTGTTGTACCAACTTTCTGCTATCGCTAGGATACCCTCTTCTTTCTGAGCAGCTCTCTCCTTGGATAGATTGCAAGCCCCTTTGTCTTATTAATTCTCCAATCCAACCCGTGATAGTACCTGGCACATAGTAGGTGCCAAAGAAACTTAAACACAAAACCAAAATCAAACAAAAAACCAGAAACATATAGTTTGGAGGAAGGAATGGGAACCAATTCTAAGACAGATAGAATGAATCATATAATTACCAACCTGGAAGAAATTACAGAGAAATAGTTCTTAACTTTCATGCAAAGTATCTTACCCACCTCACTGCCAATCTTTGGTTTCTATTCAAACCTTTCACCTTTTATCTAAGCACACAAAACCAGGAAGTTGCTCTGATTTTTGTTCAGCTTGATTTGCTGCCTTCCTATAAAATGCCCAAACACACCTTTTCCTTCACTGCAGGTCGAGATCGCCTTTCTTTTTCTAGGAACCGGTTTTACTTGTGCTTCTATCGCCTTTTATTGTGATTTTGAGGCATTTACTAGGGGTCACAAAAATTAGGCTCAGTTTGGAGGTTTGTGAAGACCCGAACTGGCTTCAGGCTGTCAAACCAGAAGTTTTAACCCTGCTTCCCTGTTTTTCCCCTGAGGCAATGGAAATTTCTAGCCACCAGCTGACTGGAATTGATTTAGTGCCAGAGGTGAAATGTGGGAAAATATAGGGATGTTGTTTATTAAGGTTACTTAGTCATTCTCAGCAGTAGATTTTATGATTTAGAAAACATTTCCTGGTTTTGAAAACTTAACAATACACCCTTTAAGTCTGTCAGAAATTGGAGTGGGGGGATTCAGTAATGGGAAGGCCAGGAGGATAAACCAGGATAGCTAGTGGGTTTGTAGCTGCTTCTTTAAACTGTATGACCATGTCCCTACATTCTAGTTTTATTGAATTTAATTATTAATGGCTGTTTTTAACGAGAGAACGGGGGCTTATACATATCTGAGAACGTCTGTGAGAGATCATGTTCATCTCTGTATCAACCTCGTATCTTGGTAAAAACACTGGCTTGGTGATTGGGAATGCTTAGTTTTTGTCTTAGCTCTGTTTTTAATTAACTGCTGACTTGACATAAGTCCATAAGCTTCTTTAGGCCTGAGTTTACTCAACTATAAAATGAGGGTTTACTAGGTTAGTTCAGTTTGGTTCAGTAAATGCTTGCTCGCCACCTACCTAGCTTAGACTGGATTCCCTAGAGAGAGAGGCTTAGGGAGGGATTCTTGTGTGAGTGAATAACTGAGTGAGTGCTACCAGGAGAGAACTGGAAGGAAGTGAGGGAAGTAGGATAGGGTGGGAAAAGAAACCAAGCAAGGATGTGGTCTCATCTCAGCCTGATCCCAGAGAAAGCTCTGAAATACGAACAGCAACACAGTTTTCTACATACTTTTCTACATACACCTCTTTCAGTCATTGGCTGGAGGTTGTACCCCGGGACAGAGGGTATAATTTCACTGAAATTTCTGGATAACACAGTTCATCAGCTGGAGGATGCGTGCACCAACCTGTAAAAGGGATCTAAATGGGACACCAACAAAATCCATCATACCACCTGTGTGCCAGGCACTGTTCTAGGTATTGGAGAGAGGAAGGTAAAAAAGATATTGTCCCTGATCATAGGAAGCTTATGGACTCGTGCAGGAGCTAGATGAATAAACAAGTAATTTTAATACACCATGGTGAACACTAGGGCAAAGGAATGCGCAGTGTGGTAGGAACAAAAATGAGAAGCAGACATTGCAGGTTGGGATCCTCAGGAAGCAGAGTCAAACACGGAGATGAACACGCAGGAACTTTATTAGGGAATGTTCCTGGGAGCAAGATTTGAGGAAAGGAAGAGAATAGAAGAGAAGGGAACTGGTTTAGGAAGAGGAGTCAACCTGCAATGTAGTCTCAATGCAAACAGCTGAATTTGTGGGGAGCTCTGAAGATGCTGGGGCTATCTGCCAGCAGCATTCACAGCAGCCAGGGTAGAAAGAAAGTCCTTTGTTCTCGAAGGGTAGTGGGTGCATCACGGAATCCACCACAGTCCACCCCTTGCATCACCTGGACCCACTTCATGTAAATCCTGGGAACAGTACCTGAGTGATAAGCTTCATGTTCCTCCTTATCCAGTGATTCCTTTTACCCTCAACTGGTATTTCTGCTGGTCTCAGTGGCCACCTGATGATGTGACTCAGACCTTCATCCCCGAGGGGTCTGAGCTCTTGTCAACACACTCTTCTCAGGACAGGGTGACTGTGTTTATGTACTGACTGCCGAAGAAGTAGCAGGAGGCATCCAACGGGACCACATGGACACCCAACCTACTTTTCTGTGAGCCCGTTGTGTAACAATAGTTCTACCCCCTCCTGATGACTCAGGCTCAATTACCTGCCAGATGAGGCATGACTCTTCCTGTCTGCTAGTTCCTTGATATAAGGAGACTGAAATGTCCAGGCAGCAGCTGTAACTTATCATATAGAGAGAATCTTGTTGTGTCCCCTGGTAGAAGCGTTCCCCTTTGGAAGCCAGGAGCTTTGAAACCGTGGATTTATGGTTGATGGGGATGGGAACACAGATTCCTTAAGTGGGTCACTGAGAGTGACGGTCAACAAGGCCACTCCTGGTCTGCCCCTTGTTCTCAGACCCACAGCTTATACTTCTGGAGACATAGCAGGAGGTGTGTAAAGATTTTTAATTTAAAGACCATGTAAAGATCTTTCACTTAAAGTGTAGATTATGTCCTGGAGGGTGGAACCCCACCCTGATAGAGTATCGCTTCTGAGCTGGTGATTCAGCCGTACCTTTAGCACAGTCTCTCAGGCCTGCAGCTTCAGGGGTGCACTATGTGATAGGACCAGCGGGTCTCAGGGTCTTAGGCCCATCACCACACCTCCTTTGGAGTAAAGGGTGCGCCTTGGATTGACGTGATGCTGTTCGGCATCCCGTGTTAGTGAATTCAACACTCCAGAAGCTCTCAGAGTGGTGCCTGGTGCCGGCCTGCAAGCAAGAAAAGCAAATATATACCCAGAGTCTATGTCTGTTTTTGTTGAAATGAATCACTGGCTATTCCAAGAAGAAAGGGTTTCATTGACATCACCTTGCCACCCCTCTTCAAGGGATGGTAACCTACTGGGGATTTGGTGTTAGACTCTGTGAGAGGCACGCCGGGCATTCAGCAGTAGCATCGCTAGGGAAGCCTTGGTCAGAGGGGGCCCAGGCTGCTGGGTGCAGGCATAGACTCCTCCCTCACCACCCTGGCTACTTCATCACGCACCCATTGTGTCAGCATAGGGCTGGCCGATGACAGAGGCTGGCTGATGGCAACTGGCCAAGTCAGTTTTTCTGCCTGGTTGTTTTAGTGCCTGTTGTGTGGTGGATGTTTCCTGGTGGGCATTAACATGCAATATAAAGATCTTCCCGCTTCCTGCTGACACTCACGCATCTCTCCCAGACCTCCTCGGCCCTGCTCTTTCAATCTTTCTCATTCCAGACTCCTGACCATCTGGCCGGGCTGTTTGCTACTACCTATCCGTCTTTATTTATTCTAACCTCAAGCCTCTTCTCTCTCCATATAAAGTGGGCGATTAGGTGTACCACTCACAGTTCTACCTTTTGGAGAATTTTCCCTCAACCCTGTTTTTCATGGCCACCGCTAAGAGGAGCTGTAGTGCAGTTGGAGTCCCTTTTCAGCTTGCATGCACGTGATGAAGCTGACTCAGCCACGAACCAAGCTCAGGTGTTTTGCCCTTCCACCAGCTGGTAATAAGGGGTTTCTCCATGCAGCCAGTTGCATGAGCTGAGGATGCATTCGTGCTGGCGCAAGAATGGGGATGACATGGCGCTCCAGGCCACCATCTCGTTGCACCTTCTGGTCCTATTCATGCTCTATCCAGGATGTACCACTACCATCCCTTGAATCTCTACTTTCACCATCCATCCGTCAGAGCATTTCTGTCGTGTGTGTCTCACTTAGAGTGGGTCACCGCACTTTCTATGCTTCCAGGATCCACCTTAGCAGTGAGTTCACACCATTTCCTGCAGTCTGTGCTAGCATGTTATATCCTGCATCCCTCGAGAGTGCCCCCAAATCTAGTATAAACTCTCCCTTTTTCAACTTTATGTTCCTGCCCCCTTGATCAGGTACCCTCAGTCCCATGTGCATTCCCCCAGCTGCTGGCACTACATTCTGGGTAGGTCCCGCAGCTCCATTAGGGTCTCGTCCTTTTCCTCCCATATGAAGCCCAGCATGTCTCCACACAGGTTATATCATAACTTAGGCTTTGTTTTTGGCCTAGTGGTCAGGAAGAGAGATGGGAGTATATCTTCAGAGGTTACATGTTCCTCGTGGGGAGAGGTTTCTGCATCCGCTTTAAGCAAGGGGAGTATCACCTTAACAGGGGGATAGGTCTCTTCTTCAGGCTCAGAGGGTTCAGAGGGGTCTAGGGACCCAGGATATTTGAATGCACCAATCCAGATGTCCCCATTCCATTTGTCAAGGTTCCATTCTTTACCAAACAAGGCCATAGACTTGTCAGAGGTAGCCTGACATGGTTGGAACTTTGACTTAGTTTGATGCTGAATGCTCTGATGACTAATTCCTGGGTGGGAGTCTCACCTTGCCCTGCCCACCCACTATAGGAGATAAGAAAGACTTTGTGTACTACCATGGAAGCCCTTTGGCTTTCACACCTGGCTTGTAATTGTCAACTAATCTTTCCTAGTTTTTCCTTATCTTTTCCAAAGCTTCATTCAGACTTAGCAATAGACTCCCAATTCCATTGTCCTCATGATTAGTACTTGCCCTATATTTCTCATAGGTTGATATTTCAGCACTGGCTAATGTGTTCCCTTCCACCGTTACACCGGTTCACCGCCAGTGACTTGGGATGAACCCCTGTGGAAGGGAAGGAAGCAGAATTGGGTAGATGGAGAAGTAGATTTGCAATTCAGTTTCAGTGGAAGCCTCGGCCAACCCCCTTGAGAGTTCTGAAGAGGGACTGACCCATCAGAGGTATCCTGAGTTGGAGCACAACAGATCTGTGGGCTACCCCAGGAAGCAGGTGTGGGCTTGTGCAAGGCAGCTATCTTTGGCAGGGTCTCTTCTGAAGGGAGATGACAATATAAATGGAATAGTCATTATGTAATAACTTTACTAACTTTTTTTTTCCCCAGCATCTTTTTATGGTGAAAGCTATGTGGGGCTCAACATCATAGAAGTTTCCTCTGAGTTATCTCTTCAATTAAAGTTTCAAACCAGCAAACCACAAGGATTACTTTTTCTTGCAGCTGGGGAAAATGACTACTGTATGATAGAACTTCTATCAGGAAACTTACGGGTAAGATTAAAAACAAAATCTTTAAACATGTATAAGCCTTTAGTTACTGGAGGGAAAAACAGTGAGAGAAAAGAGAACAAGATAGCTATCCATTTGATTACTGTTATTTCACTAGAATAAAATCAGGTGCTATATGTAAGTGTTGAGATCTTTTCCAATTTTATCAGCGTGTCTTAACTGTTCCAACTCTGAAATTTTTTTTTTTTTCCTTTTTTGCGGTACGCGGGCCTCTCACTGTTGTGGCCTCTCCCGTTGTGGAGCACAGGCTCCGGATGCACAGGCCCAGTGGCCATGGCTCACGGGCCCAGCCACTCCGCGGCATGTGGGATCTTCCCAGACCAGGGCATGAACCCATGTCCCCTGAATCGGCAGGCGGACTCTCAACTAGTATGCCACCAGGGAAGCCCCCAACTCTGAAATTTTTTAACCTCGATATGTAGTCCATAAATGTGGGAAGAGTTTCCATGTCCAAGTTTCTCTCTTTCTCTTTGTGAATAGCCTTGTTTACTCAATAAAACACTATGAGATGAGATTAATTATGATTCTTTCTCTTTCAGGTGAGAGTTAATTTGGGGACAGGTGAACAAGGGCTCCTTTCTGAGAAAAGACTTCGTGTGGATGACTTGGTTTGGCATTTAGTGGAATTGTACTGTTTTAAGGATAATATCTCTCTGGTTATTGACAAACATTATGAGATGACTGGCCAGATCCCCGGCGGGATGCACGATTTGCACTGTCAGCGTGGAATCTACGTAGCAGGCCACGGTGGACTTGATGTCCCGTGCCTAGATGGAGGGATCCCCAATTTCCGTGGATGTATGGAGGATGTGGCGTTTAACCAGAGGGAGATCCTTAACATCCCTTAGATCTTACCCTGGTTTTAAGAAAGTTTATGAGGTGTCACTAGGATGCAATGATGAATTTTTTGCAGCGGAGGATGAAGCCATCAATTTCTTTAGCTCCAGGTCCTATGTCTCCTTCCCAGAATGGAGGGTGCAAGGGGATGGGCTATTTGAATTTGCTTTGCAGACTGGAACTCAACAAGCCTTGCTTTTATTTCAGTCAGGTAGAGAAGGAGATTTTGTTGCTTTGGAAATAGTTAAAGGTTTATTGAAGGCTCATGTAGGAAGGAATAAGAGTAACACTCTGCTCTCTTCTGTTTGCTTAGTTAGTGACAACCAGTGGCACGTTATTCAACTCAGATTCACTGAAAGGTATCTGGACCTGATGGTGGATGAACAGGGAGTAAGGACATGGCTGCCTTTACAAAGCAAACCGTTTGTATCTGAAGGCCCTCTCTTCGTGGGAGGTCTTGATAGCCTCAAGGGAGAAGAAGTTAAAAGGTTAGAACTTGCCTCTGTGCCTAGGAAATGTGCTCAAGGAATCTCTTTCAAAGGCTGCTTAAGAGGCTTGGAAGCCAACTCAGAAAAGAAAGCATTAAAGGATGCCCTATTTCCAAAGATATATCTGCTGGGTGTAAAATGAAGAGTGGTGATAACAAAAACCCTTCTGTAACAACCACAGAAAAGCTGCTTCAGGCAGAAGTTCCCCTTTCCACGGCCGACCCTGAGGTAGGCAAGCCTATTCTTCAAGAAGCCAATAGCTATTGCTTGGTTCTGAATAACTTGAAGGTCCAAGAAGGTGGGCAAGCCCTACTGGAACAAAGGCATATGAAGGTGGATGTGGAGTTGAAGGATTTGGGTTTCCATCAGTCTCAGATACTATTTAAAAAAGGAGATGCCTATTCGTGGGTTCCTTTGATTAGATGTTTCCCCCGAACAAGAAATGGAGAAGGCTTTTACTCTGTTAGATTTGGGGCAAGGAAGGGTTTGGTATGTCCATGATGGTTCAGAAGAACCTAGGGATTATTTCACATTTTCTGTCTCTTCCAACAGCAAGAAGGAAGCGCCATTATATCTTCAAGGACATGTTTCATATGTGTTTAACATTATTGCCGTTCCAGTAAATGATCCCCCAAATCTTAAGCTCCCCGAAGGAAACTTGCTTCTCGTGTTTGAGAACTCTAAGAAACGACTGACTCCAAATACCATACATGTGTCTGACCCAGACACAGATTCCTTGAGTCTTAGTTTCTCAGTTCTTGCAACTTCAATTCAGATGCTGGGTTTTTAGAAAACACCAATGATCCTGGGAGAGCCATTAATGGTTTTACATATGGGGATTTAAGAGATGGCAACATTTTGTATGTGCACAGGGGCCATCGGAACTCCCAGATCCTTCTGAGAGCAAGTGATGGAGAGCTGGTTAGCAATACAGTGGTGTTACGGGTCATGGCTGTTCCTTGGGACTTTGCAGTGGCCAGTAGAACCAGTGTGGTCGTACGGCAGGGTGGCACGGTTCTGATTACACAGAGCAACTTGTTGGTGGAGGTTAATGGTGAAGGCCCTGAGGTGGACACCCACTATGTTATCACTCATCCACCTTGGTATGGCCAGATTCAGTGGCAGGGGTCAAGTGGCGAGTGGAAACAAACTAGTACCTTCTCTCACCGTTCCGTTGATTGGGGGTACTGTAGTACATTCAAAGAATTGCAGCTAGAAAATATTACGGATCATTTTAAATTTAAAGTTAACATAGAAGGAAAAAGCAGTGAAGAGCTGATGTTTCTGGTTATGGTACAGTGGCTGAAGTTTACCCTTCTGAAAAATGTTCCTCTTGAGATCAGTAAAATAAACAGGCACATATTGAATTCTGATCATTTGCAGGCTGTGACAGAGGGTGTGGAAGTAGCTGAGAGGGAACTCCATTTTAAGTTACTGACCCCACCTAAGAAAGGAAAATTGCTACTTGGCACAAAATTTCTAAAAACAAACTCAGTCTTCAGCCAACAAAACGTTACAGACTCTAAGATAAGTTATGAACCACAGGGAAGGAGGCCCAGGGCACATTCACAAGACACTATTAGGTTCTTGATGGTTGCAGAACACATGGAATCAAAAGATTATATGTTCAGAATAAATTTTAAAGCAGATAAGAGGCGCATTATTGTAATGAACAGAGGATTATTTGTAAAAGAAGGAGAAGAGAAATTAATCACAAAATTGGAGTTATTTGCTCAAACCTCGGACAGTCAGACTTTCCAGTATAAAATCACCAAGAGTCCTCAACATGGGAAGCTGAAACTGACTCGATCTTCAGATTCTCTGGGAAGTCATGACAGTATCACCACATTCACTGCTCAAGACATCTTGGGTGAGCGGCTCATGTACGTGCACGATGACTCTGAGACCCAGTGTGACGAGTTCCTCCTCATGGCCTCCACCGCAGGACCAGGCCAAGAGGGAGTGGCCAGGGATTTTGATACAGAGCATCTGTCTGCAGAAATTAAAGTCACCGTTTCTGTGGAGTTAAAGAACGATGAGAAACCAGTGTGTGCGGTGGATAAGGTCTTTCACGTCGTGCGGAACGGCCAGCGCTTGTTGACCCTAGCTAATCTCTGTTACCATGACCCCGATGCAGATTTTGATGATGGGCAGTTGCTCTACACCCGGTGGGGCATCCCGAATGGGGACTTGGTGCAAGCCAGTGACCCGACTCAGAAACTCTACCAGTTCAGGCAAGAAGACCTGCGGGAAGGGCGTGTGCTCTTCAGGCATCAGGGCGCAGGCTCGGCCTGCTTTGTGCTGTTTGTGACAGATGGCGTCCACTACACATCGTCCCTCCTCGAGGTCAGTGTGTCAGATCTCTGTGTCCGCATAGCCAACAACACAGGACTGCTGGTACAGAGGGGAAAGGACAGCAGCCTCACGACAACCAACCTCAGTGTCACCACAAACCAAGATGTCAGAACAGACCACGAGATCAAATTCCACATCCCGTGTCCCCCAAAGCATGGCAGAGTGCTGGTCAACAGCTCAGGGCCCAGCTCATTTTCCCTGCGTGACTTGAAGCAAGGACGTGTGATTTATAGACACGACGGCAGTGGCAGCTTCAATGTGTTCAACCTGACGGTGAAAGTTAAAGATACATATTTAGAAGTGGGCATGTACGTGCAAGTGGACTCGGAAAGCCACCAACATCACACCCAAATTCTGCACAGCAAGACCCTTGTGGTTGAAGAAGGAAAACCAGTAAAACTGAGTAGAGGAAGGCTCTTGATTTCTCTCCTGGTATTTGGAATGACTTTGAAAAAATGTAGATGCCATTGAGAAGAGAAGCTAGAAGGTTTCATGATTTTGATACTGCTAATTGTGCTATAGGGAGAAATGGAATATAAATAATCCTCAGCCTCATTTTAAAGCTGTGTGCACGTGATCACACGCGCATGCATGTATGTTTGGTGTAGGAGGACCTGAGAAGGAGGACGGAATGTATATATTATAGTAAATGAAGAGGTCATTGCTTTTTTCATTTGTCACGGCAACACTGCCAGTATTTCATTTGGTCTGAGTTACATTTGTAATGCGGTGAAGCCGGGTATAAACGAGTAGGGTAATTTAACAGACATAAAAAGGATCCCTAAAATAGAAGAGGATACTATATTACACAGTTTATTTCCTTAGCTGTGAATGTGGCCTTGTGTAATTTCTTGAAATGGATGGATCAAATTGGCCTAGACCAGTGGAAGGCCAGGGGTGAGACCTCATACCAGAAGCTGCCTGGTTTCCTGAGGCTCCAACTTGGAAGCTTCCAGTAGCACAGCCCTGCTGCTGAGAGTCAGGAGTGAGTAATCTGTGCAGGGTATGTAAACTATGATTTATGATAATTGGCCACAAATGCAGGCTATTCTGAATCTACCATCAGGACTGCAAACGAGTTTGCCTGCTTGCTAAATACAACCGATAACATCAAGTAGAAATGAATTCAGATCAGAAGCAGTTTACTAAATAATGAGTTTTGACTAAGAGAATACGTGGCCTACCAGCTTTCCTCAATTCTTTTTCAGGATCTTAGAGAGTTAAAGTTTCACCACAAGGGGGCGTATATAGTTCAGTGACTATAAATCAGTAACAATGACAGTTTTGAGATGGATTTTGCTGAATCCGTAAAATTAAATGTATATTGAAAATACTGAACTAGTTTAAAAATAAGCTTCCCTCTAAAGTCTTGCAATTTCAGTGAGTAAGCTGCTATTTCTTCTACCATCTTTTATTCCTTCTCCTTATACCATTTTATTTCTTTCAGCACAACTTTCTGAGTCCTAGGTCTCTTGCCACTGTGAATGATGCCTTGTTAGTACATTAGTAGCTGTTCAAATGTTGCTTTTCCTTTGTGACCAGGGCTGAAATTCAAAATAGTAGCATGGTCACCAGAACAGACCGGGGCTTAAACTGTGTATCTGCCTGGATGGTAACCTAAGCCATTTGTGGACGTTAATACAAAACAATTAGGTTCATCAGGGGTCTTGACTCTTTCATGTGTTAATGTTTTTCTTTTTGTCTGTGTGTTGTGAATGTGCACTCAGGCTGGGCATGAAGATGATATTCCGTCAGAGGCAGTGTTCATTGTTAGGACTCCGCCCGTGCATGGATACCTCCAAAGATCTTTATCAGAGGAGGGCAGCTTGGGTTCAGATGAAAAGTCACCTTTGATTTTTACACAACAGGACATTGACGATGGTTCTATCCATTATGTACAGACAACTCCTGACCAACAACAGGACTGTTTTTTACTGGATGTGATGAATGGCTTCCAAGCTGTGAGGAGACTTGAAATCTTGGTGGATATTGTCCCTAAGTGGATTCCTCTGGCGGTACAAAATTTCACAGTCCAGGAAGGTGGTTCCAAAGCACTTCCAGAAGACTACTTCAAAATTCCAAGCAAACATTTTGAGGGACTTGACTGTGAATTTGTTGTACTCAAACCACCAAAACACGGTTATGTTGAAAATTCTCATTTTCCAAGAGTAAAGCTAATGAAATTTACCAGGAAACAGGTAATAGCTCTCAGCTGATACGTTTGGTTTTGGGTATGTTAGATAAGAGAAAAAACTTGACTATTTATCATTTAGATCATGGACTTTCGGGAGTGATGGGACCTTACAAGGTATCTGGTCCAACCTCCCAACAGATGGAGAAGCCCTTCCACAGTAACACCATAGAGAGGTCATCTAGTCATTGCTTAAAGATCCTCAGTGATGGAGAACTCACTGCTTCCTGAGATGGGCCCTTCCAGTTTAAAGACACTTCAGTTGTTAGAAATTTCTTTATGCTGAGCTGCCACTTAGAAACTTCTGCTCCTGGGTCCTGGCTCTGGTAGCTCACAGAACAAATTATACCTCCTTTCATAAAAGCTCTTTAAATATTGAAAGGAAAAATTATCAAAGTCCCTTGAATTTTATCTTCTTTAGGTTAAAGAACTCTAGTTTCTTTAGCTTTTGCTTATGTGCTGTAGGTTTCTAGCCCCTGCACCATCCTGGCTGCCCAGTTCTAGAGGAGCTCCACACCATCCCCTCTCAAAGTATAACACCCAGCGATCTAATACAGGCATGCTTTAATCATTAGTGGATGTTTTCATTCATTCATTCCCTTATCAATCAGTGCTTACTCTGTGCTGTGCCCTATGCTAAGCATAGTGCTGTCAGTGGCTGAAATGGCGCAGTCCCTGCAATCAAGCAGCTGGACACAACTGACAATCTGGTGTCCGATAAGCATAAAATAACCAGACTTAACTCTGGGCTGCTATCAGGTTTCTTTGCTTTGGGTTAGAATGGTATTATTGTGATACTTTGCTTTCTTATCATGAATAAAAGAATGATTTCCATCCTTTCTTTTTAAATATTGCAAAGTAGCTTGCAGATCCCCATTATTTCCTTTATAAGTTCCGAGGAATACACACTCTTCAGGTTGGGAACCATGAACAGCTACCTAGCATCTTTGGGTGTCCTTGTCCAGTTCGCTAAGAACCCACATGTGCTGCTTCATTTTGCTTCTGAGGATTTCACCTCATCAAGTGACTTGAATCCATTTACTAAAAACCTACTCTGTTCAAGTTCCTGTGTGAGGTTACCATGATAAGTAGACATATTCCTTGCCCTCAAGAAATGCTGTGGGGGAATCAGGCACATGAACTTTAATATTAGGCACACTCTTCTTATCTTTCATGTAGCACTTTCACAGTGGTACTGCAGGAGTGCAGAATGGTCACATTTGACTCTAACTGAAGCCTTCACAGAGGGAATAAAGTTTAAGCTAGACTTTGAGGAGAGAGAGACAGAGCCAGGACATAACGGAGGTGGAGACGGAAAACAAAGCAACGCAAGCAAAGCAGACTGCAGGGCCAAGGGCATGGAGGCACTGAAGGGCATGGTTCCTGGGGGCTGCAGAATGGTCCACAAGGCTCTAGCACGGGCAGAGGAGTGCCAGAGGGTGCTTGGGGCCAGACTGCACAGAGCCTTGAGTTACACATCAACAGGGTTAGACTTAACCAGCTGGTGTTAGGGAGCCGTGGGGAGACGCGGAGATTGCTGAGGGTGGAAAAGACCTTAGAACTCGGTGCTTCTCAACTGGGGACCCAGGGAAGGTGATTCTTTAGTGACTACGTGCAGCCGTCTCTTAATCATAGCTTCCCTCTCAAAGCCTGGACAAACTGTCCGAGATAACCACTTGCTCTTGTGTGAGCTGAATTTAATTCTGTTCACCTCGTGCACTCTGGGTGAGAGACTGAGCACTAACTTTTGGTTCTGTCTTAGCCAATTCATTGTTGTCTGTGCTTTGTAAGAAGTGTATATTTAAGCATGGTTGGTTGAAATCTGTGTCAAGCGTGTGTGTTCCCTGTAGTATCCATGTTATCGTGTAGCCTTGTTCACAGTCAAGGCTGTGTGTTCCTGCTCTTCAGATGAGCCTTTTACACTTTCTCTTCCTTTAGGACTTCTGAGGTCTCTAGGTTTTGAGACATGATCATTTTCACTTACGGTGATAACCTAACAACTTGTGGCTGTAACCTTGAGTGACTCAGAGAAGGAGAGCGCTTGGCCATTTTTGCCCTTCATTCATTCAGCAGTAGTTTTTGAGTGTCCATTATGTGTCAGGTATCCTAGTTCTAAGTACTGCGGATAAAGCAGTGAACTAACCCAGCAATAATCCCTGTCCTTATGGATCCTTTCTCCTAGTGGGGGAAACAAGGAGGCAGAGAGAGAGAATAAATAAAATAAATAAGTGAATTTATATAAATAAGATAGTTGAACCAAGGTTAGTGCTATGGAGAAAAATAAACCAGGAAAGGGAGATAGAATATGCTGGGGACTTGAGTGGTGTGTGTGTGTGTGTGTGTGTGTGTGTGTGTGTGTGTGTGTGTGTGTGTGTGTGTGTGTGTGTGTGTGTGTGTGTGTTAATGTTCAGGTTCAAATAAGGTGGTCGGGGGGACCCCGCTGAGAAGGCAGCATTGAGCAGAGACCTGGAGGAGGTGATGGATAGTGAGCTTGGTGGGTATAGAGGAAGAGCATTCAGGCAGAGGGACGAGCAAACAAACAGCACTGTGAAGGGAATAGTGTGACTAGAGCTGCACACGCGGTGGGCAGGAGGTGAGGTTAGGGAGGTCCAGCATGGGAGGGCTTTCGACTTCACCTTTGACCCTGAGTAATGGGAGCGAGAGGATGTAAACAGAGAGGGGACGTAATATACCCTGAACATGACTGATGACAGGGGGCCAAACACTTTTTTTTTTTTTTTTTTGCGGTACGCGGGCCTCTCACTGCTGTGGCCTCTCCCGTTGCGGAGCACAGGCTCCGGACGCGCAGGCTCAGCGGCCATGGCTCACGGGCCCAGCCGCTCCACGGCATGTGGGATCTTCCCGGACCGGGGCACGAACCCGCGCCCCCCGCATCGGACTCTCAACCACTGCGCCACCAGGGAAGCCCAAACACTTTTTAATCTTCTAAGATTTTCTACAAGTTTGTTATCTACTTTAATTTCAAATCAGCAGATTTTTTTTAGTATTAGAACTAGGAATAGACAAATTCCCACCAAACCTCTTTGCCTTTAGATTAATACCTACTAACTGATAGTTTAAATAGTAACGTGGGGGGGGTACCACTTCATTGAGGAAATGATGTGTTTCTCCAGGAGAGATAGGAAAAGGTGACTGCTATTTAAATGCTATCTTCCTAAAGCATATTAGGTTAGAATTTCTCCTGTTCTCTGATGAGTGCCATCTTCCACATTTGTTTTCCAATAGCTTAAAGCAGAATGTTCCAGGAACATGTGGTCAGGCCTACGGTCTGGAATTCCTCTTCCCACGGAACTCCAAAGAAATTCTCATGCACCTGTGTTCAAGTGACCACAACATTCCCCTGAGACTGTTCATGAACTTTTCAACTCTTGTCAGAAACACCTCTGAGAGATCAAAAGTCTTTGCTCAAAGGAAGTGCGCCATAGGACTGGGCAAAGTTGAACTGTTAAAAATGTTGGCTCTATTTTATCAAAACAAACACAACCCCGGAGACTTTCTGAGAAGTTCAACTACTCCTGTCGGGCTTTAGAAGTTCTCTTCTGTTGTATTTTTGGGTCACATATTCACTGAAGCCAAGTTCCCTCTAGCTTTAAAATTCTCCTTGTCTCTGATTTCAATGCTGAGCTCTTCCGTATTTCCATCAGAGCCTTAAAGACATGGAAGGCGTTCTGATCAAATCAGTGGCTATCACAAATCCAAGAGGAATTTCAGAATGGAAATTAGAAAGATGAAATCTATCAGGGATAAAAAATTAACATTTGCATTTTGGTTATTACAGTGAGAGAAATCTGGCTTGACAGAATAATTCAATTCCAATATATTTCATTATACTCTGTCCTCAGGAGATGTATGATAGCTAGTTATGGGTAGCATCTGTTAAGAGATACACCAGAAATGATTGTATTTTGAAGGAGGAGGGGCAGGGTTAGGAGGTAGCAGGTGTAACCTTGCATACAAAGAGCAGTTAAGGGACTGATGCATGCTTAGCTCAGAAAAGAGAAGTCTGGGGAAACTTAAGAGTTGCCCTGGTCCATATGTCTCCAAAGAGCAGAAATCCAATCAGTGGGTGAAAACTTCAGAGCGTAAATCCGACATTCTGAATTGTCCAATAAAACAATCCACAACTTCAAAAATTAGTCACTCTAAATAAGTAGAGTCTGAATTTTAATGGGTATTGCTCCATTGGAAGAAAGGGTGGAGTATGTCACTTACAACACATTTTAGGGTTAGAAACAGCCTTTGACCTCAGGTCTTCTGATAACCAGTCCAGCATTCTCTTTACTACCCCACATTGCTTGATCACTCTGCCCCTCATGAAACTTATTTCTGGGATGAAGCACTGCTTCATAAAAATTATACCATCCATCATAATTTGCACTCTGATTGTCAGAATCATACTTCATGGGATGAACACATGCTTCTGTGTTTTAGATATAAAAAAATCAGGATTTCTTTTAAAGCATTTTTTCATATTTTTAAATTGTATTTCAGTAGTTTGGTGATACTTTGTTGTTGGTTACAGGTAGGAAATGAATTGATTTCCTATGTTCATGATGATAGTGAGGACCTTCTTGACAATTTCACCATCTTTGCAAATAGCTCAGAGCGTGGAAAACAGAGTTTGCCTCAAACTCTTTCTGTGACTGTCGAATCAGTAAATGATGAGGCTCCAGTAATAACAGCCAATAAAATCCTCCAGGTAAGTGCTCCATGCTTCTGGATTTATCATAATAACATAGAACTACCAATTTGATTTTCTTTTGTGGTATTTCTACTATTAAATAATAAGATATATGACTACGTATGTATACTTGGCATATTCCTCCTGGTTTTAAATAAATGCTAGTTATTACCAAGACATTCTGTTGGTTACGGCTTGCGCTATTCTAACCCAGTAATCTTAAATGCTGTTTTCTAAGTGGCAAAGGATCTAGACCACCAAGCTACAAGATGGTGCAGCACACCCGTGATGTCTGGCTGGTGGTCGACACAAAGAGAAAAAGGGTCTTTGGTGAGAGTGGTGGCCAGGTAGGTGACAGGGAGGGACAGGAAGAAAGCAAGGAGAACAACAAAGAAATGAGGAACTGTAAGCCTTTGACCTTAATTATAAAACACCCCAGCACCAACTAAATGATTGTGCAGGCATACTCAGGAGCCCGCCAGGGGCTAATCAAACTAGAAAATTTTACATTGTTAAAAATCACTGGAGTTTTTTTTTTTTAATTAAAAAAAATTTTTTTTTGGTTGTGTTGGGTCTTCATTGCTGAGTGCGGGCTTTCTCTAGTTGCGGAGAGCGGGGGCTACTCTTCGTTGCGGTGCGCGGGCTTCTCATTGCAGTGACTTCTCTTGTTGCGGAGCACGGGCTCTAGGGTGCGTGGGCTTCAGCAGTTGTGGCACGTGAGCTCAGTAGTCGTGGCTTGAGGGCTCAGTAGTTGTGGCTTACAGGCTTAGTTGCTCCACAGCATGTGGGATCTTCCTGGACCAGGGATCGAACCTGTGTCCCCTGCATTGGCAGGTGGATTCTTAACCACTGTGCCACCAGGGAAGTCCCAATCACTGGAGTTTTTAAAATCTGTTTTTATTCACTCAAAATAATTGGATCTCGGAATAGGCTTTTTAGTGCTTTTAGTTATATTACAGCTCGGTTTGTTACGCAGCCTCTACATTTTAAGGGAAAAATTAGTGGTGTTTGGACCTTTGGAACTTGTCCCTTTATCTTTTAGTTTACTTCACAGTCATTACCGAGGTAGCCTGGGGATGGTGTGTTCCAGCTGGTCAACCTCGTGGGCTGCCCCCCTCTGTTTTCAGCTGCCTTCCTCCCTCTCCTCACACTTATTCTTGTTGTATTAATACCTATTGACTCATTCTCAGCAAAGCGATCTAAGAAGTAGGCTGCAGACCAGCGTCATGAATTGTAGGTGTCAGTTATTATTAAACACAGTTATAAAAGTTTACATTTTTTACTGAGTAGAGTACTGGACATCTTCCATATTGGTGTCATTTTCACAGCCCTACAAAGGAACTGCTGTGATTATTAACCTCGTTATAGATGGGAGCACTGAGGCCCCAGGCTGTCACAAGGGAAGGTGTGGATTTGAAGCCGAGTGTGCCCAAGTCTGACTCTCTTGCCACTGTGCTCTGCCACTTCCCCCATTACCTGTGACTGACTCAAGCTCTCTCAGTGCATCTGTGTGATCAGATCTGTCTTATTAGGAAGAAAAAGTCTCCAGAGCTGTCGTGCCCTTTGTTTCTACTAAAGTGGACTTAAGGGAATAGGTCCGCAGCAGTTGTACTGACATCTGTGTGTTTGCCCAGGAGCCTCAGCAGAGGATTTGGGCATTTTGCTGCATGATGCAGAACTGCAGGATGAGAAAGATCCGGGGGAGGGACCTAGGATCTAGGAAGATGTGGGAGAAGAGCTGGAGTTGGCAGAGGGAGAGGAAGAACAAAGAATTAGGTAGTGAACTCTCAGGCTTCTTTATGGAAAGGAATTGAAGCCCCACTGTGGGCTTGGAGGTACCATGGATTGTAAGATGCACCATCAACTTAATTATAGCTTTATTGTATTTAAATGTACCTGTCAATTTAAGATGTTCAGAACATTGAATTGTAAGGAGAAAAAAGTGTAACCTAGACTTTGTTTCTGTCTTCCCTTAAAATTAGGGAAATACAGTCTACCAGGAACCTTGAACTTGCTCAGGCAGTCTGCCCCGACCTCTTCCCCCATCCCTGATACCAGAGTGTTTCTCTCAAGAGAAAAAGGAAGAATAGCCCGGAGTAGGAGCCATTTCCTTTTTTCCTATCTTCTTCCCTAGATAGCCTGGATCCAGGCCAGGAAGGGTACAACTTTTGAGGGATGTGGTCATTTGACACTGGCCCTTTCTGAGCTTATTCGTTTATTTATCGAGTAAGAAATTCATTTCTGTTTTGAAAGTTCTGGATTAAAGTTAGGAGACCAGAGTTTAAGGCTTGTAAACTGCCCAATTTAAGCAAAATTTCTCTGGGTCTCACCTTCCGTAATAGTAAAACCATAAGCAGGTTGCAGGGTAGGGTGTGTGAGTGTGTATGTATATGTGTGTGTGTGTGCGTATGTGTCTGTATGTGTGTGTGTTTTCCTTGGTCATCTGTCAGTCCTTCCCAGTTCTAATATCCTGTGGTTTTTATGACTGTAAACCTTGCTTGACACTCTCTGGGTGAAGCTGAGCTTAGACGGATGGAGGGAGTGTTGAGCCTTTTTCTATTGGATGGACGTACTCTGGTATACACTGGGGGAACCTTTTCTCTTTGACTGAGAAACATATGAATAGTTTTGGTTTTAAAGTCCGTGTGTCTAAAATCTGGAGGTGACTAGGTACTACGGTAGGACATATTAACTAGTCATATAAACATGTAGAAATAGTTTTGGTAGGATTTGCTTGATTGTTTTAAAATGGAAGAGGTCTCAAGAATTTGTTTCTTCAGCTGTAGGTAATGGTCATGGTGCTCTATCAATGAAAATCTTTCTACATCAAGAAAGATTTAGGCTCATTTGCCAAAATGAGTTTTTCTGTTTTTGAATTATGACTGTTGTGAATAGAGGCTTTCTAGATTTCACTGATTCCAGCCATCCGGTACAGAACGTAGTACCATGGCTCCTTAGGCAAAGGCATGTTACCCCCTCTGGGAATCCTGGCTGGACTCTGGCTCCCCACGCTTCTAGACGTGCTGCTCTGTTAGATGCTTCCCTGGCCACGCCAGCAGAAAGAGCACCAGGCCATCCTCTGTCCCTTGACCCTGCTTTATTCTCCTTTGTAATAAACAAATAAACAATCTATCGTTTGTCACCTCCCATAAACGTAAGCTCCATTGGGAAGGGACTTTGCTGTCCTTTTCCTATGCTGCCCCCAGTGCCTGGCACAGTGCCAGGCCTGTAGTAGGGGCAATAAATTTTGAATGTCTAAGTGCCCTGTGGAGCTTATGTTGAGTGGAGAAGACAATAAAAGTATGTGATAAATAGAGTGATGATCTGCTGTATTTTTCTGCAGAGTATTTAAGGGGACAGAGAGTGATGGGGTTAGAGAATGCTGACCTTGCAGAGAGATTGGAGTGAGAGAGGATCTCTTCATGGAAGGGATGTTTGCATGGAGCCCTGTGTGTCAGGGGTCCCCAAGCCCTCTCCAGGTTTGCTCGTTAGCAAGGACTCATAGACCTCAGCATATAGTCAAACTCATGGCTAAGATTTATTACAGTGAGAGATAAGAAGCAAAATCTGCACAGGGAAAAGGCATGTGGGGTGAAGTCCAGAGGAAAGTCGGTCAGGCTATAAGAGTCCTCTTCCAGTGACGTCACACAGGATGCACTGAATTCCACCAGCAGCAAGTTGTGACAATGCGTGGGAAGTGTTGTCTACCAGGGAAGATCATTAGATCCTGAGCACCCAATATGTTTACTGGGGGCTGGTCAGGTAGGCGCCCTCTGCCTAGTATGACCCAAAGTCCTGGATTCCCAGAAGGAAAGCAGGAGTCCTGCACAAACCACATTGTTTGTGCTGCTTAGATACAGTGAGCCATTCTTATTATTTAGGGAAAGTTTTATATCAGTACAGAAAACTGTTTAACCATCGAGTTCCCAGATGGTTGATGCCAGCCAAGTGCCAACTTGCATGCAGGACTTTCTAAGGAAAGGCAGTCTTAAGCCTGCTTTGTTACCTCTTTTTCTGAATAAGGGCCGGTGTAGGGTTGCTCGTGTGGGGGAGTGAGGAACCATATGAATGTCTGAGGCAAGAGCATTCCCAGCAAAGGGATAATCCAGGGAGTCTGTAGCAGGTTTGGCGTATTTGAGGACATGAGAAGCTCAGAGTGGCCAGAGCAGATGGAGGGAGGAGAGTGGTCAGACATTAGGTTCCATGGTGAGAGCTGGTTTCTGGGCATAAGGACCCCCTACACTAGACCGTTTCATTCCACTGGGCTTCTAGAGGTGAGGAAGGGGAAGTGGACCAGCATTTATTGAGCCTCTGCTGTGAGCCAGGCTCACTTCAAAAAGCATCACATGTGACTTCTCATTCAATTCTCTCACAACCCTTGACATAGAATGAGGACTATAGTAGACGTGGGGCACAGAAAGGCTAAGTCCCTTGGTCAAGGTCATACAATTAGTAAGAGAGTGAGTTTTAAGCCCAGGTAGTCTGAGCAGAGTCCACTCTGCTATCCACGATGAGAATGATCTGGAAGTGTTTTAAAACTCCAGGTTGCAAACTATTAATAAACTGTGAAATTAACTGAGTGGATCAGAACCAACATTTTAAAAACAAATTAGATAGAATAAAATAGAATAGAACAGGTAGCATCAGAATGCACTGTGTGTAGTGAGGGCAGAATTGTTATATGAAACTTTTGCGTCATTTGAAACACACACACATATCCATATATGCGTATGAGTAATAGGTTGTTTTGTAAAAAGTATTCCTTACTTTGGGTGTTAATCAGAGAACATTGTATGCCACTGATCTAGCAAAGCTAAATGTTTTTATATGGATAAATCACTTTTTAAAATGACTCTTCCTGTTTCTAGGAACACCTGAGCTTTTACAGGTTGAGTAAAGTCCTAGGAGTTCATTTTCGGAAACTTCTATTTAGCAGGGCACCTAGAAACGTGTACTGGAAGGTTATAACAGAGTTATTGCAGGCTGTAACAACCGCCTCCCCTCTATACCCCTTCATCAGGGTACTTTACCACATGCCGGAGGTCTCTGTGTTTAGGGGAGGCGCACAGATTGCCGTCCTCAGCTTTGAAGTCTCCCTGTGAGTACCCATCATCATAGGGCTGCTGGCCAGGGTAGCCCTGCCTGCCCATTCACTGCCCATCTGCCTTGCTCAGTCCAGCAGGAAAGGAGATAGGGGTGGACGGACCAGGTATATTGTCGGCAAACCTGGCTGATTCGCTTTAGGTACTGCTCTTATGGCCCAAAGTCATGTTGAGGAGGGCAAATACAGAAAAGGAAGAACATAAATTATAAAATTTTAAATATTCGAAGAAAAAGGGACGTAGACCAGGGTATATAATTACAACATTGCTTTCCTGTTATATATAGCATAATGTGAATGGAATTGGTTTAAGGATTTTAGAAGAAGGAAATCTTACGCACTAAAATTTTATGATATAACTACAGTGTCTATTACTAATCTCAGCGTAATTTAGACCTGATGAAAAAGAGCCAAGAGACAGTCAGGAATTGGTTTTGCTGATTTCAAGAGCCTGTATTGGCAGTTTATGACATCTAAGATATTCTTTACTTTATGCCCCTAATTTTTTTTATTGGAGTATGATATCTCTATCATATCCATGAGAATGTGTAATAACAACGGCAAATGAACACAGAAAACTTCCTGGAAAAACTGTGTGTGTTGAACATAATGCAAGTTATTCTCACAAATGGATAACTGTTTATACAAAAGAACTGCCACACATTAGGCTTGTTAACCTTCTGAAAACTAATGTATAAAGAGTATTCATTTCTTGAAAATAGCAGAGTACATTTTCCAACAAACAGATAATTTCTCCAAAGCTACAGTTACTAGTTACTTCTTTCCAGGCAGAAGTTTCAAATGTAGGGGATTATTTCAGACAGTGATTTTTCTTCTTCTAGATTTCAGAGCATAGCAAACAGTAATAACAACTATCATTTACATAATCTTAATGGTAGCTAATTCTTACCTAGCACTTACTCTGTTTCTGGCATTGTTCTAAGCATTTTATATTTATTTACTCATTTAATCTTCAACAACTCTATGGAATATCATTTCTATTTTAAGGATGAGGAATCTGAGGCACAGAGAGGCTCAGACATCTGCCCAAGGTCAGTACTGGAAGAGCTGCTGGTAGACAGTAAGTGGCAGAGCTGGAATGCAAGTTTCTGCTCATAACCGTGATGCTCTACTATCTCTTCCTTCATTGTTATGGTTAAGAAGCCCAAGGACCTGGTGCAGTAGATAAAGCAAGTATTGCTGTTATTTCCATTTTAAAGAAGAGAGAAAGCTTCAGAGGTTAAGTGACTTGCCCAAAATAACCAAGTTAGACAGTGGCAGAGTCTGAGGCAAAAACAATCCTAAATATGAATTAATAAGTCCTCTGTATTATGTAGGGTTCTCCAGAGAAACAGAACCAATAGGGTGTGTGTGTGTGTGTTTATTTATTTGTTTGTTTGTTTACTATAAGGAATTCGCTTATGTGATCATGAAGGCTGGCAAGTCCCAAGATCTGTAGGGTGAGTGGGCAAGCTGGAGACGTAGGAGAGCCGATGGTGTAGTTCCCATATAAAGGCTGCCAGGAAGAGCCAGTGTCCCAATTCAAAGGCAGTCAGGCAGGAAAGGATTCTCTTTACTGCCCTGACCCTAGGGAAGGATCAGTCCTTTTGTTCCATTCAGGCTTTCAGCTGATTGGTGAGGCCCACCCACCTGAGGGAGGACAATCTGTGTTACTCAACCCATTTAAATGTTAATCTCATCCAAAAACATTCTCATAGAAACACCCAGAATAATATTTGACCAAAGAGCTGGGTATACCCTGTGGCCCAGTCAAGGTGACACATAAAATTAACCATCATAGTCTTCAGATTCTCTGGTGTCTTTGACTTTCTTTCTTTCTTTTTTTTTTTTTTTATAAATTTATTGATTTTTATTTATTTATTTTTGGCTGTGTTGGGTCTTCGTTGGTGCACGCGGGCTTTCCCTAGTTGCGGCGAGTAGGGGCTACTCTTCGTTGCAGTGCGTGGGCTTCTCATTGCAGTGGCTTCTCTCCTTGTGGAGCACGGGTTCTAGGCACGTGGGCTTCAGTAGTTGTGGCACGTGGGCTCAGTAGCTGTGGCTCACGGGCTCTAGAGCACAGGCTCAGTAGTTGTGGTGCACGGGCTTAGTTGCTCTGTGGCATGTGGGACCTTCCCGGACCAGGGATCCAACCCGTGTTCCCTGCATCGGCAGGCGGATTCTCAACCCCTGCACCACCAGGCTTTGACTTTCAAACAACATTTTCTCAAGACCTTCAGACTATCCCACATGACTGCTCACTCTCCTTACTTGTCATTGGAGCTTAGAGGAGAGGGCATGAAGGGTCATCTGCAGTCTACCTGCGAGAAGGAAGTGGGAGGATAGGGTCAGAGCTGCTAATAGCGTCTCAGACTCTGGATGGGAATTCAGAGGCAGAAATCTAACGTTAACCCATCAGTCCCATCATTTCAAGTGTACTGAAAGTATTTTAACAAATTGCCTTAAGTCACAGGACTTGTGGCTGGCTGATCATGGCCATTCAGTGGTACAGGAGATCATTCCTGTCATGACCAACTGGAGTTAGGAATTGGAGTTAGACCACATCAGGTAAATCCTTTGCATTTTACTCTCAGAAATATGTTCTCCTGAACATACTCTCTTTTGTACTCAAGCATGACCAGTGATTTTCGTGCATACCCGATAAAATGTATTGGTGTCCACAAGGGGGCTTCATTTTTCTATTTTTCAACTTTTGCTTTCAGTGATACTGTACATTTTGTTTTATTATTGTTGCTGTTCATACCAGAAATAGAACTGTTTGCTTGTTTCCGATAAGCACTTGCCATCACTGAAAAGAGCTTTGAGAGCTAGGGACAGCGGAAGAATGAAGGCAGCAAAGTCTGAGCCGGTGACTTGGAGGCCTGAAGGCCTGAAGGGGTCAAATAGTGGGCTAGTCAGTTCACAAATATTTCACATCTCTCATATGAAACTCAAAACAAAGGTCTGGGTTTTTAAATATTAAGAGCATAATTTGGATATATTGGATCATAATTTTTCTAAATCTCACTGACCTCCTGTTTAAGTTAAAGGCAAATTTAAAAATATATCATTCCAGGTTCAAGTGTTAATTTTTTCAGATATTAACTCCTTAAACCATTATTTCTTGGGCTTTGGGTCACGTTGAAATCTGAATTCAAGTTTGGAGTCTTTGTTTTTCTTGTCCCCACCCATTTGAAGTTTCCATTACCAAGGACTAGGCATTAAATCAGGCCTCACCGAAAGCAATGGGACTTTTAATTGAACGAAATTTGGTTTGAGTGGAAGTGGAGACCTGAGGTTACTAGCTCTTGTTTTCAGTGGCAGGTTTTACATTTGTTTTGGAAGATGGTGTATTCCAGAGGCAAGAGGAGCAAAAGCAGTGTTTCGCAGAAGAGTAACTACAGTGGAAAACATGCTTCATCCAGCTTTCGGATGCATGGTGTCGGAAAAAATGAGTATCTACGAGTCATGGGAAGAGAAATGGCAGTACATTTCCAAATCAGTTCAAGTTCCTGAAAAAATGAGAATAAAATACACAGATGGATTTAAAAATGTGAAAAGTGAAAAACTAGAATGATTGGACTTGGAATTTTGTTAAGCAGTCCAACTTGTGTATTTTATAGAAACTGTAGGCTTTCCATGGATTAACTGAAGACCAAAACTTTATAATTTGAACATTAGGTTGATTAACATTTCTGGTAGCTATTAAAAAATTGATGTCCTTAGAGTTTAGGGCTGAAAAATCCTCAGTGGGCATATTCCAGATGCCAAGATATAGGAGCATCCGTTCACAACAGAATCATTAAATGGATAAACTGTTTACCTCAAATTATGGAGGAATGCTGTGGGATTAAACAAAATGTACAGTACATATTATAGAATAGCCAATTTATGGTTACCAAAGGGGAAAGGGATGGGGGGAGGGATAAATTAGGAGTATGTGATTAACAGATACACACTACTATATGTAAAATAGATAAGCAAAAAGGATTTACTATGTGGCACAGGGAACTATATTCTGTATCTTGTAATAACCTATAATGGAAAATAATCTGAAAAAATATATATATAACTGAATCACTTTGCTGTACATCTGAAATTAAGTTAATATTGTAAATCAACTATATTCCAATTAAAAAAAAGTTAAAAAAAGAATAGCCTTAAAAGTGGTAATCAGGGTCTTCCCTGGTGGTCCAGTGGTTAAGAATCTGCCTTCCAATGTAGGGGACATGGGTTTGATCCCTGGTCAGGGAACTAAGATCCCACATGCCGCGGGACAACTAAGGCCACGTGCCACAACTAGAGAGCCTGCACACCGCAACTAGAGAGAAGCCCGTGCGCCGCAACTAAGACCCAACACAGCCAAATAAATAAATATTAAAAAAAAGAAAGTGGTAGTCATTAAACTCCAAATGACTTTTAAGTAATGTGAAGGAATCACATCTATCCGCAGAGCCAAATCTGATGAAGAAGATGGGCAACATAAAGGTAATGTTTATTGAATGCTTACTATGTGCCAGATAAAGCTTTTCCGAAGCACTTGCAGATCTTCACTTACTCATTATACATAATAATCCTATTATTCCTAGTTCACTATTGAGGAAATTGAGGCACAGAGAAATTGAGAAATGTGCCCAGGGCTTCATAGGTGAAGTGGCATATCATGTCTGGTAGGTAAATGTAGGGATCCTATGTACTTTCTAATCTCCCTATCTCAAATTCTATTTAGTTACAGGTAAGTTATTTTATAAACTGCCTTTTCTACTGAGAAGAACAGCCCCTTAGACCAGAGCGATTACCTAGTAAATTGCTTAGGATTGAATTTTTAAGCAAGTTGGTAACAAGCGTAGAAGATGATCAGGGTCTAGTCAGAGAGCAAAGAATGACACATGAGCTTGGGAATGGGCACAGAATTTCTGGGGGGAGGACGTTTATAAATACAGAGAGAAATGAGAAAATCTAGTTAGTGATAAAGCCGCCATCTTTAGTTTTGGTGAAATATCACGTGACTGCAGGATTAGAGAAACTCGAAACAGCCTCATTCCATCAGACCTGGTGTGACGTCTCAACAAGCACTTTAGACTCAGCATGTTCAAAACTGAACTCCTGCTCTTACTGCCAGATACACTTCCCCCTCAGCTGCCCTCGTTTCGGCTGACGGTGACTCCATCCTTCTAGCTGCTGAGACCCAAACCAGGTTCTTCTCACCGCCTTTCCTTCCTCTGCCCCTCACCACACCTAGCTCGTCAGAAACTGTTGGCTCTGTGGCCAACACACACCCAGAATTTCCCCGCTTCTTACCTCCTCTCCAACTCCCCGCATCTCTTCTTTCATCTCTCTCCAGGATCATTGCAGCCGCCTCCTGTCGTCCTGCTTTTACCCTTGGCCTTCCAGAGTCTGTCCTTGACACAGAAGCCACAGGGATCTGTTAAGACCTAAGCCAGACCAAGTTACACCTCACCTAAAGCCCCACGATGATCCCCTGTTGCACTCAAGTGAAGCCCATGCTCTTCTGGTGGCCTTCAAGGGCCTGTGGGATTTGACCTTCCAGGCTGTGTTTGACCCGCCGCCTCCTACCCTTCATCTTGCTTGTTCTGGTCCCACCACCCTGACCTCTTTGCTCCTCCTCAGACAGCTGAGGGCTGCTCCCACCATAGGGCTGTTCTCTCTGCCTCATGTTCTTCCCCACACGCCCACGGGGCTCCCCGCTCGCCTCCTTCCACGTTTCCTCCGAATAGCCTCCTATCTAACACTCTCCCACTCCTGAGCGCCTCATTTTGCTTCATTTAAAGTTTTTTTCACAGTGCCTGTGACCCTCTAACAGACTATGTAATTCATTTCTTCATTATTTCTATTCTTTGTTTCCCTGTATTCCCTTCTGCTCTCCTGCTGGAATGTATGCTCCACAAGGACAAGACTCTGTTTTACTGATATATTGCAAACCCCAGAACATTGCCTGGAATGTAGTAGATGCTCAAAAAATGACGAATTGTTGAATAATGGGAATATTTTAAATGTAAAGATTTTAAATGTAACTGGAAAAATAGAGACCGTTACTCAGAAAGAATTGCAATGAGCTACCAGCACAGCAAACATTATAAGGCCGTAGGGACCAGATATTTGTTTTCCTGCAAGACAGGTAGGATAAAGGAGAATAATAAAAAATGTGCAGTGTGTGCTTTGCCCTCAAATATTTAAAAGCTGATGAAATCATTCGCTTCTTAATGAATAGAAATCCTTAAGTCGACCCTTGAGGTAGGTTCTGTGATTGAGATTCCACACAGAGTGTTAGCACATGCCAGCCACACAGAAGGTACTTAGTAACCATCAGCTTTTATTGCTTTTATACTTTATACAAATGCATATGCAGTTTAAATAATTAATTTTGAATAAATAACGATGAATCCTATTTTTTATTGAAACCTCATAAACCTTATAAATCTAATAAACACTACAACATGCTCTGCATTTCATCTGGCATTTAATTATCTGTTTTGAATTAAGAATCTTCATGCTTTAAAAACTCAGTGAATGGCTTCAGTTTTTAAATCTTTGTGCAAGGGGCCAGGGTCTCATAGCTATTCAGTTTACTAGGGTTATATGGTTGGAATTGGTCCTTTCAAGATCTGTGATTCTCTTCTTTTTAAGGTGTGGGTGAATTCTGTCACTGAGATTACCAGCGGTGAGCTCTGTGCAGAAGATGGGGACTCCTCCCCGCAGGACCTTGCCTACTTGGTCTCTCCACCCAGCAATGGGCATTTGGCTCTCAAGTCCTTTCCTGGCCTAAGCATGCAGAACTTCACCCAGGCTCAAATCAATGAGGGTCAGCTAGTGTTTGTACACACTGGTATGTCACTGAGAAAAACAACGTGAAGCTAAAATGTGTTTCAATCAAAGGTTAACATGTAGTCAAACCTAATAGCTGCTGAAGGAAAACCACAAGCCATCTAAAAACTTTGCAAACTCTATAATTTTTTAAAAAGTGACACAGTTTGGTGAGGTCCATAATGGCAAACATTAGAGGGTACCTGTAACTCACACGTGGCTTACTCACACTGTCGTGTAAGGCCTGCACTCATATATATGCTTCTCAGAGAGCCTTTTCCTGACCACACAGTAAAATAGCGTCTCTTCCGTCACCCACTATCCCTTACCCTGGCTACCTGACATTGCAGTATAGATTGATTTGTTCATTTGTTTGTTGTCTGTCTTCCCCACTAGAGTATAAGGGCTAGAAGAATAGGCTCTTTCTTTTGTTTGCGCTTATATCCTCAGCACAGTGACTGGAACATAGTAGGTGCTTAATACAAACTTATGGAAAGAATGAAATCATATTGAATACCTATTATGTGCCAGGTCATGTTCCAAATGCGAGGGATACATTAGTGAACACAACAAATGTATTTGTTAAATGAATGAACACACGAATGAATGAATATAACTGTAAATTTAAGAGACCCTGACATTAAAAGACTTTGTTTTCTTCTTTCTGGTCATCAGTAAATCAGGAGGCCAAATAACTACTGTAAATCTGCGGAAGGGGTGATCTAACCTGCCTTCGTTTTCAGGCTACCCTTGTCAGTGGTCGCAGAGAGGAAGCCACCCATTCTCAGCCTGCAGGAGGAAATGGGGGGGAGCGTGAGCTGGGGGCGCGTGATGGGAAAGCTAAAAGCCATATCTTTCCAGCCATTTTTAATTATCTTCTTTGAAAATACAGTAAAGAAAATAAAGATTAAAATCTTCTAAATTCAAATGCAGTAATTTCCTGATTATCTTTGCACTTAAGTACAAAGAATCCCCAGATAATCTGAAAATCATTTACTGTGTGACTGCTGTCATCTAGTGGTACCAAAACCTGTAGCCTGGGGACCTGTTGGGGATTAGTTTTATTGCAACAAGATCCTAAATCCACCCACATATGTACCAAAGCATTATTTCTAGACTGAATGATCTTTTCCACATATGTATGTTTTTATTTTTTAATTGCGTGCAGATGCGCTCATTAGTAAAATACAACTTATTTAAAGGGGCATTGAAGTGACAGGATGTTTCTGCCAATTATGTGTGGTTTTGATTAGTAGATACTAAAAACCCAGGTATTATTAGGCAAGGGACTAGGAAGTTTTTTATCTCTATGAAAGGATTAACTTATTTTCAAAATGGTGAGAACTACTCTAGAGACTTGCACAGGGGAGGTTTGGAATTTCTAAAACGATGCAGTTTGCAATGGAAAGGAGTTATTGACTCTCTGACACATGCTAGGCACTGCAGAAAGTGCAATCATATGATCTATTTCATTTAACCTGCAGAAGTTCTCTGTGTGAGCGGAAGTGATGATCCTGTTTTAGAGATGAAGAAACTGAGGCTCAGAAAGATATAAGTTGGTCTGACCGTAAAGCTGGGCTTTCTCCACTAGCTGCCACCCATTGAAGGCTAGGGTAGGTTGAAGAACTGAAGTTACCCTTTGCAGTGAAGGATTAAAATATAAATTAGCTCTCTGGATTGATTTATTTGTTAAACTACCAGGTCAATATTTGCTTTTGGCAAGTAGAGAAAATAATTTCTCCTTAAAAAGCAGGAAGGAGGATTACAGTCAAGCTCTTTGAGAGTGAATCATTACATTTTGTAAATGGACTTGGAGGCAATAATAGCCTTCAAAGTGGCTGGAGCCCAGCTGCGGATGAGTCTCTTGCTGAAACCAGCTGGTTCTCCCTGCTACATCTGTCCATCAGCAGCCCCAAACAAAGGCTTAGGTTTAATTAGTCTCTCTTAGCATTTATATTTGCAAAGTGCTCTGCCATTAATCTAATTCATTATTCCACATAACAACCTAAGTAGGTCGATAGAGCCGAGAAGTGGTGGAGCTAAGTGATTTCAGGTTGCCCTTCTGAAAGTACAGTCAAGTCAGGAGGATCTGAGGTTGTACAATAGAAAATCCACAGGTCACAGCTGCTTTCATGTTTCCCTCCTCCCCCCTCTTTGGTCATAATTAGTATGATAGTTAGGGCATACCCAGTACACTATTCTAATATTTGTTTTGATATAATTCCTTCCGATTCCATTTCTATTTTGTTTCCAGATTCATGAAATGTTCAAAGTGCCTAATGGCAGAAAGTATTCTCTCCCTAATTTCACATTTAATTAAATACAATTTTCAAAGTGCTATTTCTAGTCAAAATGAGCAAAGAAAAATAACATTTCGTTGTGGGCCTCTGCTCTGAATTAGGCAGACCCAGAATTCTCTTTCTCTGTTTTTTTTGTGGGTTTTTTTTTTTTGCTGTTTTTAAAAATATGACTCTTGAGTGTTTTGGAAAAAAAAATTTTAAAGGCTGTGACCTTTTTTTGGTGAGGAATCAGAACTCCCTGGGTTTGCTTAGATAACAGAGACTTGAGAGACCGTTAAGCCATCAAGCAGCCCTTTATTAAATCATGTTATTATGGGAGTAGTAGGTAATTGCAGAGTGAACCATGCCTCCTTTTTTCCCTGCCACATGTCCCTGAGGGCAACAAAGAGGACATTTCTACCCATTACAGGATGCAGAGACCTGTGGGCCTGCAGATTTATGCTGGATGAACAATTTCAAAGGGTGAGGGGATTGTGATCATCAGGCTGTCTGCGTGGTGATCCTGCCTGGTGCTTTGGGAGTCAGATTGGTAAAGCACTCCTGGGAACGGGATCAATAGGGGGTCCGACTCAACTTCTGTTTCGCACATAAGTTAATTTATAACTTTTCTGATATCACTAATTGATCCCTTGACAGAAGTGTGGGAGTAGAATTCTCTTCTTGCGGGAATTTAACAAAAATGGGGCTGAGTCTTTCTCCACTTTTCTCTTTCCCCTCTTAGCGGAAAACAGCTAGTTTGAAATAGATGAATAATGGGAAATTATTTGGGGGGAGGGGCTGTTATTTACTTCCCTCTAGTTTTCATTTTTCTTATTATCAAGTAAGTGTTATCAGTAGTTCAGAAATTGCTAAGGGCTGTGTGTGTGTGTGTGTGTGTGTGTGTGTACATTGCATGCATGTATTACTTTTATTGGTATAAATTGATGCCAAAATAATAAAATGCAGGTGATGAACATGTTTTAACTTTTTAAAAAAATTTCTTGGAGGTAACATCTTTGCTTTCTTTTATTACTCTCAGGAGGGGGTGAGGTAGGAATATGCATTTTAGACCTTTATCGATGTTCTTTTAACTTTGTGTTTTGGCAATATTTAATTTGGTGAGCTCAGTGACTGTTAACATTCTCTCAAATTGATAGGGGTCACTTTGCAGGGGGATCAGGTGGGAGAGAAGGTGAAAGTGGGTGGCTTTTGCAAAACAACCAAATTGACCAGAATGTAATTTCTTCTTTTAAAGGAGCAATGTCAGGACGCTTTTAATTTTAATTTTAATTTTTAATTTAATTTGCACCACGACAAATTTTTAGTATCACAGCTCGAGCTCTGATCATTAGCTTAGAAGTAAACAGAGGACTGAGCATCTCTCCAGGTAAGATTTTAACTTCATTGAGTGTTTGGGTTTAAGTGTTTTTCAGTTTATTTAGAAAGTTCTACCTGAATGGTATAAAGTGTCATCTTTTACTATAGAGTGATATCAACAACAGTGACAAAGTCCCAGAAAGAACTGTCTCTTTGCAGGAATTTAGCAAAAACAAGGCTGGGTCTTCCCCATCCCTCTCTCTCCTATCTCCTGTTCCTCAGAAGAGGGCGTGTTGGTGAAGGGCAATGGGGGGAGGAATCTTTATTTCCATGTGCACTTTCTTCCTGCTCTCTCCTTAGGGTCCTTAAAGAAGCAGGAGAGCCAGGCTCTGTCCTGACCATCTAGATCTTGGGGTTTTCGTTTTTGAATATAAAAACCCTGTGTATCAGGGGGACCATCAGGATTTCACTGAGTTCCTGCTTCGGGGCCCTGAGCCTTTGGACTGCTTTTTGCCAAGAATGGAAAGATCTAAGGTAGCATCTCTGGCTCAGTACCCTCACTGCAGGAATAGAAAAAGATTTACCCAATGGCAGGGGTAATGAAAAAAGAGGAAAAAAATTAAAACTTGTTATTTCACAAAAAAAGCACTGAGGTAGATGGCACAGGAAATAATAAAATTTTATATTTCAGTTTAAAAAAAAAACCCTGTGCATTGTAACTTGTTTAATTGATATGCATTTTCAGTCAACTATAGATGGAAAAAGACACTAATCATTTTATTAATTATGGCCACTCCATGGTTACTCTAGCCGGTTGTTCTCAAGCTCTGGGAAGATTTAAAAAATACCAGTGTCTCAGCCTCACCATACACCAATTGAATGGGAGTCTTTGGAATGGGTCCTGGCCATCATTATTTTTTTTAAGTCCCAGGTGGTTCTGAAGTACAGCCAGGACCGAGATCCATGGGGCTAGCATTGTACTAGTCTTTTAATCCTTACATCTATGCGAAATAGGTGATATATTCACAGCAAGTTGTCAGAATTTGTGGCTTAAAGAGATGATATAACTTGGCTATGCAACCAGGAAATAGATAAAGCTTGCATACCTCTATTGTAACCCTAGAGAAAAAGGTTACTGTTTGTAACTTAAAAAAAAACCCAAGAATTTTAAGGAGAAATTTTGAAATTTTTAGGTGTTTTAAGCATTTGAGCTCACAAAAAGAAACCTTATCAAAATCCAGTTGAAGATATGTTAGCCCAGATTCTTCTCTTCTGAAGCCTTTTATGTTCCATAATTTTTCTCTGAGAATAAGTGTGATGCTTCCATCGGGTTTTCCAAGGCAATTAGGGTACCATTTAGTGTTTTAAAAAATAAGCAAACTACTGCACCCTAAAATTCTGAAAACTACAGCAATCTATTAAAAAGAGGGTCTCAAATCAGAGTAAATCTGGTTGCTGCAAAAGATTAAATACCTTTCATCTATTCTGGCTAAACTCTGGTTTAGTAATTGAAGACAGTTTTATTAGATTAAAGGGGAGTTACAGCCGCTACAGCTTAGAAAGTTTTGAGTTTCTGGCACCTGCTTTACTGAATATTAGTTTAGCAAGAAAAATGTGTTGTCACCTTTGTGGAGCTATGCAAAACATAGTTGTCACCTTTGTGGAACTATGCAAAACATATAGTTTTCTTAGCCCTGTATTTAATATCTGGACTCAGCCCTGAGCCACCATCTCATTTCCCTTCCCAGCATGCACTGCATCTGCCCTGCCCTGGCCTCCCTGTATCCTGTATCCAAGAACGCTCCCCTAGAACGTGCACGTTATCCTCAGATTCCAAAGTGAGCTGTTTCATTTTCCAGCTCCCTCTAGCTGGTTAGGTCTGTTATTCTTGGTTTCTGTGTCACCTTTTATCCCCAGACTGTGACTTATTTCCAACTCCAGCTCCTGGCCAGGAGGAAGGAAAATGGATTTTTATTGTATGTTTCCATCAGGTGGTTCTTACATTTGATCTGAGGTTGGATGGGTGTAGAATGAGAACAATAGAGCCACAGATTTTAGAGATGGGACGGACACTATGGGTCACTTGGTCCAGTTGTTCTTGGCATTCTTCCTACCCTAACACCCCCAAGTAGCAGTGGCCCCCTCTGTTCTGCATCAGAATTCATAGGTGTGGACATGCTTCTGAAGACCACACCACCTCACCCTGTCTCCAGGACACAGTTGAGCCTTGCTCAGTCTGGCCCAGCAGCCTCCCCAGGATGTTGGTCCCTGATGCTGTGTGAAGCTGCAGGGATGATGATGACAGATGCCCCAGTCTTCTCCCCTCAGGACCCCCCATGTCAGGTCCTGCTGGGAGCAGACCCTGAGTGACCTCTGCCGCCCTCATCTATGAGCCAGCCCCTTGGCGGGGGGATGGGAGGCACTCTGTGTCCCACCTCTGGGGTGACTCCAGCTGTCAGCTGTCCACTGTTGCTGCTCTTGTCAGACTCGAGTTGACCTATATGTTCTGAAATATCAGGGAAAATCTATTTCTTTTTATAGAGCTATGAATTTGATAGAACTATAATAGGAGAAAATCTATTCCTATTCTAGAATAGATATTCAAATACTATTGATATTTATGTTTTTATAGTGTTTTATATTTTTTATCTACTGAACTGAGTTGTTAGAAGGATTTAAACAAAATCATGTGTTGAAAACCAAGTTTTGATCATCTGTATTTGGCACATAAAAAACATTGAGGCTTGGACAGTTTCAAAGTCATGTAACTAATAGGAATCCTAAGCCCCAAGACCGAGTGCCGATGCCAACCCCAAACGCTGTGCTCAGATCACAACTCCTGTCCTTTCTGTACGTGCCTGTGTTCCAGGGCTGTCTCTATTTTAGAACATCAGTTCCCTGAGAATGAGACCATCATGGTGGCTATTTAGTTTGTCTCCTTCTTAATGTTATTGATGGACTGATATACACAACCAGGAAAAGATACATAGCAATTTAATAAACAACAATGATTATACGGAAATTTTGTGTGTTTTACTTTCTTGGATTATGGAAATACTGCAACCCAGAATTAGCCAGCTTTTTTTTCACCTTCAGTGATCCCATGCCCATTGGGCTTTCCCCACCAGCCCAGCAGCCCGTGGCCATGCTACTGCCTTCTTTGCATGTACTGCCCTAAAAAGTGGCCCTGGCTCTAGACTTGTAAGAATTTGTAGCATTAGACAAGGTAGTGATAAGGATACTTAGTGGGTGAATGTTTTAAGGTGCGTCATAGCTTGTATGCCCTGCCAAATTTGAGAGTCACTCTTTAACTCAGTTATTTTAAAGCAGGAAGAACTATAGTTCTAAACAAACTTTTTGTGTGTGTGAACTAAGAAATTCATTCGATGTGTATTTTCATTTTGTTATTTTGTATAAAAACACATACATACATATATATGTGCATATATATTTGTGTGTATGCGTGTGTGTGTTTATATATATATTCTATTTCTTTCAGGAAAATTTATTCCCCAGAAAGGAATTTTGTAACCAATTTTTTTCACCTTGAATGCCACCATTGAATGTGTTTGTTTATCTTTAGTGATGGCATTTTGGAACAAACTATGGCCTTAGGTCCTAGTCTTTCTGTGTATCCAAGTTGTACTTGGTTCTTTTACATAGAGTGTTGAGGAGGGGTTGACCTTGAGAGCTTTGTCAAACTAGTCTAGAATATAAGCTTACACAGACCTAGAGTTAAGTAACTGATTAGCGAAGGGTATTCATAGCAAACTGTGTGACTTCAATCCCCTTGGGGTTTGGTTATGATATAGAGGGAATCATGTCTCACCAACGGGCCATCTATCCTCCATGGTGGGAATTGAGGGAGAGAAGAAAGCAGAAGGAAGTCACAGCGTGTTGCTAGAGGGTTTAGAGCAGAGATTTATAAAACCTTTTAGTCAGATGGTGTTGAAACACTGGATTGAATATTGTAAGGCTTAGCAGGAGGTAACCGAGAGCTATAAGAAAAGATTGTCAATTTTGGAGGAAAAAATTAAAGGCTTACTAAGTAGGGAAATAAGAGACTTATACTCGAGAATACACTAATCATGCAAAATATATTATGCTAAGTGTCCAGTGAGGGCGCAGACTGGGTGAGCTACTTGCGTTCGGGGGAGGAAAATTTCCCATAGACTGCAATGGTGAGGGAGATCTTGTTGGCCAGATGGGTCTTAGGCTGCCCCTGCAGAGTGAGTAGCATTATGATGGGTGACAACAAAGAGGTGTGAGCATACGAGAGAAGACAGCATAAATGCAGATGTGAAGCCCAGGGAAGAGGTAGGCTGTGTCTGGAAGGTGGAGAGCAGAATCTATCAGATTACTTGCATGATTCCTCACATTTCCTAACTCAGATATCATTTCAGCACTGAGCTCAAAGTAATATAGTGTAGGCAATATAGTGTCAACTTTTTAATAATACTCATTTCAGAGTCAGTGAGACCTACGTTTGACCATTAGGCAAGTTGCTTAATGTCTCCGAGCCTTATCATCCCTTCTTAGTGATGAGGGAACAAATACATACTTCTTAGGATTACCATGACATCCGAAAGAAAAGACAGGACTGTGTGTGTGCTATTTCCTGGTATATCTCTACTCCTTATTCTAGGGCTTGTCACATACGAGGCACTTGATAATGTCTGTTGAAGAGATGCACAAGACCTCGTAGCCTGGTGACCATGAAACTCTTGCTGTTATGGTGGTGGTTGTTTTTCATGAAATAAACACAATAGGTGTACCTAAGAGAAGGGTGAAAAAGATGTCTTTACTCCAAGGCTTAGAGTCTTTAACGTGCTGATTTGCTCTTCAAATCTCCAAGAGTTACATATGGAGTGAGAGCTTGCCAAACAGATATGCTTAGAGTCCTTTTATTACCACACTCCTTGTAGGACAGTTCTTCTGTGGAATATAGATTTAGGTGGGACCTTCGTGAATCCTTTCCCAAATTAAGTGCTTGAAGCTCATGGATGAAAATATCAATGCTTGGATGAAAGGAGATGGGGTGGCGTGGGGGGAAATGATGGCTCTTGGTGAACTGGGCTGCGTGGCAAGAGATGCTCATGGAGCAGTGGCAACATGGGGCCAGCTAGCCTTTCTGACTGAACATGCTCCAGGTTACTGCCCACTAGCAAGTAGACGCTCTACTGGGTTAGGAAGCTCGACAAAGGAATGAGGGATTAATATAGCCTGGCTGAGAGAAAAGTACTCTTGGCCTGGAACATCTCTGGTGGCCTCTACCCCAAAAGGCTAAATAAGATAATGAAATGATTCTTTTAAAGAGTCCCTCCCACCTACCCCCCGACACACCTGCCAAAGGTAATCCTTGAGGTGAAGGAATAAATGAAAAGTTAAGAGTCCTTTATAAGCAGGAAATAATTAAGAAGGCACGGTGGGGAAAAGTTCCAACGCAAAACTGAAGATGAGAAGTTGGAGGCTGGGGAGCCCAGAAACTGCACACAAAAGAGGTATAATCCACTTGACAGGATGGGGGCCACCTTGGCAGGCAGCAGAGAGTGGGCCTCAGTTATGACTTTCTGTAATGTTGACTAAGCATACAGAATAATTCCTCTTGGCCTCCCCGGGGTGACCTCACATCCTGGGTCCCCAGCTCCAGAAGCTAGAAGGTGGCAGTGACCGCAAAACTTTCAGCAGCAAGAACTAAGAGAAATGTGGGAGGGAGTTAAAGCATCTTTGTGTGTGTGTGACAACCAAGGTTGTACCAAGGCAGTCCTGAATCTGGGGCAGAACTGTGATCCTGAGGCTGATATGTCCAGGTACTCCTGCCTACGCCTCAGGAGCCCCAGGACCTAGTGCCTATCTCAGGAGCTCTGGTATTTTATTTTATCTTATTTTATTTTATTTTGTCATTTGTTTTTCAGCTTTATAGAGGTATAATTGACAAATAAAATTGTAAGATATCTGAAATATACAACCTGATGATTTGATTTATGTATACATTATGAAAAGATTCCCCCTCATCCAGTTAATGAATACATTCATCACTTCACATATTTACTTTTATCTTTTCAGTTCTACTCTCTTTGCAAATTTCAATTATACAATACAATGTTAACTATAATCACCATGTTATACATTAGATCCTCAGACCTTATTTATCTTATAACTGAAAGTTTATACCCTTTTAGCAAACTCTCATCATTTCCTTCACCCCCAGCCCTATGGCAACCACTTTCTAATCTCTGTTTTCATGAGTTTGACTTTTGTTTTTAAAGATTCCACATGTAAGTAATACCATGCAGTATTTGTCTTTGTCTGCCTTGTTTCACTCAGCCTGGTGCCCTCTAGCTTCATCCATGTTGTTGCAAATGACAAGATTTCCTTCTTTTTTAAGGCTGAATAATATTCCATCGTGTGTGTGTGTGTGTGTATCACATTTTACAACATTTTCTCGATCCATTCATCCACTGGTTGACATTTAGGTTGTTTCCATACCTTGACTATTTTGAGTGATGCTGCAATAAACATGGGAGTACAGATTTCTCTTTGAGATCATCATTTTGTTTCCTTTGAATATATACCCAGAAGTGGGATTTCTGGATCATATGGTAGTTCTACTTTTAATTTCTTGAGAAACCTCCATACTATTTTCTATAAGGCTGCACTAATTTACATTCCCACCAACAGTGCGCAAGGGTTCCCTTTTCTCCACATCCCAAACTAGCATTTGTTCTTTCATGTCTTTTTGATAATGGACGTCTTAACAGGTGTGAGGTGATATCTCACTGTGGTTCTGACTTGCATTTCCCTGATGATTAGCGTTGATGAGCACCTTTTCATGTGCCTGTTGCCTATTTGTAAGTCTTCTTTGGAAAAGAATGTCTATTTAAGTCATTTGTCCATTTTAAAATTGGGTTATTTGGGGTTTTTTTGCTACTAAGTTGTATGAGATCCTTGTATATTTTGGATATTAACCCTTTATCAGATATGTGGTTTGCAAATATTTTCTCCCATTCCATAGGTTGCCTTTTCATTTTGTTGATGGTTTCCTTTGCTGAGTAGATGTAGTCCCACTTGTTATTTTTGGTTTTGTTGTCAGGTATTTTAAAGGGAACCTCTAAATTAAAGGCTCAGAACAATCTTTGCATGTTTGAAAATCTTACTGAAAGCTGGCTTCCTCGTGTATTAGCTGTCGTCAAGGTCCTGCCTTTAAGCACCTAATGTGGTTTAAATACTGCAGTCGGTGGCCCTCACTCTCCCAGGCTATAATGGTTCCGTCAGGAAAGCAAAATGAATGTCATTTAGGAGGCTTAGTTATTGGGTGATTGGCTCAACTTCATAGACGATTTATAAAGTGCCGACTCCAAGAGCTAGTGCAAGGCCCCTGTGCAAGACCTAATGCTAAAGCCCTTTAGCAAGGGCTAAAACAGAAAAGAGAAGGTGAGATTGGGCCAGGATGACTGTAAATCTCTCTCAGATCTGCCACCGTATCAGGTTGGGGATATTCCCTAAACCCATGCAAAGTAAAGCGATAGAAACTCTAGCCCTATATTCCTCAAATTGTGGTCCATGGACCTCTAGTCTGTGAACTGATAAGAATGGGAAATGAAAGGAGGTGTTCAGAAAATTTTATAGCAATTTGACATTGTTGTGACATTTTATTGTATTTTATAAAATTATTGGTCCACAATGGATTTGGTGGGAAACACTGATCCTTCACTACAGAGTATTTGAGAAGCACTGCGCTAACCTGAATGTCCCCAAGTCACTCTGGCCCTTAGTTATCAATGAGATCACATTAGCACACTGACCACTCACTGGTTCTTCTTCTCTTAACATCCACACAGGCCCTTCCCTCCCCACGTTGTCCATGCAACCTGCACATCTGGGGGCTCCTCTGGAGACCGCCACCATTTGTTTCAGAGCCAACCTCTCCCCCAGGCATCCACAGATGGACACTCCGTCGAGCACCTGCAGCCGCTGTCAGGCCAGGACGCGTCTGTCCTCCCAAGTTTAGCCGGCGCCCCCTTCCTGTGCTCAGAGCCGAGCTGGGTGTCACTCGCCTGGCATTGCCTTCTTTCTCTCGAGATCAGTTAGACATGCAGGACTGCGGGGGCTGAGGGGCTCTTTTCATGGGATTTTCCTCCTTCATCTCTGGCCCCCGTAGCAAAGCACATCCACAAACAGCAGCCGCATGGATCTGTTGGCCCCTCACAGCCCAATTTCAAGTTCGAGCTAGCCAGCCCCCCGTCCATAACTACGTGTTTTCCATTTTTCAGGGGTCTGTAAAGATCATTTCATTAACCATAGCCTTCATATGCTTTATACTTACATGCATGTTTCAGTCTTCACTTAGGTCCCATAAAGCCCCTTTCAGCTCGTGACCTGAGAGCTGTGACCAATGACATGGACAGTGCAGGAAACAGAACTATAACCTTTACAGTTGTAAGTTCCCCTAGACTCGGGAGGTTGGTGCGAGTCAATTCTGACAACAGCACAGAGGATGTTTCTATGTTTACGCAGCATCTGGTGAGTCCTGACATCTGTCCGTGCAGCTGGGCAGGGCTGGGCGTCTCTACAGGGCGGACCCCTCGCTTGTCCTCATCCTGTGAAGCCAAGCAGACGTGCCCATTTGCCCAGACAGTTACTCATTCCCGTTGTGCTGGTTTTAAAACCGGGCACTTTGTAGTGAGCACAGGATGGAACACAATTGTCAGAAAGCACCAAGCAAATTCAAACGCTGTGTCTAAGAAATAAGAAGGGATCCTTTTATCACTAAAGATGAATTTAAAAGGAAACCCAAAGCAGAGTTGCAGGAGTAAATCCTACAGGATATGTCTGTCCATTTATGCTTAATATGTAAAATTATATACATAATTTCATGTACTGTTGTGTTTATATAAATATGTGTGTATGTAAGGAGAGGGTGTGTATTTAAGCTGCACCCAGAGCCATCTGTTTCCAACTTCACTGGTGCTTTACCACTACGACCATCCACATGCCCTCTTTATATGCATAAGCCTTCAAGTCTTTTTATTTATTTTTATTTATTTATTTTTCTTTTGCATCCTAGGAATCTGACTGACTTGTCGTGTTTGCGTCTATGTGATTTCATTTTCTAAATGTCTATGTTTCCAAACCATCTTCCTGCATATAACTTTTCTTGCTTGCCATTCAGCTTTCTTTTTCCATTCTTAAACTGTGTGTACAGGGATCTGATAGCTGATCTGTCTATAGCTTTACATGACTAAGGAATAAAAAATCCAAAGTCAAGTTTAGAGGAAATAGCCAGAGTAAACCACATGTCTACCCTTTAACCGTTGAGCCATTTCTCTCCAGGGTGACGTGGCAGACTTGAATTTAGCTTTTGCTCTGCTATCGCCTTTGTCTGGGGTGCATCTAAGGGAACAGATCGTGAGGTCAGCAGAAGTTCTGAAAGTGACACTGAAAAGAGGAAGTATAAATTCTCTAGTTCACACATGAACTCTGGAGGAGGAAAAAAGGGATTAGGGTGAAAACTACGTTGTGTGTGGGAGCTTAACGTGCCCAAAGGCATCAAAACCTGCCCAGGTTCAGCTTACATTTTGAATACTAGCAAGAATGATGTCAGTCATATTAAGATGCCTTACGTCTAGCCCTAGTTCTTTAAAAAAATATGTATTTTTTGATGATGATCATTTCGAGCATTAGTTTCCACTACTTTTCATTGCAAATATATAATATTTTAGATTAATATGGTCTAAATAGGCTTTAGTGGATATGGTAGCCAAGATCCACTAGGTTATGCTGCAGTACCGAACAACTCCCCAGTCTCAATGGCTTACAATGGTAAAAGCTTATTTCTCACGTATGTTGTACATGGCCTGTGGGTTCCGTCTGTCCCTTATTCCAGGGTCCACGTTGAAGGAGCAACCCCTCTCTTGGGCATTGCTGTATTTGCAGCAGGGGGAAAAGAAGTGATGGTGGAAGCATGCGACAACTCCACACGTCTATGCTCGGAAGTGCCACGTATCACTGTGCTCACGTCTCACTGACTAAAGAATGTCACGTGAGCAAGCCTGGTGTCAGTGGTGTGGGGAAGGAGAACCATCTCATAGGGAGGAGACACTGACACAATAGAACAGTCCACCACGGTGGGCTAGCCTGGTAATCACAAAATAGTTGATGATACACTGAGAGTACATTTTCCTGTAAAAACAAACCTCCCCCACAGACAACACATTTGTCAGCAGGAATTAAAGCCCCTAGCTAGTTATGAGGTCATAGGGCAGGCAAAGTCTTGACTGATTGGAATCCAATTATTTTAAGGTTTTATTTTTCCTCTTATTACTCCTTCTACTTGACGAACCAAGAGGCGAGTGTCAAGAAAAGATACCATCAATGGCAGGTGGTAGTCTGTGGGGGATGTGTTGCCTTGGGGCTCAGGGCTGTAAAGGGCCTGCCGAGGGGTGTCTGGGACGAGGGGCATTAGAACCCACTGTCGGTCCTCGTGGAGGCAGGGGCAGGCTCCAGTGTGGAGGCACAGCCTGGGCAATGTCACAAGCCAGGCGTGGTGAGAGAGGAGTGTGTTCTCCTTCTCGAGTGGACCAGGAAAGCAGCCCTTCTCACCACACACACAGCCCTTTCCTCTCCAAAGCATGCCGTGCCAGCGGCCTGGCCCAGTGCTTTGACTCAGGGGACAGAGGAGAGCCCCTTTTGTGGTATACGAGGCATCAGACTGTATATCAGGCCGTTTATGCAAGTGCATTCCTGGATGTGACAATTCCTGTCTCCCCAAAGCAGCGTCTAAGATATATTTCGAGCCTGTAGGAATTCAGCACAGCAGCCCACGCTCTCTGCCTTTGGTGTGTGAGTGTGGAGAGAGAATATAATTTAGGAATTGGGCGCCCTGTTGCTGCTCATTGATCCACTGCTGACCATTGATGACTGAGGACAGTGCCTTGGCCTCTAAGGTCAGAAGATCTGGATTAACTCTGTGAGTTATGGCAAATGACATATCTTTTAATCCTCAGTTTCCTCATCTGTAAAAGGGGGAAAATAGTAGTAATGACAATTGAAATCATTTTGAACATTCCGCATGTCCCAGGCGCCATTCTAAGCTTTGTTCATTATGTCACTTTACAGGCCTGGATCCTAAAGCGCAGGGAAGTTAAGCAACTCACCCGCCGCTACACAGCTGAGAAGTGGCAGAGTCAGAATTTGAACTCAGGGTCTCGACTACTTTCCTCTTGGCCATAATGAATTAACACAGAAAGTGGATACAAAACGTTTAGCACACAGCCCCACATGCAGCAGATGTTAAATAAATAGTAGCTAAGGCTGTTGTGATTATCTTTTTGCCCTTGAAAATGTGAGAGATTCTTTTCCTCTCATAGTAGCCAAAGGACTAGTTTCACGGGGCAGGCAATTTTCTGGGACACTGGAATTGGCTGCTGTGTTTACCCTAATGTGCTGCAGTAATTTAATGAATGGAAATGAGGTCATTAGAAGAAAATGACATTTACTTCACCCTGTAACCTGCTTACTGTTTCCCTTTGTTGGAGAGTCCCTGGTGTTCTGGAATACATTTCCTTGAGTGATGACAAGAGGAGGTGGCTGAGGAAAATGTCAGGTGGCCTCATGCCTGGATTCAGCAGTACTTCATCCTGGGGCCAAGCACAGGCTGGAGACACAATGAGGCCTGGGGCTGGGGCAGCTCCAAATATCCCACCCCAGAGGATCAGGGCAAGGAAGACCCCGTGGCAGGACTCCGCACCAGAGCAGCTGAGAGCTGCTGTACAAAGTGAGGTGCTTTTGCAGGATATGTTTGGCTAAATTTCTAAACTTCTATGAATAAATTTCATTGAAATACCCTGTCTTCCCTTCCACTTCAGTAGTCATGAGGAACATCAGTAATGTGGGGAGAGGAGAATGTGCAGAGGAAACTCTGCAAGGATATAAATGCTAACTCTGGCTCTTTTAGTGTGTGTGGTTTTTTGAGTACCAAAATATCATGCATTTATTGTAAAAATAAAATTAGAAAACAGTAAAGCAGAAAATTCATATTGAAAAAGACTAGGGCATCATCAATAAATTCAGTACCATTGATGTTCACCTGAAGGCGTTCCAATTCCGTTTAGCTTGTGTGTTCAGAAGGCACATTTTAATTTGTGACTTGGGAAGAAGAAGAATATTATTATCTCCCTGACTTTCCTCTTTTCAGGTCCTGTCTCCTTCTTCACATGCAAACGGAATGTGAATCTTTTCCTAAAATCTGCAGTTTTATGGCCTGTGTCAAACAGGACCTTGGTCAAACTCTCAGCCATTTTATGATGGCTCAGATTCCTCCCCAGCAGCTCCAGAACATTTTGGGAAGTAAAAGAAAGGGTGGGGCAGGTTTTGGAGGCAGTGAAGATGATGAAGACATTTTTTCTGAAATTACTTAACAAGGACATTTATTGAACACATATTATGTGCTTTGACTAGTCCTCTTTAGTCTAGTTGGTGAGAAGAGATATTAACAGAGGAAACAATTTTCATTGTAAAAGGAGCTCAGAGCTGTTCAGCCATGCTCATGTAATCAGATGGCTTCAATTGCTTTTTAGCTTTCTAGATCAGTTTTTCTAATTTCAAGAGTCAGTTCCAGCCCATAACGTGCTAAGTGTCCAAGGGGGAGAGTGCTTTAGGCACCTGATGGTTGAGTCCTCTTTCATCCCTTTACCTTAAAGGACTAAATTCTTTCCAGCTCTCTACCACCCTCAGCTGGGGGAGGCAAGAACACCATATCATTTGCACATAAAACCTATACCCTTTTTTGCTTTTGATGGATAAACAAAAATGACCATTTTTTTGTTTTTGTTTTTTTCCGCTCTAGCTGTTTTCATATTTAATCATGATTATTTTTCTTATTGAAGTATAGTTGATTTACAGTGTTGCACCAATCTCTGCTGTACAGCAAAGTGACTCAGTTGTACACATATATACATTCTTTTTTATATTCTTTTCCATTATGATTTATCACAGAATATTCAATATAGTTCCCTGTGCTATACATTAGAATCTTGTTGTTTATCTGTTCTAAATGTAATAGTTTGCATCTACCAACCCCAAATTCCCAGTCCATCCTTCTCCCTCCCCCACTTCCCCTTGGCAACCACAAGTCTTTTCTCTATGCCTATGAGTCTGTTTCTGTCAAAAATGACCATTTTAATCAGTGGCTCTGGATATAGCTTGTGAAAGAAATCTAGATGTTCTCCATTATGCTTAATATCATCCTTTAGCAAAGTAATTGTGGGGAAAACATTTGTTATGTTATAGCTCAAAATACTTTCTTATCCTGGAATAAATTCATGATTTTCAAACCATACCATATCAACCTACCAAGATAAACATGTAACATCTTGTTTTTCACCATAATATTACATCTGCCTAAAAGGGAAAAAGCTAAACCACAAAAACTTGTGCTGAAAATCTTATATCCTGAAGAATTAAACATACAAATACACAGAGAAGGTGAATCATCAAATTTTAAAATGAAATCTTTTTACAAACGTAGAGAAATTATTGTTCATTTCAAAGAATGTATGAACAAAGCACATACATTGAATTCTCTGAAGCACTAATCTCTTCCTTGTAGAGCACAAGGCTAATTGAGTGATTTTTATTCCAGCACTTGTTTAGATAATATAGAATCATTAAAAAGCAAAGTGTTCTGGTTTTGAGGTTTATGACGCCTGGCCGTTTTGCTTTTCCATAAAGCCAGTAATTGCATTTTAGCCATTGTGCTGTTGTGGGTAGACCATCCATCTTCGTCTCTGCCTGCTGCTGCAACACAGATATAGGTTTCCAGGGTCACATTTAGAAAATAATATAATCGATTCTGGGTTATGAATTTTGTCTAATTACCCCCCTTCTAGATTCTGAAGACAACACGTACATTTTAAGAAATTGCAAACACATTTCCCATAGGACAGAAGCTGATTTATTACAACTTAATGGAGAGTGCAATGGGATCATTAAACTTTGGCCCTTTACTTTTCTGAACAGAGAAGGATAAGTTTCTTTGTGTTAGTGATCACTCCTGCCCCACGTCCCTGCTTTCTTGGGGTCTCTTCAGTGACAAGCTCAATAGCAACTAGACTCAGTAGTCATTTTGAACATTTTCCACTAGGTTTTTGTTTTGGCAGTTTTGTTTTGGCCCTTACGGTTCACTGAATTACGTGCTAGCATATTTTTCCATGTGTAGAAATTAGTGTATTGCACTGTCACTTAGTCACCTATTCATTGTTCAAACAAAATTGGCTGATGTGTCCTAGTCCAATGGCTTTGAATACCCAACAATGTTTCTTTCTCTTAAACTGTTGGCCCTTTCTTTGAAAAAGCAGATAGAACCAAATCCCATTTCAGTGAGTGTGGTTTATCCTTGCTTCTTGTAGTAATTTCCTAAGGCTGCTGTAATAAATTACCACAAACTTGGTGGCTTAAAATAGCAGAAATGTACTATCTCATAGTTCTGGAGGCCAGAAGTTGGAACTCCATTTCACTGGGCTGAAATCAAGGTGTCAGCAGGGCCATGCTCCCTCTGGAGGCTCTAGGGGAGAACTCCTTCTTCCCTCTTCCAGCTTTTGGTAGCTGCCAGCATCTCCTGGCATGTGGCCCCATCATGCCAATGTCTGCCTCCATGGTCACGTCGCCTTCTCCTTTTCTGTCTGTATCGTGTATCTCTCTGCCTCCCTCTTGTAAGGATGTATGTGATTGCAGTCAGGGCCCACCTGGATAATCCAGGACACTCTTCCAATCTTAGGAACCAATCTTAACTTAATCACATCTGCAAAGTCTTTGGCATGTAAGGTAACATTCACAGGTTCAAGGGATTCAGACCTGATATCTTTGGTGGACATTTTTAGCCTACTACATTTATATATAACAAAAGCAACGTGTCCCATACTCTTTTATAATGAATCACCTCTTACATGATCTCACTTGGTAGTTTTTAAAGAGCTCCATGCTTGTAATGGCATAAGGCCTATGAGAATCTATATCTACTTTCATATAAATGTGGATTTGGACCTCTCTGCTAGGTAGGGCTGTAGATGGATATATTGCTAGGCTCCTTGAAAAGCTTTTTGTTCTAATATTTTTATGCAGAGACTGACCCAATATGGAGGGGCATGGATAATTATTTGGACCTGGTTTTCAATTGCCCATTTCTGGCTGGAGATTTCCAGATATCACCATTTAGAAACTTGAGTTTCCTAAAATGCCTCTCCTATCCATTTCCACTAAGGGGAATTATTCCTGGGACTTACCCCAGTCCCATTTTGTTTAGCCTGATACCTGGGCACCCTCTAACCTGTGGCACGCTGGACTGCCCCGGACTTCTAACCTCTTCTGGGAACCTTGAACTCTCCAGGCCCGGCTGCTCTCTGCAACCATGGTGGTCCCAGTCCTGGTGGAAACAAGAAAGGGCACATAGAAAGGAGTCATTTCTCTGAGCTCATCGTTCAGGAGCACAGGAGCTGGTTGTTTTCCAAATCTTAGCCTTTAGGACTTTTCGGTTAACCTACACGGAACCTCAGAGACTTTATCTTTTTGAACTGTTTGGCTTTCTGTAGTCTCCTTTCCCCATGATTATCTGCCCAAGATAGAGATTTTTTGGCCAGCTCTCTTTCCCTTGCTCCTTCTGGCCAATTATTGTCCTGCTAGAGACTTGGCCCTTTGGCAAAGCCATCACGTTGTGGAGAATCGAGTGGACTGCGTGTCCCTCCTTCTCCCTCCCTTTTCACCCAGTTGACCCTAAGATAATTTGGTTACTCTCTTCTCCAGTGGGAATTTCAAAACTGTGATTGACTTTTAGGCCCTGCTCTGGGATAGATCAGTGTAAAGGACTCATGTTCTGGTTTTCTTATCAGGATTATGGGGGGTTACATTTAGAAAGACCCCTGGAATGAAGATATAATCCAGAGCTTTCTAGCCCTGCGTTTTGGCCAAGCGTGACAATTTTATTCTCCAACACTCAGTTCTGACCACATGTACTTTTAGACAGGAATTGTCCTCAGCCTGGAGCCAGGTGGAAACTCCTTTCCCCTCATTCCTACCCTCTTTCCCTCAATGTCCTATGAGAAAGTCTACCTGATCTACAATGGCAGTTGTGAAGAACTGGAATACAACCTTCCCTTACTTGCCATTTGTAATAGATACTATATGTGGAGCTATTTCTTTGAATCCTTAAACGCTCTGGCCAGTAGTGACTGTGTCCTAGACAGGCCAGACTACAATAGCTTTTGTCTGCCCTAGTCATACCTACCAACTGACTTTCCCCATTACTAGACTCCGTGGGGTTGGAGAGCATGTCTTGTGAATTTCTGGTTGACCACAGTCTCACTGAGCTTTCCACACAGAGGTACAGTGCAGTGGAAAAAGCATGAACTCTGGAGTCACACAGGACTAGACTAAAAACTGGGTTCTTGCGCCTAGTGGCTAGAGTGAATTATTTAAATTTTCTGAGCCTCAGGTTTTTAAAAAATATGTCAATGGACACAACAATTCTTGCCTAAAACAAAATTAAGTAAAACGAGTTACATAATGCGCCTAGCAGAGCACAATTAAAGTTAGGTATTTTCAGTGTGTTTTTGTTCAACAAATGGGTAAGAAATGTCTTGGATTGCCTTATTTCTACTGCTTCAGGATGTAAATGTATACTTTATAATTAAATTTTGTAAAGTACTTTTCAAGTAGTTTATTTATTCATTAAACAAACATTTATTGAAATGCCAAATGTAGAATGGTGAACTAATACTCATTTACAAAGCAACTGTAAGTAAGCTTCTGAACTATGTGCCAGGATTCCAGCCTACAAATTCCTTTGTTTTATGGGAAAATATTTATTTTATTAGGCATATTTTAGAACTTTCTGATTGCTTAATATTCTCATGCCATGATTCACTATAAAAATGAGTATAGCTTTCCAACTGTAAGGAATTGGTTAGTGAGGACTTAGATCCTTTCTTGAAAGACCTAGAAATGCCCAAGGCCTGCCATTTTGAACATTGATATGGCAACAGACCAATTAGGTCAAATGCATATCTACAAGTGAGATATTATTCTATATTTTAGTGCATAAATGGAGGCTCAGTGAGATTAAATGACTTGCATAAAAGCCACAGAGCTGACAGTTGGTAGCATTTGTATTTGACGTTACGTCTGATCAATCCAAGGTTCAAATTCTACTACACTCCTACACTTAGATTTTTATATTAATGAATGTCCTTTTCCTTCTTGGAGGAAGAACGGTAGTAATTCAAGCAGTTGGAGCCAAAATGGCCCCAGTAATGTGCGCTAAAGAAAGAGCTCTTATCTACAAGCCTGAAGATCTGGGTTCTGGTCCCATCTCTGCTCCCAACTAACCCTGCCATTGAGTGGAGGGAGAGGAATTGAAACCGAGAAGGACCCTTGGGGCCCCTGGGCACGGAAGCCTTTTTTGTCCCCTGTTTCTTGTAGGCAAGACTCCAGCCTCCATGACCTTCCCTGAGTTCCAAAGGGCAGATTCGAACAGTTGCTAATCAGGGGAGAAGCAGCCAAGAAACCACCTGAGGCGAGATTAAAGGGACCAGAGCAGCTCATCCAGATTAGGAGAAGAGACCGCCTGAGACAAGATTAAGGCATCACAGGCCCTGCACACACCCTAATCCTGTCAGCAACCCCACCCTTGAACTATTGCTATAAAACTCTTCATCAAATCCTCCCAGGTTGGCACACATAGTTTTCGAGGGCAGGACCCTCTGGGGCCCCCTTTGCCTGGCAAAGCAGTAAAGCTATTCTTTTCTGCGTCACCCAAAACTCTTGTCTCTGAGATTCATTTCGGCACCAGTGCAGAGAGGCTGAGCTTTCAGCATCGGAATTACCTGGAATCCCAGCTTCTCTGAGCATCTCAGTAGCCTCTCAGCTGTAAACTTTGACCCATCACACAAAAGTCAATAGGGTCCCTGGCCATCTCTTTAGCCTCAGACAAATGTTTTTCTTTGTGGTTCTATAGGAATCAAGGGATGATCCAAGGGATGTTATCATATTATCCCTTCTAGTAAAAGCACTACTCTGAGAAGGTCTAGGACTTGGAACCACATATCCACCCATTCATAAGTCAGGTAGGAATACAGCCTCATTAAAGCCCTAGAGAAATGGACCAAGCTGGAGGTGGTGAAGGGTGGACCATGTTGGCATAGGCAATAACCACTTCTTGATTTCATAGTGCCCAAGGCATTTGTGGGTTCCTTCTCCCATTCTGCATGTACTGAGTCATCAAAGAAAAGGGACTATTGGTCTATTCTTGAAGTTGGTATAGTAAAACACCATGGGATTTACTTTTTTAAATTATTATTTTAACTTTTTATTTTGAAAAATTTCAGACTCAGAACAGTCACAAAAGAATACAAAAAATTATCTTATACTATTCATCCATATTCACCAAATTTTAGCATTTACTGCCTTTTATCTAACTTAGCTTTATCATTCTCCCTACACACACACACACAACTTGAAATTTTGAGAGCCAGTTGCAAACATGATGCCCCCTTACTACTGTATTTAGTAATATATTTATATTTATTTACCTCTATATTTAGTACATTTATATTTAGCTCTGTATCGTTCCTAAAAACAAGGGGCCATTCTGCTATATATCCACAGTATAATTTTCAGCAGCATGAAATTAACACTGATACAGTGCTATTTTATAATCTATAGACCTTAGTCAAATTTCACAAGTTGTTTCAGTGAATGTCCTCTATAGCAAAGGAAAAACCCATAGCATAAAACATAGCATTTAGTTCTCAGGAGCCTTTTGTCTCCTTTAATCTGGATCCATTCCGCAGTCGTGTTGACTTTTGTGACCTTACCATTTACTGAAGAGAACAGGCCAGTTATTTGTAGGAAGTCTCTCAGTTTGTTTTTTTTGTTTTTTTTGTTTTTTTGCGGTACGCGGGCCTCTCACTGTTGTGGCCCCTCCCATTGCGGAGCACAGGCTCCGGACGCGCAGGCTCAGCGGCCATGGCTCACGGGCCCAGCCACTCCGCGCAGCATGTGGGATCTTCCCGGACCGGGGCACGAACCCGCGTCCCCTGCATCGGCAGGCGGACTCTCAACCACTGTGCCACCAGGGAAGCCCTCTCAGTTTGGTTTTATCTGATGTTTCCTCATAATTCAGGTTATGCATTTGGGGCGGGAAAGCCCTGAGAGAGGCTGGGTTCTTCCCAGAGCTTCCTGTCAGGAGGCACTGGTGCTCTCTTTGCCCTGTCACTGACGGTGATTTCTTTCATCAGTTGGTCAAGTGCTGTCCTTTAGGTTTCTCCACCGTGAAGGTTGTACTTTCCCCTTTGAATTCTATAAGTATCTGTGAGGAGACACTTTAGAACTATCTAAACGTCCTGTTTCTCATCACAATTTAGCTCACTAGTTTTAGCAGCCATTTTAGGATTCTTGCCTGAGGCATTTATTACTACTTGGTTGCCAAATGGTGATTTTTCTAGTTTTCTGTTTTTCCTTCTACATTGGAATTCTGCACCACTGAATTGCTAATGACATTCCGGAAAGACTCTGTAAAAGAGAAAATATCTGAGCTAATCTAAATCCATAGGAAATAAAAACACCCCTCTCCCCTCTCCTTAATGCCAGAGCCCAGGTATTCTGCTAAGTGGCTTATCTGTCTATATTTAACACAGTGGAAATACGCAGAGCTGTTGGAAGTTGTTCCTAAGGCCGCTTTCTATTTAAGGTAACAAATAATTCCTAATCTTCTCTGAGAACCTTCTCTCCTCAGGTTGACCCTATACTTTTTTCTCATAAAATCTTGGTCTTATTATTTTCCCTTTCCTGGCCCTCTCCCAGTAGACACACACACACACACACACACACACACACCCCCCATAAAACCTGACTCTTAAAGCTGGTGAAGTTAAATCTGTTTTCTAAACGAGACTCTACTCACCTCAAACCTCTTTCAGGGCATGATGACTGGCAAGTTGACATTCCAAAGGCGCCCTTACTCCCTTTGACTTCTAGCTCAGCACTTTCAATTACCTGCTATCTGGTCTTAAAGCTCAGACACTCAAGGTGAATCTAATTCATTTCTCTCTCACACTCTCCCATGTGAAATAAGTCACTTTGTTTTCCACAATTCCTCACTCTTAAAATGACTTTTCAAAAACAGAACCTAAAACAGACCTCTCCTCCACTAGGCTCCTGAAATACAAAACTATGTTTAAGACTCTTCCCCAGTTACTTCCTTCAGAAGATTTCTGACCTTCATCACCACTCTTCCCATCTATGAGAACCATTCTTTCCCTGGGACAATCATTCTCCTTACAGTAGATATCAGAAGACCTTAGATTATTCTAATAACTTGTTATATTTTTTTAGGGAAGCTAATTTTCACTTAACACCAAAGGAGCAATGAGCACGAATGACCTGCATCCAAGAAAACCTTCCCTCCTGGTTAATAGACGCTGTTACTTTTAATATTAAGAAACTGGATCTCTTTTGCCGTATAATATTATGACTCCTAAGTATAATGGGAACCTTTAAGGAACCATCCTCTGGTCTGAAATCAATGGCACAGTCACCCGCTTCTAGGAGGAGGAATATATTTATGATTGATCTTTTGTCATAAATCTTAAGCTAGGAATAGAAATGGTAGATCTACTAAATAAAACTGACTTTATTCCCCAGGAGCTTCTGGGGAATTAAGTTACTAGTTAGTACCGGAAATTACTATCTTTGGAGAAACTCCAATTTCTCACGAGTAACTTTGCTTTTTCTATTAGGAAATATTGAGAGATGATATATTCTTCTCTCCACTTAAAATCCTCAAGTGACAGCACTTCCTTGCTTTATCCTTGAATAGGATAAGAAACAAAAAATCTCCTCAACAACAGTTTTGGCCGCTCTGGGAACATAGATCTTTTCAGATCTTTTCTTCCGTGAAACTCACTAGTCAAAAGCCTTTCTGGTTCTAGATACATCCACTGTAACAAGCAGAGAGTCAGAGCAATGCATCACCAAACCTCTGTTAATTAATACAGTACAGTCATCACTACATATCTGCAGGGAATTGGCTCCAGGACAACCGCCCCCTCCTCCCCCACCGCCATGGGTACCAATATCCGAGGATGCTGAAGTCCCGTATGTAAAATGGAATAGTATTTGCATATAACCTACACACATCCTTCTGTATACTTTAAATCATTTCTAGATTACTTACAACACCTAATACAATATAAACGGTATGTAAGTCCTTGCCAGCATGTGGCAAATTCCAGTTTTGCTTTTTGGAACTTTATGGAATTTTTTTCCAAATATTTTTGATCCGCGGTTGGTTGACTCTGTGGATATGGAACCTGTGGATGTGAAGGGCCATATTTCCGATACTGGCTGATGAAACAAACTCAACTTCTCTCTAAATTATGTGATAATTTATCCTCGGCACGTTTGATGTGGACACTCAAGTATTTCGGCAGAACCTACCTGTAAGTTCAGATATTATAACAGATAGCAGGTCAGAAAAAGATGTGACCTATAGGAATTAAGGGTCGAATATTTTCTCTCTAGCCTTCCCTTCTGTGGTTGCAGTTTTAGAACATTCAATCACTGCTGTTGAGGGAAGGACTGCCCACATGGTATCTGGACAACACAACGCTGGGTAGAACCCATCTCCATCCAATGAGATAAAAAGGACACTGATAGGCCACAGGCATTAGGGACTTGGATTACATCTTGAAAAATATCTTAAGCCAGGTGGGGCAGTTTGAAAATCAATGAAAATAATACTTGCAGTGGAATGAAATACATCATATATTAAAATTCATGAGTTGATGATTCTTAAACAACGAGAACAATGTTTGGAGATTGGAGCCAGGGGACTCATCTTCTGAAAAATGATACATAAAGGGAAAGAATCAAACACTTAATCCTGTCTTTCCTGCATGTACTGTGCAACCAAATAGCTGATAAGAGAAAGTTCTTTACAAATAGAAGAATTACAGATAAGAATGAAGAAGGAATGATAAGATAAATAATATCAGTGTTTTGCCACTGCAAAAATAATGAGTTTAGGCAATTGTATCAATGAGTATGTAAAACTGTTAGTTGATAGGCTTATGGGGAACTTTAAGATAGTTGGATCCATCTGGCAGCACTTGAAGCCACTTATCAATCTTAACACATCCTAAAAAGCAGCAGCCCAGCATTATTTTGCCTTGCGATGCAATGCAAGAGGAAATATACAATACAACGTGTAAAACATTCTTACCAAAAAATTGAACCTGATTCTTATTAAGCCTCTAGATTTAACCGGTAGTATATAGGAAATATAGAGACCAGAGGAACATGCCAAACAACACCATATGGATGCAATCAGCAAAATCCAGAATGTAGGAAACTCAAAAGACAAACAACCCAAGTTCTTCAGCAAATAAATTACAAGAAAAAAAATTAGAGAAAGGGAACCTATAGATGAAAAGAAACCAATGAGAAGAAACCAATAGATGAAAAGAAACCAATGAGAAGTACCAAACAAATGTGAGGTGTGGATTTAAGATCCTGACTCAAAGCAACTATGTTAAAAAAAAAAAAAAAGACATGTACTAGACCACCAGAGATATTTGAACACTACACTAACTGAATATTTGAAAAAAGTCATCTTTTACTAATCCTAGAGCATTTACAGATGAAATGACATGATGTCTGTGATTTGCTTCAAAATAATCTCGTGGGCAGAAACGTGGGTAGGAGTACCTGTGAAGCAAGATTGATTGGGAGCTGGTAGTTATGATGCTGACATGGAAGTGAAGGTTCATTATAAACTTTTTATAATATATATACCTTAGGCATTAGTCATCTCAGAATCAATGTACTTTTCTTTCTCTGCTAAGTAGATCATTTTGGTAATAGAATCACTTAGGTTTGACCAATAAGTTAGCACACTTTTAATGTTCCTGAGTTTGCATGGAAATGTGCAGTAGTTTGAGGAGGGGTAGAGTAAACCCTGAAAAGACATGTATCTCCTCCAGTTAGGATATACGTTAATTCTCGTATTATCCCTCAAACCAGGGGCTGATTTTTCTTACTATCTGGCCAGGTCAGTGAGCAGCTGGTATTATACCAGCATGTAGACCAGGAGAATACAGGCTGGACTGCAGAAGACTCTTTCATGTTGACAGTGTCCTCCCCACCAGCAGCTCTAGGCCCTGAGGAGTTTCCTATAACTATTTCATATGAAATTAATGAACCTGGTCGGCAGAGTCGTCTGCTCGCAAATACAGGTAATTCCACCATGATATAGTCAGTACCTTATCTCTAATTATTAAAGTAGGGACAATTTGGAAATACATCTTTTCCTTTTTAATTGTCAATGCCAATGTATCCACCTTTGAAATAAAACTTATATGGCTATAAAAATTTGTTATTTCTTTATGTGTGCTCTTTCTCTGGGCCTCTGCTCTCTCCTCTCATATGCCTCAATAGTTGTAGTGGGGAAGGATGGCAAATTAGCCTTACAAAATTCTTATTTGTACCTCCAAATGGGGACTTCACCATGCCCATGACTGAAAACTGTTGATGGAAAATGAAAATAACAAATAGGGCAAGTTCTTAAAAGGAAAGGGGTATTGAAAGCTGCACCTGTTTCCATGGCAAGAGAAAGTGCGGTAGTAGGTAAGTTAGGAGGTGAACACGTTATAAGTGAACCTCAAGGTTTTAAAACTCTCTTACGTGAAATGTTGACTTAACAGTGTGGGCGTGTGTATTTAAAATTTACTTTTTTTGTATGCTTTGGGTGGCAGTGCTAATTCAGATACCAAGGTGTTGTGAATTATCCACTAGGACAGGCAAATCTGAGGGAGAAAAAGTCTTACAGCTGTCATTTGAAAATTCTAACGAGATGTCACTTTGGTCTTTACGTTTGTTTTTAACAGGAGCTGTTGTCAAGGAAGGAGACAAAGTTCTCATCGGCCAATCTAAGTCGGATGCTTCCAACCTCTTACTTAAATTGCCCAAACCTCAGTGTTCTTCATATGAAACTTGGTTCCAAGTTACATCTCTTCCTCACCGTGGAACTATTATGGTTGGAGAGAGGAATATTACCAAAAGCAAACCCAGTTTCTCTCAGTATGTAATTAATAAACTTGGAATCACATACCTTCACGATGACTCTGAATCACTAGCTGACAATTTTACCTTCGCCGTTTGGCCCAACCAAAAGAGCAAGTCCACCACTAAGCCAGAGGCTGACTTTCTTGAAGAGATGTTTCATATCACCATCACTCCTATAAATGACAAGGCACAAGAATTAAGGACAAAAGGGCTTCGGTTGAAAGTTCTGCAGGGCAATAGGTTGGTTTTAGGACCTGAAAACCTAAAAGTGGAAGATCCAGACAGTCCTCCAGAGGAGATCAGATATATGATCATCCATAAACCTAATAATGGCTTTTTGGCAATGGCTCACCGTCCACACATACCTGTTCAGCATTTCACACAAGCCCACATTGATAACTCTCAGGTGTGGTTTATACGAGATGGAAGCCCATTCTCTGGAGTTTTACTTCAGTGTGACCGATTCCCAACACCGCCCACTCTACAAGCTCTTCCACCTGGATGTCATCCCCATCTCCATCACCCTCGTGAACCTCACTGACCTACTTCTCCCACAAGGCCAGACAACCGTTCCCATCACCAGTGCTCACCTGTCAGCAGTGACCAATGGGAAGAGCCCCCAAATCACGTACAAGATAACACGGCCCCTCCAACATGGGTATCTGCTCGTCGAAAACCAGGTGGTCATCAGCTTTGGACAGGAGGATCTGAATTCAGGAAAGCTCTCTTACCACATGACACACCTCACTGCCTCCGAGGACCAGCTACGGTTCTCGCTGTTTACATCAGGACAAACACTGCGCAGCAGGGTGCAGCCTTTACTGCGGGTTATGTCAGATCTGACAGTTGCCAACAGAGTGGCCCATCAGCTGAGAAGAAAGGACCTTGATGCTACTGAGCTTGCTAACAGGACTAACAGTGATCCCAAATCTGAAGTGACAGAACTCCCCGTCCATGGCAGACTCGTACGAAGAGTGGCCCGGGGCACCGCAATGGAAGACACGACTCTGTTCACTCAGAAGGATGTTGACCAAGGACTGTTGATGCTTGAGCCACACGCCAGTCTAACCGGCACCGATAGGCTGAATGACTCCTTCACGTTCCTGCTCAGGGCAGCCCACGTACAGCCAGTGACAGGTTGTCTCCCCTTCACCATAGTGCCGCCTGACCCCTTTCTTTTGCAGACCTTTACCCCTGATGTTTCTTTACTAGTCACTGCAGATAAACTTGTGACTTCAGGTGTCTCTCAGGAAAAGCTTGTGGTTTCCTCAGGACCTACAGCACAGACGGGAACTCTGGGGAAGCTGACCCAGACCAGATGGCAGGAAGCAGATCCCTGGGGACGACACAGCGGTGAAGAGCCCACTCTGGATGTCAAGGCCTCTCCCACCAGAGTCATTTGGCCACCAGATGCCACCAAAGCCAGCCCTGGGCACCCACCCAGCCCAGGGAGGGCAGCCTCCTTCTGATAATCATGCCATTGGCAGAAAAATCTCCAGTCATTGAGCCAGTGGAAAAATGTGCTCCTTGGGAGACGTGTGTGAATCTGGATCCTGACGTGGTCAAGCTCTGCCGCAAACCAACCCAACATTGAAGCACAACCATACTGGGTGTAGACCGAGGGTGCTTGTTCCTTACTGACCACCTGCTGCGTGTCAGGTACTGGGATATAAAGACAAAGAAATGCTGGTTGGATCAACTGAGAAAAGCCCAGCCCTGCCATCCCTTGGTGTTCTGTTGTAGCTCCATGGTTAGGTGTTGGCAGGTGTTTACTGTAACTTTTATACAACACTCATGTTATGGGCTGTCCACAATGAGCTTTGTGTACCCTCTTCTGGACCTGATGCTCTGAGGGTACGTAAGATTTTGCCACTATTTAAACCCTTTACCACGGTGTGACAGAACATGCTGGCCTGACTGCAGATTAACATGGGAGCTAGAGTTAGTGGAGGAAGGCTTTGACTGTTTTTCACTGAGGATTCACTCGGAGTGATTCAACGAGGAAGTACAAGAGCTGCTTCTGCAAGTAGGAGAGGTATGTGTCATATCAGTGAGTTTGTTTCTAGTGTTCTTCTGTAACGACTTTTCTCCCTTGGAGTCTCTAGCTTTGACTTCTTAATGCAAGAAATGCCTTGGTGCTCCAGATAGTACGACAGTCTGGCCCCCTTTGCAAGTATTCATTGAATACATTGAGTTTCATCAAGAGGCTGTGTCTATTCTGATTTGTAACGTCAAGCCTATAGTACAAATATTATTTGAAGCCCTAAAGGATAGGTTTAATGCTATTGTGATACCTCAATTTGGCTTCACTTTATAATGAACTGAAATAATGGCAAATTTGTATTTGACTTGTCTAGTTGAGCCTACCATTGGCCGACTCAGCTTCAGTTTCTGTAATTGTAAAATGGTGACATCAGTACTTCTATTAGTTAGGAATGCTTTGGGTAGCAAATCACAAGACATCTGCCACGAGTGGGGTTTAGGTTGCAGATTGGCAAACTTGCTCTGTGCAGGACCATATAGTAAAAATATTTTAGGTTTTGTGGGACACATATGGTTACTTTTTAAAAATTTTTTAACAACCTTTCAAAAATGTAAAAACAATTCTTATTTCCTGAATGTGACCCACAGACTATAGTTTGCCAATCATTGGTTTAGCTAAGTAATAAAAGTGTTCAATTATTTCTACAAACAAGCAGCCTGAGGTGGACATTCCAAGGCTGGTTCAACAGTTCAAAGATGTCGTTGAGAACTGAAGCCGTTTTGTTCTTTCTGCCCTACCTTCCTCAAGCTATTGGCATTTCATCCTTTTGTTTAGCTCCTTGTGATTGTGAGATGGCTGCGGAAGCTCCAAGCAATACAGTCCCACTCAAAGGCAGAAATCCTAGTGGGGGAAAAGGAGAGGCTTTTCCTTAGACAGGATCTTATTTATTATTATTTATTAATATTTTTTAAAGTCTTGAGGCCTTCCCAAATATTTCCCCCACTTTTTCATCTCATTGTCTAGAACTGAGCAACATGATTCCCATCCTTTGACCAACCATTGGCAAAGGGAAATGGGATTCACGTGACTGACATCTCTTCTGGGGCTGGGAGAGGATTCTGCCAGGTCAGAGATCAATGAATCAGCCCACCATGTAATTAGGGAAGGCTGGGAAATGGCAATTAGATAGGCAATGTGTAGGATCTACTCTTCAAGTGTTGAAATACTTGGGAAATTATTTAATCTTTCAAATTGGCATCTACTTTAATATCTCCTTTTCATATTTTAATGATTTTCTTAAAGCCAGTGTTTCTAGCGTGGGGGGAGGAACTTCCCCCTAAGGGGCATTTGGCAATGTCAGGAGACATTTTTGGATTTCGCAGCTGGTGCTGCTGGCATCTAATGAGGACAGGCCAAGGATGCTGCTAAATATCTGTACAAGACAGCCCCCATGGCAAAGAATTACATGGCCCCAAATGTCAATAATGCTAAGGTTGAGAAACTCTCGTTAAAGCCATGATGTAGAGTTTTCTTGTATACCCAGTGAAGGATTAATAAACCCATTACCACGTCTAGGCAAAAAATTGTATTCTAAAAACAGAATGGAAGGGTGAACATTCCGTAGTATGTTTGAAATTGTTATTGGCTAATGGTAAACATGAACATTTTTTAGAGAATGTATTAAAAATCAAACAAAACTTGAACAGACTCGTTTCTTTATATTCCTTGCCTAAGGAAAAATATTTGCCTTGTGTTAACAGGTGGAGCACATCAGGAGAAAAAGAAAAAAAGGGGGGTAAGATATTTACAAAGGTAAAGATGAGGTCAAAGTGTCCCCAAAATTCTGATGCCCCTGATGTGTTCCATATGGAAAAGGGTTTTTTTTCACCTTCTCCCTTTCTGCTCTTCTAGGTTGCTTTTCTCTCCCAACCCAATTTTAACTGTTCTTTGTGGAAACAGATTTCACAGTCTACAGAATAAATGGAAGCATAGCCTATGTGGGCCTAGAGACAACTACCCTTGTCTTAGATCCTCGGATGTAATGCCACAGACAACTGTTGCCACCATCCCTGGCCATGGACAACTGTTGCTGAAGAAGACTTCTCTACTCCTGTTCCAAAAGTGATTCCCTCCTGCATTTCTGGATTCCTCAATTTTATGTACCCCCCTCAAGTGTTTTTTTGTATTTGATCCCTTTAGAAAGGAGGAGGAATGAGAGTCTTAACCCAAGGTTGGCTTGATCACTGTGCAACTCAGAATTGTTCTTAGGCCTGTGCTAAGCAGTTGGGCACTCAGAAGAAGCAGAATGGCGGTGCTTGAGCTTATACACAGAGAGAGAAGGCTGCGGAGCATCTCTGCATCTGGTAAGTGGGACTTTGCTCTCCCTTGACTGGGCAAGGAGAATACCTGTTCTTTGCGGAAGAGCCAGACATACTTGTCTCTGTGACCATGTTGGCCTCTTCCTTGCTTCAGCCATAAAATCTCTGGAGCTAGGACTACCAGCCTGGCCAAACAAAAAAGTCTGATTTCCTTCCTCTTTTTCCTGTTAAATCTGCAACTCCAGGCCAATAAATTTGGTGTCCATATTGGAATGAGACACACATAAGTGCTTTAAAATGATAATTCACATTGTTTATGAGTGTGCCTGCTACAGCAAGAACATCAGCGTGAGACCCAGATGCCAAGAATCACTCATTAATCATGTAATTCTTATGCAGCTTGGGCAGATTTCTTCCAGAGGATCTGGGATAGTCTACCGGTTTGCATATGCGTTCAATTTAAAAGGCAACAATGCCTATCATTTGGTGCTGGCTCAAATAAAACATGAAATAAAACATTTTGGCAAAGGCTTGTTTAGTGTTGGAAATTGAAAATCAGTCCGAAATGGTTTCTCCCATATGTAGAGCTGTAACTGCATAGTCTCAATTCTGAATTCATAATGAATTCAGTGCTTCTTAACAAATGACCGGTGATTTAATAAGTGGATACTAAGGGGTACTATCAGAAGAGTAGCTGATTTTGCCTAAGAGAAGGTATACTTTGGGGTGGGCTCGGAGTGGAGGGTCTAATGTTTTTCCATATCTGGAGGCTTTGGCAGATTCTAACCTTTCAGAGATCCTGCTCAGACACTTGGGGGTGCTTCCTTAGAGTCGTGCATTAATTAGGTAAAATCGAGATGACACAGAAGCTGTTCTTCAGATTTCTGAGGCTGAAGTGGACACATCTGGAGAGTGGGTGGTAGGTAATGGGACGTAATGGAATATATCAGATGACATTCCCTGCATTTGGGGATGGGGCTACACTATACACCTCCTGCATCTTTCAGAGGTGTTGTAATTAATAATGAGGTTTGGTTTGGACCTGCGTAGGGAGAGATGTGGGAATAAAAGTGGGCATGGAGCCCACTGTGTGGCATGCTGAACGCTGGAGACTTTGCTAGCCTGCTCAGGAACACCACTAGCTGTTTCATGGGGACCTGGAAGAGGCTGCCTTCTCGCAGTGATCTGCAAACATTTATTATTCACCTACTGTATGTGAGATGCTAGATAGTTGATACTGCTTCTAGATATTGAAGATGCAAGATTTTGTCCTGAAGGGAGCTCTTTGGTCTGTTTCCTCTATTGGCTCCTCCAGAATCACACAAGGAATGCCAGGAGAAAAGAGGGTACAGAAAGAGGACAAAGGGAGACAGAGGTTAGGAAAGGGCTTTGTGTTTTTACTTGAAGCACTCTTAGGTAAATGCTGCCTACCCAGTGGTGCAGCAAGAATCAGGAAGCTCACTGGCCCATCGACCTCCACACTTCTCAGCCCGACCTTGTATATTCTCACAGACCTAGTGACATGGCAGTGTGGTTAAACAATAGACTCTGGGTCTGTTTTGGATCCTGACCCTCTGCTCCCAAGCAGTGTAACTTTGAGTAACTTATTCAGTCTCTCTGAACTTTAGTTTCCTCAGCCAAAAAGTGGGGATAATATTAGCACCTGTCTCTTTGGGTTTTGTTAGGATTTAGTGATACAATCCCTTGATGTTAATATCATCATCATCATATGTGTACAGTATTTTCAATGCATCAGGCACTATACAAAGTGCTACAGAGGCATTTTCTTACCTAGGGTTTTAATGCATTTTAAAAGAATTAACACATTAAGTCGCTTGAGTAAACCAGAGGCTCATATTTTTAAGAAGAGGAGCTTCCCAAATGCTCATACTCTACCTACAGGCAGGGCTTTCCCCTTCACCCTTACGCAGAGCCTTGGCAAGAAAATGGATGAAGGAAATAGCACGCCAGGAACACTCACAAGGGGCAGACTTGAGCTTGGAGGTATCGATGGTTCTCTATCTTGTAGGGGGTGCTGAGCTGCTGATAAAATACCCGCACTCTTCTCTGCCCATCCAAGTGGCCTCCGATCCCTACATCAACCAGCCTCTTGATTTTGAACACCTACCTCCTCTTCTTCCTCCCAACCCAGTATCTTCAGACATTCATGAGCCAGTAATTTTCAAGTCCAAAATTGGCAAAGGACCGACACTGAAAAAAAAAATTAATATCCTTCCTTGGCAGAAAAAAAAAAAGTACTGCTTACGATCACCATGATTTCTAAGGTAAGGAAGGAATCTTATAATAAAGAAACTTATGGAAAAAATAAGCAGCTTTATGAAAAATTCTCTCCTTTTTCCAGACTTGACCTTGGCCTGGAAAAACCTTAGCACACACCAGCAGGGTCAGGAACCCCCCTGCCTTGCCTATGGATGTGTGGTCAGAGCTGAAGGAGAGGCAAAGAAGAGGGAACTCAGCCCCTCAATGTCAATGTGTCTTATGGAGATGTAGTCAGGAGTACATGGTGTGTGTGTGTGTGTGTGTGTGTGTGTGTGTGTGTGTGTGTGTGTGTAGGAGTGAGGGTGAGGGTAATTTGCTACTTCAGAGTCCACACGAGGCCAGCTTCATGGCCATGTACAGCCAGTGCAGTCACATAGGGTCCCCTCTCAGAAGGACCCTGGGCTTGGCGTATGCTCTGCTGTCACCACCTGGAAATTCTCATAATTTTGGAACAAACACCCCACATTTTCATGTTTCATTGGACCCTGAAAATTCTGTACCTGATTCTGAGACCTCACAGAACTTAGTTGTTAGTTGCATCAGACACCTCTTAAGCATTGTTTCAAATTCTCTGAAATTGGCTTCCTCCTCTAACTATGGCCGAGGCTACCAGTTCCAGGTGTGTTCACAGCTATAAATGAGTGTATGGTGTGCCTTGTGCCTTCTACCCTGGGTCCCTCTGTCTTCACAGCATGCCTGTGGGAACTTTTGGTTGCACACCCTGGAAGTAGGGAGAGTTAACTCCCCACAAAACAGCCCTTGGCCAGTGGCAAAGTGGAGCTGACAAATAAATACTTCCCCCTTTCATCCCATGGGTAAACAGTTGTAAAATGCATTCTGTGAGGCTTCTCAGAGAGTCCAGAAGATTGAGCATAAAAACATTGGTATGGACACTTCCAGTCCTATTTATTATCCCTGTCTATCTCACAGAGGAGCCTTTGCTTTGGAGGAAACCTAGGCTAAAATAACAGTTCACATTCTCCTAGTATTGTGTGCTCCAGGACTATGGACCCTGGGGCTCTTGGTTTTTGCATGAGCCTTAGGCACACAGTTACCCTCTGGATTACTTGCCTCTAGGGACCACTCCTTGCAGGACCCTTTATCGGCAGCAGCTCAGGTCTGCAGGTGGGAGCCAGGAGGCCTTGTGCTGGTGGGAGCCTTGGCCATTTTGGCATCATGCTGAGAAACTAGGCTTTTCCCAAACCACCTTCTAGTTGAAAATCCCTTTACTCTTAATTACAGTTAGTCTGCCGGTCATGTTAGGTCCCAGAAACAATAACTTGTTCACCACAACTTTTAGCAAGTCCCAGATTTAATGCGTTTTGTAATATTTTAAAAAGACTCCTCTGCATTTCATCTCAGCATTGCTTGTATTTTTGCATAGCAAAGACTACATCAGCACTTTAAAAAAAATTACAGCTTTATTGAGATATTATTTACATACCATACAATTCATTCAAAGCATATAGTTCAATAGTATATTCACAGAGCTGTACAGCCATCACTATGCTCAATTTTAGAATATTTTCATCACCTCAAAAAGAAGCCCTGGGGGCTTCCCTGGTGGTGCAGTGGTTAAGAATCTGCCTGCCAATGCAGGGGACATGGGTTAGAGCCCTGGTTCAGGAAGATCCCACATGCCGCGGAGCAATTAAGCCTGTGTGCCACAACTGCTGAGCCTGCGCTGTAGAGCCCGCGAGCCACAACTACTGAGCCTGTGTGCCACAACTACTGGAGCCCACGCACCTAGAGCCCGTGCTCTGCAACAAGAGAAGCCACTGCAATGAGAAGCCCACGTACCGCAACAAAGAATAGCCCCCACTCGCTGCAACTAGAGGAAGCCCGTGTGCAGCAACGAAGACCCAAAGCAGCCAAAAATAAATAAATAAATAAAAATTTAAAAAAAAGAGAAGCCCTGTACCCGTTGGCAGTCACTCTTCATTTACCCCCAAGTCTCTCAGTCCTAAGCAACTACTAATATACTTTCTGTCTCTATGGATTTGCCTATTCTGGACAGTTCATATAGATAGAATCATATAATACTTGGTCTTTTGAGACTGGCTTCTTTCACTTAGCATAATATTTGCAAGGGTCATCATGTTGTAGCAAGTATCAGTTCCTTTTTGTGGCTGTATAATGTTTCACTGTATGGATATACCACATGTATTTATCCATGCATCAGCTAATGGACATTTAGGTCGTTTCCATGTTTTTTGGCTATTGGTGAAAAATGATACTATGAATATTCATGAACCCGTTTTTGTGTGGCTATATGTTTTCATTTCTCTTGGATATATACCTAGAAGTGGAATTGCTGGGTAATATGGTAATTCTATGTTTAACCTTCTGGGAAACTGCCAGACTGTTTTCCAAAGTGGCTGCCACATTTTACATTCTCACTAGCAATGTGTGAGGGTTCCAATTTTTCTACATCCTCAGCAACACTTATTATTTGTCCTTTTAATTTTAGCCATCCTAGTGGGTACGAAGTGGTATCTCATTGTGTTTTTTGATTGTTTGTTTGTTTGTTGTTTTTGACTGCCATGTGGCTTGCAGGATCTTAGTTCACTGACCAGTGATCAAACCTGGGCCCAGGCCCTGGCAGTGAAAGCACCGAGTACTAACCACTGGACTGCCAGGGAGTTCCCTCATTGTGATTTTGATCTGCATTTCCCTGATGACTAATGATGTTGAACATCTTTCCATTTACTCATTGGTCATTTGTATATCTTCTTTAGAGAAATGTCTATTCAGATCCTTTGTTAATTGCATTATTTGTCTTTTTATTCTTGAGTTATAAGAGATATTTATATATTATGGATAGTAATCCTTATCAGATATGTGATATACAAAATTTTTCTCCCATTCTGTGGATTGTCTTTTTACTTCCTTGATGATGTGCTATGAAACACAAAGGTTTTAATTTTGATGATGTCTAATTTATCTATTTTTTCTTTTGTCACTTGTACCTCTGATGCAGTATCTAAGAAAATATGTCCTAATCCAAAATCATGAACATTAATGCCTCTGCTTTTTTGTAAGAGTTTTATAGTTTTGGGTCTTAAAATTAGATCTTTGACTCCTTTTGAGTTCATTTTTATACATGGTGTATATGGTGTGAAGTAGAGTTCCAACTTCATTCTACAGCATGTAGATATGTATTTGTCTTAGTACCATTTGTTGAAGAGACTATTATCTCCCCATTTAATTGTCTTTGCTCCCTTGTCAAAAATGAGTTGGACATAAGAGGTTATTTCCGTACTCTCCGTTTTAACTTATTGATATTTATATCTATCCTTATGCCAGTGCCATCGTGTCTTGATTACTATAGTTTTGTAGTAAGTTTTGAAATTGGGAAGTGAGTTCTCCAAGTTTACCCTTCTTTTTCAAGATTGGTTTGCCTACAGATAACATACAAGGGAATCACTGTAAGGTTAACAGCTGATCTTTCCGCAGAAACTCTACAGGCCAGAAGGCAGTGGCAAGATATTTTTAAAGTGATGAAAAGGAAAACCTACAACCAACATTACTCTGCCCAGCAAGGATCTCATTCAGATTTGATGGAGAAATCAAAAGCTTTACAGACAAGCAGAACTTAAGAGAATTCAGCACCACCAAACCAGCTTTACAACAAATGCTAAAGGAACTTCTCTAATTGGGAAACACAAGAGAAGGAAAAGACTTACAAAAACAAACCCAAAACAATTAAGAAAATGGTAATAGGAACGTACGTATCAATAATTACCTTAAATGTAAATCGATTAAATGTCCCAACCAAAAGACACAGACTGGCTGAAGGGATACAGAAACAAGAGCCATACATATGCTGTCTACAAGAGACCCACTTCAGACATAGGGACACATACAGACTGAAAGTGAAGGGATGGAAAAAGACATTCAATGCAAATGGAAATCAAAAGAAATCTGGAGTAACAATACTCATATCAGGCAAAATAGACTTTAAAATAAAGATTATTATTAGACTTTAAAATAAAGAGACAAAGAAGGACACTATATAATGATCAAGGGCTCAATCCAAGAAGAAGATATAACAATTGTAAATATGTATGTACCCAACATAGGAGCACCTCATTATATAAGGCAAATACTAACAGCCATAAAAGGGAAAATCAACAGTAATACAATAATAGTAGACAACTATAACACCCCCACTTATATGGACAGATCATCCAAACAAAATAAATAAGAAAACAAGCTTTAAATGACACATTAGACCAGATGAACTTAATTGATATTTATGGGACATTTCACCCCAAAACAACAGAATACACTTTCTTCTCAAGAACACACGGAAGATTCTCCAGGATAGATCACATCTTGGGTCACAAATCAAGCCTTCATAAATTTAAGAAAATTTAAATCATATCAAGCATCTTTTCCAACCACAACACTATGAGACTAGATATCAATTACGGAAAAAAATTGTAAAAAATACGAACACATGGAGGTTAAACAATACACTACAAAACGACCAAGAGATAACTGAGGAAATCAAAGAGGAAATCAAATAATACCTAGAAACAAATGACAATGAAAACACGATGACCCAAAACCTATGGGATGCAGCAAAAGCAGTTCTAAGAGGGAAGTATATAGCAATACAACCCTACCTCAAGTAACAAGAAAAATCTCAAATAAACAACCCAACCTTACACCTAAAACAAAGAAAGAAGAACAAAAAAACCCCAAAGTTAGCAGAAGGAAAGAAATCATAACGATCAGATCAGAAATAAATGAAAAAGAAACAAAGAAAACAATAACAAAGATCAATAAAAATAAAAGTTGGTTCTTTGAGAAGATAAACAAAATTGATAAACCATTACCCAGACTCATCATGGAAAAATGGGAGAAGACTCAAATCAACAGAATTAGAAATGAAAAAGGAGAAGTAACAACTGACACTGCAGAAATACAAAGGATCATGCTGGGCATATACAAGCAACTGTATGCCAATAAAATGGACAACCTGGAAGAAATGGACAAATTCTTAGAAAAGTACAACCTCCCAAGACTGAACCAGGAAGAAATAGAAAACATGAACAGACCAAACACAAGCACTGAAATTGAAACTGTGATTAAAAATCTTCCAACAAAAAAATGCCCAAGGGGCTTCCCTGGTGGCGCAGTGGTTGAGAGTCCGCCTGCCAATGCAGGGGACACGGGTTCGTGCCCCGGTCCGGGAAGATCCCACGTGCCGCGGAGCAGCTGTGCCCGTGAGCCATGGCTGCTGGGCCTGCAAGTCCGGAGCCTGTGCTCCGCAACGGGAGAGGCCACAACAGTGAGAGGCCCGCATACCGCAAAAAAAAAAAAAAAAAAAAAAAAAAAAAAAAAAAAAAATGCCCAGGGCCAGATGGCTTCACAGGTGAATTCTAGCAAACATTTAGAGAAGAGCTAACACCTATCCTTCTAAACTCTTCCAAAATATAGCAGAGGGAGGAACACTCCCAAACTCATTCTATGAAGCGACAATCACCCTGATACCAAAACCAGACAAAGATGTCACAAAAAAAGAAAATTACAGGCCAATATCACTGATGAGCAGAGATGCAAAAATCCTCTACAAAATACTAGCAAACAGAATCCAACAGCACATTAAAAGGATCATACACCATGATCAAGTGGGGTTTATCCCAGGAATGCAAGGATTCTTCAATATATGTAATCAATATGATACACCATATTAAGAAACTGAAGGATAAAAAGCATGTGATCATCTCAATAGATGCAGAAAAAGCTTTTGACAAAATTCAACACCCATTTATGATAAAAATCCTCCAGAAACTAGGCATAGAGGGAATTTACTTCAACATAATAAATGCCATAGATGACAAACCCACAGACAACATCATTCTCAATGGTGAAAAACTGAAACTATTTCCTCTCAGATCAGGAACAAGACAAGGGTGCCCACTCTCATGACTATTATTCAACATAGTTTTGGATGTTTTAGCCACGGCAATCAGAGAAGAAAAAGAAATAAAAGGAATACAAATCAGAAAAGAAGAAGTAAAACTGTCACTGTTTGCAGATGACATGATTCTATACATAGAAAATCCTAAAGATGCCACCAGAAAACTACTAGAGCTAATCAATGAATTTGGTAAAGTAGCAGGATAAAAAATTAATGCACAGAAATCTCTTACATTCCTATACACTAACAATGAAAAATCAGAAAGAGAAATTAAGGAAACACTCTCATTTACCTTTGCAACTGAAAGAAGAAAATACCTAGGAATAAGCTTACCTAAGGAGGCAAAGGACCTGTATGCAGAAAACTATAAGACACTGATGAAAGAAATCAAAGATGATACAAACAAATTGAAAGATATACCATGTTCTTGGACTGGAAGAATCAACATTGTGAAAATGACTACTACGCAAAGCAATCTACAGATTCAATGCAATCCCTATCAAATTACCAATGGCATTTTTCACAGAACTGGAACAAACAATTTTACAATTTGTATGGACACAAAAGACCCCGAATAGCCAAAGCAATCCTGAGAAAGAATAATGGAGCTGGAGGAATCAGGCTCCCTTACTTCAGACTATACTACAAAGCTACAGTAATCAAGACAGTATGGTACTGGCACAAAAACAGAAATATAGATAAATGGAACAGGATCAAAAGCCCAGAGATAAACCCACACACATATGGTCACCCTCTCTTTGACAAAGGAGGTAATAATATACAATGGCAGCCTTTTCAATAAGTGGTGCTGGGAAAACTGGACAGCTACATGTAAAAGAATGAAATTAGAACACTTCCTAACACGATACACAAAAATAAACTCAAAATGGATTAAAAACCTAAATGTAAGGTCTGACACTATAAATGTCTTAGATGAAAACACAGGCACAGCACTATATGACATAAATGACAGCAAGATCTTTTTTGACCCACCTCCTAGAGTAATGGAAATAAAATCAAAAATAAACAAATGGGACCCAATGAAACTTAAAAGCTTTTGCACAGCCAAGGAAACCATAAACAAGATGAAAGGACAACCCTCAGAATGGGAGAAAATATTTGCAAATGAAGCAACTGACAAAAGATTAATCTCCAAAATATACGAGCAGCTCATGCAGCTCAATATCAAAAAACAAACAACCTAATCCAAAAATGGGCAGAAGACCTAAATAGACATTTCTCCAAAGAAGACATACAGATTGCCAACAAACACATGAAAGGATGCTCAACATCACTAATCATTAGAGGAATGCAAATCAAAACCACAATGAGGTATCACCTCACACCGATCAGAATGGCCATCACCTAAAAATCTACAAACAATAAATGCTGGTGAGGGTGTGGAGAAAAGGAACCCTCCTGCACTGTTGGTGGGAATGTAAATTGATATAGCCACTATGGAGAACAGTATGGAGGTTCCTTAAAAAACTAAAAATAGAACTACCATATGACCCAGCAATCCCACTACTGGGCATATATCCTGAGAAACCATAATTAAAAAAATACATGTACCACAATGTTCATTGCAGCACTATTTTCAATAGCCAGGACATGGAAGCAACCTAAATGTCCATCGACAGATGAAAGGATAAAGAAAAGTGGCACATATATACAATGGAATATTACTCAGCCATAAAAAGGAAAGAAATTAAGTTATTTGTAGTGAGGTGGATGGAGCTAGAGTCTGTCATACAGAGTGAAGTAAGTCAGAAAGAGAAAACAAATACCATATTCTAATGTACATATATGGAATCTAAAAAAACTGTACTGATGAATCTAGTTGCAGGGCAGGAATAAAGATGCAGATGTAGAGAACGGACTTGAGGACACAGGGAATGAAGCAGGGGAAGCTGGGACAAAGTGAGAGAGTAGTATGCACATATATACATTACCAAATGCAAAATGGATGGCTAGTGGGAAGCTGTTGCATAGCACAGGGAGATCAGCTCGAAGCTTTGTGATGACCTAGAAGGGTGGGATAGGGTGGGTGGGAGGGAGGCTCAAGAGGGAGGAGATGGGGATATATGTATACCTATAGCTGATTCACTTTGTTGTACAGCAGAAACTAACACAACACTGTAAATCAATTATACTCCAATAAAGATATTTATAAAAAGAAAAAGATTGGTTTGCCTATTTTGGGCTTCTTTAATTTTCATATGAACTTCAAAATCAGCTTGTCAATTTCTGCAAAGAATGCAGCAAAGATTTTGATAGAGATCTCATTGAATCTGTAGATAAATTTGGGGACTATTACGTCTTAACAAGTCTTCTGATCCATGAACATAGGATGTCTTTCCACTTATTTAGGTCTTTTAAAATTTCTTCCAACAATGTTTTGTTGTTTTCAACCTAGAAGTCTTGTACTTCCTTGGTTCAATTTATTCCTAAGTATTTTATTCTTTGTTAAGCTATTGTAAATGAAATTGTTTTCTTCATTTTTGTTTCTTAATTTTGTAATGTACAGAAATACAACTGATTTTTGTATGTTGATTTTGTAACCTGCAACTTTGTTGAAATCTTTTAATTTTAATTGTTTCTCAATGGCTTCCTTAGGATTTTCTACATAAGACATTATTTCACTTTCAAATGCAGATGATTTTACTTTTCCAATCTATTTTCCTTTTATTTCATCTTCCTGCCATTTACCCTTACTATAACTTCCAGTACAATGTTGAATATGAGTAGTGAGAGTGGATTTCCTTGACTTGTTCTTGATCTTAGGGAGAAAGTTTCACTCTCTTGCCATTAAGTATATTGCTAGCTTTAGGGTTTTTGTAGGTGCCCTTTATCAGGTTGAGGAAGCCTCCTTCTATTCCTAGTTTGTTGAATGTTTTTATTATGAAGGGATATTGAGTTTTGTCAGATGTTTTCCTGTATCTATTGAGATGATCATGTGATTTTTGTCCTTTATTCTATTGATATAGTGTATTACATTAATTGATTTTTAGATATTTAACCAACCAATCCCACTTGGTCATGGTATATAATCCTTTATATATATAATCCTATATATATATATATATATATATATATATTTCTGTGTTTATTTTGTCAGTATTTTGGAGGATTTTTGCATTCTATTGGTATTAGTACTCTCACTATAAGCCTCTCATTTCAGGGCCATGAGCTCAAAAAGAAGAATGTGTATTGAATAGACATCAAACAATTTTTATCTAGGAAGGTTTGTTTTATTGTGAAATAAAAATAGAATGTATTTGGGCATTTAAAATGTTAGAGTCTGTAAGGGAGAAGCTGAAATATTTGTCTTGCTTTAGTGCACAGATCACATTTGGAAAGGTAACTGTTATTTGAGTAGACCTCTGGGACAGGAGTAACCACCAGAACAATGCTGGAGAAGTTGACCATATACCGTTCTACACTAGAGGGCTGTGTCTGCTGCTGCCCCTTCCCCAGCTCACCCCACATGATTGTTGAAGGTTAGGATGTTCTAGCAAGCTGGGAGAACCAGGAGGAAGGCAACCTTTGTTTGCTTTGAGGATGGATTCAAGATCACAGGATACTAAAATGGAACATTCAGTTGAAACACCAAGACAATCAATATCACAGTTCAAAGTAAGGGGTTTCACCGCAATAAAATCTTTTCAAAAGAAGTGATAGGAAACAGGCTAGATGACTCTTAATCTCTTCCTTGGCATTTTGGGTGGAAAATAGTCAGAAGTTGGAAATGGGTGAAGAAGAATTTGAGAGAAAGCTGTTCTTTTGCCATGAGTTCTACACAACCTTTGCCTTCAAAGGAAGATCTAGGAGTATCTGAACTTTCAAGCTTATGGAAAGGAGCTTCAAGGGATCTACTTAGAGAGCTTAATATATGTCTCCTGCATCTGAGGAGCACAGAATAATCTAAAGGGTGAGAGAGAGACCTACTAGTTGCCTTCATGGTTGGTTAAAAGGAGAGGTACAAGATTTCCAGAGATGTCAGGCCATTGAGTGAGTACAGATAGTCCCGGACTTATCATAGTTTGACTTATGAGTTTTAGACTTGATAATGGTGCAAAAGTGATACTCATTCAGTAGAAACCATACTTCTGATTTTGAATTTTGATCTTTTCCCAGGTCAGCAATATGTGGTACATATTCCCTCATGATACTGGGCAGTGGCAGCGAGCTGCAGCTCCCAGTTGGCCATGTGATCACAAGGGTAAACAACCAATACGCATATAACCATCCTGTACCCATACAACCATTCTGCTTTTCACTTGCAGTACAGTATTCAATAAATTACATGATTTCAACACTTTAATATAAGATAGGCTTCGTGTTAGGTGATTTTGTCCAAATGCAGGCTAACGTAAGTGTTCTGAGCACATTTAAGGTAAGCTAGGTTAAGCTATGATGTTCCATAGGTTAAATGCATTTTCGACTTACAATATTTTCAACTTATAATGGATTTATCAGGATGTAACCCCATCATAAGTCACGGAAGATTGGCACATGAGTGTTTCTTGTGGACCAGATGTGGATCCAGAGAGCAAGCTAGCATGTGGTTATCTTGTTTGAGACAGTGGTGTAGAGAGGCATGGAGACCTAAGACCTGAGTGGAGGGAAACTGGATTTCTAGGGAATGAGGAGAAAAGGAAGTGACCAGTCAGAAAAGAGTTGCATTTGCCCTCCAAGAAATTGCAGATGAGAAACCTCTAAGATCTCCGAAGAACCATGTCACAGCCCGTGAAAAAAGTCAACTTTAAACATGTGGGGAAATAAGATCACAACTTCTAAACTTTATGACAGTACCAGGGAAGTAGAAACTTTTCTGCTCCCCTGGCCTACTCACCCTGACTGTACTTCAGCTCTTGAGGTGTTGAAACCATAAAAGCCAGAGGAAGGACAGATATGAGAGAAGACAGACCCTTTCCTTCCTTGACTTCAGACCCAAACTGTAGGAGGGGGAGAAGCCACAACTTAAAAGCAGATTTGAAATTTTGACTATTCCATAAGGCTAGACATTTTAATGCTAATCTGAAATTGTGATTTACGACTTGAAGTGACCCTACAGTTGTGTGTATTACTCAAGAGTGGCCAGAAAATTCTTGAAGACTTCTCCTACCCTGGGCGTAAAACTCAGCAGACATGGCCCCTCAGAGCTGACAGTGGGGGGACTGTGGAAGACAAACATGAAGTTGTTTTCTGCTGACGCTCTATGTACTGCTTGTTCAATATAGTGTTTGCATGAGAATGATGCCTTTCTATTTGTCAGAACCACACCATGGCCACAGGGCTGAGTGCCAGATGCTATTGAGTTTTATTCCAAATTCGGTTTCACTATAATAATGCCTTATCTATATTCTATTTCTTCCAAGGGGCCCTGTCTGACCACTGCAGTTAGATGACCTCAATCACTGCAATGGATATATGTCTTTCTTTCTGGCCACCGAGCATTGGAACATCCTTCTTATGTCTGGGAAATCTCCCATTTTAAGAAGTAGAGCCCCCTCCAGGGATGGAAGCTAAAATTTCAGGTACTCAAGTCCCAACCTCCCTGCAGTGGTTGTACAAGTGTAGCCAGCAATGGGAGGAGGCAGGGGCTGTCTGGACTCCGTTCTCGGCAGACTGTGGTAGCAGCAACGAGAGAGAAGAGGGCCTGGTGTTATGGTGTGGGTTGAAGAACCTGCAGTGTCTGTGGCCAGAGGGGGCTGTGGAGTCTTTGTTGGCCCAGTTCTGCCATGTGGGCTTGGCAACAGTTCCTGGCTCTGTAGCCAACACATCTGACTCTCTGGTGCTCCTGGAGATTCAATGAGCTTCTCAGTCATCTTTTTCATTTTTTTTCTGAAGTAGTTATAGATTTACAAAAAAGCTACAGAGATTGTAGAGAGAATCCTCATATCGTCTCAGCCAGCTTGTCCTAATGTTAACATCTTATATAACTATGGTACTTTTGTCAAAACTAAGACACTCGAGTTGGAATGACACTATTATCTAAACTACATACTTTATTTGGATTTCACCAACTTTTCCACTAAGATCTCTTTTCTCTTCCAGGATCCAAATCAGGATACCACTTTCCTTTTTGTTGTCATGTCTCCTGGGTCTCCTTTCATCTGTGACAGTTTCTTATAGTCTTTCCTTGTTTTCTAAGAGAACTGGTCAGTTATTTTATAAAATGTTCCTTAAGTTGGACTTATCTGATGTTTTCTCATTATTTGACTGGAATTATGGGTTTGGGGGAAAAACACTACAGAGGTGAAGTGTCTCTTTCCTTCAAGTGTTAAATATCAGGGGGTACATGATATACACATGACTTATCACTGGTGATATTAACACTGATGGGCTCGTTAAAGTACTGTCTGCCAGGTTTCTCCACTGTGAAGCTACTATATTTCCTTTTCCATACTCTATTTGTTAGAAGGGAGTCACTAAGTCCAGCTCATACTTGGAGAAAGGGAAGTTAAGTTCCATCTGCTGGAGGGGGCATGTGTTCACATATTTGGAATTCTTCTGTAAGGAAGATTTGTTCTTTCTCCTTCATTTATGTATGTATGTATGTATGTTTGTATGTATGTACATATGTATGTATGTATCTATCCAATTCTCAGTCTAGCACAAGAAAAGGGCATTTGTTAGTAAAAATTCAGAGAGAAATCTTAGGACCCAATGACAGGAAAAATACCCAGCATGATAGGGTCTACAGAGATATTACAAACTGAGACAAGAGACCACATGGTGAAAACAAGAGAGATGCTCTCTGTGGCCTGCTCTGTTCCCTTGGCAGTGGACTGGCTTCTGCTACAAGGTTCGTAGTTTTACTTTCCTCATGGTTTCAACTAACCAAAGCCTCTAGGTGGCCTGACCCTCTCCTTTGCCTCCAGGCTACATGACTGCAGCGCCAGGGCATAACATCATCCGACTACAATTGGGGGTGCCTGGCTCAAATTCTCAAGAGGAAACAACTCATTTTCTCAGCCTAGCTTATAAATTCATTCTTCCTGGGCCAGGTGTCCACTTGAATTAAATTAGCTGCAGCCAGCAGTGGGATGGAATTACTTGGTAAAAATCATAATCGTCTTGTCATCTCTTTGTAAGAGCTCTAAGGAGGAGTGAATTCTAAAACGAGAGTATGATGGGCTGGCACTGCAAAACGCTCCTGCTTCACTTTCCTTTGACTCTTCTTGGATTAAGGGTTCTACTGCTAAAATAGCACGCAAGGTTGCATTCATTTCAAAGTCTACATATGGGCTCTTCTGCTTAATACACAGTGCTCTTCAGTGATCTTTGTTCTCGAATATTTTGGAGTTTCTGCCTAAAATTTTGTGAAGCAGATAAAATAGAGCTGTTATTGAAACATTGGGTGGGGGGGGGCTTATCACATCACCTTCTCAGCCTCTCCGTCCCCTCCCCAGTGGCTGCTAAGGTCCCCTTCAGAATATGGTTTAAGAGAGGTAGACCAGATAAATGATTTACTTCTCTGGGCCTCAGTTTTCAAGTTGAAGGACAAAAAGGTCACTGCTAAAAAAAAAAAAAAAAAAAAGGTCACTGCTTTCATCTATCATTCTCCTCTATGAGACTATACTGAGGGGCCCTGGGAGATTCGGAGTCCCTGCCTCTAAAAACATCATAAAGATGAATTTGGGAGTATAATCTTCAGGGTCCCAGAATGCACACCCAAGCTAGGTCACTGAGAAGTGTTTAATAACGGACTCTAAGAGATGTGGGCAGGGTTCAGGAAGAATAAGTATGGCTCAGTACTCCCAGGGCTTGCAACCGCAGGGAGACATCACAGCCCCTCAGGCAGAAAGGACAAAGGAAGGAGTCGTTCCTAGGGGTGGAGAAAGTGCTGTGTCGTGGTGAGAAGCGGCCAACCTTAGAGAGTAGAAGGGAGAGAGCTGGGGGAACGAACACCCCATCCCACCCTCCTTCCTTCTGACCTCCTGCCAGTGGCTGCCATCCACTGAACCCAGTGGGAAGCCAGAGGGCCGGGTTGCCCTCGATTTAGACCATAGAGAGCAGCCTCCCAGGACAGACAGCAGGGTGGAGAGGGTGGGGAATGGATCTTCAGAAACACAAGGAAGGTATCCAGCACAAGACAGACAGATGGTTTGTGGCCAAGCCTGGCCTAGCATCCCACTTTCCGGACTTGTATTATCATGCTCTTTCACCTCAAAACTCTGCTTTCTTCTCATTTTCTCCTGTCACTCTAGGCCAGCGGCTCCAAAGTGCTTCTCATATTACAGATGAAGGAGCAGCTTGGTTTTGCAAATTGTGAGGGCCCCACTTTGGCCTGCATTTTACACAATCCAGTAATGAAAGACCTGGGCCTTCACTCCTGCTTTTCTTGGGTTTCCTCCCAGCTCTGGAGGCCAGAAATCTATCTTATGTCCCCTCCATCCTGACCTCTGATGGACTTCCTTCTAGCTGGAGTGCTTTGCTGAGAAACCCCTCCTTATGAGCACAGGAAAGCCCCCAATAATTTTTTTTTTTGTGCAATGGAAAAAGAAGCCTCAAATTGCTTTCTGAGTAAGTGAGGTTTGCATTCTTCCTGGAAAGAGTTTTCTTCTCTGAGGCTGCTATTGCAACAGTCAATTGAAAACTAGGAAGCCGCTTTCAGAAATGCTTGCCTATGCTGTGGAATGTTATTGAAAACAACTGTTCTACTTCTACTGAAATGTGCAGGAAGTTGAAACCAACATTGGCACATAATCAAGGAGGGGGTAGGGGCAGAATGGTTTGGAGGAGGGGAGGCGAAAATAGTGGTTGGGTCTGGGCAGGGGAAAAAAAAGGTTTATTGGTTAGAAGGAAGGAAAATAATTGGAGGTTTCCATGTTGAACAAATTTCTGTCTGACCTGCCGTGATGGCAAAATAGACCGTGGACGAGAAAAGCTGGGTGACTTTTCAGAGTAACAACATAGTCTCAGATCCAGGCAGCAAGAAGGCGAGTCCAGGACAGGACCCCTAGTTTCTTTATAGCAAGTCAATTAGAGATAGGCATTGCCATGCACATTTTAAAGAGGAGAAGTAGAGGCTAGTTCACAGAGCTATAGGGATAGTTCATAGAAGATACAGGGGATATCCTCCCAGCCTTAGAAGGAAAGATCCCATTATCTTTCCAGTTATCAGTCTCACTTCAACAAGGAAGGTAGAACACTCAATGCCAACATAGCCTTTGCCTTTTGTTTCCTGCAGGCCCCATGTTCTCTGGCCTCAGATGTTTTTTCATTAATGATAATTCTGTTCCTAAGCAAATGGCCCACGCCAAGTGCAGATGCCAGCGAAGCCTCTGCCAACTAGGTCCACACCTGGAACAAATCCCCTCCTGAGCAGTGTCTCTCCCAGCCCTGCAGGGATGGGGCTGGGGGTCCCTGCAGGGGATCTGACACACTCTTCCTGTGCCTTGAAGAATCCAGAGAATCTGGGGGTTAAATTCAAAAGACAGGGCTCTGAAAACCATTCCTTAAAAGAGAGAGAACATTTTCTCTATGATATCGGAGAGAGATCAGAGTTGATCACATGCAGAAGCATTAAAAAGGACATTTTAGGTAAAATTACTTCCTCGAGCTTTCATGGTTTTAACCTTAGGAATGAATGTGAACTGCTTTGAATTCCTTCATGCTAAGCATTTTGGCTGAGAGCCTGGGCCTCTAACAATAGGCTGGGCCACAGATAGGTTCTTGAGGGGGCATCCCCCCTTTTCTGGTCTTCCATAAGACTCCACAGTCCCAATTAATCCCCAAATGTGAACATTCCTCTTCTTGTGCAGTTTTTTGAGAGGCATGTGATAACTAACACTTAGAACAGTACCAGGCATGTAGCAAGTACTTAATAAATGTCTTACATGTGCTAACTGATTTAACTATCACACTCTATGAAGTAGATACTCTGATAGTGCCTCATTTTTCTCATTTGTAAAATATAGATAAAGAGGGTGAGTAACTTGCTCAAGGTCATGTAACTAATGAGTGCTTATGGGATGTTGAGATGTGTGGCTCAGATCCCTCTTCAGGGATGAAGGACATATACATCCAACTGCTGAGAGTGTGGCTACAGACAGCCCTTAACTCTCAGCCCTCTTTGGGAATGACCTTGGCTGAAGAGAGCCATCAAGTCTAGGGTTATCCTCACTTCCCAGGCCCCTCGGTCCCTCTCAGGATAATTCTGAAGGTCCATCTCAGCTTCAGAATCCTGAAGGGTTGACTCAGGCCTTCACTGAGATTACATTGCAGCTTAACTTCTCCCTTAGCCCAATCCTACTTATTTCCTTTTCCTTCCATAGTAGTTGATCCCAGGAACACTCCCTAATAACTCTCCAATATTCTAAAACCCTTGACTCAGAGTCTGCTTTCTGGAGAACCCAAGCCATGACAGTGCTAGAGCTGCAATTTGAACTTGGGCTATCTGGCTCCACAGGCCATGCTCTTAGCCAATGCATTCTAATAACTCTCAAGAGAGACGTAATTGTTAAAGCTGGAAGGGGCCCTAAAGTCAGGTAGTACAACACCATAGTAGTGCCTAAGATTCAAAATACTATTTGAAAATGTAACGTCTTCCCTATAGCAGATACTCTGTTTCTGCTCGTTAAGAGGGGGAGTAAGGATGGTGTTCGGATTAGGAAATTAGGAGGATCCCCCATCCCTGCGTATGTTTTAATGATATGAATAGAGATTTGTTGCCCATCTTAGTAGAATTAAGATCCTCTGTGGTTTTTCACCTAGCCTCTAAGAGCTTGAATTCAGTGAAAGTCGGGCTCCTGAGAATTGATAGACTTGTAAATGACAGCAGGAGGGGCAGGCACTAGCAGAAAGGCAGAAACCACCACAGCTTTCTCCATTAGGGCTTTCGAAGTGTGGAATCCTTGGTGAAGAGCTGAGAGGTCATCCATGTACTGTCTTCAGAAGCCTCATAGAATGGTCTTATTGATGTGGGAATAATGCTGGTCATGCACCCCCGCTTCATCCTCTACAGATGAGGACACTGAAGTATGGAGGAGCAGAGGGTTCGCCCAGCTAACCAGTGGCAGAAATGGCTCTGGAACACTATACCTGGACTGGCCCTCAAGGGCTCTTTCTACTGCTCTGCTCTTCCATTTTGAGATTTCACGAAACATTTCCAATGTGATGAATGTGCCAGAGACAGTTGGTGCACAGTGATTATTCCATGTGTTCCTCTAACACTCCTCAGATTCCTTTGAAGTTAGGTTGGAATCACGTGACCATCTGGCTTGAACTGTGAGTAGAAGTGGAGTATGAGCCTCATCCAGGTTAGTGAGTTCAGGTCAGTGTTCCTTCTCAATCCTTCATGTGCTCTACAAAGGAGAACTTGGAGATCAGGTGGAACATTCAGCAAAGCTACAAGACAGAGGATGGCTTCCCAACTAATGTGAGACTTTACCTGAGCATGAAATAAACCACTGCCCTCTGAAGCTACTGATATTTCAAAAGTTGGAGCTTTGAGACAGCTAGAATCCACTACCGAGTCAATGGGCTTCTACTTCTATGCCGTTTGCCAGAACAAGACATAAGGAGCAAGGTTTGGTAACAGCAGCCCACCCTTTGGGAGAAGTCAGTAGGAATGTGATCCTCATCACTTGGACACCTGTTGCTCAACTCAGAGGCAGAAGGTCTGAGAGAAGCCACGAGCTTCAAGGTTGGGAAAAGAAGACTAGCTGCTACTTGAGTGCACCTTCTTACTCCACGAAATCAAATTTCCATGGATGTAGAGAAGGCTGAGTTAGGCAGCTGTGGTGTGTTCTTCTTCAGTTCTCTTTCTACAACTAGGGATGGGCTATGGCCACATTACATTTTCAGCCTGAGCCCAGCTGCATCCCCTCTCACAAGTGCACTAGGAACTGGTAGGAGGAACTGAACCAATGAGACTTCTCTATGAAACCTCTTCTCCAGACCCCACTTCATGCCGCCACCTGCAGTGGGCCTCTCAGGACCTGTCTCTGAACTGAGAACTCATACCTTTTTCCCCTGGTGGGCACAGCTGTGACTCCAAATGAACGCTTGAAATAAGACAGAGGAAAGGTAGGACATCCTCCCTGCTGGGCAGTTGGTTTTGTGGCTATAACTGGGTGACTTTTGGCTGTAGGACCTCAAATTAAAATATGGATTACTGGCCCCAATGTTGAATTCTGGCCAGCTGGCCTTGTAGATTTTTGCATTCCTGCCACTGAGCCTATCACACCCAAAGTGGTGAGGTCCATTGATGGAGAGCTAGGTTGCCTGTGCCTTTCTCTCTCCACAGATGGCATCTTATTTCAGAGTGACTCCGCCATAGATGATCACGGACACACATCCCAGTGTCAACAGGTGCAAGGCCAGACTTTCATATCTTCATCTCACCTAGCTTTAGATAAGGCTGACTATTTAAGGTCATGGTTAGTGGTTTCATTGCATGTAGACTCTTGGAGAACAGGACATGATACAGCTGGAAGGGGATTCTGTGGTGGTTGATCATATAGATTACATGAGAAATTCCAATAACTGGGCTGATCTCTTCCATTTTCACTAATAATGACACAGTCTTCACTTGGTTCTAGTAGATGTAATAATTAGGTAATAAATAATTAGCAAATCCAGCAAATGCCCAGCATTTTATGTATAAAATCAAGGAGTTATTGTCACAAATACCTTGTTATTTTCCTGACATTTATCTTTTTGAAAAATCTAATATGTTTTATAATAAAGATTAAAACAATACAATAGAAAGAGAAGGTCATTTTCTAGTCCTGAATCTCTAACAGGTAAATGAACAGTTTGACATGTATTCTTCCATGTTTTTATGCTAACATATATCCTCATGTTTTTAAAAATATAAATAGAATCATACTACATATATTGCTCTGTAACTTTCATTTTTATTTCATTTTAAGGTGTTGGGACATTTTTCCATGTCAACGGGATCTACCTCATCTTTTAAAAAATCTACAGAGTGTTTTATTATGTGGATGGACCATGACGCATTTACTTAACTCTCCATTGATAGACACTAGGTTATTGCCATTCACTTATTGTTATGACTAATACTACAAAAAGTATCTTTATACAGTATATCTTTATACATCTGTCCTATAATTTCTTTAGGATAAACTGCTGGAATTAGAAATATTAGCTCAAAAGGCATGTACAGGAAAATTTTCAAATTGTTAATAGATTATCTTCCAGAAATGTTGCAACAGTTTATACTCCTAGCAACTAGTGTGAGAGTACCTATTTTGCCACACCTTTAGTTCACTGAATATTACCACTCCAGCCACTCTGAGAGGTTTAAATAAATCTTGCTTTTAAAAATTTGCATTTCTTTGTTTATTATTGAATTTAAGCAGTATCTTTTTGGATAATAGTGATTATCTGTATTTTATCTAACTGACTGTTTAATTTTTGTCCATTTTTCTTTTGTTTATATTTTCTAACTGATAGATAAAAGCTCTGTATATTTTACAAATATATTAAACCTTTGTGATATACATTGAAAATATTTTATAATACTTTTCATTATTTTCTCATATTAAAAGATTTGAGTTACAGTTTTACATACTTCTATAAAAGCAAAAGTCACAAAGTTAATCTGCTTTAATGTTTCTGGCTTTGTGACATACTTGGAAAAGCCTTTTCCACTTCAAGAGTATAAAACTATGTAAAAAGAAAAGAAGTAACAAATATTGTCTTTAATCATATACAAAAATAAATTTCTCCAAAATGGAGTTAACTTATTTCTTTAGACAGTAGACAGCCAATCATTGCAATGCTACATATTGAAATGTGAAATATTAAAATATTACAGTTATTTTATAATTCATCTCTATGTTTTATACTTAAAAACAAATTATACACGTGTGGATTTTAATTTAGACCCTATATTCTATTTCATTGATCTCTTTTTCCATACTTAATTCAGATCCAGAGTGTTTTAATTGCTGTGGCTTTAAGGTATGTTTTGATTTCTAGGAGGGCAGATTTCCACTCATTAATCTTCTTGTGCATTTATACCTCTAAATGAAAGTTAGACTCAATGTAGATTCCCTACACCAAAAAAAAAAAAAAAATTGCTATTAAACTTTATTAGAATTGTGTTAAATTTATAAATTAATTTGGAAAGAATTGAAATTTATATGAATAGTCCTAAGCAGAAATGTAATACAGAAATTCATTTATTTAAATCCTTCATGTAATTCAATAAAGTTTTTTGTTTCATGGAAGTCTTAAGAAAATATAACTCTAGGGACTTCCCTAGTGGCACAGTGGTTAAGAATCCACCTGCCAATGCAAGTGACACGGGTTCGATCCCTGGTCCCGAAGATCCCACAGGCTGAGGAGCAACTAAGCCCGTGCACCACAACTACTGAGCCTGCATTCTAGAGCCTATGAGCCACAACTACTGAACCTGCCCGTCACGACTACTGAAGCCCAGGTACCTAAAGCCCGTGCTCTGCCACAAGAGAAGCCACCACAATGAGAAGCCCAGACACCACAAAGAAGACCCAATGTGGCCAAAAACCAAATAAATACATAGATAAATAAATAAACAAAAAAGAAGCACAGTTGCAAATTATTTCTGAAAAAAAAAATATAACTCTAAAAAAGATCCCATTTACAATAGCATAAAACTATTGTTGGAACTTTGTAAAATATTTATAGTAATATGTAAACTATTTCTGATATATTAATAATTGTTTGATATTTAAATATTTTCTGTTATCTGAACATCTTCCTAAACTCTCTCTTATTAGTTCTAATTGTTTTTGAGGCATAATCATATTGCAAATAATGACCAGGAGACCTTCAAGATGGCGGAGGAGTAAGACATGGAGATCACCTTCCTCCCCACAAATACATTAGAAATATATCTACATGTGGAACAACTCCTACAGAACACCTACTGAACACTGGCAGAAGACCTCAGACTTCCCAAAAGGCAAGAAACTCCCCACATACCTGGGTAGGGTAAAAGGAAAAATAAAAAAGAATAGGGACAGGACCTGCACCTCTGGGAGGGAGCTGTGAAGGAGGAAAGGTTTCCACGCACTAGGAAGCCCCTTCGCGGGCAGAGATGGGGGTGGCGGAGCGAGAGAGCTTCGGAGCCACGGAGGAGAGCACAGCCACAGGGGTGCGGAGGGCAAAGCGGAGAGATTCTCGCACAGAATATTGGTGTCGATCAGCACTCACCAGCCCAAGAGGTTCGTCTGCTCACCCGCCAGGACGGGTGGGGGCTGGGAGCTGAGGCTCGGGCTTCGGAGGTCGGATCCCAGGGAGAGGACTGAGGTTGGCTGCGTGAACATAGCCTGAAGGGAGCTAGTGTGCCACGGCTAGCCGGGAGGGAGTGCGGGAAAAGGTCTGGAACTGCCTAAGAGGCAAGGGACCATTGTTTTGGGGTGCACGAGGAGAGAGGATTCAGAGCACCGCTTAAAGGAGCTCCAGAGACGGGCGTGAGCTGCGGCTATCAGCGCGGACCCCAGAGACGGGCATGAGATGCCATGGCTGCTGCTGCAGCCACCAAGAAGCCTGTGTGCAAACACAGGTCACTATCCACACCTCCCATCCCGGGAGCCTGTGCAGCCCGCCACTGCCAGGGGCCCGTGATCCAGGGACAACTTCCCCGGGAGAACGCACGGCGTGCCTCAGGCTGGTGCAACGTCATGCTGGCCTCTGCCGCCGCAGGCTTGCCCCACATCTGTACCCCTCCCTCCCTCCCCAACGGCCTGAGTGAGCCAGAGCCCCCGAATCAGCGGATCCTTTAACCCCGTCCTGTCTGAAGGAAGAACAGACGCCCTCAGGCGACCTACACTCAGAGACGGGTCCAAATCCAAAGCTGAACCCCAGGAGCTGTGCGAACAAAGAAGAGAAAGGGAAATCTCTCCCAGCAGCCTCGGGAGCAGCGGATTAAATCTCCACAATCAACTTGATGTACCCTGAATCTGTGGAATACCTGAATAAACAACGAATCATCCAAAATTGAGGCAGTGGGCTTTGGGAGCAGCTGTAGACTTGGGGTTTGCTGTATGCAACTGACTGGTTTCTGGTTTTATGTTTACCTTAGTTTAGTATTTACAGTTTATTATCATTGGTAGATTTGTTTATTGATTTGGTTGCTGTCTTCCATTTTTTTATATATAGATATATATTTTTCCTTTTTCTCTTTTGGTGAGTATGTATGTGTACGCTTCTTTGTGTGATTTTGTCTGTATGGTTTGCTTTTACCATTTGTCCTAGGGTTCTGTCTGTTTCCTTTTTTTTTTTAATATAGTTTTTAGCGCTTGTCATCATTGTGGATTTATTCTTTGGTTTGGTTGCTCTCTTCTTTCTTTCTTTTTTAAATTACTATTTAATTATTTTATTTTTAATAATTTTTTATTTTAATAACTTTATTTCTTTTTATTTTATTTTTTTCTTCTTTCTTTTTTTTTTCTCCGTTTTCTTCTGAGCTGTGTGGCTGACAGGGTCTTGTTGCTCTGGCCAGGCATCAGGGCTATGGCTCTGAGGTGGGAGAGCCAAGTTCAGGACACTGGTCCACAAGAGACCTCCCAGCTCCACGTAATATCAAACGGCAAAAGCTCTCCCAGAGATCTCCATTTCAATGCTGAGACCCAGCTCCACTCAACAACCAGCAAGCTACAGTGCTGGACACCCTATGCCAAACAACTAGCAACACAGGAACACAACCCCACCCATTAGCAGAGAGGCTGCCTAAAATCATAATAAGGTCACAGACACCCCAAAACACACCACCAGACGTGGTCCTGCCCACCAGAAAGACAAGATCCAGCCTCATCCACCAGAACACGGGGACCAGTCTCCTCCACCAGGAAGCCTACACAACCCACTGAACCAATCTTAGCCACTGGGGACAAACACCAAAAACAACGGTAACTACAAACCTGCATCCTGCAAAAAGGAGACCCCAAACACAATAAGTTAAGCAAAATGAGAAGACAGAGAAACACACAACAGATGAAGGAGCAAGGTAAACAATGCCCACCAGACCAAATAAATGAAGAGGAAATAGGCAGTCTACCTGAAAAACAATTCAGAGTAATGATAGTAAAGATGATCCAAAATCTTGGAAATAGAATGGAGAAAATTCAAGCAACATTTAACAAGGACCTAGAAGAACTAAAGATCAAAAAAACAATGATGAACAACACAATAAATGAAATTAAAAATTCTCTAGAAGGAATCAATAGGAGAATAACTGAGGCAGAAGAACGGATAAATGACCTGGAAGATAAAATAGTGGAAATAATTACTGCAGAGCAGAATAAAGAAAAAAGAATGAAAAGAATTGAGGACAGTCTTAGAGACTTCTGGGACAATATTAAACACCCCAACATTCGAATTATACGGGTCCCAGAAGAAGAAGAGGAAACAAAAGGGACTGAGAAAATATTTGAAGAGATTATAGTTGAAAACTTCCCTAATATGGGAAAGGAAATAATCAATCAAGTCCAAGAATCGCAGAGTTCCATAAAGGATAAATCCAAGGAGAAACATGCCAAGACACATATTAATCAAGCTATCAAAAATTAAATACAAAGAAAAAATATTAAAAGCAGCAAGGGAAAAACAACAAATAACATACAAGGGGATCCCCATAAGGTTAACAGCTGATCTTTCAGCAGAAACTCTGCAAGCCAGAAGGGAGTGGCAGGACGTATTTAAAGTAATGAAAGGGAAAAATCTACCACCAAGATTACTCTACCCAGCAAGGATCTCACTCAGATTTGATGGAGAAATTAAAACCTTTATAGACAAGCAAAAGCTAAGAGAATTCAGCACCATCAAACCAGCTTTACAACAAACGCTAAAGGAACTTCTCTATGCAGGAAACACAGGAGAAGGAAAAGGCATACAATAACAAACCCAAAACAAACAATTAAGAAAATGGTAATAGGAACATACATATCAATAATTACCTTAAATGTAAAGGGATTAAATGCTCCCACCAAAAGACATAGACTGACTGAATGGATACAAAAACAAGACCTGTATATATGCTGTCTACAAGAGACCCATTTCAGACCTAGGGACACATAGAGACTGAAAGTGAGGGGATGGAAAAAGATATTCCATGCAAATGGAAATCAAAAGAAAGCTGAAGTAGCAATTCTCATATCAGACAAAATAGATATTTAAATAGTCTTTAAAATAAAGACTATTACAAGAGACAAAGAAGGACACTACATAATGATCAAGGGATCAATCCAAGAAGAAGATATAACAATTGTAAATATTTATGTACCCAACAATTGTAACTATTTATGCACCCAACATAGGAGCTCCTCAATACACAAGGCAAATGCTAACAGCCATAAAAGGGGAAATCGACAGTAAGACAATCATAGTAGGGGACTTTAACACCCCACTTTCACCAATGGACAGATCATGCAAACTGAAAAAAAATAAGGAAGCACAAGCTTTAAATGATACATTAAACAAAATGGACTTAATTGATATTTATAGGACATTCCATCCCAAAACAACAGAATACACTTTCTTCTCAAGTGCTCATGGAACATTCTCCAGAATAGATCATAGCTTGGGTCACAAGTCAAGCCATGGTAAAGTTAAGAAAATTGAAATCATATCAAGTGTCTTTTCTGACCACAATACTATGAGACTAGATATAAATTACAGGAAAAATATCTGTAAAAAATACAAACACATGGAGGTTAAACAGTACACTACTTAATAACCAAGAGGTCACTGAAGAAATCAAAGAGGAAATCAAAAAATACCTAGAAACAAATGACAATGAAAACAGGACAACCCAAAACCTATGGGATGCAGCAAAAGCAGTTCTAAGGGGAAGGTTATAGCAATGCAATCCTACCTCAAGAAACAAGAAACATCTCAAATAAACAACTTAACCTTACACCTAAAGCAATTAGATAAAGAAGACAAAAAAAATCAGCCCAGAGTTAGCAGAAGGAGAGAAATCATAAAGATCAGATCAGAAATAAATGAAAAAGAAATGGAGGACACAATAGCAAAGATCAATAAAGCTAAAAGCTGGTTCTTTGAGAAGATAAACAAAATTGATAAACCATTAGCCAGACTCATCAAGAAAAAAAGGGAGAAGACTCAAATCAATAAAGTTAGAGGGCTTCCCTGGTGGCGCAGTGGTTGAGAGTCTGCCTGCTGATGCCGGGGACACGGGTTCGTGCCCCGGTCCAGGAGGATCCCACATGCCGCGGAGCAGCTGGGCCAGTGAGCCATGGCCACTGAGCCTGCATGTCCGGAGCCTGTGCTCCACAGCAGGAGAGGCCACAACAGTGAGAGGTCTGTGTACCGCAAAAAAAAAATAAATAAAATAAACTTAAAAAAATGAAGTTAGAAATGAAAAAGGAGAGGTAACAACTGACACTGCACAAATACAAAGGATCATGAGAGATTACTACAAGCAACTATATGCCAAAAAAATCGACAACCTGGAAGAAGTGGACAAATTCTTAAAAAAGCACAACCTTCCAAGACTGAACCAGAAAGAAATAGAAAATATAAACAGACCAATCACAAGCACTGAAATTGAGACTGTGATTAAAAATCTTCCAACAAACAAAAGCCCAGGACCAGACGGTTCCACAGGTGAATTCTGTCAAACATTCAGAGAAGAGCTAACATCTATCCATCTGAAACTCTTCCAGAATATAGCAGAGGGAGGAACACTCCTAAACTCATTCTATGAGGCCACCATCACCCTGATGCCAAAACCAGACAATGATGTTACAAAAAATGAAAACTACAGGCCAATATCACTGATGAAAATAGATGCAAAAATCCTCATCAAAATACTAGAAAACAGAATCCAACAGCACATTAAAAGGATCATACACCATGATCAAGTGGTTTATCCCAGAAATGCAAGGATTCTTCAGTATATGCAAATCAATCAATATGATACAACATATTGAGAAACTGACGGATAAAAACCGTATGATAATCTCAATTGATGCAGAAAAATCTTCTGACAAAATTCAACACTGATTTATGAGAAAAACCCTCCAGAAAGTAGGCACAGAGGGATTTACCTCAACATAATAAAGGCCATATATGACAAACCCACAGCCAACATCATTCTCAATGGTGAAAAACTGAAACTATTTCCTCTGAGATCAGGAACAAGACAAGGTTGTCCATTCTCACCACTATTATTCAACATAGTTTTGGAAGTGTTAGCCACAGCAGTCAGAGAAGAAAAAGAAATAAAAGGAATCCAAATCAGAAGAGAAGAAGTAAAGTTGTCACTGTTTGCAGATGAGATGATACTATACATAGAGAATCCTAAAGATGCCACCAGAAAACGACTAGAGCTAATCAATGAATTTGGTAAAGTAGCAGGATACAAAATTAATGCACAGAAATCTCTTGCATGCCTATACACTAATGATGAAAAATCTGAAAGAGAAATTAAGAAAACCCTCCCATTTACCATTGCAACAAAAAGAATAAAATCCCTAGGAATAAACCTACCTAAGGAGACAAAAGACCTGTATGCAGAAAACTAAAAGACACTGATGAAAGAGATTAAAGATGATACAAACAGATGGAGAGATATACCATGTTCTTGGATTGGAAGAATCAACATTGTGAAAATGACTCTACTACCCAAAGCAATCTACAGATTTAATGCAATCGCTGTCAAACTACCAAAGGCATTTTTCACAGAACTAGAACAAAAAATTTCACAATTTGTATGCAAACACAAAAGACCCCGAATAGCAAAAGCAATCTTGAGAAAGAAAAGCAGAGCTGGAGGAATCAGGTTCCCTTACTTCAGACTATACTACAAAGCTACAGTAATCATGACAGTATGGAACTGGAACAAAAACAGAAATACAGATCAATGGAACAGTATAGAAAGCACAGAGGTAAGCCCACGCACATATGGTTACCTTATTTTTGATAAAGGAGACAAGAGTATACAATGGAGAAAAGACAGCCTCTTCAATAAGTGGTGCTGGGAAAACTGGACAGCTACATGTAAAAGAATGAAATTAGAACACTCCCTAACACCATACACAAAAATAAACTCAAAATGGATTAAAGACCTAAATGTAGGGCCAGAAACTATCAAACTCTTAGAGGAAAACATAGGCAGAACACTCTATGACATAAATCACAGCAAGATCCTTTTTGACCCACCTCCTAGTGAAATGGAAATAAAAACAAATATAAACAAATGGGACCTAATGAAACTTAAAATCAGCAAAGGAAACCATAAACAAGATGAAAATACAACCCTCAGAATGGGAGAAAGTATCTGCACATGAAGCAACTGACAAAGGATTAATCTCCAAATTTTACAAGCAGCTCATGCAGCTCATTATTAAAAAAAACCAAGCAACCCAATTCAAAAATGGGCAAAAGACCTAAATAGACATTTCTCCAAAGATGATATACAGATTGCCAACAAACACATGTAAGGATGCTCAACATCACTAATCATTAGAGAAATGCAAATCAAAACTACAATGAGGTATCACCTCACACTGATCAGAATGGCCATCATAAATCTACAAACAATAAATGCTGGAGAGGGTGTGGAGAAAAGGGAATCCTCTTGCACTGTTGGTGGGAATGTAAATTGGTACAGCCACTATGGAGAACAGTATGAAGGTTCCTTAAAAAACTAAAAATAGAACTACCATACGACCCGGCAATCCCACTACTGGGCATATACCCTGAGAAAACCATAATTCAAAAAGAGACATGTACCACAGTGTTCATTGCAGTTCTATTTACAATAGCCAGGACATGGAAGCAACCTAAGTGTCCATCGACAGGTGAATGGTTAAAGAAGATGTGGCACATATATACAATGGAATATTACTCGGCCATAAAAAGAAGCAAAATTGAGTTATTTGTAATGAGGTGGATGGACCTAGAGTCTGTCATACAGAGTGAAGTAAGTCAGGAAGAGAAAAACAAATACTGTATGCTAACACATATATATGCAATATAAAAAAAAATAGGTTCTGAAGAACCTAGGGGCAGGACAGGAATAAAGATGCAGACACAGAGAATGGACTTGAGGACACGGTGAGGGGGAAGGGTAAGCTGGGACAAAGTGAGAGAGTGGCATGGACTTATATATACTACCAAATGTAAAATAGATAGCTAGTGGGAAGCAGCCGCATAGCACAGGGAGATCAGCTCTGTGCTTTGTGACCACCTAGAAGGGTGGGATAGGGAGGGTGGCAAGGAGATGCAAGAGGGAGGAGATATGGGGATATACGTATATGTATAGCTGATTCACTTTGTTATAAAGCAGAAACTAACACACCATTGTAAAGCAATTATGCCATAATAAATATGTTAAAAAAAAAATCTTGTCAGAATAAGGAAACTGCTGTCCATATCTTTTATTAAAAATGTGTATATTTATGTATATGTGTGTGTATTTTATCAGAAATAGATGTTGAATTTCGTTGAGTGTCCTTTGACATCTACCCAGATAATTATATAGTTTTTTCATTCAATATACTAATATAATAAATTCTATTAATTGATTTTCCAAAATATATTAAATGAATAGATGAATGAATGAAATCATCCTTGAATTCTTGGAACAAACTAGTTGATTATGATGTTTGTTTGTTTGCTTTTTTGCGGTACGCGGGCCTCTCACTGTTGTGGCCTCTCCCATTGCGGAGCACAGGCTCTGGACGTGCAGGCTCAGTGGCCATGGCTCACGGGCCCAGCCGCTCCGCGGCATGCGGGATCTTCGCAGACTGGGGCACGAACCCGTGTCCCAGCAGGCAGAATCTCAACAACTGCGCCACCAGGGAAGCCGATTATGATGTATTTTAAAGATATATTATTATATTCTGTTTTCTTATGTAATATTTAGGATATTTGCCTGTATATTCTTTTTTTTTTTTTTTGGCGGTACGCGGGCCTCTCATTGCTGTGGCCTCTCCCGTTGCGGAGCACAGGCTCCGGACACGCAGGCTCAGCGGCCATGGCTCACGGGCCCAGCCGCTCCGCGGCATGTGGGATCTTCCTGGACCGGGGCATGAACCCGTGTCCTCTGCATCGGCAGGCGGACTCTTAACCCCTGTGCCACCAGGGAAGCCCTGCCTGTATATTCTTAAGTGAGACATCTATACTTTTCTTTATTATGTGTCATTTTTGTCAGGTTTTATATAAGTGTTACGCTGGCTTCATAGAGAGCTTCCCCAATCATTTTTTTCTTTTTGAAATGTTAAATTTAAAACCTTACTTATGGGCTTTATTTATTGATATATAACAAATTTATTGTATTTATTGCTATATAACAAATTACCCCCAAACTTAGTGGCTTAAAACAACAAACATTTATTACTTCACAATTGTTATGAGTCACGAATTCGGTAGTGGCTTAGCTAGATGGTTCTGACTCGTGATCCCTCATGACATTACAATTAAGATGCTGACTTGCTGATTCGTGACTTGAGTCACGAATTCAGTAGTGGCTTAGCTAGATGGTTCTGACTCGTGATCCCTCATGACATTACAATTAAGATGCTGACTTGACTGGAGCTGAAGAGTATGGCTGTTGGCTGGAGGCTCAGCTCCTTACCACATAAGTTTCTTCCCAGAAGCTTCTTGAGTGTCCTCATGACATGGCAGTTGGCTTCTCCCAGGGTAAGTGACACAAGAGACAGTGAAACAATAATGTCTTTTATGACCTAGCTTCAGAAATTACATACTATCATTTCTGACGTATCCCATTGGTCACATAGACAAATCCTGATAAAGTGTGGGAGGTGACTACACAAGGATGTAAATACAAAAAGGCAGGAACCATTGGGCACTATTTTGGAGGCTAGCCACCATACCCCATCTCTCTTCTCTATATTTTGGACTCCTTTCTCTGAGACACTGCTCTTGACAACCAGTAGAACATTATCGGTGGCTACTAATTGTAACTAAAACTTGGTAAGTAAAATAATGCTCAGGCTTCATTTTAAGTAACTGGGGTACTTTTGTGTATATACATGCATGTTTTCAATCCTGGTGACTAGAGACAACTTTCTACTTGATGAATATGGATTGCTGTTTGTGAATATTACAATTCCAGTACTTTTTAATGATGCTTGTCTTCTGTCTAGAAGTTATTTGGAAATATTGCTTAGAAAGGGTGATGTGTCTGGTGAGTAAGAATTTTCCCCCAGATGTTCCTTCTTTAAAAGGAACATAGAATTAAATATGAAAATGGGAACTTCTTGAGATGGTATTAGCTAAGGTTTGGTATGTATGATGCTTCCCCATTTTGGAAAAACTGCCTTGTGCACATCCTCATTCAGAATACAGATAGCAAGAAGAGAAGCATTAAAAGACAGTGTTGTTTCACTCTCTCTTGGATCACTGGAGAAGTCAACCGCTATACCATGAATTTTGTGTGTGTCAGGGTGAAGGGAAAATGTCATGTTATTTTACTTGAACTTGGCATTTAGTCCCATCTTCTTTCCTCTATCCACTGAAAATATCATAGTATTAAAAAACATTTTTTTAATGAGACAGTAAAAGTTGAGTGAGCCCCTCCTTCTCCCTATTTTCCTTATATCTATTCTACTTGCAAACAACCTCTCTTAAGTCTGTGTCTACATAGATCCCTATATTAGCTTATTTGCCTGAACTGACTTAAAAGGTAGTTTTAAACCTAAGCTTTTATTCATTTATTTTTAATGGTGCAGAGAAATTTTACCTTCTTCAAATTCTTTGATCAGATACTTTATTCCTCCATCCATCCTATTATACCAATAACTCAGGACCTTTCCCACTTCATCTACATTCTGAAAAGTGTCTCTGGATTATTCTTCCAGTTGTGGAAAGTAGCCTGTTTTATCTTTTTTTAATTTCATCTGGAAACTTCTTTTTCTTCTTTCATTTCCCTACCTTATCAACTTTGTTTTCACATATACCTTTTCAATCTTTTTTTAACACTATATTTGAACACTAATCAGGAATGGAAGAAAGGAGAAAATTTGTGAAAGGGAGGCTTCAAAGAAGAGTTATTGGGTGAGAAGAATTGAGATACAGGTGAAATTTTCCTATTTTACTAAAATGTCTCCAGTCATTACAAAGGTCCTTTCCAGCTCAATTACTTTGATTCTATCATCTTGGCGTGTTTGCCTTTGGTGCAAAACAATTTCTTCATGTGAAATCTTGTAAGTAGAGCAGATTAAGAAAAATATGTCACTTTAATTGACAAACAATATGGAGTTCAGATTCTCACATACTGGGGCTGTTCTGACCTGAACTCCCCACTCCTTTTCACTGTGACCCCTGGGGTTGGAAGAGGGTACTACCCGCTACTACTCCCAACAATCTGCAGAATATAGTTTAAAAATCACTGGACTCGACAGGCTCTGAGCTCTGTCCTTGCTCTGAAATGCTGTGTGTCCTTACCTGTGCTACCTTTCCTCGCCTCCAATCTAAATCATACTCACCTTTTCAAGCCCCCTTCTCTAGTTCACATCCCTGACCTCACCTGAATATATTTGTATCATCTTCCTTTGTGCTCTTGCCCATTCTGTCTCCTCTATGTCAACTTCCCTTCCCACCTTTTTTGGTCCTGAAGAAGTGTAGAATTTTTAGGTAGTATACTGTATTCTAGTTTGACTAGAGCATTGGACTATTGAAGGAAAATAGTAAACTGGGTCCAGATCATAGAAATAGTAACTGTCTGAGGTAGCCACTTAGGTTTGGAGTAAGAGAATTAGCAACAAACACAAATATCAACCCACTTATACATAAAATGATTTCACAATTCCTTTCCCATCTAGCATTCCTGACTTCTATGATCAGAGTTGTTTCTGGTCTGACAGGAGGGGATGGAGTGAACTGGAGCAGACAGGACCAGAGGCATGGACAGAATGTGCTGTTCCTTGGTCTGTTAGCTCCATAAAGTAAAAGCCATTAAAAAAGCAAGATCCACCCAAGCATCTTTCCTTTGCGTCCCTGGGACATGTCTAAGTGGCTCTTCCATTTCTCCACAGGGTTGGGGAATCTGAAATCACCTTGAGTAAGCACCTGACAGATGGTGCTTTTGAGCTCTTGGCTTCCCTTGGAATTTTCCTCACAGTCTCCATTTCTCTATTCCTGAATTTGTTTAAACATTCATGGAGTATTTTGAACTTTTAAAAAGCACCTCCACATCCACAATTTCATTTTATATCAACTTAGTAATGGGAGAATTTATCTTCATTTTACAAACGAGGAAACTGAATGCCTGGCAGTTTAAATGACTTGCTAAGATTACATACAGTAACTAATATTAGTGGCAGAGTCATAACAGAAAAGCAATGAACTGGGAGCTAAGAGACCAGTATGACAAGTGTATGCTCATATTGTTAATATGGTTCTGTGGAAACAGCCCCTCCCTGCCACCGTGCCCCATGCCAAGTTAGACCTACATTGTCCCTGTGATGTCGTGAATATCATCGACAATCTAGTCGATGTGAAAATCTCCACACAAAAGAAAATGTTTTGGACCGATCATCTTTGCTTCTCAACATGCGGATTTGTGGGACACTGGACATTTTGGATGGCCTAGGAGTTGGCACAATTAGGACAAAGTAGGTTTTCAAAGTTGGTTGGAGGCAAATAAGCCAATGGAATATGGCAACCAGATTCTGCACATCTAAAATACATTCCTATTTAGGAAAGAGAAACTTTCTAAATCAGCTCAAAGCAGTACAAGATGGAAAGAAAGGTCTTATGCCAAAACTCCAGCCACCACAAAATCTGTTCAGTTCCCTCAGAGTCAGCTCGGCAATGTGACAGAGCGTGCCTCTGATCCCTGCCCAAACGCTGGAACCCACTGTTTCATAGGCATAATTCTGGCACCTTTCGGAAGCTCCATATTTGAAGGGGAGAAGTCAAGGTGGGATGGAGGGCTCTGTGAGTATTGGCAGAGGGTGTGGGACCTGGTTGCTGTACTCAGAGCCACGGCTGACGTCAAACCCTCACCTCCCTCCCACTCAGACTGGAGCAAGCACACAGAAAACTCCCTTTTGCAGCTGTGCAAACTGTTCTTGCCGAGCTGCAACACGCCCACTGCTCCCTACAGCTATTCCAAATCCACAGTTTCATTGGCCATATTCAGAGGGAAATAAAAAAACCTGTCTGTTTCCCAGTTGGCCCTTTTTCAATCAAGATTAAATTAAAATGAAGCCTGAAGTTTAAACGAAATGCTCTTCCAGTTTATGCTCTGGAGTTTCCATGCTCCTTTCTCCTCAGCCTGATTAGGGCAGGCTGCCCAGCTGAGGACTTTTCTTCCAGTGTCTCCTAAGGAACATTCTGGAAAGTTGGCTAGAGGGCTGCATTTCTGTCTAATATGCATCTGCTTCAGGCTTCAGATGTGCCTGCTTACTCTCCCTGGCGGAAAGTGGGACATTAGGAATCGATTCTAAAAGCTGGCCCTGTAGAGGGAAGGGGAGGGGACAAAGTTAATCAGATTTGTCCCAGGTCTTACGAGAGCCCATTGTCCCCATTGGTCCTGCAATACACAGACTGCCCAGCTCCATCTCTAGGGGACTCCAACCCAGTCTGTGGGGGAGAAGAAGACCATTTTTCTTGGTGGGAATAAATGGTGGAATCTGCCCCTTTCAATGGAAGCTCAGGTGGGAAGGGGTGAAACAACTCTTCCAAGTCCCTCTAAACTGTGCTCCTAAGAGTTTGACATCAAGAGTGGTGTTAGAATTAAGAGGTACAAACTACTATGTATAAAATAAATAAGCTACGAGGATATATTGTACAGCACAGGGAATATAGCTACTATTTTATAATAACTATAAATGGTATACAACCTTTAAAAAATATGAATCACTATGTTATACACCCAAAACTTATATAATATTGTACATCAATTATACTTCAATAAACAAACAAATAAACTCATAGAAAAAGAGATCAGATTTGTATTATCAGAGGAGGTGGGGTTGGATAATTGGATGAAGGTGGTCAAAAAGTACAAACTTCCAGATATAAGATAAATAAGTACTAAGGATGCAATGCACAACATGATAAATACAGTTAACACTGCTACATGTTATATATTGAAAGTTATTATGACAGTAAATCCTAAGAATTCTCATCAAGAGAAAAACATTTTTTTTCTGTTTATTTAATTTTGTATCTATATGAGATGATGGATGTTCATTAATCTTATTGTGGTCATCATTTCATGATGCATGTAAGTCAGATCATTACTCTGTACACCTTAGACTTATACAGTGCTGTAAGTCAGTTATATCTTAATAAAACCAGAAGAAAAAAGTGAAAAGAAAATACTACTAAATGAAGGTAAATAAATAAATAGATGTTCGATTTTTTTTTTTTTTTTTTTTGGCGGTACGCGGGCCTCTCACTGTTGTGGCCTCTCCCGTTGCGGAGCACAGGCTCCAGACGCGCAGGCTCAGCGGCCACGGCTCACGGGCCCAGCCGCTCCGCGGCATGTGGGATCTTCCCGGACCGGGGCACGAATCCGCCTCCCCTGCATCGGCAGGCGGACTCCCAACCACTGCGCCACCAGGGAAGCCTGAATTTATTTATTTATTTATTTATTTTTTAAGTGGTGTTAGAGGTTTGGGGGCAGAGGGAACATGGAGTTCTTGTGTTACTTCTAGTCCCAAGTGCCCTGCAAATCCCAGTAGTTCTTGGGTATGTATTGGAGTCACCTACGGAGCTTTCTAGAAATATAATTGCCATGCTCTGAGCCCAGATATTCTAATTCAGTAGAAAGAGCACTGCAGGACCTTAGCATTTGTGTAGTTTGTAAAGTTCTACAGTGATTCTCCTGCAGGTGGTTTTGTGTATTTGCCAGTTTTCTCATCTGGGATGTGTATCAAAACCACCCCCAGGGTGGAATTCTAAAATAACTGGAAAAAAGTTCTTTTAAGCGGAAATCTGCAGTACAAAGGTAAGGAGATAGCCCGTCTGAAAAGACTGGAGGATATAAAACCAGGAAGAGTTACAGTAGACAGGAACAAATGTCTCAGGTAAAGACAAATGGAGTAGGGCTGTTTATTCTAGGAAAACTACCTTAGCCCACAGAGATAGTCACTGAATAAAATTAATTGTGCTCTAGCTGCAGAGATAGTGCTCAGCTCGGGGTAGAAAGAATAAAAAGTCTCATCCCTGGAGGTTGGGTAATATTAGACCAATCCATCCTCAAGGAGAAGGGATATATTTAGACAAACACAACATGCCTCAGGGAAGAACATGGGTCAGTTAGCTCCAATATTTTGAGCTCTCATTTTTAGTAGTATTAGACACTTTCAGTATGTTCTGATTGTTAAGACTTTCATTTTTTTAACAAGTGATGTTAAGTTTTTAATTTTATTTTATTGAAGTATAGCTGATTTACAATGTTGTATTAGTTTCAGGTGTTCAGCAAAGTGATTTAGTTATACATATACATATATTCATTCTTTTTCAGATTCTTTTCCCATATAGGTTATTACAGAATATTGAGCAGAGTTCCCTGTGCTGTACAGTGGGTCCTTGTTGGTTATCTATTTTCTATATAGTAGAGTGTGTATGTTAATCCCAAGAGCCTAATTTATCCCTCCCCCAACATTTCCCCTTTGGTAACCATAAGTTTGTTTTCAAAAATCTGTGAGTCTGTTTCTATTTTGTAAATAAGTTCATTTATATCATTTTTAGATTTGATTCCACATATGAGTGATATCATATGATATTTGTCTTTCTCTGACTTACTTCACTTAGTATGTTAATCTCTAGGTCCATCCATGTTGCTGCAAATGGCATTATTTCATTCTTTTTTATGGTTGAGTAATATTCCATTGTTAAGACTTTCATTTATTCCTTCACTAACTATTATTGACCGCCTGCTATATGCCACTCAGTGCCAGATTCTGGAAGGACAGTGACAATGCCACCAGAACTCTTCTTCTCTGATCATTTCTCTTCTTGCCGCCTTTTTACTTGGCCTTAGTTTTTCATTTAGACTCTTTCCACATGGTAGAGAAGTTGCCTTCTGCTGCCCCTGATTTACACCCTTCGGCTTAGAAACTCCAAGAAAAAAGGAAGCTCCTTTCTTTCAGCATCTATCAACCATTCTGAGGGAAATATTTGGAATGGCCCTGCTTGAGACATATGCCCTACCATGGCAGATGATATTTTCATTGGTGTGATGATGGTCACACCAAAATATTCACTCTTCATTCTGCATGTTCATCTTACAACGTGACTGACGTTCCTTCCACCAAGCAGGGGATGGGGGTGGGGGTTGGGAGGTCCTATGTTCCCTCCCCTTCTATCCGGGTGGGGGCTGTGATGGCTCCAACCAACAAAGTACTGTAGAAATGGCGACATGGAACTCTTGAAGCTAGGACATCAAAAGGAAATAGTTTATGCCTGGCATACACTCTCTCTCTCAGGATACTCATCTTTAGATCCCAGCCTCCACCTTGTGAGGGAGCCCAGGCCACACGGAGGGGCAACACATGGGTGCTCTAGCCAGCTGTCAGCAGCAACACGCAGACACGTGAGTGAGTGAGTCTTCACCTGACTTCAGCCCTAGCCTTCAGGTCTTCCAGCTCTGACCCCAGACACTGTGTTACAGACACAAGCCATCCTGCTCTGCCCTGTCTGCATTCCTGACCCACAGCACCCATGAGCCATTATATAACATTATTTATGTTTTAAGTCACAGAGTTTTGAGTTATTTGTTGTGCAGCAATAGATAAATAATTGTCCATTGGGCCAGTTGCCTGGCAATTGGAGTATTGTGATTAGGGGAGCAAATGTGTTACTGAAGAAGAAGAGATGTGAAAGGTTGCTGGGTAGACAAGATGAATAGATACCACGGCCCACTACAATCGTCCTAGGATAAGTTAATTTCCCATGAGTGTATAAATATACATGTATATGAACAATTGAAGCCAGAGTCATTGTTATAAATAGCAAATGGAAAAGGATCTTAATTTTACTAATTCCATTTGCTACATCATGAGCAGTCTAGTATTATCCGAGAAACGTATGTCTTTTTTCTCTGATTAATTGCTTGGGCAATGATTCTCAATTCAGCAAAACCTAAAAACCAAAATCTCAGAAGTGTTACAAAGAGGTTTTGGGCACAAGTGGAAGTTTAGCTATGTAACTTAGAAGGCTGAGCTTGAAAGCTGGTTTAAGAAACAGGTTCTGGGGCTTCCCTTGTGGCGCAGTGGTTGAGAGTCTGTCTGCCGATGCAGGGAACGCGGGTTTGTGCCCCAGTCCGGGAGGATCCCACATGCTGTGGAGCGGCTGGGCCCGTGAGCCATGGCCGCTGAGCCTGCGTGTCTGGAGCCTGTGCTCCGCAAGGGGAGAGGCCACAACAGTGAGAGGCCCGTGTACCGCAGAAAAAAAAAAAAGAAACAGGTTCTGCAGTGGTGTTTAATAGGAGACCACACAGGGGTGGGAGGATGACTTTCAAGAAAGAACACGTCTTTCACAGAGCAGCTTCCCTCTACTTGCTCTGCTCTGAGCAATTCAGGAGCATGTTCATTTGTCTCCTGCAGGTCACGATTAATTTGCATAACTGAAAACGGAACCCTAATTCCGCATTAGCAAAAGAAATTATACTCTCTGGAAGTTAGAAGAGTGTTTTTTCAGTTTTACTTTTTTTTTTTTTAAAGAGAGTCAACCAAAGTATATTCTCAAAGTTTATCGTGTGTAATTATTTTTATACACTTCTGATAAAAATATTTCCTTATATAAACCCATTCTGAAAGCTTGAAACACAGGAAGGGGAAACCATGAATTAAGCAGTATCTGAAATGTGCTCTTTCTCACAGGAGGGAAAAAAGTTTACTCTGCAGTCGATTTAAATGACAGCCTCCAGAGAAGTCAGAGACTGGGCTTCAGGATTAGGGACTGAGATATGAAATTAAAATACCTGCCTCAAGGCTCATCTATAAAGAAAAAAACAAAAACAGTAGACATTTCTCTGTTGTGTCTCTGAGAAAGGCAGGCTTTGGGGAAGAGGAAAAAGGTGAAGTTCGCTGACCCTCAGCTCTCCAGTTGGACAAGGGTCACAGAACTGAATGCGTCCTCAGGCTCTGCTTCCTTTCAGAAAGTGACTGCCAGTGAAAGAGAACACATTTTGCATTGTCCCTCCCTGAAGTTAAATTTCTCATCTAAATCCACATGGAAACAGAAGAGACTCAGTCCATTTCATAATCCAACAGGCTTGGATCATGCTTTCTGAACTTATAACGAGAGTGTCGAATTATGTGAACCTTGGAGAGGTTTATCGTGTAAGTCCTAGATTTAAACAAAATTGTGGTAACATTTACATAACATAAAATCTACCATTTTAACCATTTTAAGTCTACATTTCAGTGGCATTAATGCTGAACATTCACACTGTTGCGTAACCATCACTACCATCCATCTCTATAAATTTCTTTTCAAACTGAAATTCTGTACTCATTAAATAAAAACTGCTCGTCCCCCTTCCCCCCCAGTCCCTGGCAAGCACCAGTCCACTTTCTGTCTCTGTGAATTTGACTACTCCAGGCATATCGTATAAGTGGAATCATACAATGTTTGTCCTTTTGTTACTGGCTTATTTCACTTAGCATATCCAAGTTAAAGCATATGTCAGAATTGCCTTCTTTTTAAAGGCTGGATAATATCCAGAGGATGTATATACCACATTTGGTGAGTTTTTTTAAGGGGAGGATTATCTTCTCCACTGATAATCTTCGGGATAGCCTTCCTAGTCTGTATCACCTTTTCAACGTGAAACATTTGTTTAAAGACGATTTTTTTCTTCTATATTTTATCATCATATCTGGTGTAGGGGAGCAAAATTTGCCGCCCCAAAATATGTCTCATTTTCATGAGAATTAATTTAGGCCGATTATTTTTCTGGCTCAAAAGCCACAGGAAAAATCCTTGACTTTCCCCATTCTTGCCTAAAAGAATGTAGGTGGAGGCCCTGTTCCAGGAAGGGAACTATCGCCATAGGTAACTATAGTATGAACTAGGTGTGTAGACAGGGAGGGACCTAGCAAATTCTGTTTGTTAAAAACTCCCTTCGGGGCTTCCCTAGTGGCGCAGTGGTTGAGAGTCTGCCTGCCGATGCAGGGGACACGGGTTTGTGCCCCGGTCCGGGAAGATCCCACATGCCGCGGAGCGGCTGGGCCCGTGAGCCATGGCCACTGAGCCTGCACGTCCGGAGCCTGTGCTCCGCAACGGGAGAGGCCACAACAGTGAGAGGCCCATGTACTGCAAAAAAACAAACACTTAAAAAAAAAAAAACACTCCTTTCAGTGACCCATTGTCTCTGCCTGGCTCAGCAAACATTTGTTTCCTAAATTTGCTTTTCCATCTCCATGTAAATTGCTTTCCTCCCCTTTGAAGTCCTGAACACCTACCCCCAACATTTTCTTTTGCCTTTAGCTGAAGATGGTGTTTAAGGCGAGGGCTTCAGCCATTTTGGTAAATGACTCAGTTTTCCTGGGTTTCTGCCATGTCTGTATGTTATTAAATTTTTGTTTGATTTTCTCCTTTTGATTTGTCTCATGTCAATTTAATTCTTTGGCTAGTCAGAAAAACCTAGAAGGATAGAGGAAAATTTCTTCCTCCCCGATACTGGTTTTCTTTTCCTCCCTACCTCCCTTTTTTCCTTTGTCCCTTCCTGTGTTCCTCCCTCCCTCCCTTCCTTTCTTCCTTCCTTCCTCCCTCCCTCCCTTCCTTCCTTCCCTCTCTCTCTCTCTCTCTCTCCTTTGCAATAGCAGGTGATACATATTGCTTGTATCATAACACTTACATAAGGCGTTATGTAAATACTTACCTCTCCTAACAAATTGTCAGTTTCTTGGAGCAGGAACCAAATCCTGCCTTATAGGAGGCCTGGAATAAACGCTCAGTAGAGGAAAGTTGAGTTTAACTGAGTGAAATGATACTCAAAGTAGACAGCTACATAATGATCTCATCTACAGATTTCTTAAAATCAGCTAAGCAAAACACTGACCCATGTGTCTATCCATGTTTTCATTTTCTATGGCTTCCATAACAAATTTCCACTGACTTAGTGGCTTAAAACAACAGGAATATTTTATCACATAGTTCTGTACTTCAGAACTTCAGTATGGGTATCACTGGACTAAAATCAAGGTGTCAGCAGGCTGCGTTCCTTTCTGGAGGGTCTAGGAGAGTATGTTTCCTTGCTCATTCAGGTTTTGGGAGAATTCACTTCCATGTGGTTGTAGGACTGTGGGCTCAATGTCTCTGCTGGCTCAGCTGGGGGCTGACCTTAGCTCCAAGAGGCTTCTCTCCGGCCTTTGCACATGTATCTCACAGCCCTGTATCTCAGAACCAGCAAAGGAGCATGAAATCCTTCTCAGGTTGTCATCTCTCCTAGCCTTCTTCTATTGTTGTGTCTTTCTCACTGCAGTCTGGAAAGATTCTACATTTTTAAGGACTTGTGCCATTAGATTGGGCCCACCTGGATAACGCTCATCACATCTGCAAAGTCACTTTTGCCATGTAAGGTAACATACTCACATGTTCCAGGGATCATGGCATGGACGTCTTTGGGAGCCATTATTCTGCCTATCACAATCTGTAACTATTTACTCCAGATCTCCTTGTTCCTGATCTTCTAATCTTTCTCTTTCTAAGATCTTTCCTAGCCAACCAAGTCATTCTTCACTCTCCATGGATTCATGTATATTCTAACCCCAAATTACTTTTTCTTCCACGCAATACGCATAACCAGTTGAACTGCCCAAAGCTCTGTGCATTGGGATGATTTTTCCTTCCCACTATCTTTCAAGGCTTCCCTCAGATGGGGCTGTAGTGCAGCCATGATTCATTTTCAGTGTGCACACACATATTGGGCTGAATCACTGTCATCCAGGCTCAGTCTTTTGCTTCCTCCACCAGCTGGTCATAAAGGATCCCACATGTGGCCACAGGTGTGAGCTGAAGAAGCAGTGCTGGTATGAGGAGTAATGGATGACATGGGAATCTGGCTGCCTGCCTACATAGCTTGCTTGTATTCTATGGTCCTACCTGTGGTCAAAACTAGATGTAGCGCTTCTATTTTATAACATAATGCTGCTGGCCCTGCCTTACTTTGTGACTTTGTGGGCTGGATCATAGGATCCAAGAACTGCAGCCTTTCCTACTCTGGAGCCTACTCAGAGCTGGCAGCCTTTCATGTCACACACTGTGCTGGTTGGAACAGTATTCCTGGGCGGGGAATATTCTGCCTCCAGATTCTGAAGTTGCCTATAAAGTATTATATTTCCCTCTTCATGGTTGGAAGTGCAGGAAGCAATAGTTTTTCCTTTACTTTGGAGAGTATGTCCCAGCTTGCTTCAGACTACTGGGAACCTAAACATTTTACTGATGTGGCCCTCCCTAGAATCTTCCAAGAATTTATCTCGCAATCTCCGGAGTGTGTGTGTCTCACCAAGGCCTCCAGTGAACTAACTAGTCACTGTGCTCCTCTGGTCTGATTAATATAATGCCATCAACAGAGTAGAACAACATGAGGTTCTATGGGACATCCAGGTCTTTTCAGACTATACTTCATGAGAGAGTGAGAGAGTTCACATAGACCTGGGGAAAGACAGTGAACACATACTATTGTATATTCCAAATAAATGTGAAGCATCTAACCTTCTTTCCTGATCATAAAGAATGTCTGACCCCATACAGTGAACCTGAGACCATGCTAATCTGCTCTAGCTGTCACAGCAGCTGCAGTTGGGACTACCTCTTAGTTGAGTTTGCACTAGTCCACTGTCACCCTTCAATATCTGTCTAATTTCTGTAGGGGGAAGACTGGTAAATTAAATGGAGATATGATGACCATCATGTCTGCAAGGGGTAAAATATAAAGGTGGATGAGAAAGAGTTTATTGATTGGGGAGCCCTCTTCCAGAATACACCCTAAATAACCTAGAGAAGGCCCTAGGAAATTGTTCAAGGATGCTGATAGGATGACTCCTAGAAGGATGGTAAAAGAGATGGCCCAACCAAATGAAGTAAAAAGGTCAGAGATTGCTGTGGCATGCAGAGGAAGGGGAAGTAAAAGGTTCAGAGAAGGGACCTTGTGGATATACTATGTAAAGCTGGAAAGCCCAATTATGTAATGACTTATCTATTGGTCTGGTGGCAGGAAGGGAGTAGAGGCAGATTTGGGGGTAAGGGAGTTGCATGTTGTCTTATGAGAGAAAGACATCTGCGTCTTCTTCAAGTAAGCAAGCATATTATCCCTCAGTATGCAGGAATGGAGGCACTTTCACAGGCTCAGAAGGTTAAGAGAAATCTGGAGAGTCAATATTTTGGGTGGCATCAACCAAGATGTCCGTATTCTGCATTTCTAAATCTCATTCTTTTCCAGCGAGGGCCACGACCTTGGCACCATATAATATCTTAGGTGGGAGTTTAAATTTCCTTGGAGTCAACTACAATGTCAAATAATTCCTGAGGCTGCTTCTCAGCTTTCTCAGCTCTCCCACTATAAGAGATGATACCTCTTTATATGCTACCAAGGAGGATCTCTCTGGCATTCACTCTTAGCTTAAAACTGTCAGTTCATCACTCTCGGCTTTTGAAAATCTTTTCCTAGATCATCAATTGAGTTTACCAATAGCCATCCAGTTCCATTGTTCGTATTATTTCCCTCCATATTTCTCAAATACCTGATATACAACACCATCTAATGAATTCCTATCCACCAGTAAGTATATCATCCCAGTTCATCACTGGTTGAAAGTTTTAACAATTGCTTTGCTACCTAGTACCAGGGGCCAGCTGTTGCTCACTATCACCAGCAATGGGGTCCTCTTTGCCAAGTAGGTATGGGTGACCAATTCCAAAATCTCAACTCGGTGTTTGATACCGAAAGCTTCTGCCTTTAGCACTCCCAGTGGCTGGGAACAGCACTTCATTCCTAAAGACTAGGTGGTGTATCACAGTGTCTATCAACTAATTTTAAATGCTTAATTCAAAACAGAACACCTTGATCTAACTTCAGAAAGAGATTATTTCAGGAAAAAACCTTCCCCTGGAAGGCTCATGTGAAATAAATGTAGATCATTGACCTTCATCTCGTTGGAGAAACAGAACACTTTGGTAGGCAAGTCATCAGTGAATGATGTTTGTTAGGTGCTTACCATGTTCTCAGTCATGCCATTCAGCATAAAGAGAGGGGAAAGAAATCTTACAGGTTTCTAAATATGTCTTCAAAGAAACACAAGTGATTTTTGGTCACAGTTGCCAATATTTAGATTGAAGTTTTTTTTTTTTTTACATCTTTATTGGAGTACAATTGCTCTACAACGTTGTGTTAGTTGCTGCTGTATAACAAAGTGAATCAGCTATACGTATACATATTTCCCCATATCCCCTCCCTCTTGCGTATCCCTCTCACCCTCCTTATCCCATCCCTCCAGGTGGTCACAAAGCACGAGCTGATCTCCCTGTGCTACGTGGCTGCTTTGCACTAGCTATCGATTTTACATTTGGTAGTGTATATATGTCAATGCCACTTTCTCACTTCGTCTCAGCTTACCCTTCCCTCTCCCCATGAACTCAAGTCCATTCTCTATGTCTGCTTTTTTATTCCTGTCCTACCCCTAAGTTCTTCAGAACCATTTTTTTTAAGATTCCATATATATGTGTTAGCATACGGTATTTGTTTTTCTCTTTCTGACATACTTCACTCTGTATGACAGACTCTAGGTCCATCCACCTCACTACAAATAACTCAATTTCGTTTCTTTTTATGGCTAAGTAATATTCCGTGTGTATATGTGCCACATCTGCTTTAGCCATTCATCTGTCGATGGACACTTAGGTTGCTTCCATGCCCTGGCTATTGTAAATAGAGCTGCAATGAATGTTGTGGTACATGACTCTTTTTGAATTATGGTTTTCTCAGGGTATATGCCCAGTAGTGAGATTGCTGGATCATATGGTAGTTCTATTTTTAGTTTTTTAAGGAACCTCCATACTGTTTTCCATAGTGGCTGTATCAATTTACATTCCCACCAACAGTGCAGGAGGGTTCCCTTTCCTCCACACTCTCTCTGGCATTTATTGTTTGTAGATTTTTTGATGATGGCCATTCTGATCGGTGTGAGGTGATACCTCATTGTAGTTTTGACTTGCATTTCTCTAATGATTAGTGATGTTGAGCATCCTTTCATGTGTTTGTTGGCAATCTGTATATCTTCTTTGGAGAAATGTCTATTTAGGTCTTCTGCCCATTTTTGGATTGGGTTGTTTCTTTTTTTGATATTGTGCTGCATGAACTGCTTGTATATTTTGGAGATAAATCTTGTGTCAGTTGCTTCATTTGCAAATATTTTCTCCCATTCTGAGGGTTGTCTTTTTGTCTTGTTTATGGTTTCCTTTGCTGTGCAAAAGCTTTTAAGTTTCATTAGATCCCATTTTTTTATTTCCATTTCACTAGGAGGTGGGTCAAAAAGGATCTTGCTGTGATTTATGTCAAAGAGTGTTCTGTCTATGTTTTCCTCTAAGAGTTCAATAGTGTCTGGCCTTACATTTAGGTCTTTAATCCATTTTGAGTTTATTTTTGTGTATGGTGTTAAGGAGTGTTCTAATTTCATTCTTTTACATGTAGCTGTCCAATTTTACCAGCACCACTTATTGAAGAGGCTGTCTTTTCTCCATTGCATATTCTTGCCTCCTTTATCAAAAATAAGGCAACCATATGTTTGTGGGCTTACCTCTGGGCTTTCTATCCTGTTCCATTGATCTATATTTCTGTTTTTGTGCCAGTTCCATACTGTCTTGATTACTGTAGCTTTGTAGTATAGTCTGAAGTCCAGGAGCCTGATTCCTCCAGCTCCATTTTTCTTTCTCAAGATTGCTTTGGCTATTTGGGGTCTTTTGTGTTTCCATACAAATTGTGAAATTTTTTGTTCTAGTTCTGTGAAAAATGCCAGTGGTAGTTTGATAGGGATTGCATTGAATCTGTAGATTGCTTTGGGTAGTAGAGTCATTTTCACAATGTTGATTTCTCCAGTCCAAGTACATGGCATATCTCTCCATCTGTTTGTATCATCTTTAATTTCTTTCATCAGTGTCTTATAGTTTTGTGCATACAGGTCTTCTGTCTCCTTAGGTAGGTTTATTCCTAAGTATTTTATTCTTTTTGTTGTAATGGTAAATGGGTGTGTTTCCTTAATTTCTCTTTCAGATTTTTCATCATTAGTGTATAGGCATGCAAGAGATTTCTGTGCATTAATTTTGTATCCTGCTACTTTACCAAATTCATTGATTAGCTCTAGTCATTTTCTGGTAGCATCTTTAGGATTCTCTGTGTATATTATCATGTCATCTGCAAACAGTGACAGGTTTACTTCTTCTTTTCCAATTTGGGTTCCTTTTATTTCTTTTGCTTCTCTGATTACTGTGGCTAAAACTTCCAAAACTATGTTGAGTAATAGTGGTGAGAATGGGCAACCTGGTCTTTTTCCTGATCTTAGTGGAAATGGTTTCAGTTTTTCACCATTGAGAATGATGTTGGCTGTGGGTTTGTCATATATGACCTTTATTATGTTGAGGTAAGTTCCCTCTGTGCCTACTTTCTGGAGGGTTTTTATCATAAATGGTGTTGAATTTTGTCAAAAGCTTTTTCTGCATCTATTGAGATGATCATATGGTTTTTATTCTTCAATTTGTTAATATGGTGTATCACATTGATTGATTTGCATATATTGAAGAATCTGTGCATTCCTGGGATAAACCCCACCTGATCTTGATGTATGATCCTATTAATGTGCTGCTGGATTGCGTTTGCTAGAATTTTGTTGAGGATTTTTGTATCTATGTTCATCAGTGATATTGGCCTGTAGTTTTCATTTTTTGTAACATCATTGTCTGGTTTTGGCATCAGGGTGATGGTGGTCTCTTAGAATGAGTTTTGGAGTGTTCCTCCCTCTCCTATATTTTGGAAGAGTTTGAGAAGGATAGGTGTTAGCTCTTCGCTAAATATCTGACAGAATTTGCCTGTGGAACCATCTGGTTCTGGGCTTTTGTTTGTTGGAAGATTTTTAACCACAGTCTCAATTTCAGTGCTTGTGATTTGTCTGTTTATATTTTCTATTTCTTCCTGGTTCAGTCTCGGAAGGTTGTACTTTTCTAAGAATTTGTCCATTTCTTCCAGGTTGTCCATTTTACTGGCATATAGTTGCTTGTAGTAATCTCTCATGATCCTTTGTATTTCTGCAGTGTCAGTTGTTAATTCTGCTTTTTCATTTCTAATTCTGTTGATTTGAGTCTTCTCCCATTTTTCACTGATGAGTCTGGCTAATGGTTTATCAATTTTGTTCATCTTCTCAAAGAACCAGCTTTTCGTTTTATTGATCTTTGCTATCATTTCCTTCATTCATTTTTCATTTATTTCTGATCTGATCTTTATGATTTCTTTCCTTCTGCTAACTTTGGGATTTTTTTGTTCTTCTTTCTCTAATTGCTTTAGGTGTAAGTTTAGGTTGTTTATTTGAAATTTTCCTTGTTTCTTGAGGTAGGATTGTATTGCTATAAACTTCCCTCTTTGCACTCCTTTTGCTGCATCCCATAGGTTTTGGGTTGTCGTGTTTTCATTGTCATTTGTTTCTCGGTAGTTTTTGATTTCCTCTTTGATTTTTTCAGTGATCTCTTGGTTATTTAGTAGTGTATTGTTTAGCCTCCATGTGTTTGTATTTTTTACAGATTTTTTCCTGTAATTGATACTAGTCTCATAGCGCTGTGGTCGGAAAATATACTTGATATGATTTCAATTTTCTTAAATTTACCAAGGCTTGAGTTGTGACCCAAGATATGATCTATCCAGGAGAATGTTCCATGAACACTTGTGAAGAACATGTATTCTGCTGTTTTTGGATTGAATGTCCTATAAATATCAATTAAGACTATTTGTTTAATGTATCATTTAAAGCTTGTGTGTCCTTATTTATTTTCATTTTGGTTGATCTGTCCATTGGTGAAAGCATGGTATTAAAGTCCCCTACTCTTGTGTTACTGTCAATTTCCCCTTTTATGGCTGTTAGCATTTGCCTTGTGTATTGAGGTGCTCCTATGTTAGGTGCATAAATATTTACAATTGTTATATCTTCTTCTTGGATTGATCCCTTGATCATTATGTAGTGTCCTTCTTTGTCTCTTGTAATAGTCTTTATTTCGAAGTCTATTTTGTCTGATATGAGAATTGCTACTCCAGCTTTCTTTTGATTTCCATTTCCATGGAATATCTTTTTCCACCTGCTCACTTTCAGTCTGTATGTGTCCCTAAGTCTGAAGTGGCTCTCTTGTAGACAGCATATATACTTGTCTTGTTTTTGTACCCATTCAGCCAGTTTATGTCTTTTGGTTGGCGCAGTTAATCTTAGATTGAGTTTTGAAGTAGTAATCCCACTGCTATTATTAAGGTTAAAGAATTTGTTTGGTTCATAAAGGGCACTGCTTAGCCTTGGCAAAATTTTCAAATAACTTGAGGCTTATACTAGTAGGTACTCTTGGGCAAGCCAAAGATGTCAATCAAACGTGTACTGGCCAGCAGTGGGCCTTGGGAGAACACCAGGAACACCAGTCTCAATTCCTCCAGCTTCTTAGAAAACTAGGGATTGGGTGTATGATTGAACTGCTTCCTAGGGACATTCAAGGAGCCAGCTGTCAAGTCTAGGAACTCCTTCCTCTCTTTCCACTTATTTTATTGTTCTCTGTTGCATCCTGTTGTCACACCACCCCTCACCCTGAGGCACAGTGGCTTGCCTGACAACCTGGGATGGGAAAGGAGACAACATCCTCCAGGAATACCTGCTGGCACCATGGCCACCCCAGGAGAGAGTGGCCATCCAAGGAGGCTTGGGATTGCCTCTAGGTCCTAAGCATATTACAGTTTTCTACCAGGTGGATCTGCTCCAACTGGGAAAGGAGTTCTGGAGTCAGGAATATTCATTATCTATAAAATTGTCATTTGACATATTATTGTGTTAACCTGCTTGCTTTTGACCAAATGAATTTTGACCTATTGCTTTTAACTGAATAAGTTTCTCCTAAATAAGTTGAACCCATTTCTCCTTGGCTTTCCTATTGTCTAATTATAAGAAAACATAGAAATATAACTATTCAAGTCATCAAAAAATAACTAAGTCATCAAAAAATATTGAATAAGACAAAGATCTCTCTTTCCCACTCCCACCCTCACCCACTTCGTTTCCAGTACTATCACTCAGAACATTCTTGATGCCTAGTAGATTAAGAAAATACGAAAATATCCAAATTCTAGCCTTGAAGTTATCACAAGTGGATGAATTGAGAAGAGAATGAAGAAAAAAATGACATCTGCTCTTTGATTACTTGTAATAACCTTTGAATAAAATGAGTTAATACATGTAAATGCACTTAAATAGCATTTATTGAATGCCTACTACATACTAGAAACTGTTCTACTTATTATTATTTTACATATTGCAGCTATGGTAACTGGCATGTTATCATTTCCACTATAAGCATATTAAAATATACCAAGTAATGGGCAGTGCTTGTTATTCAGTTAATTATAACATAATTGATTTAACTTACTTGGATGAAAATTTTATAATTCAGGTTGTTGCCACCTAAATAGAATGAAACTAAATTGTGTAAAAAATATGCCTAGAAAATTGCTGATGACTTACATGTACTTAGAAAGTATGTCAATGCCTAGCTACAACACCCATTTCTTAGGATTTTATAATTTTGTGAAAGGAATGCATTACTTACTGCCCCAGAAGTATTTGGGGTTTGAGGCTAACACCCATCTTCCAGAGCCTCTAAATTACAAAAAAATGCCACTTTTGTCAGAACAGCTGTGTGGGAGAGTCTGAAGGTGGAACCAAGAAACTGCATAGACCCGTCTGAGATCTATCACCTATAAACCATGGGATAATGGTCATCTTACTTGAACTCTGAGTGAGCCTTAGTTTATTCATTTATGAAAGGGAGATAGAAATACTTACCTCAGCGTTGTTATGAAGATAGAGTATAAAAACTACATGTAAAGCACAAAGTAAATGGCAGATATCTTTACTATTATTGATGTTATTATTAGCTGGGATTCCCTGACGTGCCTGCAGGAATAAATTCTCTTCTACTAAACTAGTCCCTCTCTGCATCTCTATTTCTCATCCATAAACTGTGAATAATAATGGTATCTACTCCAATGGCTCTTGTGAGGATTAAGTGAATTAATACATGTAAACCCTTTAGAACAGTGCTTGGCACATGGTAAGCCCATTATTCAAGTTCATGTGCTTTCAATTTATACTAAATTTCTTTGACCAGATCTAAAGATATAAACTACTTTTCCTCCAAAGGGAATATTTGATTTAGTCAAAAGTATTATATCGTTTTTTTCCTCCTCGTTGACCACAGACTTCACCCTTTAAAAGGCCCTTCTTATTAACTGGAAGAGACAAAGTAAGCTGGTTTTGTGAAAAAGTGCCAGGCTTGGCTAGTAAGTAGTTGAGGGTGGATCAAATGTGGCCTTGGAGAAGTCACACTCTGAGCTTCAGTTTTTTTCTTCTGACAGATGGGAATAACATCCCTGTTCAAACAACCTGAACATCTCCCTGGGTGATTTAAAGATCATATGGGATGAGGGAGACTCTTGCCTCCTATGATATTATTAGTGTTCACGAATAACACTTGTCTTCTCCCAGTCCACATAATTGACTCTCAGGCTTCTTCCTTGACTACTGATTAGATGTAAATGAGGTGGTTATTTGGCGGTGCTCCTGGGGTCCACTAAGGTGATAACTCTGAAGGACAGTGTTCAAGCCATTGAAACTTAACATACAAAATACTTCAGAAAATACCATTGAAGGATGACTTAATATAGAAACACTGGACATTGAAGCTTAATGATGTGAAAAATTTTAGAAATAGTGTATGTTATGGGCAGAATTATGTCTCTCTAAATTCATATGTTGATATGTTAACCACTAATACTTCAGAATGAGGTCATTAGGGTGGGCTGTAATCCACTATGTCCTTGTAAGAAGAGGAAATTTGAGCACAGACATGTGCAGAGGGAAGGCAACGTGAAGACTCAGGGAGAAGATGGCCATTTACAAGACAAAGAGTGCCAAGGATTGCTGGTAACACCAGAAGCTAGGAAGAAGCAAGGAAGGAGCTTCCCTTTAGGGTCTTCAGAGAGAGCATGACCCTGTTGACACTTTGATTTTGGACTTGTAGCATCCAGAACAGTGAGAGATTACATTTATGTTGTTTAAGCCACCCAGTTGTGGTGCTTTGCTATGGTAGCCCTAGGTAGACTATCATAGTGTCCCAGTAGCCTTCTAAGAAGCTCTAAGTCTGTGAAGCCTGAAGGTGGGAGTGGGGATTAAGGAAGAGACAGGGCCACTCTCCTCTTCTTCAGCCATTGCAACTCTGTTTATCAATATTAGATATTGAACTTCCAAGAAGAGTTTTGTTTCTACTAAAGAATTTTAGTAAAAAAGAAGTTTGGAAAGTACTGCTCTAGTGTAACAGACCCTGTCAATACTCCAGCCCAGGGATTCTTCACTGTTTTCCTCTCCCAGGTTCTCTGGGCAGTTTCACTCCCAACAACCTGAACCTGGATCTTTGGTTGAGGGCAGCCTTCAAACTGATTCCAGAGCTTTCTTTACCTGCACATAGAGAATTGGAACAGGGGAAGTATGCAGTCAGCAACTGACCTATGGGGGGGGTATAAATACTCCAGCTCCCTCACCCCTGATCAGGACAGCTCTGAGGTGGGACCTGCACTGTCTTCACAGCTTCCCTGTGGGACTTGGCTTGACACCTCACCCTTCTTGGCCTTCTATCTTTTCTCTGCTTCTTTTCCTTCTTCCCTACAGATTTTCCTTGGGAAAACTTCCTAATAAATATAGGGTCTCTCAACCTTGGCACTATTAACATTTTGAACTAGATAATTCTTTGATGTGCAGCTGTCCTGTGCACTGTAGGATGTTTAGCAGCATCCTGGGCTTTATCCACTAGATGCCAGAAGCATATCTCCCCTTCTTCCCTCCTCCCTTCACAGTCATGACAATTTCAAAAATGTCTTAAAGCCAATGCCAAATATTTCCTGGGAGATGAAATCACCCATTCAAGAGCCACAGTTTAAATATTATAAATGTGGATCCCCAAGTTCTGAGAGTTTGCTAAAGTAGAAGAGCTGGGATTAGAAGCTAAACTCCCTGATTCCCAAGCCACTGGTTATTTATTTCTACTACACTTATGTTTCCCAAACTTGTCTGATCATAAAAATCACTGGTGTGTGTGTTTGAGGAGGGGGGCAAGACAATTGGTTTAAAATTCAGATTCCCAGGTTCCTCTCCTGAAGAATCTGATTCAGAAGACCTAGAGAGGGGCACCTGGGTTTGTAGGCATCAGTGATTCTTTTGATCAAGAATGACTGGGAAGACAAAGATGTCACAAAGAAAGAAAACTACAGGCCAATATCACTGATGAACATAGATGCAAAAATCCTCAACAAAATATTAGCAAACAGAATCCAACAGCACATTAAAAGGATCATATGGGCTTCCCTGGTGGCGCAGTGGTTGAGAGTCCGCCTGCTGAAGCAGGGGACGTGGGTTCATGCCCCGGTCCGGGAGGATCCCACGTGCCGCGGAGCGGCTGGGCCCGTGAGCCATGACCGCTGAGCCTGTGCGTCCGGAGCCTGTGCTCCGCAGCGGGAGAGACCATAGCAGTGAGAGGCCCGCGTACCGCAAAAAAAAAAAAAAAAAAAAAAAAGGATCATATACCATGATCAAGTGGGGTTTATTCCAGGAATGCAAGGATTCTTCAATATACACAAATCAATCAATGTGATACACCATATTAACAAATTGAAGGAGAAAACCCATATGATCATCTCAATAGATGCAGAGAAAGCTTTCGACAAAATTCAAAACCCATTTATGATAAAAACCCTGCAGAAAGTAGGCATAGAGGGAACTTTCCTCAACATAATAAAGGCCATATATGACAAACCCACAGCCAACATCATCCTCAATGGTGAAAAACTGAAAGCATTTCCTCTAAGATCAGGAACAAGACAAGGTTGCCCACTCTCACCACTCTTTTTTTTAAATTCTTATTATTCTTCTTCTCTCTCCCCACTCTTATTCAACATAGTTTTGGAAGTTTTAGCCACAGCAAACAGAGAAGAAAAAGAAATAAAAGGAATCCAAATCGGAAAAGAAGAGTAAAGCTGTCACTGTTTGCAGATGACATGATACTATACATAGAGAATCCCAAAGACGCTACCAGAAAACTACTAGAGTTAATCAATGAATTTGGTAAAGTAGCAGGACACAATATTAATGCACAGAAATCTCTGGCATTCCTAAACACTAATGAAAAATCTGAAAATGAAATTAAGAAAACACTCCCATTTACCATTGCAACAAAAAGAATAAAATATCAGGGCTTCACTGGTGGCGCAGTGGTTGAGAGTCTGCCTGCCAATGCAGGGGACACGGGTTCGTGCCCCAGTCTGGGAGGATCCCACATGCCGTGGAGTGGCTGGGCCCATGAGCCATGGCTGCTGAGCCTGCGCGTCTGGAGCCTGTGCTCCGCAACGGGAGAGGCCACAATAGTGAGAGGCCCGCATACTGAGAAAAAGAAAAAAAGAATAAAATATCTAGGAGTAAACCTACCTAAGGAGACAAAAGACCTGTATGCAGAAAACTAAAAGACACTGATGAAAGAGATTAAAGATGATACAAACAGATGGAGAGATATAACATGTTCTTGGATTGGAAGAATCAACATTGTGAAAATGACTCTACTACCCAAAGCAATCTACAGATTTAATGCAATCCCTATCAAACTACCACTGGCATTTTTCACAGAACTAGAACAAAAAATTTCACAATTTCTATGGAAAAACAAAAGACCCCGAATAGCCAAAGCAAACTTGAGAATGAAAAATGGAGCTGGAGGAATCAGGTTCCCTGACTTCAGACTATACTACAAAGCTACAGTAATCAAGACAGTATGGTACTGGCACAAAAACAAAAATATAGATCAATGGAACAGGATAGAAAGCCCAGAGATAAACCCATGCACATATGTTCACCTTATCTTTGATAAGGAGGCAAGAACATACAGTGGAGAAAAGACAGTCTATTCAATAAGTGGTGCTGGGCAAACTGGACAGGTACATGTAAAAGTATGAGATTAGAACACTCCCTAACACCATACACAAATAAATAAGCTCAAATGTATTAAAGATCTAAATGTAAGGTCAGAAAATATCAAACTCTTGGAGTAAAACATAGGCAGAACACTCTTTGACATAAATCACAGCAAGATCCTTTTTGACCCACCTCCTAGAGAAATGGAAATAAAATCAAAAATAAACAAATGGGACCTAATGAAACTTAAAAGCTTTTGCACAGCAAAGGAAACCATAAACAAAATGAAAAGACAACCCTCAGAATGGGAGAAAATATTTGCAAATGAAGCAACTGGCAAAGGATTAATCTCCAAAATTTACAAGCAGCTCATGCAGCTCAATAACAACAACAAAAAAAACAACCCAATCCAAAAATGGGCAGAAGACCTAAATAGACATTTCTCCAAAGAAGATATACAGATTGCCAACAAACACATGAAAGGATGCTCAACATCACTAATCATTAGAGAAATGCAAATCAAAACTACAGTGAGATATCATCTCACACCGGTCAGAATGGTCATCATCAAAAAATCTAAAAACAATAAATGCTGGAGAGGGTGTGGAGAAAAGGGAACCCTCTTGCACTGCTGGTGGGAATGTAAATTGATACAGCCACTATGAAAAACAGTATGGAGCTTCCTTAAAAAACTACAAATAGAACTACCATACGACCCAGCAATCCCACCACTGGGCATATACTCTGAGAAAACCATAATTCAAAAAGATACATGTACCACAATGTTCATAGCAGCTCTATTTACAATAGCCAGGATACGGAAGCAACCTAAGTGTCCATCATTGGATGAATGGATAAAGAAGATGTGGCACATATATACAATGGAATATTACTCAGCCATAAAAAGAAACGAAATTGAGTTATTTGTAGTGAGGTGGATGGACCTAGAGTCTGTCATACAGAGTGAAGTAAGTCAGAAAGAGAAAAACAAATACTGTATGCTAACACATATATATGGAATCTAAGGGAAAAAAGAGGTCATGAAGAACCTAGGGGTAAGACGGGAATAAAGACACAGACCTACTAGAGAATGGACTTGAGGGTATGGAGAGGGGGAAGGGTAAGCTGTGACAAAGTGAGAGAGTGGCATGGACATATATACACTACCAAATGTACAATAGATAGCTAGTGGGAAACAGCCACATGGCACAGGGAGATCAACTCGATGTTTTGTGACCACCTACAGGGGTGGGATAGGGAGGGTGGGAGGGAGGGAGATGTAAGAGGGAAGAGATATGGGAACATATGTATATGTATAACTGATTCACTTTGTTATAAAGCAGAAACTAACACACCATTGTAAAGCAATTATACTCCAATAAAGATGTTAGAAAAGAAAAAAGAATAAGGCTTATTTTAGGCTTATTTTCACATGTCATTTAAGCTGTGCTATTAGAAAATAATTTATATGTAACAATGTAGGTGACTATATATGATATTAATAAACACTCTTGTATTTATTACTTAGTGCAAAAAAAAAAAAAGAATGACTGGGAAACTGAAATACTGATTCTCAGATTGTAATGTGGAAAGGAATCTCTGTGTATGTGGTATATGTGGGGGAGTGCGTGTACAAAATATAAATATATATACAAAATATAAATTCCTAGGCTTCATACGCTGAGATTTTGATGGTTTTAATAAACTTCCTAAGTTTTTCTGATATAGGTGGTCTGAAGCAATTGTTACAATACTTTCTATTAAATCGTTCAATTGTTAACACACACACAGAGTGTCTTTAGATCTATCTCGAATGACATCCATCAGTTGACATCAAGATTCCCAGCAAATGCACTTATAATATACTGCTTCCCTTTGGTACTTATTAATAATTTGTGTAATATAGCCGTCCTCTCTAAAGTGCAAACTCCATGAACCCAGGGCCCCCCTTTACTTTCTATTTAGTTATATTCCTCAAGTAGGCAACATACCTCACCCTGAGTGGGTGCCCAGTAAATATCTGTTGAGTGAACGACATTAGATGGTGGGGTAAGCAGAATATTTTTGGAGTCATTATTGTCCAAAAATATCCATATTCTAATCCCCAAGAATTTGAATATGTTCAATATGAATATGAAAGTATTATGTTACCTGGCAAGGGAGAACTAAGTTTGCAGATGGAATTAAGATTGCTAATAAGCTGACCTTAAAATAAGGGAATTATACTGGATTATCTCGGTGGACTTAATGTAATCCCAAAGGTCCTTTAACATGCAAGAGGGAGACAGATCCTATGATAAACCATAATGGAAAAGAATACATATATGTATAAAAAAGAATGTATATATATATATATATATGTATAACTGAATCACTTTGCTGTACAGAATTAATTAAAACTACATTTGTAAATCAACTATATTTCAATTAAAAAAAAAAAGAAGGAGGCAGAAGAGGTCAGGGTCAGAGAGAAATTTGAAGATGATACATTGCTTGATTTGAAGATGGAGGAAGGGACCACAAGCTGAAGAAAGCAAGCAGCCTCTAGAAGGAAGAAAAGCCAAGAAATGGATTCTCCCCTAGAGCCTCCAGGAAGGATACAGCCCTACAGATACCTGGATTTTAGCCCAGTGAAACCTATTTTGGACTTCCGACCTCTACAACTCTAAGAGAATACATTTGTGTTAAGCCACTAAATTTGTGGTAACTTCTTATAGTAGCAACAGGAAACTAACATAGATGGTAATGGGAATGCTAAGTGCTGGTAGCATTTATTGAGCCTTTACCTTGCAAGTACTTTATTTCTATCCTTCCTTATCAGTATGAAAAGGTATTATCCCATTTTGCAGATGAGACATCAGAGGATCAGAATGGTCAAGTAATGCCAAAGGGTTTCTATCAGCACACAGTGGGGTGGGGCTGCAGACCTCTCAAATCCACACTCTGATGTGCCAGTGCTGTTCAAAGTGGTGCCCAGACATTGTTACTGATCCATATTGAAAGAGTACAGATATTGAGACTGCATGTATAGAACATTTTATAGTAACTCTTTTTTGTATAATATTGAAATGTAATTTTGTGTTTGTTAAATCTAGTAATAAAAATGGGGACTTATTTTAATTGTCTTTTTAATTTCATTTTTCAGCAATTTATTCTTACTGTATATATATTTTTTAATTGACTCACTCTGGATTGGAGGGAAAAAAAAAAAACTGGTTCCAAATCCCGGATGCTTTGATAAGCACTTCACTGACCACAATGCTAAGATTTGTAGTTGTTATGGGTCCTTGACTCTAGCTTTACTAGTCTCCCCCAAAGTGGTGAGGGTGGGGAGTCTGGCCCACAGCTGCTCAGGGCCTTCCTGGGGAGGGGTTGAGGTGTAGGGACAGCCTGGTCCTCAGAAGTGTCATCTTCCCTGAGGGCAAATCTTTCCCAGTTCTTCTTCCAGCCGTGCCGCAAAGCCTTACCATTTCCACCTTTTCTCTTTCCTTTCAGTAAAGGATTTTCAAAGTTTATTTTAACTTTTTCTTCTCTTTCTTTGGTCAATTTTTTATGAGAGTGCATGCCCCCCACATATTTCACATGGCCTGCATTTTTATGAATCCAAGAATAAATGCATTTTTGGCTAACAACTAAGAAGTATTTTTAGACTCATGGGGCTGTATTTTCATCTTTTGCAGAGCAAAATTTGAAGCAGATGCAGTTGCGTGCAGAACTCTTTAATTCTGCACCCCGTTTCAGAGGTCCTGCTGACAGTCCACATCCCTTGAGAAATATGTTAACACTTTAATGAAATCTGATCTGATATGAAGTATCTCAGTTTAGAAGGATGAGTCATCCAAAGAACAAGGAGCTGGGGTTTTGTTTGTTCCTTCAAACTGCTTTGGGTCAGTTGCCTTTTGACCTTTGCTTTGCTAAGGAGAGGGGCTTCTGCTGTGGAGATGTTTAGCAGGCAAGCAGAGGAGAGGATGGAGGGTGGTCAGAGTAGGGCCAAGGTTCAAAGCCCAATGAGACCACTGGGGGGCAGATGAGAACTTGTCCAAACTAATCACTGCTGTTTCCCATCCTCCATCCCTCCACGCCACCACCACCCCAAGTCCCATGATGGAGCAAGACCAAGTCGAGGGGAGTTTGTGTGATAGAAAGAGAAAAAACCGGACTTCCCTGGTGGCAAAGTGGTTAAGAATCCGCCTGCCAATGCAGTGGACACAGGTTCGATCCCTGGTCCAGGAAGATCCCACATGCCGCGGAGCAACTAAGCCCGTGCGCCACAACTACTGAAGCCCACGCGCCTAGAGCCCGTGCTCCGCAACAAGAGAAGCCACCGCAACATGAAGCCCATGCACCGCAATGAAGAGTAGCCCCTGCTAGCCGCAACTAGAGAAAGCCCGCGCGGAGCAACAAAGACCCAACGCAGCCAAAAATCAATAAATAAATTTTAAAAAAAAAGAAAGAGAAAAAAACCTACCAACCTATTCCACTCATGGAATCTTCCACTTTCAACAAATCTGGAAGCAACCACTGTCATCGTCTAGTTCAATTTTCTTATTCTACAGCTGTGCTCAAAGGCTACACTTGGCTCTAACTGCTTTGTACAGTTATCACCTAAGTAGATGTCAAAAAGTTCCTTGAACGAGTGAATGAATGAGTGGAATTGAGACCAGCAAAGGTAAACATCTTGTCCATGATGACAGATTTCAGAATATATCAGACTTATTTCCATACAGTCCAGCAGGCTTGCCGTCAATACCAGTACAGAACTAGAGTGCTCCTGGTGTGAATTCAGAGTTGGCACTGGTTTTCTCCCAGCTAGCTGAGGGTTAAAAAAATATCGCAGCTGGGTTTAACTGGTTCTAGAAGCAGGATTCTATACATTTTAAGTCAAGAGGTCCTGGATCCCAACAGATGAAAAGTTTCTTATGGTTGGAAGGGCTAAGCCTGGGTGAACATTGTGCATTACCTTATTTCACCTTAGAAAGTAGAAGCTAGGTTGTGGAGGGTTGGCCATGGTTAGAATGCTCCAAGGCAGAGGGTTCTTTCAACTCTGCTCTGATTGGAGCTAAGCAGGCATATTTACCATTTTCCCAATAAAATATAGAGTAAAGTTCAGCCCCATCCCCAAATCTTCCAAATGTTGCAGATTTAAGTCACTATTAGGATCAAAATTAAGGAAATGTCAACAGCTTTCAGTAGCCAAAAACTCATCTTCCTTTTTCTGAAAAATCATTCAGAGTTTAGGAATAACTCCAGGGAGAATAAATGAAATGTAACTGGGATGTTGGCTTGTCAATATCTGACTGGGAAAAAGACTAGCCTGGAAAAGTGACCATGAGCTTTGCCTCACAGATGGGCAGCATGAACAATGAACAATGCTGTGATGCAGCACAACAAGCCCGGCTGCTGTCAGAAGACTTGATGAGGCAGGTGATGTGCCTTCTCAGAGCTTTGTTTTCTTCATATGAAAATGATCATGACAATACTTCCCTCACAGAACTGTTGTGACAAGGTTTATTAGGAGAATAGATGTATATTAATAATAATGGCTAAAATTTTTCTAGCACTTACTATGTGCTAAGGCACTCTCTTGTTTGTTTGTTTTTTTTAGTCTAGCTTATCTCAGAATCACCTTTGGGAAAATTATTTATCCTTTATCCTCTTAGCTTTTATTCTTTATTGAGAATGACCTCTAGAAATTAGTAATTTTACCTACCCCACAGAGTTGTTGCAAAGATTAAATAAGTCAATCTGTGAACATGCTTACTAAAGTATATGACCCATGGTAAGTCTTCAGTGAGTGTTAGGTATTCGGATCCTTTATATTATTCTGCCTAGTGGTAATTAACAATATAATATTGAGTTCCTATGAATATTACCTGAGTGAGGAAGGAGAAGAAGAGGACGATGGGACTTGCGGTGACTGAGCAAAGAGGGAGGGAGGAAGGAAGGGAAGAAGAGTGAGGTCAAGACATTCATTCCCATCTTCTTCCCTGTGGGGTTCCTGTGGGCCACCTGGCTGCAATCCTTGCTATGACCCTCTTCAGACAGCTTTCTCTCTGGGGCTCTGGTTAGGGTTTCCTCCCCTGGCCCATTCAGGCTTAAGGATGGTGAAAACTTCCCTCTGTAGCTAGCTGTGGGCACTGCACTATCACTTATAGTTTCCCTGTATTCTATCCACACTTTGGAAAATAGTCCCTTTATTACATTCTCCTTGAATTGTCCAAACAAGGCCTATACAGTCTTCCTGGGTACTGTCTCTCGTGTTCATTCCATTCCTGTGCCAACACTCAATAGAGGTAGCAAATACTACTTCAGAGGTATAAATTCTATAATTCCCAAATTGGTCAACCTGATATGTTTCTTTTACACTTCTATATTCCTTCTATTCCCTTCCCATCTCAACTCACATGGGGGGGTTGTGATTTTGTTCAGATTTTTCTACACAGGGGCGGTGGAAGGACAAGGGTTAGAGGGCTTTGGAGCATGGGTAAGAGGGTCCTGGATGAATTTAGGTTAGATAGTTTAAGAATGAGGCCAGGACGGTGCTAATAGAGTGGAAGAAAGTCAAATAGAACAAAGGACTTGTGATCTATATGAGGCTGAAGATCAAGCACTGGGGAATGAAGAGAAGAGACAGCTGAAAATATAAGAAGCTCAGTTTAAGGAAGAGATAGTAGGTTCAGATTTCAGAGACACAGCAGTTCCAAGAGATGACAAGAGCCACAGTGTGGTGGGATCAGGTGGGTTAAGTAGAGCAAAGGTGACAGCCACTGTATTTGAGGACGTCCAGGAAATGGAAGGCAAGGTGAAGGATGAGTTGCCCATGTGGTCACTGATATAACTGTGGATGAAGACACATGTTGGTGCTGAAAGGACAGTGTGCTGGGTGTTGAAGATGTCAGTGATCCCAGGGAGTGAACCAGGATGTTAGTAGATGACAGCAGTAGGAGGGACAGCTCTGTGGCACACATCTCAAAGGAGGAGTAACTCAAGGGCAGTTTCTCCCATTTGTGAATTCCAATACCTCTAGGCCCTAGGGAAAATTTATGGGAGAATAAACAACCTCCTGTACATTTGACTCACAGCAGAAAACAGATGGCATACGCATTTTAGGCAAAACGTTTCAGGACAGAGGGAACCTAGGGTAAGAGAGTCGCACTTGGGAAGGAAAGTGACCATGACAAACATGTGTTTATTTGAATGTTGACCCAAATCTCTAAAAGTCTCAAAAGTTTTCTACCATAATTTTACCTTCCCAATAGAAATGTTTTCATACCCATTTTTTCAGCATTTGTGTAATATGTTCTTCCTTTAAATACTGTAGTTTCGCAAGAATTTTCTGGTTTAAAAATGATTCAGTTCTTTAACTAATAAATAAGTCCTGCAAAATTACACAATCCATTTCTCATAGTTTGAGTGAAAAATGAGAAGATAAAAAGCAAGAGTAAGATCCAGGATATGAGATTAGTTTCCATGTAATTTACTGTAAAATATGATCTGCCATTTCATTTAGTGTTTTAACTCTAGAATCAATTTTAAACTTTTTGCAAAGGAAAGACTGAAAATAAGATGAATATTTAAACAATACAAATAAATTTCTTGAGGCCAACAAAGCTCTTCTTGGTTACTCTCTCAAGAATCATTCCCTTGTTGGTCTCCACCTGCTGCACTTTTGCCTCTGACAGAGAAGCCGAAACTTACTCTCTTAGACCACAGGACAGAAGCATCAGCCTTGCACTTAGGGAGGGCAAGATCCTGGTTCAGGTTGTGTGGCGAGTTGGCTATTTCCCCCATTATCCATTTTCTCTTCTTTTCCATTTCCCCTGGATTTGTTGCTGGACCCTGACCACCCAGAATAAAGACAGTATTTCCCAGCCTCGCCTGAAGCTACGTTTGGCCACGTACCTAAATTTCAGCCCATTTGATGCTGTTGATGAACAAAGTTTACTGTTCAGGTTGCTATCAGTTCCACAGAATTCCCCTTGATGGATAGGAGCACAGAGATTAGCATCTTTCTCTGCACACATCAGCTGTATCACATGGGAGCATTGCCTAACCTCTTGCTACCATCTGTAAAATGAGAATAATATATCCACCTCATGGGGTGATTCTGAGGACTGAAAAAAAAATAATGATAATAAAAGACAGTATTTAATCGAGCACTTTCCATGTGCCAGGATCTGGGTACACATATTCAGTACCAGACATTTAATAAATGCCAACACAAGTCTCCCAGCATCCTACCCACACTGTGAAAACTGTGATGCCCTGGACTGCCCAGTGCCGCCCACATGAGTCAACAGGCATCTTAGCCCTAGGGCTCTTCTCCAGAGGACACAGTTCTGAGTTCACAGGACTTTAGTCTCATGAGACAACCTGAGTGAAAACAACTCTTCTGTGTTCAAAATAGTTCCTTTCCTACCCTTGACCCTGATATATTGTAGTAAACCAAATAATGTGAGTCACCCCCAAGTGTCCTTGTCTCTCATGCAAAGGAAAGAGGGAAGAAAATATACCAAATATTTTCTGCAGTTTTGTCCAAGTCCTCTGAATATGTCCGGGCATGTCTGAATCCCAGGATGAACAGTGTCCAATTGAAACGTACTCACCTTCTCCCCCACCACCACCCTAGCAGCAACAACTGTGCACATCACTTTCCAAAAATGGAGGGTTGGGCTCCTAATATCTCTTCACATTTTACTGTGGTACAGTTGTCACCTTCTGGGGACAAAAGGGTCTCTGAACCCAGGAGCTCCTTTCTCCCCATGTGGGGAGGAATCAAAGAAAAATATTAGAGAACCACATCAAAAGACTAAGAGCTGCTGCCTTCTGCAGTGTGGGCCCAGGTAATTTAACTCTGTGGGTCAGACCCGATTTCATTATTGAGGAGCTGATAAAACGAGGTGGATGTGTCAGTAATCATTACATAAGGGTTCATACTGCCAAAGAGCAGGTGACTTACATTCTGATCTCTTGGCATTGACCAGAGGCAATTCAGATCTTGGGGATAAGTTTGTCTCCACAAGACACCCCAAGCCTGGGGACCCTAATACCAAGCCCTGGCCCAGTGACCCACAAAACCCAAAGCAGGGGGAGAGGTGCAGCTCCACTGCTGGCCTTTTCCTGCATCGCTGCCACGGAGGGTGGCCGGCGGGACTGTGTGAATTGGAGCCGGCCCTGGCCTCTCAGTCTGTGTGGAACACCAGCCAATGCGAGGTTTACTAAAGGAAGCCTGGGGTGCATGGCAGCCCGCGCGGTCACTTGCGGTGGTCAGGAGAAAGGGCTAAAGAGAGACTTAATAATTTTGTGAGGAAGGAAATGAAGCTGCTATTAGAGGACATTCCCTGGTCAATCTTTTTTCTTTTTTTTTTTTTTTTTGCGGTACGCGGGCCTCTCACTGTTGTGGCCTCTCCCGTTGCGGAGCACAGGCTCCGGACGCGCAGGCTCAGCGGCCATGGCTCACGGGCCCAGCCGCTCCACGGCATGTGGGATCTTCCCAGACCGGGGCACGAACCCGTGTCCCCTGCATCGGCAGGCGGACTCTCAACCACTGCGCCACCAGGGAAGCCCCCTTGGTCAATCCTTTTAGCTCTTTGCCAGTTTAAAAAACGTGTGTGTATGGTGTGAGTGTATATATGTGCGCGTGAATGTGTGTGTACCATAGAGCATGTGTGTATGTATGTGTGTGAATATATGTGTGTGTGAGCATGTACACAGAACAGTACATATCCACCCCCCACCCCTGGGGCAGTGAAGTGACAACTTCTATAAAAATAACATTGCAGGGACCTTTTGCCATGGATTTCCTGAGACAATCTCTATTTCAAATATTTTGGGTCAAAACATATTTTCTGAATTGGTTAACAGGATATGTGGTCTCAGTGTTTAATGTCATGTGTCATTAAGATGTTTCATCATCTACCCAGTTTTTTGTTTTCTGTTTTTTTAATTAATTTATTTATTTGTTTGTGCCGGGTCTTAGTTGTGGCATGTGGGATCTAGTTCCCTGACCAGGGATAGAACCCGGGCCCCCTGCATTGGGACCCGGAGTCTTAGCCACTGGACCAATAGGGAAGTCCCCATCTACCGAGTTTTCTCTAAAATATTCATCAGTGCTCCACCCCCATCCTCCATAATCACTCATTTAAAGTTAATCAAAAAACGTATTTTTACTCTCCTCAAAACCTTTTAATTAAAGTTTTCTTATGCATTCAGCTTTGGTGCTGAAAACACTGTCATTATTTTTCTTTTTGCCACAGATATCATGACATTTTTTTTTTTTTTTTTTTTTTTCCGGTACGCGGGCCTCTCACTGTTGTGGCCTCTCCCGTTGTGGAGCACAGGCTCCGGACACACAGCCTCAGCGGCCATGGCTCACGGGCCCAGCTGCTCCGCAGCACATGGGATCTTCCCGGACCGGGGCACGAACCCGCGTCCCCTGCATCGGCAGGTGGACTCTCAACCACTGCACCACCAGGGAAACCCGATTTTTTTTTTTTTTTAAAGGTGGAATTAGGGTTGGGGAGGATGAGACACCAAGGAAGAATGGAGAGGAGGACTAGTCTTCAAATATATATAAACATTTCTACTTTGAGACTCTTAGATATGGAGTTTAACTAAAAAGCCATCTCTAGTTTTGCAGGGCTGGTCAGCATAAGGCAATTAGGTGGTTGTTCTCACCAGATAATTTGTAACCATAAAATAACAGCCTTAGAATTGTCCCCATTCCTTTGCTACTCAAAGTGTAGTTCATGGCCTGGCAGCCTTAGCAACAATTGGGAGCTTGTTAGGAATGCAGAATCCCAGACTCTGACCCTTCCCCACTAAAAAAGGATCTTCATTTCAACAGGATTCCCAGGTGGTCTAATGCACAACAACATTTGAGAACCACTGGTCCAGAGATCACCCCACCTCATAGGCGTGGAAACTTGGGGCCCAGAAACAGTGAGGAATGTGACCTAGATGTCTTCCTTTGTGGTAAATCTGCAAAGATGACTTTATTTCCCTGTAACTGAACCTGGATTTTGAGCCCAGCTTTCTGTTCTATAGAAGAAATCTTATTCTCGCCCAGTCACAGTAGTTCTGGATTTTTTCAGTCTTGTTTGGGTAAACAGTTAACTAAGGATTGTCCTTCACTCTTTTCTCCTGACCTTCTGTGCAGGGGTGATCTTCAGTTCTGGAATTAGAGGGGCAGGGCTGCCAGGGACAATTGTGCTGTTTGCCCATCCCAAGCTACCTGGAACCAGAGACAGGTTGAAATGAGGCTGAAACTCCTTCCTCTGCTCGCTCTCCATGTTAGAGCCCTTCGTGGGGCAGTTTCTGCATGGAAGAAGAGGCATCTTTTACTAATTCACACGAAGCCTCCTGGACAGGACAGCTCAGCAGAGGCCCTGGGTCGGGGCTGCTTGGTCCAGGGTGGTCCCCAGTAGAGATCAGCATGTACAGAGAGAAACCTCATCTCACTGTGTCAGCTGAACAGCCCTGCAAGGACTGACTGACTAATTGGAGACGCCGTGAGGGCTGTGCATTTTTATAATCTCAGGGCCTGGAGAACTTATAGATATGAAAGAATGCAAGTTCCTCTTTGGATTTGACATTTCTTTACTTCTTAAGATACATAAATGTCCTTTTCAAGGGACCTTAATCAGTGTGAGTCTCAATCTCTTTGAGCAGACTGAAGAATTAGGAAATTTATAACTTGACCTTAGAGGGTAGAGATCATCTTCTTAAAGTTATGATGTCTACTACGTAGCAACTACCAGTAGGATAAGATACATCCCACCAGGGTCTCATGCCCCTGGACAGGTCATCTGAACCCTGGTTTGGTCTAGTTCAATCACAAGTAAGCTGAGAAAGTTAGCCCTAAATATTGTATGTGGTGGTATAGTAGTTTCCTTAGTGAAACTGGGAAGATTTGGAATTACATATAAAAATGTTTAAGGAACTCAAGCAATAATATTGCTATTTTATATTAAGGTATACAAAAATATTTTATATTCCATGTGCTTATAATGTTTAGGAGAACTGGGCCTATTAGAATAAAAGGTCAGCCTTATAACTGCAATTTGAAATTTATAATTGAGTAATTGATTTTAACTTTTTTTAAGTTGAAATCTTACTGTTCTATTTTCTCTTGGGAAGTTAGAAAATTGAATTGGAAATAAAATGGAAAGTCCCCTAAGTAGAAATAAACATATTAAAATATAAACATCATTTGAAATATTCGAATGTGTTTACCTTCATAAATAGAACCAAATATTAAGCAAAGATCTCCCAGAAAGCAATTGCCTGAATAATATTTGCAAGACAAGCAAACTTTATTCACAAACTGCACTTAAAAGCTAAAGGTAGAACCAAGTTTTTAAATTTGAAACCTTAATAAATCAGTTGTTAATTTAAAAACAACAAAGCAAACCTCAGAATAGTGTTGCCTCTGCAAAACCACAGTTAGGGGCATGAAAAACAGAATTATCAATGAGGTGTCTTTCATTGCTAAGGTGTTTGGTTCTACTGGGGGTTGGGTCATGCACCCTGACCCCAGGAGACAATTCCCAAGAGAGTTCTCAGTGCTCTCCATGGTCAGGGCGGGGCGAGGAGGTGGAGTGAGATTTCCTACAGCTGCCCATTGCCCACGTCCCCAGACACTTCATTCAGCCTTTCTTATTCTACCGCTCAGGCATCATGGTGGTCAGGAGCTTCTCTATGGAGCCGCATCTTCTCTGTGGACCAGAATCTCCTAAACTACATCTGGACAGCAAGGCCCAGGTCCCCTCTGCCCTGGTACCCTCCTTTCCTGGGTTGCTTTCCCTCACCTTCACTGCCAGGGTTTTAACTCAGGAGAGGGGAAGGTTCTCACCACCTTTCTCATGGAGCCACACACACAGCTCACTCATTACCTCTCCTCCCCTCATTGGGAAACTTCTCCCCCCAAAAGGCAGAAATCTAGCTCTTCATCTAGTCTCTTTCAGTCTATTGTTTTATGCTTTATACCCTCTTCTTCAGGTTCTGGGTAGTGATGGATCCAGAATGGCCACAACCATATGTTCATTTCACATGCTCGTCCCCACGTGATCTTCCCAGTCTCTCATCAAAAGGTGGAATCTAGGTGAGTTAGTGATGTGCTCTGATAATAGAGTCCAATGACAGTGACACTGGATAACTTTCAAACTAAGTCATAAAAGGTGATAAAAATTCTGCCTTGTTCATTGGAATATACATGTGCTTGGAATCCCAAGCTACTCAGGCCAGAAGCCAAGCCACATGAGAATCCATATGTAGGTGCTCTGATCTTCAGTTCTTCCCAACTGTATTAGTTTTCTAGGGCTACTGTAGCAAAGTACCACAGACTGGGTGGCTTAAGCAACAAACATTTATTTTCTCACAGTTCTTTAGGCTAGAATTCCAAGATCAAGGTGTCAGCAGGGTTGGTTTCTTCTGAGGGCTATAAGGGAATGATGCATCCTAGGCCTCTCTCCTTGGCTTGTAGATGGCTGTCTTCTCCCTGAGTCTTCACTCTGTACATGTCTGTGTTAAAATTTCCTATTCTCTCAAGGATAACAGCCCTACTGGATTAGGGCCCACCCTAGTGATCTTATTTTAACTTAATTACTTCTGTAAAGACTCTATCTCTAAATATAGCCATATTCTGAGGTACTAAGGATTAGAACTTCAACATATGAATTTGTGTGTGTGTGTGTGTGTCTCTATTTCTGGGCAGGCAGATTCTTAACCACTGCACCACAAGGGAAGCCCACTGCTTCTTTTTCCTTTTTTTTTTTTTCCAGATTTTATTTTATTTTATTTTGATTACCAAAGCAAAGACATTGATAAAGCAAATACAACCTGCAATAATAAATACATCTGCAATAGATGCTAAATATCATTAAATTATTATATAATATAGACAGTAAACATGGTCCATTTTTGCTTCTTTCCAACAGAATACATTTGATCACATTTTTTTTTACACAGCAGGTTCTTATTAGTCATCCATTTCATACACATCAGTGTATACATGTCAATCCCAATCTCCCAATTCATCACACCCCCACCCCCACCCCCACTGCTTTCCCCCCTTGGTGTCCATACATTTGTTCTCTACATCTGTGTCTCAATTTCTGCCCTGCAAACAGGTTCATCTGTACCATTTTTCTAGGTTCCACATATATGCATTAATATACGATATTTGTTTTTCTCTTTCTGACTTACTTTACTCTGTATGACAGTGTCTAGATCCATCCACGTCTCAACAAGCGACCCAATTTTGTTCCTTTTTATGGCTGAGTAATACAACATATGAATTTTGAGGACATAATTCAGTTCCTATTATAATTCATAGCAGGATCCATGAGCATAATAAAATAGTTATTTTATGCCATTAAGTTTAGGATGACTTATTATGCAGCAATAACAACCAGAACATGGGCCTTGGCATTCAAGGTAATTTTTGAGGTTTTAAATTTTAAAAAGTTTCTCTTTTCAAGTACCCTTTCAACACTTGTTGTTTGTTATAAGTTTAAAACATTAACTGAGAAATCCTGCTAACTCTTTTGTTCTAAGCTGTATCCATTCTCATTGAGTCAATGGAGCAATAGAGAAAAAAATATTAAAGAAAAATTTAGTTATTATCCCAAGAGAATATCTGGCAACACATTCACACATCAATTTCATGGAGCTTCTACTGTCAGCCAGATACTGCTAAGTGGTCATCAAAACATAAGTGACATAAGTGGTCCCTGCTCCAGGAAGCTTACTGTCCAGTGGAAAAGACAGACATTATTTAATTGCTAAATAAGTATCAAAGTACTGAGGAGTGGCATATGGTGTTATGATAGTAAGTAATAGGGATCTGACCTAGTCCAGTGGTCAGGAAAGACTGACACTGTGGTGGGAGAGAGCATGGCCCAAATGCAGGAGGAAAACAAGGAACTTGATAACCATCCAAAGCGGTCATCCACTGAAGGATATTTAGAGTGCAGGAGAGAAGCGAGAGGGTGAAGGTGACATGATAAAAGTGCATTCCATGTATTTGAAGTTACTTTCGTAGAATATGGAGAATAGTTTGGACAAGGGGAAAGTGGAATGGGCAAATCAGTTAAGTGGCTTTACTCAAGATGAGAGATAAAGTCGTCAAGATGAGAGAATGATGTATTTTCCTCTGGGGTGGTGGTAGTGACGGGGAAAAAATGGACAGATGAAAAAATATATTTCTAGGGGGCAAAATCAATAGGACTTGGTGATGGATCGGATATTGCTGGTACAGCAAAGAGAGCTAGTCAAAAATGACTCCTGCCTTTCTGCTTTCTTATCTGGGTGAATTGTGGTACCATTCCTTAAGATAGAGGCCTCTGGACCAGGTTTGAGGAGGAGAATCATCAGTTCAGTCTAGGACTACACTGCCCCACATGGTAGCCACTAGCCACAAATTTAATTTAATTGAAACAGAATTAAAATTTTAGCTCCTCCATTGTACTTGCCACATCTCAAGGGATCAACAGTCACGTGTGGCTAGTGGCTATCATATTGTACAATGCAAATACAGAATATTTCCATCATCATAGAAAGTTCTAGTGGACAGTACTGGTTTAGAGACATTGAGTTTGAGATGTCTTTGAGACATCTAGAAGGAGCTGTGAGGTCAGCAGTTGATTATGTTGTTCTGGAGCTCAGAGGAGGGTTCTAGCTGTAAACCTAAATTCCAACCACACATTTTACCAAATATTCATTGAGACCTTACTATGTTTTGTTCACTGCTGTGCCTCTGATACCTAGACTAGTATCTGCCAAAAAGTCTCACAGAGCTTACCCTCTCATAGGGATGAATAGATAATAAACAAATATAGACTTTTTTTCAGATGGTAACGTGCTAAGAAAAAAATCAAAGTAAGCAGGATAGGAGGTGAGAAGGGGTATGGGGCTATTTTAGTTCTGGTGGTCAGGGGAGTTCTCTCTTATAAGGAGACATTTTAACTAGACCTGGAAGAAGTGAGATATACTCAAGGTGGAAGGAGGGAGTGTGCCCACTGTGGGTATCTGAAGCCTTGGGCATGAGTGAGGTGTCCTAGGAGAGAGCATGGAGGGAGAGGTGAGCCCCTGCGCTTACCTGTTGGGGTAAGAAAGGCCAACCCTGCAGAGGAGACAGAGAAGAAGCAGGAGGAAAAACAGGAGAAGGTTGGGTCATGGAAGCTGAGGAAGGAGAATGTGCTGAGAGGGGAGGTGTGGCAGCACCTCTGATGCTCTGAGGCCTTTGGTATTGCTGCTTTGTTGGAGGTGTGAGAGTGTGTGTGTGTGTGTGTGTGTGTGTGTGTGTGTGTATGAGCAAATTGGAGTAGGTTGAGGAGCCTGTAGTGGGTGAGGAAAGCAAGGCCCAAGTCCAGACAATTCTGGAAGAAACAGAGATACCAAAGTAGTGAAGGGATCTGCTGGGAATCTGGACAGAGTCCCAATCAGATATCATCTCTGCCCTTCACCTTCTGTCACTCCAACACAGCATCTATTCAAGTTGGAACACCAGCCAATAGGACTCAGGGGAGAGAAGGTTCTGGGTTCCTCTAGGTCACTCCTCTGAGTTAGAAAACAAAAGCAGTAAAGGCAAATGTGGAAATGTTGCCCAGAAGGGAGAGGAAGCAAGGACTAGGGGTCAGCTGAGATGCTGGATGTTTATCAATTCATTCAGTTATTTATTCAACAAACTACTGGTAGAGAGTATTGAACTGCATCCTTGGAACAAACAATAGTAATATTAGTACTTACTGGGCACTGCCACGTGCTAGGCTCTGTTCTGAACACTGTACACATACACTCATGAAAACTTCATAACAACCCTGTGAAGTGGATGTCGTCATTAACCCATTTTACAGATGAAAAGACTTAGGTGCACAGCAATTAAGGAAGGTCCCACACCAAGTGATGAAGCTGGGATTCAAACCCCACCAAGAAGAGGGTCCCGTAAGGAGGCATCAAAGGACAGGTACTATCCACTCGCTTGCTCAGCAAGCACTTACGGAGCACCTACTGTTGATAAGCGCTGGGGGGGACAAGGATGAACTGAACCCAGTCCCTGCCCTCCTGAGGCTTACAGTATGGTGGGGGAAACTGATGCTTAAACAGGCACTAAAATATAGTGCGATAAATTGTGGGAATTCCAAACCCAGCTCTTGGAGATCAGGCAAGGCTTTTCCAGAGAAGAGGTGGAGAATAAATGGAATTCTGAAGGAGGCATGCAGTTGGCTTACCAGGCAGGCATAAAGGGAGAGGAGTAAAAGCCACATCCACAGGCTGACAGAGCAGCACAGCTGCGGCTGGAGAGGGAAGGAAGGTGGAAAAAGTCCAGAACCCAGATGTTCTTTAAGGAGATTAGACACTTGAAGTTCCAAGCCTGCCAGTAGCTAGAAGACCACTGAGGGTGACAGGAGGTCTGATTTATAGGTGGGGAAGTAGTGGCACCAGAGGAAGTAGTGACGCACTAAAGACAGGCCTTGGCGGGCTTCACAGTGACCAAGATTCTCTTCTTGACCAGCTCCAGGCAGGCTCCTCCAAGCCCTCTTCTCAACTAGGCCTCTGCCTTGGCCTAAAAGACTTGAACACACACTAACATAACTTCTAACAGCTCAAGGCCACACCCCCAGGATGACTCTCGCTGCCCTTAACGTGCCTGCCTGAGAAAACTCAAGACTTTACTCTTTGCTCCAGCCAGCACCAGAGATTGGCCCCTGACCACCCTTTCTTAGAGCATTTACTGGAAAGGGATTACAATTGTGAACCCTTCCTCTGTCCCTCTGAGGTATACACTTATCTTCTACAACTCAGGAGTGTCTTTCTCAAGGACCTGAAAGCCATTTCTTGCAATGTTATCATCAGGAAGGACAGGGCCTCTGTCTCCCAGTCTTTGTGGGAGGACAGAATTCTAACTTTGATAACTGTCCGCTAACAGACACTGCTGGTCTAATCACATTTACACCAAGCAAGCATCTGTGATCTTTCACTTCCCTGATTCTACTGAGCCCCCGCTCACCTCCCCTCCCCACCCCCTCATTCTCCCTTTTAAATGCCCAGTCACTTCTGTACAAATTGAAGTTAAGTTCAGTTCACTCTGGACTCTTTTCCCTATTATGATAGTATATTACTGATTAAAATCTGTCCTTTTCACTTTAATTAGTGTCTGGCTTTGGTTATCTCTGACAACAGTTCAGCTCAAAACCAGATGAGAAAACACCAAACTCACTGGGCAGAATTATTTCAGCTTGTGTTCGGCCACGTACAGTGTAAGTACCTGTTCACACATTCCCTGAAGCCTGATGCACAGAGGGTCGAGCACACTGGGCCATTCAATCTCGTCTGACCTCCTGGGCCTGACATGGCCAGTTATACTCTCATGCAGAGCAAGACACCGCTGACTCACTGAAAACAGAGTGCGTTTATAAACAGGAAGCTGAGTGTGTGACCACAGACATTCAGCATCTGATAGCAATTGCTGAATGTGGCAAAAAAAAGAAAGAAAAGTTTGAATTAAAAAAAAAATCTATGCCACTAAATTAGAACTCTCTAGTTTGTGGAAATACAATCCTACTATTGATCATTTATTAAATACTTAAATACAGGGAGTTCTTATTTGCTCAGACCAAGCCAGTAAGTCAGGCAGCCTGCAAATATTGATTGAATCCCTTGGAGCGTGTGGTTTTCCCTTTTCTCATTCTCCTCTCTCCCCAAGCACAGCAAAAAGGCTCCTTGATGAGGCTCTCGTGGTCCATACAGAAGGGATTTGTTTTCCCTTTGACTCTGACAGCCTGCACTCCAGGCTGGGGCTCTGTGATATTGTAAGCACAGTCTCCACCAGGAGGGCCCGCAGAAGGGATGCACAAATACTGGCACTTAAAACCTGCCGTGCAGTGACACCTACAAAGCATTGAGTGGCAGGTGCTGAAGTTGAAACGGAGACGTGCTGGAAGCCACCATAGGAGAGTGTGTCAGAGGACTTGTGCTTTCCCTACTTTCAGCAGCAGGGGTTCCCTCTCGTTCATGGTGTGGGTTGGTTTTGAGCAAACTGACCCAAGAAGGTTGAATTCAGTGGCCAAGGAAAGAACCAGGTGATTATCCCAAAAAGGTCTTCTGGGAATTGGCACCATTGCCACATTTTTCCTCAGGGCAAAGGTACCTGAGTGATGTTTGGAATCTCCCCACTTCCTGTCTATGATATCATGCTCTGGATAATAATAGCACAGTACCTGGTACATGTGAAGTTATAGGGAGTAGCTAAGTGCTTTGTGTGCACAGTTTTATTTAATCCTACAATAACCTTGTGCCTGGTTTCAGAGTACAGCTATTTGTCTAACTTTACTGCTAAAGTTATTGTAAAATTAATATGTCCTTGGAAACGAAAATATGAGGGCTCTTTGGAGAAATGACTGAAACCAAATCTAGGACAGAAAATCTATAAGATGAGTCTGCAACATCTTTTCATACCAAAAAGCAAGCAAAGACCTCTGGGGCCACGACAAAGAAATCCAGGAGCACCTTGAAGGTTTCCCACTAACAAGAGAGGGAATAATTTGAGCATCGATAAGAATACCTGAAACAGATTAAAACACATCAAATATGTCTAAATTTATGGGTTCGTAATGAAAAAACCCACATTTGTCACCTTTGTAGGTGCTAATAATAATAAGGGAAGCAACTCATTATTCTGAAAAGTGTAAAGTAAAAAAAATCAAGCATTTACTTTGTCTTTCCTTTATTAATTGTTCCTCAGGTGACCAAATAATTGATAAAGGAAAGTTTCTCTTTATAGAATTATTTCAGCCATCAAACAAAACAAGAGTGACAGAATATCACCATCTTGCAAACCTCTAATTAAATGATGAATCTAGGTTGTGCTCCTCAATAGCCGCTAACACCATAAAGAGACAGGGAACCACATGTTATGTGTCTCCTGGTGGAAGCACACCACGTTTGAACCTAAATCTGGTTAAGACTCTGGACTTAGCCACCAGCCTCAGGGAGAGACGATGTCATGACAAAATAAGAGACTTTAGATGGAACCCTGAGGAACTTTTCCATCAAACGCATGGGTAAAAGAAGGGAAAATCCAAGTGGCACTAACAAACACCCCCACCCCCGCAAAAAAAAACACAGAAACAGAGAAGTAGGAGAAAAAATCAGGAGAGCAATGCCATGAAAACCCGGAGAAGATAGCATTTTAGGAAGAAAGAAGAGATAAACAATGTAAAAGATTGCAGAGAGATTGGGAAAGAGCTGAAGAATGTCTAGTTGAAATTAGCAACAAGAAGGTCATTGGTGGTTTTGATGAGAAAGCTGTAGCAGAAAAGAGGGCATAGAAGTCAGTTAAATCACCAGTGAGCTGTTGAGTGCAATGGAGGTGAGGCAATGGAGAGAGACAGGTGAATATATATATTTTTTTCTTTTTTTTTTTTTTTTGTTTTGTTTTGTCTGCCTTGGGTCTTCTTTGCTGCATGCATGCTTTCTCTAGTTGCGGTGAGCGGGGGTTACTCTTCATTGTGGTGCACGGGCTTCTCATTGCAGTGGCTTCTTTTGTTGCGGAGCATGGGCTCTAGGTGTGCGGGCTTCAGTATTTGCGGTGCATGATCTCAGTAGTTGAGGTGCACGGGCTCTAGGGCACGCAGGCTTCAGTAGTTGTGGTACGCGGGCTCAGTAGTTGTGGCTTGCAGGCTCTAGAGCGCAGGCTCAGTAGTTGTGGCGCATGGGCTTAGTTGCTCTGTGGCATGTGGGATCTTCCCGGACCAGGGATCAAACCCATGTCACCTGCACTGGCAGGCAGATTCTTAACAACTGCGCCACCAGGGAAGTCCCAGACTTCCTCTTTTTATGAAGGTAATAGTCATACTGGATTAGGGCCTACCATATCGAATTCATTTTAACTTGATTACCTCTGTAAAGACCCTATCTCCCAATAATATCATGTTCAGAGGTACTAGGGGTTAGGATTCAAACATATCTTTTTTGGGGGGGCGGGGAGGGGGGTGGGCACAATTCAACCCATAACAGAGACGATAATTATTTGGTTATAAATGTAATATACATTCACTGTTAAATTTTAAATAATACTAATATGTCTAGAATAACAATAATAAGATTTTAATACTAGGTTAAAAGAAAGAAGTGGGCTGTGAAGGATGAGAGACAGAGTAGTAGCTATAGAGGAGGTGGGTCTTTGAAGGTCTTGTTTTAGTTCAGGACGGAAGAGCTTTGAGCATGTGGGAATACAGAGGGAAGGAGCAAGTAGAAAGGAAGAAGTTGAAGACTGGAGATATAGTGTGGGGTGGGGTGGGGTGGGGTGTGTGTGTGTGTGTGTGTGTGTGTGTGTGTGTTTTGTACAGAGGGCAGGGATCTTGGCTGAACCTAAAGAGAAATCTAGATCTGTCAGGTTGTGTGGGGTTGGCTGTCCCAGAAGCGTATTTGCATAAGTTTATTTGCATGGAGAAGGGGGCTGCCAGCAGGAAGTCACATGCAGGTATTCTGGGAGTGGCCTGGGACTGGAAGACAGAAGAGTGGACAATGAATAGGACAGTGTGAGAGCTGCTGGCTGCTCCCTAGCCTGGCCCTATTGAGAGAGGGGCTAGAAAGATAAGGTAAGCAGGCCAGTTTTAAGAGGCTTTGTCTTTTTTTTTTTTTTTTTTTTTTTTTGCGGTACGCGGGCCTCTCACTGTTGTGGCTTCTCCCATTGTGGAACACAGGCTCCGGACGCGCAGGCTCAGTGGCCATGGCTCACGGGCCCAGCTGCCCCGCGGCATGTGGGATCTTCCCGGACCGGGGCACGAACCCGTGTCCCCTGCATCAGCAAGCGGACTCTCAACCACTGCGCCACCAGGGAAGCCCGAGGCTTTGTCTTTTTAAGGAACCGCCATATGGTCCTCCATAGTGGCTGTATCAATTTACATTCCCACCAACAGTGCAAGAGTGTTCCCTTTTCTCCATACCCTCTCCAGCATTTCTTGTTTATAGATTTTCTGATGATGCCCATTCTAACCAGTGTGAGGTGATACCTTATTGTAGTTTTGATTTGCATTTCTCTAATAATTAGTGATGTTGAGCATCTTTTCATGTGCTTCTTGGCCATCTGTATGTCTTCTTTGGAGAAATGTCTATTTAGGTCTTCCGCCCATTTTTTAATTGGGTTGTTTGTTTTTTTGATATTGAGCTGCATGAGCTGTTTGTATATTTTGGAGATAATCCTTTGTCCATTGATTCATTTGCAAATATTTCTCCCATTCTGAGGGTTGCCTTTCCATCTTGTTTATGGTTTCCTTTGCTGTGCAAAAGATTTTAAGTTTCATTAGGTCCCATTTGTTTATTTTTGTTTTTATTTCCATTACTGTAGTAGGTAATGGAAAATAGAACTACCTATTTAGAACTAATAGTTCTAAAAATAGAACTACCATATGACCCAGCAATCCCACTACAGGCACATACCCAGAGAAAACCATAATTCAAAAAGACACATGCACCCCAATGTTCATTGCAGCACTATTTACAATAGCCAGGTCATGGAAGCAACCTGAATGTCCATTGACAGACGAATGGATAAAGAAGATGTGGTACATATATAGAATGGAATATTACTCAGCCATAAAAAGGAATGAAATTGGGTCATTTGTAGAGACGTGGATGGACCTAGAGACTGTCATACAGAGTGAAGTAAAGAAAAACAAATGTCATAGGTTAACGCATATTTGTGGAATCTAGAAAAATGGTACAGACGAACTGGTTTGCAAAGCAGAAATAGAGACACAGATGTAGAGAACAAATGTATGGACACCAAGGGGAAAGGGGGCGGTGGGATGAATTGGGAGATTGGGATGAACATATATACACTAATATATATAAAATAGATAACTAATGAGAACCTGCTGTATAGCACAAGAAACTGTACTTCACTTTGCTGTACAGTAGAATCTAACACAACACTGTGAAACAACTATACTCCAATTTAAAAACAAAGAGGCTTTGTCATACTTTCTGAGGTTTAGGCATGACTAGTGCAGTACCCAAGCCCAGGTGATGCAGAGTTGAGAAGGGGAACATTTCCCCATTTCTCCGTGGAACCCAGCACAGCTTGGTCACAGTGAGGACTGAGGGGTTGGTCCCTTTCCATTGTCAAAGTTTAGAGAACAGTAGATCTAAGAAACAAGACTCTAGACAGAAACATTACTTCCATGGGGGTCAGGGTCCCCTGAGACAAGGGTGAGACAATAGCTCATGTGCTTTGAGGGGAGCAGAGAGGAGCAGCAGGACAGGAGATACACCCCAGGAATTCATGGTGGAAATAACTGTACAAGACTCAGTGGGGGAGTGCAGACTCCCGCGCCCTCCACACATACACATATACAAACCAGTCACAAGTCCAGGTTGTCACCTGTGCTCATGACCAACCAGCTATAGACTGGAGGTTCCCATAACCCCTTCCTGGGGTTTGATTAATTTGCTAGAGTGGCCCACAGAACCCAGAGAAAAATTTTACTTACTAGGTAACTAGTTTATTATTACAGGATATAACTCAGGAACAGCCAGATGGAAGAGATGCCTAGGGCAAGTATGGGGAAAGGGCTCTGAGCTTCCATGCTCTCTGGACACACCACTCTCCCCACATCTACATGTGCACCAACCCAGAAGCTCTCTGAACCCCTTCCTTTTAGGTTTTTATGAAGGCTTCATTACATACTCATGGTTGATTGAATCACTGGCCACCGGGGGACTGATTCAACCTCCAGCCCCTCTCCCCACCCCAGAGGTCAGAGGGTGGGACTGAAAGTTCCAACCCTCCAATCACAAGGTGGGTTCTCCTCGTCACCTGCACCCAGCCTGAGGTGCTTTCCAAAAGTCACCTCACTAACATAACAAAAGACACATTTATGCTCTCAAGGTTTAAGAAATTCCAAGTGTTTTAGGAGCTCTATGCCAGAAACACTGACAAAGAGCAAATATATATTTCTTATTATAAATCACAATATCACAGTAGGCCAGTGAGCAAATAAACTGGTTTACTCATACAGTGAAATCCTATAGAAAGCTAAAATGAACAAACCAGATCTACAAATATCAACATGTATACATCTCAAAACATGTTGGTAAGGAAAGCAAGTTATAGGAGGAAATGTACCATATGATATCTAATATTTATATAAATATTTAAAGCGTACAAAAAAATGGTGTATATCATTTAATGGGTATATCTATATAAGATAATAAAAGTTTAAATACACATACATGAAAAGGAACATACTAATTTCAGGGTAGCGTTTACCCCTGGGGAGAGAGGTAGAGGATGAGATGGGGTTGCTCTATCTGCACTTAATATTTTCCTTTTTAAAAAGAGAGAAAATTGATTCTGAGACAAATAAAGCAAAATGCTAACATCTTGTTAATATGGGAGGTCGGTACATGAGTATCTGTTAATATTTTCAGCACTTGGCTGTATATTTGAAATGTCATCATTTAACATTTAAAACTTAAAAGAAATAAGACAATATCCCTGTCTTATGCACAGAAAAAAGACTTTCAATTAATTACATTGTTTTAAATTCAGAGTGTGTAAATACCAGATATTACAATACTAATTTTACTATCATTTAGCTTATCATGTATCTCTTTCTATGTAGAGCTCTAATTATAACTATTCTCAGTACAGTCTTTTCCATAAATAGCTGCAAATGCCTTATTTAACTGTAGACTTTGTATTTTCCTTAAGCAGGATCACTGGGCTTCTATTTTTCTAAGTTACAGCTATAGCAACTGACAAGGCCCATTGACTCTGTTTCCTTTTTTCAGTAAATGGAGCAGGGCCAGGCCCTGGTTTGCTTGCGGGGAATCACAGTCACATGTCTGAACAGTCACAAGCAACCATCCTGGAGACAGTGCAACCACAGGCTGCAGGCCATCAAGGAGGCCCTGAACTTTCTACAGTTTTCTAAACAAGGGAGCAAGGCTGGGAACAGCCCCAACAATGCTGCCTGCATTCCTCATTTTATCTCCAGTTTTGAAAGAACTTTATTGTTTGACTTAAGAGCAGGGGTAAGAGATGATGGATTATGAGACTGGCCTGCAAGTTACAGGAGATGAACCTCTTTGTCCACATTGCTACGTGTGCTTATATAATCTCAATTGTGGTATAAGGCCTACAATTAATATTATGTGCCGCCTTGCCACCTAAAACTGAGAGGGCCTTGACTGGCCTAACTGCATCCCTCCACCCACTCTGCTCCCTCAGATAGGGTCTCCTAGCCAAACAACCCTCCTTCTCCCAGGGACGAGGCACAGTGCCTGCTTACCCCTGAGTAGCAGGCTTCCTTCCGTTCCCTGCCAGTCTGCAGAATTATTCAAACAATGCCCTCACATACTCATGTAGAAACCAGGGGTTGCTTCACCCTCTTGTTACTTCAAAGCCTCCCCCCTCCCCCAAGCCAGCCTCTGCTGGTTCACTCTGTTCCCAGGTACAACTCCTGTCCAGCTCTGGTGGTGCAGTGTCTTCCTTCCCTGGGCAATAAACTGTCATCAGTCTCATCTGACCAGTGCTGGGTGTCATGCGTTCTGCCATCCTCATAACCCTAGGGTAGAATCCCTCCCTCACCAACAGGTGAAGAGGAAGCGACTGAAATACTGATGGCTTTCACTTTTTTCCTCTTTAGACCAAACATTAGACTTTTTGCATTTATCTCCAACCAAGTTACTCTGGTCAGGAGGACAGGAGAGGAAAAGGGTGTATGCAAAACATGTTTCATGATCTATTTGTAGTTGAAAATTAAGACGTTACTGCTTTGAACTCTCTAGTCACAGGGAAAGTGAGGGCAAAGGGTGGCCTGACGAAGCGTAAAAAATCTCAGACAGAAGACAGGATTACCTGAAGATCCTAGAATGTTCAGAAGCTGCATAATGATTACACAAAAAAGGTTTTATCACACGATACAGAGTTAGACAGTAGCAACTCAATACTATATAGTCAGCCCAACATATAAATGATGAAGAATTATTATGTCATGAACAATATCACATCATAACATCACTGCCATGGTGTCACTGATTGTCTGCCCTTTGGTACATATTTGGCCACAGGGACATCCCTGAACATCATACCACAGGCCACACAATATGGCACATCATCCCTCAAGTTATTATCCTTGTATGATTTTTTTACAATCATAAAACAACTGAGTTAGAATGTTAATGTTGTTTGGATGTTTTGGAGTTAGAATCCTTGATATATATTTCTTTTGAGTTCTTTTAGTGATTTCTTTTGTGGCCTTGGGCAATTGTACTTTATGCTTCAAAAGTGCTTTCATGTTTATTTAATTTATTCTCATATCATAGATGAGTCTGGAGATTTATTCACACACAAAAAAAATAGAAGTAGTAATGAAACCTAGGGAGGTTAAGTGATTTTTTTCCCTTGAGGTTACACAGATGTATAGATTTTTGACTTAAAAAGATTTTCTGATTCTTAAATCCAGTGTTCTTTCTACTACTGAGATTCTCTTAAGCTTTACCTCTTTACATTTCAGTTCCTCATAAGTTGATTAGACTAACAAATGTCTGAGAAAAATAGAATGTTGGAGCTTAAAGAGGCTTTAGAGATTACTTCAAGAATCAACATACACAAAAGAAGAAAGATATCAGTTTCCTTGGATAGGGACTGTGATTTTATTGAGGAATATTTGTAAAAGCACACTGTCGATTTCTTAATGTTCTACCTAGTCCACTCCAGTATGATTAATAACATTCTGAAATTACACTTTGTTCCCCCTAATTTGCTTAAAATAGTTTATACACTGAAGCTCTAATTTGCAAAGTGTTTATTAAATAAGAACTAGAGAATGAAAAGCCTTTGTGGTTAAGAAAAGTAGGTAGACATTGTCCCTGCATTAAAATAGGAAAACTAAAATAGGATGGAGTTTTAGAAGCTGCTTAGTCTGATTCAACTGGCCAATGGGGCTTCATCCCTGTCCATGAAGTGCTGGAGACAGTATCTCTGGAACATATTCCCATCTAAGACTTTTCCCCATATGTACTTGGGGCACAAAGGGATACAAGATGTCCCTGGGTATCCTTCCAAGATTAGAATGATAATACTTAACAACACTATACAACGCTAATTCAGAGCTTTTAGGAAATTATAATATCAGCCTTTCATTCAGACTTGTTGATGGCCATCAGCTGCTCAGTAGGACAAGGCTAGAGGATGAGAAGGAGGATTAACTTCCTTTGCCTCTGTTCTATCTTCTAATTCTGTCACAAGGTTTGGCACCATGACTATTTGTATTAAAGTGATTATAATCTGTTCTACAAGGACTTATATTTCTGATCAATACAGAAAAATAGCAACTGGATTTACCCTCCCACTGAGAGAGTTGAAAAAATCTGAACAAAATATATAAAGCAATAGTGCTCAAGACATTGGACATCAGGCAGCGAAGGACAATGATCACTGGGAGATCACTGGGAAATAAACAATATGAACATGATCACTGGGAAATAAACAATATGAACTTAATGATTGCCCATAAACTTTTTCTACTGCATGGAAAATTTCCAGGCTGCAGCACAGGGAGGGAAAACATAGGCAGAACCCAACTGTTTTGCTGAATTGAGGAGACAGAGCTCAGGATCCAGGGAAACCAAGAAAAAAAGGGAGTTGCATAGAGACTTAACTCCAAATTGCTGAAAAGGGCCTCCTTTGAGTATTCAGTTGAGTATCAATCAGTGCATGTATGTGAAGAAACTACCCAGGACCAGGAAAAGAGCCACCTGAAAGGATTAGAAGGAATAGTCCTCAGACTTCACACAGGCCTGAGAAAAGTAGCTTCTTCCAACAGCCCTAGTGGAAAATCTCATAATTCAGGTAGAACTTAGAGAATTATGAAGAATTTTGCCTAGTAGCAGGGAAAAATTGATCCTAGTCTAAAGGCAGCTCTAGTTGAGCCCAGCAAAACATAAAAGTAAGACCTGAAGGATCAAATTATTTCCAAGTAACTTAATTGCATCCAGAACAAAGTTCAATAACATTTACAGGAATAAAAAATATCCAGGAGTCAATGTGGTAAAATTCACAACATCTGATATTCAATCAAAAATTATTAGACATGCAAAGAAACAGGAAAATACAACCCATAATAAGAAGAAAAATCAATCATTCAAAACTGACCCAGAAATGACACATGATAAATCCAATCAACGAGGACATTAAAACAATTATGATTATGATTCGTATGTTCAAGAAGCTGGAAAAAATACTAAACATGTTAAGTAGAGACATTGAAGATATTTAAAAAGACCTAAATTATAGAAAATCTAGTGATGAAAATTATAACACCTTATACAAAAAATATACTAGATGGGATTACTAGCAGAATTGACATCGCAGAAGATTAATAGACTTGAAGACATAGGAAAAAAAAAGAAACAAACAAGCAAACAGATAGGAAATATGACTGAGCAAAATAAACAGAGAATTGTTGAACTATGGGACAAATTCAAGCAACCGTACATGTGTCATTAAAGTCCCCACATGAGTGCTGGTGAGACTGAAAAACTATTTGAAGAAATAATGGTCAATACTTTTCCAAATGTGATGAAAACTATAAACCATATATTTAGAAATCTCAAGCAGATGAAACATGAAGAAATCTATACCTAGGCACAACATAATCAAATTGTTTAAATCCACTGATAGAGAGAAAACCATAAAGGCAGCTAGAGAAAAAGACAAGTTACACAGAAACAAAGATAAGGATAACATCAGTTTTCTCTTTGGAAATGATGTGAACTAGAAGACAATGAAAAAACATCTTTTTTTCATTTTTAAAAATTGAGATAAAGTTGATTTACAATATTATATAAGTTTCAGGTGTATCACATAATAATTCATGATTTTTAAAGATCATAGTCCATTTATAGTTATTATAAAATATTGGCTATATTCCCTGTGCTACACCATATATCCTTGTAGTTTATTTATTTTATACACAGTAGTTTGTACCTCTTAATCCCCTACCCCTATCTTGCTCATCCCCCTTTCCCTCTCCCCACTGGTAACCACTAGTGAGTTTTCGACATCTATGACTCTGTTTCTTTTTTGTTATATTCACTAGTTTGTTTTATTTTTTAGATTCCACATGTGACAACATACAGTATTTATCTTTCTCTGTCTGACTTATTTCACTAAGCATAATACCCTCCAAGTCCATTCATGCTGTTTCAAATGGAAAAATTTCATTCTTTTTTATGGCTGAGTAGTATTACATTGTATAGATATACCACATCTTCTTTATCCATTCATCTTTTGATGGGCACTTAGGTTGCTTCCATATCTTGGCTATTATAAATAATGCTACTGTGAACATTGTGGTGCATGTATCTTTTTGAGTTAGTGTTTTTATTTTCGTTGGATATATACCCAGGAGTGGAATTGCTGGGTCATATGGTAGTTCTATTTTTAGTTTTTGAGGAGCCTCCATACTGTTTGGAACAACATCTTTAAAGCACTGGGCTGGGGGTGGGTGGGAAATGCTATCAGCCTATGATTTATTTTTAGCCAGTGAAGATATCTCTCACAAATGAAGGCCAAAAAAAGACTTTACAGATATACAAAAGCTGAAAGAATTCATCACCAGCAGACCAATACTACAAGAAATTTGAAACAGTCTTCATGATACCAGATAGAAACCAAGATCTACGTAAAGGAATGAAGAGCATCGGGAGTGACTGCTACATGTACAAATATAAAAACTATTTTATTATTTAGATTTCATTATAAGATAACCTGCTTTTTAAAGCAAAGATAATACTGTGCTCTGGAGACTTATTTTTGCTTTAAATAATAACAATGTATTGTGAGGTTTATAACATGTATGGAAATAAAATGCATAACAATCGTAGCACAAGGGCTACAAGGAGAAAAACAAAAGTATAGTTTTGTTAGGTTCTTATTAAATGTGAATGAGTATGATATCACTTGAAGTGATCATTTTTAGCTATAATCAGTAAAATAAAAGCCCTAGAGTAACTATAGCAAAGAATTATATCTAATAAGCCAACAAATGAGATAGGATTAAATTATTAAAAATATTCAATTCAAAAAAGGTAGAAAAAGAGAAAAAAGGAACAAGGAATAGATGGGACAAAGAGAAAACAAATAGCATGATGGTAGATTTAAACTCAACTATATCGATAATTACATTAATTGTAAATGGTCTAAACACTCCATTTAGAAAGTAGAGATTTGTCAGGTTGGATTAACAAGCAAGATCCATTGTATGCTGCCCCAAAAAATCCAACTTAAAATATAAAGATATAAATTGGTTAAAAGTGAAAGTATTGAAAACGATATACCATGCTAACACAGATCCACAGAAAGTTGTAAAGACTGACTATATCAAAGTAGTAAAGAACATTACCAGGGATAAAGAGAGCCAGTGATAAAGGGGTCAATTTATCCAGAGGACATAACAACCCTAAACATTAATTGCCTCAAATAGTAGAGCTTCAAAATTCATGCAGCCAATCTAGTCTACTCAAGAAGAATCTAGGCAAGAAATCTGGGAGCCAGCTGAAACTCCTGAGCAAATGGTTGGCTAGATGTTCATGCCAAATAACTACTTTCTGAATCCCATATTAAGCTTCCAGTGTGAAATTTCCATAGTATCTAATACTTTACTATAACATTTATTATATTGTACCCTAATTAGTTGTTTAGCATTGTTTATGGATTTGTCTTTGCCACCAGATGGTGATCTTATTGGTAGGGTCCCTTGTCTTACTTAACTTTGCATTTCTTGAATATAGCAGGATGCAAGACATATGGAACCAAATAAATGTTTGCGACATTAGTACGACAATAACATCCATTTATTCAGGCAAACTTTTCCAATAACACCTCATTTAAAGCTCATACTAGTTCTCCACAATAGAAAAGGTATGTGTTCTCCCCATTTTACAGATGAGGAAGCTGAGGCAGAATAAATAGCTGCCCAAATTTTATTTAAATTTTGGGTTGCTGAGTTATTCATTCCTTTTTCTGCACTCTATTTTAATTATAATTTGGAGATGACTCAGTTTCCAAACATTAAGTTACTTGATGCAGCAGATGGTGCTTTTTTGTTTTGTTCTGTTTTGTTTTTTGCGGTATGCGGGTCTCTCACTGCTGTGGCCTCTCCCGCTGCGAAGCACAGGCTCTGGACGCGCAGGCTCAGCGGCCAGGGCTCACGGGCCCAGCCGCTCCGTAGCACGTGGGATCTTCCCGGACTGGGGCATGAACCCGTGTCCCCTGCATCGGCAGGCGGGCTCTCAACCACTGTGCCACCAGGGAAGCCCAGATGGTGCTTCTTATGTATAACTCCTTTCTTCCATATTTAGGTGTGTGAAGTCTGAATATGTCTCTAGGTGATGGAATTGTTGATTTTAGAATCACAAAATAAGGAGGCACACCATTAGTATAAATTCTTGGTTCTAAACACTATAGGTATTTAAATTTTTTTCTCACTATTCCATGTGACCAAGCTTGAATCTCATGTTGCTCTATGTTATAGGCTTAATGCTTGTATCCCCCTAAAATTCATATGTTGGAACCCTAATCCCTAATAGGATGGTATTTGGGGATGGGACCTCTGGGAAGTAGTTAGGGTTAAATGAGGTCATGAGGGTAGGGTTCTGGTCTGGTGGAACTAGTGCTCTTCGGGGAACTTGCTCTCTCTGCCGTGTGAGGACACAGTGAGAAGGTGACCATCTGCAAGACAAGAAGAGAGCTCTCACCAGTACTTGACCATGCTGGCACCTTGATCTCAGAATTTCAGCCTCCATAACTGTGAGAAAATACATTTCATTTTTTTAAGCACCCAGTTTATGCTATTTTGTTATAGAGCCCAAGCTGACCAATACCCTTTAAATAATAGATTTTTTTGAATCCCTAAACTAGGAATGATTCTATGCCCCTACTATCAAATATAATGATTAGAGAATTATAATAGCATCTATAAAAGTTTAATCTACCTTATTGGGTCTAAACACTGTAAACAAAATATAAATTCTTTCCTCCCAAATGACCACGTATATTGTCCTTCTCAAAGATTCCATTCTGAGAGAAAATAACCTGATTCTTAATGTGGAGTTTAATCACTGAGGTTCTCTTATGGCCAGGAGTTAGGAAAACCACGTTCTTAATCTTTGATCCTATAATCTGCTTTGAAAGCAAGAATAATATCAGTGTGACTTCTGAATTCCAACTTGTGACTCTTTTCTCGATTTACTTAGATTCTCAAATTGCTGTGATGGTGATGAAAGACATGCCCCAGGAAGTACTGCTCTGGCATCAGTGGCAGTGGGGATATCTGTTGTGCTCTGAGTTTTAACTCCTGAAGGCTCCTCAAGTAAAAAGGTGCTGAGTTGCTGCAAAGGAAAGATTTTTCATCTTCACCCAGTAAGAGGCAGGTCTTGTGGCTTTTCTATCAAACACTTTTCAGAAGAAAAGTAGAGTTTCTTCATCATTACGGTAATATTCTCATAAGTCATACAGATGTGTCAAGTACAGGGTTTGTGGACATTTTGCTTTTTGGTTCTCAATAGAGAAAACTAATAATGAGAACAAAGACTGGAGACAGGAACTAGGCTAAAAGTAGAAATAACTGCAAAGCAGCTCCCCCTCGCTCTGTAGTACCCCTTCCTGTTCCCCAAGCAAGCCCTCCTGCTGAACCCCCAGTACCCCCAGACCCAGATGGTAACTGACAACTAACGATCCATGGTCCTGACCACCCTGCCCCTACAATACCAATTAGTTTTGGGTCCCACCCCTGTAGGAAGCTGATCTCTATCTTCATAATTTTCTGATTGTCCTCATAGTAAACACATAAACCAGGGATTGCAAAAGGGAAGACAGAGAGATGTTTGAGACCAACTGACATGTTTGGTTTGACAATTGTATTATGACTAAACCTATTTATATTTTCTTTTAAAACATCTTTGCCCCTATTGTCCTATGCTCAGCCTGCTTTGGGCATTAAACTGCCAGGTTTCGGTAGCAAATGGGAATTGTGATTGCTGAAGCTAATCGCCGCTAACGTGTAAAGTGATACATAAGCTTCCCTGAAATGTTTAAACCTTTTGCTAAAGCCTTCTAAAAAGCCATGCTAATTGGAAATCGTCTGTGGAGTAATGCTAAGACATTTCAGTGAGAGAGACACTCTCAGACCTGATGCAGGAGCATGGAAGAAATAGCTCAGGTCAGATAATATTCAAGTTTATTAATGCACTATCACATATGGCCAGTTGAATTTAGGCGGCTTTGTTTGATCAATTCGAGAGTTAAATTGTTTCACATAATGAAGACATGAGCTAGTAGTTATGTTTTAATTTAATAAAGAAGTGAATTATTGCTTAGATTACACACACCAGAGGGACTAACGGAGAAAGTACAATAAGAGGAAAATGAGAGGGTGGGAGTAGGGCACAGTCTGCCCTGGCTCAGCAAAAAAGTGAGTAGGAGAGGCCAGGCTCAGAGTGTGAAGAGTCTTTCATTCTACAAAGGTTTTCAGAGTACTTAAAGACAGAAATACATCTCTTCCTCTTCCTTCCTCTTTCTCTTCTTCTTTTTTAAAATTGGTCTGTGGTTTTGGAAAGTTTACATTGTAAACACTGTTACAAACTATTATGTAGAAAAAGAAACAGAACCCAGACAGATTGGTTCATGTAAAAATGAGTTTTCTGCTATATTTTGTTGCTTCTGTATTGTTCCTGGCTTGGCAGAGCCGTGGACCTCCGAGGGAAGAAAGCTCTTCACGTTCCCATTCTGTTGTGCTCTTGCAAAAATCTTGGAAAGACAAGACTTGTCTGCTCTGCACACAAATGAGGCAGGTGACCCATTTGAAGTTTGTGGCGAATGCCTCCCAACTATGCCCCTGGTATTAAGTTATTGTTAAAAATGGAACAAAACAAGAAGACTCTAATTCAACTTTTTCTTTTATTAGGCTGAAACTCCGATCATCACAAAGCAGATGGCTTAAAGTAATGGAGTAGGAGTAGGATTATTTTATAGCCTAATTTAAATTACTAATAAGCCAATTCCTACATCATGGAAGTCTCCACAGCATCACCATCCATTTTTGAGGGCTCTGGCCAATTAAACTGCCACAATGGTTTTAAAGAGAAAAAAAGAGACGCCAGATGTTGGAAATCAGAAGGAATAATGTTCAGACATGAGGACTGATGGTGTGTATAGTGAGTGAAATTAAATAGACCCAAGAGGCAGAGGACTTGGGCTCAAGTCCTGGCTTCATTTGCTACTTGCTTCCTCTGTGTGGACCTTGACTAATCCATTTAACTTCTCCAAGCCTCAGTTTCTTCACCTGCAAAAGCTAAATAATAAGTGTGACTAATTCATTAGGTTATTGTGAAGATTCCACATTATATACTTCAGTTTTTTTAAAAAATTAAGTTCTTTTGTTGTTGTGATGTCAGGATGAATAATACACACTAGTATCTTTATTAGACTTTAGTCTCCCTATCGTTCTTTAAGATGTCTACTTTAGATTGTCAGACATGAATAATTATGTTTAACATAATCTTCTTTTTGAAAAGAGAAAAGTAGACAAGTCACGTGATTATTCAAGTTGTCTTTAGTTTAATGAGCTCCTAGATGATTTGGGAGAAATAACTATCTGCTTCTTGTCTGTGCTCTGCATTCATTATTTCCAGGGCATCCCTTGTCCAAACTTGGGAAGAAGTCAGAGCCAATGGGGATTCTTTGTAAAGATAATTGCATTCTCTATAGTTTAAGAGAGACAGCGTGTTATTAAGCAAGACACCTATGTCAACACCACAGCTGATAAAGATGCTGGTGGTAGATGAAATCTCGGTTCTCTCACCCTCTATGTATTTGATTTTTACAAGTCAACATGTCAGGTTGTTCTAAGCCCCAAATGGAGTCGGAATAAGATATAATTTTAACAGAAGTTTATTTTTTGTATTTCTAGTGTGTGATTCCCTGGTCAGCCCAAGTTATCTGTGTCCTAGAGAATGATTTGATTATTTCTGGGGGGCACTTATTATAAAAATAATGTGGGAAGCATGAACATGACATGCATTACATCTTTTAAGAGACTTACTTGAGTTTCATCAACATTTGCAAATGTGTTAGCATCTGACACTGAAAATAAGAATTTTCTAAAAAGACTTGAGGGTCAGATTTATGACAGAGAAAAGATTTCTCAAATCCTTTATCTCCCATTTCACATAGCAAGAATCATACCTGGAGCACACATCTCTACACTAAGGAATAAATAAGCTCTGGGACCAGACAGGTTTTCTGATGTGATGGCCAGCTCATGACGCTTGTTCACTGGATAGAAGGAGGATTTGTTGTGCAGGAAGCAGAAAAAGTCTAGCCCAGGTGACTGTAGAAAGAAGGGAGGAAAGGAAAGGCAGGAGAGGAAAACTGGCAGACATGCTCATCCTGAATTCCTTTTTCTGGGCTTTTGTATCATTTTCCAATAGGAACCTGCAAGAGGCTTCTGTGCAACGGACCCCATGCAACAAGGGACAGTGCAGCTGGGTTAAAAGGTCAGCATTTGGATGGAGGATCTAGATTGCACTCCTGGATCTCCCCTGATTCCTGTATGGCATGGACACCGAAAGAAGGCCAGTGGGTGGAGATCTCATAGTATAGGAAGGAGAAGGACAATCTGGGCCAGGTTTCCAGGACATGAAGAGACTCAGAGAAATATATCCTGCAAAAAATGAAGGGAGTCGAGTCAAGAAGAAGTGGACACAGGACTCTGACAAAACTGGGAAAGAATTCAGCAGCAGCAGCATACCACATATCAGATCCTCCACAGCTGAGGCCACCTAGGATAGGGAGGACATCAGGTAGGTCTGAGACCCTTTTACTCAAGTGTTTTTCCTCTTATACAATAGATGCCATCTTGGAGAAGGTCAAGTGAGAATAAATAAGAGCAATTATCTCTAAAGTCTAAACATTACCCAATGAGGCTATTTAAGCATGGCAGTAGGCAAAGGTTTCATGGGTTTGGACATTCAGTTATCTTTTTCCGTATACCCTAACCACCAAGCAGGGTAACCATCATGAGAAAGAGCACATCTAGAAATACATCTCTCTGTACATCTAAGTTGCCATGTGAGCAAATCTGCAAGCCCACTGCATAATGATTCCTAAGGAATACCACTTATTTGAAATATATCTATTGAAAGCTTCCTATATGTCAAGCACTGTGTGAGGGACAACAGATTCAATGAAGAATCAGGTGTAGTGTAGTCCTTGCCTTTAAGAAGCTCATGGTTTAGTGGATAAGTTGCCTCAGGGTATTATAATGTTCTGTTTACTTGTTACACTTCAAAAGTTTAGTAGCTTAAAGAAAAGAATCTTATTTCTTTCTCATATAATAGTCATGGTATATGTTCTGATCAGGAGAGCCATTATCCTCCATAATCATTCAGGGCCCAGGCTGCTGGCTTCTCTGCCGTCTTCAACACATGGATTCCAAAGTCACCTTGAGTGTCAAATGGGCTCAGAAGTGGAGCAAATCATGGTGGTTCATGTTTGTTGGAGAGAACTTAGTCCTAGGGCCACACATGACCACAAAGGGGGCTGGGAATTTGGTCTAGTCATACATCTAGGTAGAGGGCGAGACTGGATTTTGGAGGATAACTAGATAACCTTCTTAACAGTGCAAGCTTCATTGACAATGTAACAGATGCAGCAGAATGCCTGGATGAAGATTAAACTTACAGTTTTTGTTTTGAACTATACAAAGTGAGGTTCAGAGGATCTTCAAGCAGCATTGAGAGAATGACTCAAGGTATTTCTTCTTGCATCTCTAGCCACAAAGATCAGGTTGTAAACAGATCTACTGTATTTGCAGGCGAGAACCCCCTTGAGCGTAGTCACATTCTATTGTCCGAAAAGAATGAAAGAATGACCTTTTAGAGTTCAGAAATAGAAATGTCCAGGTTTGTATTGGGGTCATCGCACCCCCAGCAACAACCTGATTTTTTGTATTTTGCCCAGCAGTGAGGCAATCGAATCAAGCTCTTGTCCTTCAAAGCATTTAGGATGAGGGATTTGTGTTTTAGATAACAGAGGAGGGATCAGGGCTCTGAGGAAGGAGAAGGAACAGGAAGCTTGCTGAGTGTTCACTGTGAGACCTGGTCTTGTGATCCTTCAGCGGCTCTAGTGGGCCCAGACCCTGTGGACTGAGGAAAGGGCTCAGTGAGCAGGCATCACATGGTATCTGTGAAGTGACTGGACCAGACTGTGTTTCAGGAGGTCTCGCCCAACAGGCTGCTGATCTATAGTTGAATGGAAGCTTTCTCATTTCTGAAGTTCAGAGATCCTGTCCATTAGTATCTTTGGAGATAGCATCCATGGATTTCTCAGCCATTGTGAAACAGAGCTCCTCAGCAAGACCCCTATACACCCATAATCCTAGGCTGTGTGTTGAGGTGTGGGGAAGAGATGCTTTTTCAGAATGGCTGCACTTCCTACTCCATGGGTGAAGAGCTGAGTGAACGATTCCATGTACGTCTAGTTGCCCAAGTGGAAAAGCTAATAGCAAATCTTGACTACATATTCTTCTTCATCCCCTACATCCATTCTCTCACCAAATTCTGACAATTTTACATCCTAAGTATTTCTCGACTCCCCTCACTTCTTTCCAACTTTGCTGCCACCACCTAAGCTTAAATCACCATCATCCCTCTCACCTACACTACCTCCCCTGGGCTCCCTGAATTGACTATTCCCTGCTCTTCCCTACAACACAACCTGCTCTCCACTGTATGCAGAGAGTAAGGTTTTGAATGGAATATTTTTCTGCTTAAATGCTTTACTGTCATCCCATTAACTCTCTGAATTGAGCTAAAAACCCTTAGTGTTCCTTATGAAACTTGGCCCAACCATTTTTTCCTTCAGCCTCATCACAGACCACATCCCTCCTTGTTCCCAGCCTCCTCTCCTTCTCCCACCAATCACACTGACCTTCTTCTAGGTCTTGGAACAACTAACCCTACTGCTTCCACCTCGAGGAGTGTTGTACCTGGGGTACTCCTCACCATCTGCTTTGGCACAGTTAACTCCCACTTATCCTCCAGTTCTCAGATGTATCAGGTGACTCCAACTCCTCCCAAGGCTGGATCAGGTGCTGCCCCCCTACTATGTGGCATGATAAACTTTTTCTTCACAGCACCGAGCCCAGTGGTAATTTTATACCTAGTCACATAACTATTCAAATGACACCCATATTCTGCTCTAGACTATAAGAACTATGAGGCTAGGAACTATGTAATTTTCCTTTTTTTTTTTTTTTGGTTCTCACCATTTGCATTCTGGAACATTATATTTTGTTCACATTTAATCTCCCATGCCTGACACATGGTAGGTGCTCCATAAATTCTTGTTCAATGAAAGCACGAGCAAACACACTGTAATAACAGCAATGACAGCCACCATAGCACATGCTTCAAAGTTTTCAAAGCCTTTTCACACACATTATCTCGCTTGACAAGCAAGCGAGACAGGAAGAGAGGGAGTTAGGTTCCATTCTCAGGACGCTGCTCCAATGACCTTAAATAGAATCTGCTATCAGAAGGACAATACTTAAACAAGAATTTGGGGCTAGGTTACAGTGTGGAATTTGATGAATGGGGCCTGTGAGATGTTTCCTGTGACACTTGCCCTTGGGAATGGGTTTTATAAATATGTAATACATATACATTCTTATGAACTCTGCACAAAATAGGAGTTAAGATGGAAAATGGCTGGAAAAGTGCCAAAGGGGACATACGTGGGAAGTTTGTAAAGAGGCAATAGTCAGAAAAGAATAAAATAAAGCTGAAGTAAGCTAATGGGTGGATAGGGAGGAAATAGTATTCACCAGTAAAAGAGATAACATAATGGCTAGAGAGAAAACAGGAAAGATACTATTGAAGAAAAATTGCCAAGAAAAAGTGTAAACTGCAGAAGGTCAAAGAGTCATTTTAAAGAAGGGGGCTAAGAGCTCAAGGACAACGACTATACCTTCTACATCACCATTCTTCTGAGTAGAGGTTGATTCCTGGATGTACTTAGGTATCTAGTTGAAAAGCGAAAACACAGTATTCAGATACATTCCCTTGTCTTATTTCATCTTGGTATCTATCATTATCATTAAGGAAGCATGAACATGGAAAACCACTTCGGGAAAGTAAAGGGAGAGATTCTAAGGTGGAAAGGAATTAGGTTATAGGATCCCTCAACCTTCCTTTCTCAGTAAAAGCTGGTCACTGGCAATGTTAACCTTCTCTTCACTCTCTACTCAACTTTGTGCCCTGGATTCTACAACCTCTGTATCTCTAGAGCCCATTGAGAGAGGTAGAGATAGAGGAGAGATAAAGACAGAAACAGAGATTGACTGACTATTTGAATGGTAGACCTGAGTTCCATACTCCCCATTTGGAGAAAACTAATTCTTTCCTTGTCCCTACTATTCATTTCATTATTGTCCTCACTTTCTTAACTCTATATTCCTACATTCACTATCTGCTGCATCTCACTTCTCATTCACTCATGAACCTTCTCATTCCACCAAAATTGTTCGTCACTCCAAATACTTTGCTTGGAGTCTTCTAATGCATCTTGCGCTTTTGGCATGCATTATCATTATTTGTGCATAGACTTTATCTATTGTGTATATAATAGATTATAGGTATCCCAAGGCACAGAGTCTTATCTATGGGGATTTATTATGTTCATTTCTAACTCTCCAAGGCACTGCTCAATACTATGTATATAGTAGGGTGTCAAATATTTATTGACCTGAATTGCTAAAATCACATTACCTTTAACTATGTAGAGGCATTTGCCTCCTGTTTTTTCTTCCTCCTCAAATATGTCACAAGAAGGAAAAACTTCCTTTATTTGGTATGATCTCCTAAGGATTTTATAAAAATTCAAAACACATTCAGTGTCCAATCCATGAACTCATCAACTTAGCATGAATCCAAGTACTTGGAGAAGACTAGAAAAAGGAAACAAGCCAAAATAGAATATACTTGTTTTTCTGTTTGATTTTTTTAAATTTGATTTTCATGGAATATTTCTAAGTAATATATATATACATACACACACATATTTAAAAATTTTAATTAATTTAGTTAATGAGGTATACTTCATTGAAAAACCTTAGGCAAGGACAGCTTTTGAAAGTGACAATGTGACTCTCTAACACCAAGACCTAATCCCTACTGTCTGTAATGGAGATGAGGAAGATAAACTCCTTCAGTTTTGAAATCATGATGCCATAGCTTTGGGTCTCACTGTCGGCCCTTGATGGATTCCACCAGATGCTGTTAGCTGACTAGAGAGGTACACATTGGCAAGGTGTATACATATGTACAATCCAGGACCCGACTTGGGCTCCTATCTCCTCATTACTGGAACCCAGAAAGGCACGTTTGAGATCTAGCCTTGTCTCGGATCAGTTAGGCCCTTAGCTCTTGGCAGTTCATCTCATCTGCAAGGAGAAAATAGAGGAGGCCACCAGGGCTCAGCTTGTAGGTGCTATCACTCACCAGTTAGTCAATCAGCAAGCCAACAAACCTCTATTAAGCACCTACTGTGTGCGCTGCATGTATGGTGCTACTGTAGGCAGTGGAGATACAGAGGTGAGCCCAACAGCCCAGGTCTCCTCAGACACCCCTAGGCTCAACCCTGGCTTCTGAGCAGAGGTCTCCCTCCTCCCTTCCTCCCACCTCATCCCAGGTCACAGAGACTGCCTGGCGCTTTCCCTCCCTCTTTCCTCCCACTCACCCCAGGCCAGGTGTGTTATATCAGCCTGAAGTACAGCTTCGTTTTAAAGCTGAAGTAATGATGACCCTAGGATTATCAAATGTACAAAAAAATGCACTGTTGGGACGTAGGAGCTTGCCAAAATGTGGGTGTTTTTTAGATTCTGGAATGAAGAAAGGAGGAAGAGAGATGGGAGGATGATTTTCCATTTGTTCTGACAAAAAAAAATAAAATGAAGAAGTTCACCCAGGTCCACTGTTCTTTTCCATTTCTTGGGTGAAAGTGTATAAAAGTTTGATGGATAAAAAGAACCCAGATTGGTTTGTGCTCACTCACTCCTTCAGCACATTTTTATGTGTCCAGCCCCCTGCCAGGCCTTAGAGATACAACTGTCAACAAGACAGTCTGTTAAGACACCAAAATTCTGACCTACTTCTTGGCAAATGAATCTCGTGGTCCTGAGAAGACATTTCACCTTTCTTGGTCTCTTGTCCACATCTCTAAAATGAGACTGAGACCAGAGGGTGGCCACCATTCTCTAGCTTTCTTCAAGTTCTGTCATCCAGGCCTTCTAAGAGCAGGGACAAACTCTCATCATGGGAATTGAGGTCCTGGTGCCCACTACCGCTCAAGGAAGTGCTGGGAGGCTGCCCCTGGGGCCATTTTCCTCCAGACAGACTCCTGAGGATCAAGGGGAGAGGCAATGGTCTTTGAACAGGAGATCCACATTCAGCTCAGTCCTCTGGCTGCCTCTGCTGAGTCCAGCCTCCTGCCCCTCAGCACATGGGTGTTTTGTGCTGACTCTCACATGGCTGTCAGCACAGCAATCGCATTCTGCTGCGCTGTGCATGCTTCAGGCTTGGCAGCTGGTTAAAACCCAGTTCTGAAACTAGAGGGAAAGGGAAGGGCAGTGTTTGATGCAAACCATGGGCAGGAGCTCCTGGTGCTAGAGGAGTCCAGGCTTGCTGCAGAAGCTTCTCCTCCCTCAGCCTATTATGGCTCCAGCAGACCAGCCTGGCCGACCATGTACATCCCGTGTCCTTCAGGTAGACAGCCGGCCGGGCACCTGGAACATCCTGCCATTTGGCCATGCCGAACTTACTTGTGCCTGTAAGAAGTGTTTTTAGTACCCCTGCACATCAGTAGGGAGAAACCAAACTCCCAAATCCAGTATCTTTTTTGTGCTCTTGACTGTCTGGTGAAGCCTACTGACCCCTTCGCAGAAGAATATTTTTAAATGCAAAAAATTAAAATACACACATAAAAGACACCAATTATACTGAAATTCAATTATCAAAATATTGACTTGTGATAAAGTAATAAATGTGCTTCTTTATTAATATATAAAAAATGTTCTGATATAATTTTGAAGTAATGATGATATATTGACTCTCTCTGCAATAACTATGATATGATATAAAAGTAACTGTGATCTCTATTGATGACAAAATTCCAGGTACTGCTAACACTACTGCTTGCTGACTACTGTTTTAGTTATCTGCTGCTGCATAATACAACTCAGCAATTTACGAATACCAAATATCACTGCACTCTATTTCTGAGGGTCAGGAATCCAAGAGGAGATTCTGGATGTTTCTACTCAGAGTCTCCCATGAGTTTGCAGTCAAGCTGTGGGCTTGGGCTGTATCATCTGAAGGCTGGAAAATCCACCTCCAAGCTCACTGGTATGGCCGATGGCCAGTGTCAGTTCCTTCATGGCTCTTGGCTGGGTGCCTTATTTCCTTGTCACCTGTTCTCAAGTCATGGCAGCCTGTTTCCCTCACAGAGAGTGATGGAGAAAGAGCAAAGCCCGAGATAAAGTTGCTCTTATAACCTAATCTCAGAAGTAGCATGCTATCACTTCTGCATCCTACTGGTCACACAGACCAACCCTGACACATGTGGGAGGGAACTGCACAAGCGTGTGAACACTGGGAGTGAGGTCCTGGGGGCCATCTGAAAGGCTGGTTACCACAGTGATGCTCATAACGGAAGGACAAGCTAGATTTAAGTTAAAGCTTAGTAAAAATAGAGATGTAAATTTTTCTCATCCAAGTTCCTACACCCTGAATTCCATGCACAGGTTAACAACTTCAGGTTGTTCAGGTTAACAACTGACTTCAGGTTAACAGCTCCTGAGAGATTGAGAGCATCTTTGTGTCCGGACAATTTCTGAGTTTAAAGGAAAGTGCTGTGGGATAATCAAAATCGCAGACCACCCTCTTAAGAACAAAGCTCTAGGGTCTATGCACAGGCCTGATAAGGTTTCCTTTGAGTTGTGATTTGTTGAGCTCAGGGTTGCTGGCACTCATGGCCTTGCACAGAGCCCAACATATGGGAGATGGTATATGTTCACTGGATAGAGAGATCTTATTGATTAGTGCATTTGGGATCAAAATATGTTAAATTCAGGAAGAACCTTGGAGACCATCCAGTTGATGATTTTTACATAAAGAAATATACCAGCCTTGCTCCTGCCTGAAGAACTTTGCATGTTTTGTTCTCTCTGCCTGGAATGCTCTTCCTCCAGGTATGTTATTCCTCTTCTTCCTCTCTCACTTGCTATGTGTCTATATTCAAATGTCACCACCCTATCTGTGGAGGGCAGCTTCTCAGATAGCCCCCAGTGACGCTCATCCCCTAATCTTCATGCTCTTGTATAATGCCCTGCCCTTGAGTGTGGGCTTGGCCTAGTGACTCACTTCTGAGAAACAGAATACAGGATGGACAGTGCCACTACCGAGATTAGGTCACAAACTGGGCTTCCTTGCTCGGCCTCTCTTGCTGTCTCACTTTTCACTCTGCTGCAAGCCAGCTGCCATGTTGTGAGCTGCTCTATGGAGAGGATGAAGTGGCAAGGATCTGAGGGAGGCCTCTAGCCATGAGGCAATAAGGAGCTAAGGCCTTTAGTCCAACAGCCTGCAAGAAACCAAAACGTTGCCAACAACCACATGAGTGATCTTGGAACTAGTTCCTCCCTGGCTCAAGCCTTGAATGACTGTAGCCCCCAGCAACACCTCCATGACAGCCTTGAGAGCCTGAGCCAGAGGACACAGCTAAGCTATGCCTGGATTCCTGAGCTTTGGAAACTGAGGTAATAAGTGTTTTAAGCCACTAATGTTTGGAGTAATTTGTTATTCAGCAACAGATAACTAACACACTATCAGAAATTGTAACATGTCACTCCCACCTTGACACTTCCTATCTTTCATACCCACCACACATTTTTTTCTCTTTACCACTTTTTACTATAAAATGTGTGTGTGCGTTATACATATATATGTGTGTTTGTGTATATATATATTTACTTATCTATATTGTTGTCTGTCTCCCCCCTTAGAATGTGGGTGTTATGAGGGCAGGTATTTTTGGCTAGAATGGTGCCTAGAACAGTGCTTAGTACAAACTTGGTGCTTAATAGATACTTGTTGAATGAATGAAGGGGAGAGAGAGAGGGGCATTGGGATGGGGTACACCTGTTAGGGTGGTATCTGAGAAAACAACCCCCGTATATACTAACTATACCCGTACTACTTATGCTTCTCCACTATATAGTGATATTTCCCTCAATATCCCATCCAGACCTCCAGTACAGCCCTTGACTTGGGCAAGCAAGGCCCCTGTCCCAGCCCTCACACTTCAGGGGGCATCTTGTCTTACAGTATCTTTCTTCTCAAATCTGTTAAGTCCCCTTCTGATACCTGGGACTGGCCTAGGCCAATAGTGCTTCTGGCAGGTTGTCCCAAGCCCAGCCTGTGTCCTAGGTAGCCCCAGTCTCAGTTCTCCCCTACTCCTGAAGAGAGCACCCTGCATAATCTAAGGGTGGCCCTATCCTTCCCCATTTAGAATCATTATTAGAGTGAAGCACTGTCAGTGATGAGAATGTGTATGTCAGGCAACTAATAATACTTATAAAGCATGGTATAGACTAAAGGAGACCTGGACTTCCCTGATGATCCAGTGGGTAAGACACCGAGCTCCCAATGCAGGGGGCCTGGGTTCAATCCCTGGTCGGGGAACTAGATCTCACATGCATGCCATAACTAAGAGTCCGCATGCTGCAACTAAGAAGTCCACATGCCTCAACTAAAGATCCCAAAGCCGCAACTAAAAGATTCTGCATGTGCATGCTGCAACAAAGATCCCGCATGCCACAACTAAGACTGGCTGCAGCCAAAGTAAATAAATAAATAAAATTTTTAAAATAAAATAAAATAAAAAAATAAAGGAGACCTACTAACATGAACTTTGGTTGAATACTGGTTTAAAAAAAATAGCTATAAGGACATTTCAGGGACAAGGGGAAAATCTGAATATGGATTGGATATTAGATAATCTTAAGGGAATTATTAATTTGCATAGATATGATGATGATACTATGATTATGTTGGGTTATGCCCTTGTCTTAGGAGATGAATGCTAAAGTATTTAGGGGTAAAATGTCATCGTATTTGTAACTCACTTTTTAAAAAAAAAACAATTTTTTTTTTGGCTGCACCAAATGGCATGTGGGATCTTAGTTTCCCTATGACCAGGGATCGAACCTGTGTCCCCTGCAGTGGAAGTTCGGAGTTCTAAGCACTAGACAACCAGGGAATCCCCAGCAAAAACACAATTTTTAAAATTAAATATATGTATATACACATACACACAAACACACACATGTGTATATACATATATAAACAAATACAGAAAAAATGTTAACAACCATTAAATATAGTTTGTGAGTGTATGAATGCTTATCGTACTATCCTTTCTATTGCTACGTCTTTAAAAACGTTCATAATAAAAATTATAAAAATGTTTAAACATATATTCATTTCAAATAGAAAACTGGGCTTCAGAGAAGTGAAAGGGAGCTGCTTGCTCATAACCCAGCTAGTCAGAGGCAGGTTGAGAACCTAGAGGACCAGACTCCCGGGCCAGTTTTCTTTCCATCACACCCAGAACATCCTTCCTTAGTTTTTTCCCAGCTCTGAAACAAAGGCTTCATCAAATTGATGAGTCAGGAAAGCTACAAAGGACATATCCCTCTGTCCACAATTCAGTGGGGTCAGGAATTTTTATCAATATCAAACAGACCCACAGTTGATCAGTTTTCCTGGAGCCCATATGCTTGTCATCATGAAAGGGCTCTATGTGATTTAAGCAACTTACTAACAACGAAAGGATGTTTTTTCTGTTCTTGTTATCTAAGTCTTTAAAAATAATAGAGATAAACCTTCAACAGGAATGCAGTTCACATACTTAAGGCCTCTGCCAAAAGGTGACTTTTGCCTCTGCTGCTTGTTAACCTCTTTTATTTTTCCCCCTGATTTGTTCTTAAATTCCGGTCATCTAGTCTTGATGTAGCATAGGCTCTGGTTCTAAACTGCCTGGGTTCAAAACTCAGCTCTAACACATATTAGTTGTGCAAACTTAACATAGAGTTTAATGGCTCTGTGCCTCAGTTTTCATCATTTGTAAAATGGACACACTGATAGTGTGGCCGACAGAATAATGGCCCCCAAAGTCATCCACACCCTAATCCCCAGAAATGTGAATATGCTACCTTACCTGGAAAATGGACTTTGTGTGATTAAGGTTATAGACCTCTTGGTGAATGAGTACCCTAGATTATCTGTGCAGCCCCTATCAAATTACCTGAGTCTCTAAAATCAGAGAACATTTCCTAGGGGTGGTCAAAGAGAAAGATGCTACTATAGATGAAGAACTAGCTGGGTAATTGTGGAAAAGGACCTAAATATCCCTGAAAATTGGCTTCCCCTCATTAGAAGAGATATGTGTCACCAAAAGTGCTAGATACCACCAAACAGTGCTGAAGAAGAATGTCATGACCCTAAGAATTTTCTGGTAGCCACTTTCTTTTAAAGTAAAACGAAGAATATAAACATAATTTTAATAATGTATTTTATTTAATCCAATGTATTCAAAATATTATTTTAGCATATTATCAGTATAAAAATTCTTAATGAGATATTTTACATTGTTTTGCACTAAGTCTTTGAAATTGATAAGTATTTTACACTTACAGGTCACCTCAATTTGGACTACCCACATTTCACGGGCTCAATAGCCACATGAGACTAGAGGCTACTGTATGGAACAGTGCAACTTACAGAGCATAAAACAAAGGGCCTCTGGGCTGAGGGACACTAGGCATAGTTGAAAGCAAAGAAACTATACTGAAAAATGGGAGTTAAGTAGAAGCTTAAATCCTAAATGTTAAAACATTCTTTCCTATTGCACTATCCCCCACACCCTTCTTTCTTCCACTTGGCTTTCAAAACTCCAGGAGCTAATCTTACACCATTAAGGCAGTTCTTAAATATAAGCATGTAGCCAGGGATCATCAGACATTTGAAGGAAGTGTTTAAGATGAAAGATAGAGAACAATGTTGGGAGATAATTCTCTATGAGTCTCTCACAGTTTTGCATGTTTCTCAAGCAGAGGCACTGTGCTTTTGCTCCAGGCTATCTTTTTTTTTTTTTTTTTTTTCCGGTACTTAGGCCTCTCACTGTTGTGGCCTCTCCCGTTGCGGAGCACAGGCTCCGGACGTGCAGGCTCAGTGGCCATGGCTCACGGGCCTAGCCACTCCGCAGCATGTGGGATCTTCCCGGACTGGGGCAGGAACCCGTGTTCCCTGCATCGGCAGGCAGACTCTCAACCACTGCTCCACCAGGGGAGCCCCAGGCTATCTTTTAAGAAACGTTTATACATCAAGTAGCCTTGCAAGATAAAGATGTTGTCTCCCTGTGAGGCAAAGGGCAGATTTGTTTGCTGCCCAGTACATTATCTTTTGCTGGAGCAAAAGTCAGAAAGACTTACTGTGCATTATAAAAGATTAGGGCTCCCCAAGCTTGAGATTCCTCTCCTGTAACACAACCTACTGTGTGCAGGTTTCACCCAGGCTTCTTTATGTTGCCCTGTGGGAAATTATGCTCAGGAAACTGGTGCAAATGCTCACATTGTTGCTTCAGTATTTCTATGAGTAATAAAGTCCATTGTCTCTGACCCAGGAGTCTCATGAATTCTGCTAGCAACCATGCAACTGTGCAACGCTGATGTGTTGGCCTGCAAGTGGGGTATAAAGTCTTAGACTCTTCATAGTTCTTGACAAAAAACAAATAGGAAAAGACAAAGACAACTTGGAAAAAATGGAAACTATGAAAAGATAAGAAGATTTTTTAAAAATTAATATCTTCTGAGAGATTAAAACAAGCTACATCCATAAAACAAGAATGGGATACCATAGAAATGGGATAATTATAGAATAAGAAAGAGTTTTTGGAAGTTAAAACTGTGATGGTAGAAATGTAAAATTCATTAGAAGAGTTGAAAATAAAGTTGAGGAAAATGGGAGAGAAAGATAAGAAAATTAGAGAATCCATCCAGGAGCTCTAATGTCACAATAATACAGACTTATGAAAGAGAATGGAAAAAAAATTGAGGGAAAGAAATAAAGAGAATAAGTAAATTTGGACATGAGTTTATAAATTGAAAGCCCTCCCCCTCACCCCCGAATACAAAGTTCAATGTATAAAAGTAGATCCACATACCAAGGCACATCATCATTAAATTTCAGAATACTGGGGAAAAAGCAAAAAAAAAACGATCACCAATTTCCAGGGGAATAAAACAGTTCTCATGTAAAGCATCAACTATTATAATTGCTTTCATTCTCTAAAGATCCTCAGTGGAAATTAAAAGAAAATAGAAAATTCCCTTGAAAATGGTGAGAGATCTCTTATTCAACCAAGCTATCAATTTAGTGTGAGGGTACAATAAAAATATTTTCAAACATGTAAGGTCTCAAAAGAGAGAAGCAAAACAAAAGAGAGAAACAAAAGGAATTCATGGGATTATGGTGAAGAGATATTCTCAAGGTGACAATTAGGTACTTGGGATAGAGAGCAACCAGGCCAGCATAGAACATGTTAGAATGTTCTATCTGGAGAAGGAACACTCCCAAACTCATTCTAAGAGGCCACAATTACCCTGATACCAAAACCAGACAAAGATACTACAAAAAAATAAATTACAGGCCAATATCACTGATGAATGTAGATGCAAAAATCCTCAACAAAATACTAGCAAACAGAATCCAACAACACATTGAAAGGATTATACACCAAGATCAGGTGGGATTTACCCCAGAGATACAAGGACTCTTCAATATATGCAAATCAATCAATGTGATACACCATATTAACAAATTAAAGAATAAAAACCATATGATCATCTCAATAGATACAGAAAAAGCTTTTGACAAAATTCAACACCCATTTATGAAAAAAACTCTCCAGAAAGTGGGCATAGAGGGAACTTACCTCAACATAATAAAGGCCATATATGACAAACCCATGGTGAAAAACTGAAAGCATTTCCTCTAAAATCAGGAATAAGACAAGGATGTCCACTCTCGCCACTATTAATCAACATAGTTCTGGAAGTCCTAGACATGGCAATCAGAGAAGAAAAAGAAATAAAAGGAATACAAATTGGAAAAGAAGTAAAACTGTCACTGTTTACAGATGACATGATACTATACATAGATAATCCTAAAGATGTCCCAGAAAACTGCTAGAGCTAATCAATAAATCTGGTAAAGTTGCAGGATACAAAATTAATGCACAGAAATCTCTTGCATTCCTATACACCAACAATAAAAGATCAGAAAAAGAAATTAAGGAAACAATCTCATTCACCATTGCAACAAAAAGAATAAAACACCTAGGAATAAACCTACCTAAGGAGGTAAAAGACCTGTGCTCAGAAAACTATAAGACACCGATGAAAGAAATCAAAGATGACACAAACAGATGGAGAGATATATCATGTTCTTGGATTGGAAGAATCAACATTGTGAAAACGACTATACTACCCAAAGCAATCTACAGATTCAATGCAATCCCTATCAAATTACCAATGGCATTTTATACAGAACTAGAACAAAAAAATCTTAAAATTTGTATGGAGACACAAAAGACCCTGTATAGCCAAAGCAGTCTTGAGGGGAAAAAAATGGAGCTGGAGGAATCAGACTCCCTGACTTCAGACTATACTACAAAGCTACAGTAATCAAGACAATATGGTACTGGCACAAAAACAGAAATATAGATCAATGGAACAGGATAGAAACCCCAGAGATAAACCCATGCACCTATGGCCAACTAATCTATGACAAAGAAGGCAAGGATATACAATGGAGAAAAGACAGCCTCTTCAATAAGTGGTGCTGGGAAACTGGACAGCTACATGTAAAAGAATGAAATTAGAACACTCCCAAATACCATACACAAAAATAAACTCAAAATGGATTAAATACCTAAATGTAAGACCAGACACTATAAAACTCTTAGAGGAAAACACAGGAAGAACACTCTTTGACATAAATCACAGCAAGATCTTTTTTGACCCACCTCCTAGAGTAATGGAAATAAAAACAAAAATAAACAAATGGGACCTAATGAAACTTAAAAGCATTTGCATGGCAAAGAAAACCATAAACAAGATGAAAAGACAACTCTCAGAATGGGAGAAAATATTTGCAAATGAATCAACGGACAAAGGATTAATCTCCAAAATATATAAGCAGCTCAATATTATAAAAACAAACAACCCAATAAAAAAATGGGCAGAAGACCTAAATAGACATTTCTCCAAAGAAGATATACAGATGGCCAAGAGGCACTTGAAAAGCTGCTCAACATCACCAATTATTAGAGAAATACAAATCAAAACTACAATGAGGTATCAGCTGACACCAGTTAGAATGGGCATCATCAGAAAATCTACAAACAAGAAATGCTGGAGAGGGTGTAGAGAAAAGGGAACCCTCTTGCACTGTTGGTGGGAATGTAAATTGGTACAGCCTCTATGGAGAACAGTATGGAGGTTCCTTAAAAAACTAAAAATAAAATTACCATATGACCCAGCAATCCCACTATTGGGCATACACCCAGAAAAACACATAATTCAAAAAGACACATGCACCCCAATGTTCATTGTAGCACTATTTACCATAGCCAGGTCATGGAGGCAACCTAGATGCCCACCGACAGACAAACAGATAAAGAAGATGTGGTACATATATACAATGGAATATTACTCAGCCATGAAAAGGAACAAAATTGGGTCATTTGTAGAGGCGTGGATGGACCTAGAGACTGTCATACAGGACCTAGAGACTGTCATATGACTTTCTCATAAGTCAGAAAGAGAAAAACAAATGTTGTATATTAATGCATATTTGTGGAATCTAGAAAAATGGTACAGATGAACTGGTTTTCAAGGCAGAAATAGAGACACAGATGTAGAGAACAAATGTATGGACACCAAGGGGGGAAAGCAGGGTGGTGGTGGTGGTGGAATGAACTGGGAGATTGGGATTGATATATATACACTAATATGTATAAAATAGATAACTAATTAAGAACCTGCTGTTTAAAAACAAAATGAAATAAAATTTTAAAAAAGAATGTTCTATCTGGGAAATACGTCTTCAAGAAGTTGAAATTGATCGAATATCTGATATATTTGAAAATATTGAGAACATTTAAAGTATTGGTGGAATACTTGGAGCTGAATTAATGATAACTACATAGAAAACTAAGCTAATGATAAAACAAGACAATCACTAGCTTCCAGGAAAACAAAAAATAAATGTGCAAGACAGGAAAATTAAGCATCTACAACCTGGTTCAGTGATGAACAACTGTGTTTACATAGCTGTAATCATGTAAACACTGATTCTTGATATGCTCAACATTAGACATAACTATTTTAAGAGAATATTAGATAGGAAGTGGGCTTGTGAAGGGGGTTGATACTGTGAAAAAAAAGTTAAATCTTGATTAAAACTTTTTTTTAGTTTAGTCATTATGGAGAATGGAGAAGTAACAATATAAGCATGTTACTCATTGATATGAAGGCAAATACCAAAAGGAAGAGTTAAAATTGTTGCATGTGGTTGCTATGGGGGAGCTATAATGGGCTGGGCATGGAGAATATCTCTTGGTTTTGGTAAGTGGTCTTGTGGACTATTTAACTAATATTATATGCATGTACAACTTCCATAAAATAAATACTAACAAAAACAAAAAGAAGATGCAATGTGACCTTGCATTGTGTTTTGGCCTCTCTCTGCTGCCATGGCTGGTAGGCTGGTGGCATCAAAGGGGTGGTCACCTACAGGGGGGCTAAGGGATCCTACTGAAGCTTCCCCAGCAACCTCAGGGCAGCAGCAGCCTGCCGCCCTCCTTGTTCCTCTGAGAAGCCTCCTCAAAGAGGATCGTGGCCATGAATAAAGCATTCAGGACGTTCACCTTCCGGGGGGGTCCCACAAGGAAGGGGGCTGGAGGAAGAACACAAAGAAGAACTTTGTCTGAGTAGAGGGAACAGGTCACTGGCAGAAATTGCCCTGAGATTGACTCCCTATTACCCTACATCCCAAGATCCTGGGAAATTAAAGGTCAATCTATTTTTTTTTTCCTTAACTGTTAAAAGCCAGGGTGCTACACTCTGAATATTTGTGTCCCCCTAAATTCACATGTTGAAACTTAAACCCCAAGGTGATGGTATTAGGAGGTGGAGCCATTGTGGGGGATTAGGTCCTGAGGGCAGAACCCTCATAAATGGGATTAGTGCCCTATGAAAGAAGCCCAATAGCTCCTTTGCCTCTTCTGCCATGTAGGAGGTTACAGAAAAAAAAACCAAAAAACCCAGCTATCTAGGAAGCCAGCTCTCACCAGACACGAGATCCGCCAGCTCACTGATCTTGGATTTCTCAGCTTCTAGAATTGTGAGTAATAAATGTTTGTTTAAAAGCCACCTAGTTTATGGTACTTTTGGCTATAACCGTCTGAAAGGACTAAGACACAGGGTGTTTATAATCAGGAATGAAAGCAAAGTTATATGGTTTCATAATCTGTATCATGGGATCTTGGCTTTCTCCTGGAACGTAAGCTGCTCACCATGGTTCCGCCAACCAGAGCGCTAGGGGAAGTTCTACTAGATGCTCAGCAAACAGAATGCCTTGTCCTAGATCCAGATGTGGCTCCTGCCCACTGTCAGTTTACAATGAGTAGGGCAGGTAGGATGGGAGCAAAGAATTATAAAGCAGGTTAGCTAAATGCTCCTAGTAACATGTACTAAAGGAAATGGGGAGCGAAAGATCTCATTCTCTCCTACATATTCAGAGAAGACCTCATGGCTGATGTGGACTCAGAGGCAAATGCAAGATTTCCATAGGCAAAAATGGTGAGAAAAGAACATTCCATCCAGAAAGAATAGCTTGAATAAAGATAGTGGAATTTAGAAAGACAAAATTCAACTTGAGTGCCAACGTCAATATCCTCCTCATTATGTCCAGTTTCCCCCTTCTATAAATATACCCAGGGTCACAGGTCAGTCTATGGCAGGGCCAAAATTCAAACCCAGGTCTGTCTGATGCCAAAATCTCTGCTTTCCCCACCATTCTGTGCTACGTCTTATGCAGACATAAGAAAGTGCAAGGCTATTCAGGAAATAACTTTGGGTTCGCTCCAAGCCAGACTAGATAAAACTCAAGTGCAGGTGGTTTATTTTGAAGTTAATTCCAGGAAATTTTGGTAAGGAGTTGGGGAAATAAGACAGGGTAGAAAAGAGAACTAATAAAGGGTTTATTATTAAACAAGTTGCCCCTGTAGGTAACTAGAATTGAATCCTGCCAGGGAATTCTGGGATTCAATGTAAAACCTGCACCTCAGAGTTATCTTCCCACAAGGGGTAAGGGAGAAGAGTAATTAGGTTTTCCATCCATAGATTGAAAACTGCTGTAAGATGGGGGGCTTTAATTCCTCAACACTTCCAACCTGCCATATAGATGACAAAGTAAGCTCTGTCGGCCACAGAAAACTCCCAGGGAAAGAAATGCCGGTGCTGGAAATTGGACAGATGCATGCTTAAGTGGTCATGTGGAGGGAACACGGGAGGGAACCAATGGTGGCGGCTACAGAAGCACAGATTACAAGAAAGCTCCATGGAGGCAGGGATGATGTCTCTTCTATTTACTACTGTTTGTACACTGCCTGGCACATAAGAGATACTCAGTACATGTCTGTGGAAGAAAGGAAGAGAGGGAGAAAGGAAGAACAGAGGAGAAACAGAAGCAGGATATGACATTGCACCTCTTCAGGAGCCTAGAGGGAGGCCAAAAGGAAGAGCATAAACGTCTTGAAAGACTTTATTCAGTATGCAGTGGAAAGTTTTTGAAAGTTTTAGAGCAGGAAAATGACATGATCAAAGCAGAACTTAAGGAAGATGAATCTGGCACTTTTCAGTTCAGAAAATGCTTATTAATCTCTCTGAGTCAAGAAGTGCTTCATTTCTAGTAAGGATGGGGCAAAGGGGCTTCCCTGGTGGGGCAGCGGTTAGAATCCACCTGCCAATGCAGGGGACAAGGGTTCGAGCACTGGCCCGGGAAGATCCCACATGCCGCGGAGCAACTAAGTCCATGCACCACAACTACTGAGCCTGCACTCTAGAGCCCGCGAGCCACAACTACTAAGCCCAAGTGCCACAACTACTGAAGCCCGCGTGCCTAGAGCCCGTGCTCCGCAACAAGAGAAGCCACCACAATGAGAAGCCCGCACACCACAACAAAGAGTAGCCACCACTCGCCGCAACCAGAGAAAGCCCACGCACAGCAATGAAGACCCAACATAGCCAAATATAAATAAAATAAATTTATTAAAAAAAAAAAAAAGATGGGCAAAAAGTAAAAGATTTACATCTCTGCAGAGCATTTTTAAGTTACCTCATCGCTCATGAAGAGAAACAGTCGCTGAATATCACCAGCTTTCTAGGAGTATTTCTTATTCCTGGTCTCAGGGTGCAAAAAGGAGCATTTATCAAGAGACAGCGATTGGCGGGGGCCCTCTGGTGAAAGCCAGCCTCCCCTAACTGCCAAGACCACGGAGGAAGCTACAAAGAGCAGGCCCTACATCACATAAGGGTTTTCTCTGCTGCATCTCACAATGACACGTTTCCCCTGAGTTGCAAAACTGGAAGAGGAGAACACTGGAGATGACACTTTTGCAAATACTGGGGATAGAATAATGAGTGGACTCCAAGGGGGACGTGGGAGTACTGACCTCATTATATCATCTCCTAACAGACAATAAACTCAGGGCCCCTGATGAACTATATTCCCAAATCCGTTTTCCACAATTCAGAAATCCCAAAACTCTAAAAACTGATTTACTCTGATAAATCTGTGACAAAAACATTTGGCATCAAAACGTGACCTTGCTGTAAATTCATTCACAGTCTTTTTTTTAAATCCCACTTTGGGTGAATATTTATTCATTTTCCTCTAGAAAAATTTGCTACTCTGAATTCCAAAATACATTTGACAACCAAGGATATCAAATAAGGGATTGTGGACCTGTAATTAAAAAGTGATTCCTTGTCTCTTAAGTTGAACTTTCACCCGTACCTCCCTCAAAGAGAGCAGTTCTGCCTGGGGCATGCGTGTAGGGGTCAGAGATGATCCGACACAGAATACTCAATAGGAGCTGGAAAGGGGTACACTTTCTGAGTCCCATGATTAAGGATGTTTATGCCTGTAGTGGCTCAGGTTATCTCCGAAAGGGAGAGTATGCTGCTGTCAGCCAGGTAACCCTCACCACCTGGTCTGGGCACAAACTCCAATTTTCTGAACATTAGAGACTGACTGATGGACTTACCATTAGAAAGCACTTCTGTTTGTTAGAAATGCACTCTCCTTCCCAGAATAGCCCAAGATGGATCCAGAAACTCCTCTATTAAATTAATTCTTAACCAATATTTTTTCCATCCCAAACCAACCCAAACAAATTAAAAGGTAATAAACCGGGGGTAATGTTTGCAACGTGATTAATCTCGTGAACTAATGATACTCGGGAATTGGATGACCTGAGATCAGATCCCAGATCTGCCACTTTCTAGCTGTGTGACCACAGACAAGTAATTTTACCTCTCTAAGCCTTTGTTTTCACATTCACAAAACACATAATAATAATATTTACCTCATAGGTTTGCTGTGAGGATTAAAAGCAAAAACATTGTAAAGCTCCTAAAAGAGTATATTAGCACATAAATGCTTACATAACATTAGCCTTTATTATTATTAAAAGAATTATTATAAATCATAAGAAAAATATGAATACTCTAATAGAAGAAAACAAGCAAAGGATAGTGTACGCAATTTAGGAAAGAAGAATAGACAATGGCCAAAATATCTGTGAAAAAAAGCTCAGCCTCACTAGTATTCAAAGATATGCAAAATGAAACAACTTGCCCATTTTTCCCTTATCAGATTGGCCCAGATTAAAAGTAAAACCCCATTGTAATACCATAAGTGGGCCCCCCAAAACTAATTGTGTAAAAGGCAAAGGTCACATGGTTATGAGGGTAATGAAATGACTCCCAGGAGCCTACTGTAGAGAACCACCCCCACATTGTCATGATTTCAGGATCCCAATGACCCTGCTATTGGGGAAGAGGCAGCTTCATGCCCGCTGATGACATGAACACACATATGTTTCCTGAGGGTAAGTTGGCATTGTGTGTCAACGGCCTTAAAAAGTTTCTTAACTCAGGACCAGTGATTCTACATTTAGCAGTTTATTATAAAGGAGATCAAAGATCACAACAAGATTCATGATTAAGGATTTTAACCCCAGCATTATTTAATAGCTGAAAATTCAAGTTAACCTAAATGTCTGAAAGTAGGACCTCACTTAAATGAATAACAACATATTTATTAAATTGAACTCTATGAGATTGTTTAAAATGTATGTTTTTTGGGTTTTTTTTGCGGTATGCAGGCCTCTCACTGCCGTGGCCTCTCCCACCGCGGAGCACAGACTCCGGACGCGCAGGCTCAGCGGCCACGGCCCACGGGCCCAGCCGCTCCGCGGCACGCGAGACCCTCCCGGACCGGGGCACGAACCTGCGCCCCCTGCATCGGCAGGCAGACTCCCAACCACTGCGCCACCAGGGAAGCCCAAAATGTATGCTTTTAATGAGTATTTAGTGGCACAAGTAAATGTCATTAACAAAATTAGGATACCATATGTACATATATATGTGTATATTAATATAAAAATATAGTCCCAATTTGTGTTTATGTGTGTGTTTGTGGGTGGAAGTGGTTAGCTTTAAGAGTGGGATTATTGAGATTTTTGTATTCTCTCTTTTCTTATTTTCCAAGTTTTCTCTAATAAATTATATTACTTTGATAATCTGAAATAATTTAAATTGCTATGGAAAAATCTTGAGAATAACAACGAAACAGAAATATTTGTTCAGTGGCACATGCAGCTCAATGAAGATGCTATCCCTCCACTAGTAAGAAACCAGAAGCCCCGTCAAGAGGACCTCATTTCTTTCTTCCAATAAATAACAGTAGTGTTCTAGCAAGGTTTCTCTTTTCCACTCCAGAGGGGCAGACTACTATATAGGGGAGACTTCTATATCCCCTATGCCGAGCGGCATCACCTCCTACCTAGGGGACTTTGGGGGAGTTACTGAACTTCTGAGCCACATTTGCTATCTGTGAACTGGTAGTTATGAGGCTCACCCAGGAAAATAGAGAACACGCTTGGCAGACTGTCTGGCCCACAGTAGATGCTTAATAAGTACCCGTTTCTTCTCTAATTGTACTCTTCATAGTAGTCTCTTGGGAGATTAAACACGTATAATAACGATCTGTGGTTGCACAGGACATTTTGAAACTTCTTTCTTGAACTTCCTGCAGTTTGTTTACTGGCGGTGGTGACTTGGAGGATTAGCACCTGACAGACGTTTCACCTCCTCCTGGAGAAGAATTTTTCAAACGTTGTTCACCACACGGCATGACAAGAAATATGTTTGGTCTTGTGATCCAGTTTATATCTATATCTACCTAACTAAAACAAAAGTTTTATGAAATAACACTTTACCTTTACTAATGCAATACATTCAGATACCGTCTATTTTATTATACTCTATTTCTTTTCTAAAAAATGCTAATCAGGGCTTCCCTGGTGGCGTAGTGGTTGAGAGTCTGCCTGCCGATGCAGGGGACACGGCTTCGTGCCCCAGTCCGGGAAGATCCCACATGTCGCGGAGTGGCTGGACCCATGAGCCATGGCCGCTGAGCCTGCGCGTCCGGAGACTGTGCTCTGCAACGGGAGAGGCCACAGCAGTGAGAGGCCCGCATACCGCAAAAAAAAAAATGCTAATCACAGCCCACTAAACTGATTTCGCCATCCATTAGCAGGTGATAAACTACACTTTGAAACTCTTGGTGATAAATGTAAAAACAACCTGAGAAGTGTGCCTAGAATGCAGAGGGCCTTAACCTCAGAGGGCTGGCATGGGGACAGGGAATCGGCATTTTAATAAATTCTCCAAGAGATTCTGATGCAGGATGTTGGAGGACCACACCCTGAGGAGCTCTGTTCTAGAAGCTTGGTGTACTGCAGGCTCTATAATCTAGAAAGGACTTTTCTGTTCTCCCATTCCAGATATGGTTTGGGCTCAGCCTTAGGTGCACACACACAAGATGTGACGGCAGGAGTCTGGTGGAGGCCTCACTCCTTCCCTTCCTGTCGGCAAGCCGGGTCATGAAGGCATTTGGCTTTTCTACCTCTGCAAAAGGCGAAGATGGTATTTTGGTGTCAAAGGCATAGTCATGTTGCTGGTATTGATGACAGCAGGTGTGGCAGAATACCGGCACCTGCAGCTGTAGGGGAAGCTTCCTGATCAGGGAACACAAGGGCATTAAGGGCAGCAGCGATGGTGTGCTTTTGGAGCCAGCATCTTCCCAATCTTAACAAAGGTAGATAGACGCTCCCTTGGAAGCTTTGTTCTAGGGCATGACCTAGAGAGTCACTCTTGAAAAAACAACCTGAAGTTTGTTTTCCAACTTCCATTTTACATCCTGTACTGAATTACTTCTTGCTTGAATTAGCAAGAGTGGATTCTGTCCTCTACAGCTGAACCTGAAATGATATCCCAGCCACATAGCAAAACCAATACAATTATGTTATAAATCAGCTTTTTAAATTATTATTTCAACACTGTAGTGCTATCTTATTTTTTAAAATATTTATTTATTTATTTGGTTGTGCCGAGTCTTAGTTGCAGCAGGCTGGCTCCTTAGTTGTGGCTCCAGGGCTCCTTAGTTGCAGCTCGCCGGCTCCTTAGTTGCGGCACGCAGGTTCCTTAGTTGTGGCATGAGAACACTTAGTTGCAGCATGTGGGATCTAGTTTCCTGACCAGGGATCAAACCCAGGCCCCCTGCATTGGCAGCATGGAGTCTTATCCACTGCCCCAATAGGGAAGCCCCTGCAACTCTTTTTTGACTCAAAATGGTCTCAGCTGCATGACTTCTTCCAAGGCTTGGTAGCCATCAAGGAAAATAATAAAACTAAAAACCTATCCTCAAAAGACAAATATTTCCTACTATCAAGACTGCCCGATAAAGGTTGCCACAGACAAAGATCTTTCAGCAATGACAGTATTGTTGGAACCGTTACATTGCCTCCAAAGGTAATCCTGTTTAAAAGAAAACACTCATTGGGATATAGGATTTGGGGCCAGTTTGTTAGGAAGTCAGCATATGTTCATTTGGTAACTGTAGGAGACAACAGAAATAAAACAGAGATAATACAGAGTATCTATTTTCGAGTAGCTCCCAGTCCAACACGCCAACCAAGCAACACGCCAACTGTGATAAGTGCTCTAGTGGGTTATACACAAAGAGCAGTTACTTAGCCTTGCTCTCCACAGAGCATCCAGGTGTTTCACTGCTCGAAGGCCTGAAACCACAGCCTCACTCCTACAAACTGACATTTAATGGGAACACTATTTCCATGGGGTGTCCTCAACCGAATAATGTCATGATAATCCCAAGGGCAAAGGGCTTTTAGGGAGCTGGCAAGTCAAGATCAGTAGGTTTATACCAGGGACGTGTGTTTAATGGGGAGTCTGAGTATATGCAAACAATATTAAATCAAATTTATCTCTAAAAATAAGAGAGAAATCAAATAAGTGAGGCCTTTCAGTTAAAATAGTGCTGATTAACATAATTTTTAGTGTGTGGATTTATGAGGTTGATGGTGGCAAACGTGCCCATTCTTTTTTTTTTTTTTTTTTTTTTGCGGTACGCGGGCTTCTCACCGCTGTGGCCCCTCCCGCCGCGGAGCACAGGCTCCGGACGCGCAGGCCCAGCGGCCATGGCTCACGGGCCCAGCCGCTCCGCGGCACGCGGGATCCTCCCGGACCGGGGCACGAACCCGTGTCCCCTGCATCGGCAGGCGGACTCTCAACCACTGCGCCACCAGGGAAGCCCATGCCCATTCTCTTTTCATCTTGAGAATTAAATTCTGGAAAAAGTGGGACTCTCAGTCCAAAGGCAAGTTGGTACTCTGGTACTACGACAGCACTGAAAAGAAGAAAAATGACTGGCAAAAGTTTTGATAAGAGAGGCCAACAAAAACCAAGAGCCTTGGCTATTATATATTATAACTATTTGTTTTCTGAGCTCGGTAGTAAGTGACACTGTTCTGGATCGCCTTCATTTTCCCCTCCAGAGTCACTTCCCAGCCTTCTCCATGCCTCAAAAAGTAGTACAGGACCACTGCTGGTATGCAAGCCGATGAGGAGCTTGCACCAAAATAAATCAGCTGTGCTCAGCTGACTGACTTTCTTTTTCCGGTAGGAAGACTTTCCTGATGAAGGAAGCATGTGTTGATTTATGTTCTCTCATAAACTCTTTTTCTCATCACAGACAGGGAACAAACATTTCTCGGTACTTGGAGTAGCACTGACTTAGTGTGAGATTGGTCTGGGCAATGAACTAGCTCAGTGCTCCCCAAGTTGTACTCCGTGGAATCCTAATCCTGTAAGATACCCTGTCCATTTACACTGGGAAATGCTCAGAGATTCACAAAGCACATGACCATGTTAACAGCTCTGCTAAGTCCTACAATAAAAGAATTTGCTTACTTTTGTTTAGCATAGAATTTCCCATTCTTGTTTGAAATGATTTTGTCATGTCATGGCTATTACCGTTTGTGGAAAAAAAAATCATGTTCTCTGAAACACCCTTCAGGAAATGCTCAGCCCGCTGGTCTTGAGTCTCTTGGGAAGATATTTATCTTCTTTAACTATCATTAATGTCTAATACCTGAATAGTTTAATACTTAATGGATTTTCATATGCATTTCCCCAATGAGTCTCATGGTTATGCTATGAGAAACAGGGCAGGAATTATAAACCCCAGTCTACACAGGAATAACTGGGCAGGGGTCGGGGTGTCAGCAGATTACATGATTTGCTCAAAGTCAACTTTGTGAAAAGTGAAGCTAGAATTTGACACTCAGATCATCAAACTCCAAACTCTACACTCCCTACAAAAGCACTGATCTTTGAGCTAAAAGGAATCTTAGAGAATAATACATCTAATAAAGAAAATAATACTCTAGCAAAGGAACAATTCAGTGCTAACCCAGTGGTGATACACTTAACTTTTAGATGAGAGGAGTGATATTTAAAGCTATTCCTTTATAACATTTTGACACTTGTCTCTTGTTATGGTCAAATAGGGTTTTCCAATGTCCTGTTTTCTCCAAATTCCAGGGAATGGGTCACATTCTCCTTCTATTTTTAATTTTTTTTTTTTTGGCCACGCCCTGTGACATGCAGGATCTTAGTTCCCTGACTAGAATCGAACTCATGCCCCCTGCGTTGGGAGCAAAGAGTCTTTACCACTGGACCACCAGGGAAGTCCCACATTCTCCTTCTAAAGTAGAGCAGAAGATCAGGGACGGAATGTCACATACACTGGACTTCTCAGTTTGTTCACAAAACAAAATATATGGCATTGGCGGGAGAGTCAGGACACTTCACATTTATACCCTATATGCCTGAGGCAAGTAAAAGGGGTGTGGGATTTAATGGTACTTGATTAAACTGATCATGTCATAGTTTGTCTATCCTTTCATGGTAAACTAAAAGAAGCAAAAAAGAAAGAAAGAAAAAAAAAAAGAAAGCCTGAAAAATAATCTGATCATGATGATCTCCATTCTCTGTGTGTAGGTTTCTAACCAGATTTTTATCTAACGACTCATCCCTTCATTTATTTGTTCATTCATTCAGTAAACTTTTCTTGAGTTTCTATTCTGGGCCAGGGAATGTGCTAGGAGCTGAGGCAACATAATGAATAAGTTACATTTCTCGCCCAAGTCAAAATATGAATTATCATTACCATCAACAAACATGTATTGAGCATCTTGTGTAGAAGGTGCTGGGACTGGGCACTTCAGGGACCTATAACAAGGCCTGGTGTGGCAGGGCCCTTGCCCTTCAAGGGTTCGGTCTCCTTGAGGAGATAGCCATGCACATAAAAGGCTAAGTAACATTTAGCAAAGCTAAGTGTCAGTTGAGTGGTATGAAGAGGAAGTGCAACCAGCATTCCAGAGACAGGGACATCACTCTTGGTCCGAGCAGGTGGGGAGGCTGTCCCAGTGATGTAACTGTGGTCAAAGCTAATAATAACTCTATTATAAGCCACAGCATTGCAGGGGAGATGAAACAATTCCTTTGAGAGAATGAATCTTTTTGGTTTACATCAACCTCATGGAAATAAATCTAGCACTTGAAGAGTTTCTGGTTTCACTTATGTCATAAGGGTTCATTTGTGGGTAACTAGTTCCTGAAATGAGGAACTTGTGTCTCTAGGTTGGAGTCATCTTGAATGGGGGAAATGAAATTTCATTATTCTTTTGAAAGTTATTCAACATTAATTGTGTTTGGCACTTTTTAAATAAGGAAAATTACCCTAAACTGGATGGCTTAGATTGCATCGTTATCTATGAGAGGTTTTTCTCATGTAATTACTATGTGCTAGCTCTATAATTATAAGGAAGACCTGAATTTTCTTCCTATCACTGAAAATAACTGCCTCTCTGCACTGAAAAGAATACTTGACTTCTCCTTTTTAATTTTCTCATCCTCAAATAACCTATCAAAAGTTAATCCCACCTCCAGTAAATTCTAAATAACTTAAAAATGAAAATGTCATTGATGATGCATGTATTTCTATAGCTTTATTTTTTAAAGTTTGGGTATCACATTGTTAGTTTTAGAGAAATTATGATAATTTAATATAACATCTTATATTTATGTGGTTACATCTGAGATGGAAAATTAGATCCATGCTTAATGAGAATTTTCAATTTTTATTTATTTTAAGTCCTTAGAACAATGCAGTGCTAATATATGATTCTATCTGACTCAACTTCAACCAACAAAATAAGCTTGAAAGTTTGAGATACTAAATAAGATGCCTCCTGATCTCCCTTGAATTCTCATAGTGAATGCCACAGGTTTTGGCCATAGACAAGAAGCACCAGAGGTTTCCTCCCTTCCAATAAGAACAACTAAAAAAAACCCCAAACAAAACAAACGAAAAACTGGGTGAAATTAATTTTTTACTTTTTTTAACTAATAAAACCTAAAAGCTAACAAAATAGTGAGGACTTAATATGCAAAAATCTAGAAGGCAAATCCAGGGAGGTAAACTGAGCGCATGAAGCTACTTTGACCCAACAGCAACCATCAAACATGAAGACACACGCAAAGCTGAGGTGCTGTTTTGGTGGCCTCAAAAAGCAAAAGGAAGAAGTCAAAGCCTGGGGCCCACCAGAACTGGGGAGTCTCACTTCTTCCCCAAATATATTAAACTGGGATCCAAAGGCCTGTACCCTCAGGCGAATGAAAAGCCAAAAGTACACCAGCTGTTGTGTGAATTTGCAACGCAGGTTTGGGTCATCCAGATAGTCCAAGGAACCACAGCCTTGAACAATCATTCCTAAATTATATTTCAAGTACAATGACCAGCACATGGTCAAATATGATCAGTCACATAAACCAGACAACAGGAATGAGAATAAGCAGAAATAAGACCACAGAGACTTCAAAATTAGAATTTTAAAATACACACTATAAAATATCTGTTGTTTCTTATGTTTAGAAAAAATAAACATAGATCTCCAAGGAATAAAGCTACAAAAAGGCCAAGAGCACTACCAAATTTTTGTAAAAACAAATGGACAGGGGCTTCCCTGGTGGCACAGTGGTTAAGAATCTGCCTGACAATGCAAGGGACATGGGTTCAAGCCCTGGTCCGGGAACATCCCACATGCCGTGGAGCAACTAAGCCCATGCACTACAACTACTGAACCTGCACTCTAGAGCCCGTGTGTCACAACTACTGAAGCCCGTGCACCTAGAGACTGTGCTCCGAACCAAGAGAAGCCACCGCAGTGAGAAGCCCGCGCACTGCAATGAAGACCCAACACAGCCAAAAGTAAAATAAATAAATAAATAAATTTAAAGAAAAAACAAATGGACAAACAAAAAAAATGCATTCAAACACCTCCAACATATTCATGTACCTACACACAGACTGAGAAATTTGCACGAATTGCTCCACTTATGAGCCTGGATTAGCTCAAGTAAAAGTGGCCAGACACTATCTGAAAGATGAGTGTCTCCCTGCCTCGCTTTGGGTCCTAAAGCTGTCCTCTAGGAATAGGTTATCTATCCCCCACCCCCTGCCCTTTTTTTTTTAGGTATCTAGATTTGGATAAGAATATTTATACCCTTTTGATTACAGTTCAGGTAAGCCAAGAATATCCACTAGCAGTGCTAAATAAGCAACAGAGTGTTCTTTGTGAAGGAATACCTTACCTGACTCTCAGTGCATTCTTCCTTTTGTATTTCCCTCAAAGGCAAGAAACAATCCTACCAGCTTTCACGGCACAATCCTTTTACCATAACTCCTTCACTTCCACATCATTCAGCGTGGTAGACACTGTGGTGCTCCACTTAGCACTCCCTTCAAGACGGAAAGAATTATTCCTACCGGGAGTGCGGCAGACAAACTGCTTTTGGCTGGCCATCCCCACAGGGATGGCCTCAGCCAAAGAGAGACCTACACGTGCGTGTGCATGCACACACACACACACACACACACACACACACACACAGAGTCTTACCTTTTTCCTGGGCAGCCCATATCCAGTGACTAATCAACAAGAGATATAAGGTATTTTCCCTCCTTTCCCCAACGTGGGGTCCCTCTGAATATGATTCCGTCTTCAGAACTCCCTGCAGGGTTGACTGTGTCTTCCATTGAGATATCCAGCATTGAAGTTCAACTTCTCCTGGTGCTCAATCCTGATTTCTTCTCTTTCCTTCTGCAGGTGTCAAGCACACTTTCAGAAGCAGCCCACACACTGCTCTCTCTGTTCAAGTTTGCTTCCCAGGAGACCCCACCTGTGACACTCACGTCTTCATTGATTTGAACCTCTGGGCCTTATTGGGGTACAAACATTTCTTCTTCAGAGGTGCTCTAATGAGAGTGGGCGAGTGGGCCACTCAGATGCCGGCAGTGTCTATAACTGGACGGGAATTGTAGAAATAGTTCTAAAATAAGGACACGGGAGACAAGCTATCATTCATCTTGTAGAGAGACTTGGCTCTCGTGCCCCCAAGAGAAAACCACTGTCTGACCAGGTTGCTTTAATTAAAATCACAATTGAGTGATTTTGTCTGACTTTTCAAAATTAACGGTCTCATTTATAATAAAGGATACATATTACCATTTTTATCAGTCCAGTTTGAATAACACACTCTGAAAAGATCAACAAGTTTGACAATAAACTTTGTCGAGAGGGTATGAGGAAACAGAAGGGGGTGGTAGAGGTAAAGTGTCACTGGCAAAGCCCACTAGGAACCCCAGGGAAAGTAAGATGGAATATAGATAATAAGATAAGGTCTAAAGTCTTCTTTTGTGCTTAGTCTAGTTTCACTTGCCTATAGGGGGCCGTGTGCAGAGGCCTTGCACCTAACATGTCAGATTAGAGTTTCCAGCACCTAACCGCCAGTCTGACACCTCAGCTCCGTGGCTGCCTGGAGAAGAGCTGCCCACGGCACCTCAATTCAAGATGGCAGAGGGGCTTCCGGGAAGATGGCGGGAGACTAAGACTCGGAGATCACCTTCCTCCCCACACATACACCAGAAATACATCTACACGTGGAACAACTCCTACAGAACACCTACTGAACGCTGGCAGAAGACCTCAGACCTCCCAAAAGGCAAGAAAGTCCCCACGTATCTGGGTAGGGCAAAAGAAAAAAGAATAAACAAAGACAAAAGAACAGGGACGAGACCTGCACCAGTGGGAGGGAGCTGGGAAGAAGGAAACGTTTCCACACACTAGGAAGCCCCTTCGCGGGCGGAGACTATGGGTGGCGGAGGGGGAAAGCTTCGGGGCCGTGGAGGAGAGCACAGCTACAGGGGTGCGGAGGGCAAAGCGGAGAGATTCCCACACAGAGGATCAGGGCCGACCGGCACTCACCAGCCCGAGAGGCTTGTCTGGTCCCCCGCCGGGGCGGGCGGGGCTGGGAGCTGAGGCTTGGGCTTCGGTCGGAGCGCCGGGAAAGGACTGGGGTTGGCGGCGGGAACACAGCCTGCAGGGGGTTAGTGCGCCACGGCTAGCCGGGAGGGACCTGCCGAAGAGGCAAGAGACTTTTTCTTCCCTCTTCGTTTCCTGGTGCGCTTAAAGGAGCTCCAGAGACGGGCGCGAGCCGCGGCTAAAAGCGCAGACCCCAGAGACGGGCATGAGATGCTAAGGCTGCTGCTGCCGCCACCAAGAAGCCTGTGTGCGAGCACAGGTCACTCTCCACACACCCCTTCCGGGGAGCCTGTGCAGCCCGCCACTGCCAGGGTCCCAGGATCCAGGAACAACTTCCGCAGGAGAACGCACGGCGCACCTCAGGCTGCTGCGTCACGCTGACCTCTGCCGCTGCAGGCCCGCCCCACACTCCTTGCCCCTCCCTCTCCCCGGCCTGACTGAGCCAGCGCCCCCGAATCAGCGGCTCCTTTAACGCCGTCCTGTCTGAGCGAAGAACGCCCTCCGGGGACCTACACGCAGAGGCGGGGCCAAATCCAAAGCTGAGCCCCTGGGAGCTGTGAGAACAAAGAAGAGAAAGGGAAATCTCTCCCAACAGCCTCAGAAGCAGCAAATTAAAGCTCCACAATCAACTTGATGTACCCTGCATCTGTGGAATGCATGAATAGACAATGAATCATCCCAAATTAAGAAGGTGGACTTTGAGAGCAAGATTTATGATTTTTTCCCCTTTTCCTCTTTTTGTGAGTGTGTATGTGTATGCTTCTGTGTGAGATTTCGTCTGTATAGCTTTGCTTCCACCATTTGTCCTAGGGCTCTATCTGTCTGTTTTTTTTTGTTTAATTTTTCTTAATAATTATTTTTTATTTTAATAACTTTATTTTATTTTACTTTATCTTCTTTCTTTCTTTCTTTCTTTCTTTCCTTCCTTCCCTCCTTTAGACAACGAATCATCCCAAATTGAGGAGGTGGACTTTGAGAGCAAGATTTATGATTTTTTTTCCCCTTTTCCTCTTTTTGTCAGTGTGTATGTGTATGCTTCTGTGTGAGATTTTGTCTGTATAGCTTTTCTTCCACCATTTGTCCTAGGGTTCTATCCGTCCATTTTTTTAAAATTTTTTTTCTTTTTTTTCTCTTAATAATTATTTATTTTAATAACTTTATTATATTTTATCTTACTTTATTTTATTTTACTTTATCTTCTTTCTTTCTTTTTTCCCTTCCTTCCCTCCTTCCTTCCTTCCTTCCTCCTTCCCTCCCTCTCTCCCTCCCTCCTTTCTTTCTTTCTTTCTTTCTTTCTTTCTTCTTCTACTATTTCTTTCTTTCTACTTTTTCTCCCTTTTATTCTGAGCCGTGTGGATGAAAGGCTCTTGGTGTTGCAGCCAGGAGTCAGTGCTGTGCCTCTGAGGTGGGAGAACCAACTTCAGGACAGTGGTCCACAAGAGACCTCCCAGCTCCACATAATATCAAATGGCGAAAATCTCCCAGAGATCTCCATCTTAACACCAGCACCCAGCTTCACTCAACGACCAGCAAGCTACAGTGCTGGACATCCTATGCCAAACAACTAGCAAGACAGGAACACAACCCCACCCATTAGCAGAGAGGCTGCCTAAAATCATAATAAGGTCACAGACACCCCAAAACACACCTCCAGACGTGGACCTGCCCACCAAAAAGACAAGATCCAGCCTCATCCACCAGAACACAGGCACTAGTCCCCTCCACCAGGAAGCCTACACAACCCACTGAACCAACCCTAGCCACTGCAGACAGACACCAAAATCAACGGGAACTACGAACCTGCTGCCAGCAAAAAGGAGACCCCAAACACAGTAAGATAAGCAAAATGAGAAGACAGAAAAACACACAGCAGATGAAGGAGCAAGATAAAAACCCACCAGACCTAACAAATGAAGAGGAAATAGGCAGTCTACCTGAAAATGAATTCAGAATAATGATAGTAAAGATGATCCAAAATCTTGGAAATAGAATAGACAAAATGCAAGAAACATTTAACAAGGACCTAGAAGAACTAAAGATGAAACAAACAATGATGAACAACACAATAAATGAAATTAAAAATACTCTAGATGGGATCAATAGCAGAATAACTGAGGCAGAAAAATGGATAAGTGACCTGGAAGATAAAATAGTGAAAGTAACTACTGCAGAGCAGAATAAAGTAAAAAGAATGAAAAGAACTGAGGACAGTCTCAGAGACCTCTGGGACAATATTAAACACACCAACATTCGAATTATAGGGGTTCCAGAAGAAGAAGAGAAAAAGAAAGGGACTGAGAAAATATTTGAAGAGATTATAGTTGAAAACTTCCCTAGTATGGGAAAGGAAATAGTTAATCAAGTCCAGGAAGCACAGAGAGTCCCATACAGGATAAATCCAAGTAGAAATATGCCAAGACACATATTAATCAAACTGTCAAAAATTAAATACAAAGAAAACATATTAAAAGCAGCAAGGGAAAAACAACAAATAAGACACAAGGGAATCCCCATAAGGTTAACAGCTGATCTTTCAGCAGAAACTCTGCAAGCCAGAAGGGACTGGCAGGGCATATTTAAAGTGATGAAGGAGAAAAACCTGCAACCAAGATTACTCTACCCAGCAAGGATCTCATTCAGATTAGATGGAGAAATTAAAAGCTTTACAGACAAGCAAAAGCTGAGAGAGTTCAGCACCACCAAACCAGCTTTACAACAACTGCTAAAGGAACTTCTCTGTACAAGAAACACAAGAGAAGGAAAAGACCTACAATAAAGAACCCAAAACAATTAAGAAAATGGGAATAGGAACATACATATCGATAATTACCTTAAATGTAAATGGACTAAATGCTCCCACCAAAAGACACAGATTGGCTGAATGGATGCAAAAACAAGACCCATATATTTTCTGTCTACAAGAGACCCACTTCAGACCTAGGGACACATACAGACTGAAAGTAAGGGGATGGAAAAAGATATTTCATGCAAATGGAAACCAAAAGAAAGCTGGAGTAGCAATTCTCATATCAGACAAAATAGACTTTAAAATAAAGACTATTAGAAGAGACAAAGAAAGACACTACATAATGATCAAGGGATCGATCCAAGAAGAAGATATATCAATTGTAAATATTTATGCACCCAACATAGGAGCACCTCAATACATAAGGCAAATACTAACAGCCATAAAAGGGGAAATCGACAGTAACACATTCATAGTAGGGGACTTTAACAGCCCACTTTCACCAATGGACAGATCATCCAAAATGAAAATAAAAAAGGAAACACAAGCTTTAAATGATACATTAAACAAGATGGACTTAATTGATATTTATAGGACAAAAAGAACAGAATACACATTTTCCTCAAGTGCTCATGGAACATTCTCCAGGATAGATCATATCTTGGGTCACAAATCAAGCCTTGGGAAATTTAAGAAAATTGAAATTGTTTCAAGTATCTTTTCTGACGACAATGCTATGAGACTAGATATCAATTACAGGAAAAGATCTGTAAAAAATACAAACACATGGAGGCTAAACAATACACTACTTAATAACGAAGTGATCACTGAAGAAATCAAAGAGGAAATCAAAAAATACCTAGAAACAAATGACAATGGAGACACGACGACCCAAAATCTATGGGATGCAGCAAAAGCAGTTCTAAGAGGGAAGTTTATAGCAATACAATGCTACCTTAAGAAACAGGAAACATCTCAAATAAACAACCTAACCTTGCACCTAAAGCAATTAGAGAAAGAACAAAAAAACCCCAAAGTTAGCAGAAGGAAAGAAATCATAAAAATCAGATCAGAAATAAATGAAAAAGAAATGAAGGAAACGATAGCAAAGATCAATAAAACTAAAAGCTGGTTCTTTGAGACGATAAACTAAATTGATAAACCATTAGCCAGACTCATCAAGAAAAAAAGGAAGACTCAAATCAATAGAATTAGAAATGAAAAAGGAGAAGTAACAACTGATGCTGCAGAAATACAGAAGATCATGAGAGATTACTACAAGCAACTCTATGCCAATAAAATGGACAACCTGGAAGAAATGGACAAATTCTTAGAAATGCACAACCTGCCAAGACTGAACCAGGAAGAAATAGAAAATATGAACAGACCAATCACAAGCACTGAAATTGAAATGGTGATTAAAAATCTTCCAACAAACAAAAGCCCAGGACCAGATGGCTTCACAGGCGAATTCTAGCAAACATTTAGAGAACAGCTAACACCTATCCTTCTCAAACTCTTCAAAAATATTGCAGAGGGAGGAACACTCCCAAACTCATTCTACGAGGCCACCATCACCCTGATACCAAAACCAGACAAGGATGTCACAAAGAAAGAAAACTACAGGCTAATATCATTGATTAACATAGATGCAAAAATCCTCAACAAAATACTAGCAAACAGAATCCAACAGCACATTAAACACATCATACACCATGATCAACTGGGGTTTATTCCAGGAACGCAAGGATTCTTCAATATATGCAAATCAATCAATGTGATACACCATATTAACAAATTGAAGGAGAAAAACCATATGATCCTCTAAATAGATGCAGAGAAAGCTTTCGACAAAATTCAACACCCATTTATGATAAAAACCCTGCAGAAAGTAGGCATAGAGGGAACTTTCCTCAACATAATAAAGACCATATATGACAAACCCACAGCCAATGTTGTCCTCAATGGTGAAAAACTGAAACCATTTCCACTAAGATCAGGAACAAGACAAGGTTGCCCACTCTCAGCACTCCTATTCAACATAGTTTTGGAAGTTTTAGCCACAGCAATCAGAGAAGAAAAGGAAATAAAAGGAATCCAAATCGGAAAAGAAGAAGTAAAGCTGTCACTGTTTGCAGATGACATGATACTATACATAGAGAATCCTAAAGATGCTACCAGAAAACTACTAGAGCTAATCAATGAATTTGGTAAAGTAGCAGGATACAAAATTAATGCACAGAAATCTCTTGCATTCCTATACACACATTCACTAATGAAAGTGAAATCAAGAAAACACTCCCATTTACCATTGCAACAAAAAGAATAAAATACTTAGGAATAAACCTACCTAACGAGACAAAAGACCTGTATGCAGAAAATTATAAGACACTGATGAAAGAAATTAAAGATGATACAAATAGATGGAGAGATATACCATGTTCTTGGATTGGAAGAATCAACATTGTGAAAATGACTCTACTACCCAAAGCAATCTACAGATTCAATGCAATCCCTATCAAACTACCACTGGCATTTTTCACAGAACTAGAACAAAAAGTTTCACAATTTGTATGGAAAAACAAAAGACCCCGAATAGCCAAAGCAATCTTGAGAACAAAAATCGGAGCTGGAGGAATCAGGCTCCCTGACTTCAGACTATACTACAAAGCTACAGTAATCAAGACAGTATGGTACTGGCACAAAAACAGAAAGATCAATGTAACAGGATAGAAAGCCCAGAGATAAACCCACGCACATGTGGTCACCTTATCTTTGATAAAGGAGGCAGGAATGTACAGTGGAGAAAGGACAGCCTCTTCAATAAGTGGTGCTGGGAAAACTAGACAGGTACATGTAAAAGTATAAGATTAGATCACTCCCTAACACCATACACAGAAATAAGCTCAAAATGGATTAAAGACCTAAATGTAAGGCCAGAAACTATCAAACTCTCAGAGGAAAACATAGGCAGAACACTCTATGACATAAATCACAGCAAGATCCTTTTTGACCCACCTCCTAGAGTAATGGAAATAAAAACAAAAATAAACAAATGGGACGTAATGAAACTTCAAAGCTTTTGCACAGCAAAGGAAACCATAAACAAGACCAAAAGACAACCCTCAGAATGGGAGAAAATATTTGCAAATGAAGCAACAGACAAAGGATTAATCTCCAAAATTTATAAGCAGCTCATGCAGCTGAATAACAAAAAAACAAATAACCCAATCCAAAAATGGGCAGAAGACCTAAATAGACATTTCTCCAAAGAAGATATACAGACTGCCAACAAACACATGAAAGAATGCTCAACATCATGAATCATTAGAGAAATGCAAATCAAAACTACAATGAGATATCATCTCACACCAGTCAGAATGGCCATCATCAAAAAATCTAGAAACAATAAATGCCGGAGAGGGTGTGGAAAAAGGGAACCCTCTTGCACTGTTGGTGGGAATGTAAATTGATACAGCCACTGTGGAGAACAGTATGGAGGTACCTTTAAAAACTCCAAATAGAACTACCATATGACCCAGCAATCCCACTACTGGGCATATACCCTGAGAAAACCATAATTCAAAAATAGTCATGTACCAAAATGTTCATTGCAGCTCTATTTACAATAGCCCGGAGATGTAAACAATCTAAGTGTCCATCATCGGATGAATGGATAAAGAAGATGTGGCACATACATACAATGGAATATTAGCCATAAAAAGAAATGGAATTGAGCTATTTGTAATGAGGTGGATAGACCTAGAGTCTGTCATACAGAGTGAAGTAAGTCAGAAAGAGAAAGACAAATACCATATGGTAACACATATATATGGAATTTAAGGAACAAAAAACGTCATGAAGAACCTAGGGGTAAGACAGGAATAAAGACACAGACCTTCTAGAGAATAGACTTGAGGATATGGGGAGGCGGAAGGGTAAGCTGTGACAAAGCGCGAGAGAGGCATGGACATATATACACTACCAAACATAAGGTAGATAGCTAGTGGGAAGCAGCCGCATAGCACAGGGAGATCAGCTCGGTGCTTTGTGACCGCCTGGAGGGGTGGGATAGGGAGGATGGGAGGGAGGGAGACGCAAGAGATATGGGCACATATGTATATGTATAACTGATTCACTTTGTTATAAAGCAGAAACTAACACACCATTGTAAAGCAATTATACTCCAATAAAGATGTAAAAAAAAAAAAAAAAAATGGCGATGGCACGCAGTGCACAGAGACCCCGCTGTGAACAGCGCGCCTGTGCAGGAGTGCTCTGCCCCTCCCCCCTCCCCCCCCCCCCCCCCCCCCCACTGAGGAGAGCCCTATGAAGCAGCCCAACAATAGCTGGCCTGTGGGGAGAGTTGTACTCTAGAACTCGAGCTGGCACCTCTCCACTCTTTGATCAAAGAATAAAGCTTTCCTTTGCTTCTGAACTAAACTCAGTCTCGTTCTATTGGCTCGAAGGACACCCTGCAGAAGGACCCTTGTTGGGTACCAACTGGAAAAGGTCAGTAACAAGTTTCATTCCTTCCTCCACCCACTCTACACCCCAAATCATTGAGAAGAGAATCTGATTAAATTATTCTATATTTGAAGACAAGTACACATTCATACCCTTCTTTTCCAGCTTTATTGAGGTATAATTGACAAATATGATATTTAAGTGAACACTGTGATGATTTGACACACATTTACATTGGGAAAGGATTCCCTCCCTTTAAGTTATAATGGACACCGTCACCTCACACACTTAACTTTTTTTTTTTTTGGTAAGAACATTTAAGTTCTACTCTCTTAGCAAATTTCAATTATGCAATACAGTTTTGTCAACTCTGGTCACCATGTTATACATTACCTCCTTAGGCTTTATTCATCTCGTACCCTTTTGTCACAACCATAGCATGTTGAGGTTAATATCATCAAGCTGTGGCAGCTCAATGCTGAATCTGTTTGCACTCGTCCCATTCAGATCGATGGAAATGCAATTTCTTAAGTCCTTTGTTAGTTTTGCAAATGAGTTTTATTTTTGTAATACATACTAGATCCAGGAACATCTATTTTTAACAAGTAAAAGAGATACATTGAAGACAGAGCTGGGATATTTTTCGGTTTGGGGGGTGGCAGTCGAAGAGCTTTGGGAAAGTTTAACTGGCCTGTTTTACTGGCTTCAATAAAATGGAGGTGTTTAGGGTTATGAGCTCCCTTGATGGGTTTATTTACCTTCAGATGCTTGTATTGGTCTGGGGAGGGATGGGGTTAAAGGAGAACGGGGTACTAGGAAATTAAAGGTTTGTGGTGAAGACTACCAGCTGGCAAATGCAGGCAGCCCCACATTAACATTCCATAGGATTCTGCAGGTTCCGCTGCTAATTGTTGACTGGGAACCCAGAGTTCTGGGGAGAGACTTGCCTCAGGCTGCCAATCAAAGAAAGAAGTAATCCCATCCCAGAAAGGGTATCACTTCCCTGCAATTGATGTGAAGGAAAAAGTCAATTAGGATTTTAAATTATCAAAGTGCTTAAGGCACTCACTTGACATATCCCAAAATAGTGACACCATATCCTCAAATTCAGGTGCAGAGGCGGTGTGGCCAGTAGTCCTGCAGTGTGGGATCATGGCCATCTTGTCCCCACGCTGCCCGCTCTCTGGGGCCCTGTCCTCACGGCCACCTCCTGCGCTGAGAGACTACCCTTTGCTCTCCGCCTGCTCACATCAGCGGGTCTGCTCCACTGCCAGCAGGGGCAGGAGATGGGGGATGGGTTGAGGGTGAGAGGCAGTCGCAGAGCTGGAGAGATGCGCCCCTGACTCCGTGGCCTAGGTCACCTTGTGGTTGGGTTTGTCCTTCGGGAGAGGGAAGGAAAGTGAGAGAAGAAGCGATGGGAGGTGAAAAGGAACTTCTCCTGCCCTGGGAGCACGTGTCTGAGGGAACATTCTGATCTGGAGGTTTGTAAGTTGAGGGTTTTCCCCAATATTCACACTGTGTGTTAGAGAACCAGGCTGAGGAGCTGAAAACTCGTTTCTATTTTGACTTTGCCTCCGAGTATCAAAACATTCACTTTCTTTTGATGTAGGACAGGGTTGAGAAGACTTTCTATTAGGCAATATTTATAAATTGCTTGAAAGCCTTATTTTATTATCTTGATAGCTGTTGTTTGGAAATGTTTTGGGGACCCTGAGGGCCTGGGTGTTTTTTGGCCATAGAACTTCAAAGAATAAAGTAAAACTGGCCTGCACTGGACATGGAGAGAAATTTGCTTTTGCTTTGGAGATGAAGGGGGAAGACAAGGGAAGGAATGGAAGGAGGAAGGAGAAAGCACAAAGTGCAGAGAGGTGAGAACCAGGTCAAACAGCCCAATCGTGAGGGCTCACAGGCTGTTGAAGAGGTGCTGGCGGCTGCCCTTCATATGAAGTTCCTTGCCTTGCTGTGTCATGAGACTCCATTTCTGCTCCAAAATCATCAGTAAAGACTTCTCTGTTCATATTTCTTTTTGGTGGAACTCAGAAACGCACTGTCCTCTTATACTGGCTATATCACCTGCATCTCTACTTGCAGAAATCTCTGAGTGGTGTCATCTCAGGCCCTTGGGTGAAAAGATTTGCTGCAGAACCTGTGAGCTTCCTCCAGTGTTTGGCAAGTTTTATGTGATGAATGGTGTCATTGGTCTTTCTGGGCCTGGTGCTGGAGCCCCTGGTATTTATGAGACAAGAGATGACAGGCTGCCTGGCTCTCCCCCAGCTGGCAGGCAGCAGTAACCTCTTCTCACACCTAATTGGAGCCTGTAACTGCATAGAGTGGCTCTCCAAGACCAGGCACTGTCACCCGCTGCCAAGTGATGAAAAACCCTCTGACCTGCCTCCTAATTATTTTCAAATTAAAAGGTACTTTGGGGACAATGGAAATTCCCCCAGGTGCTTGTCTGAATGATTTTGGCAGCTCCTCCCAAAGTGTTCTGGCCCCGAGCACACCACCCGGCCTCAGACTTTCCATCCAGCGCAGGCCACGCCCTGCCCGTTTTCTGAGCACCTGCTCTAGGCACTGAGCCAGCTCCTTGCCTGCTAAGGGCTCTCTCCTTGCCTGCCGAGCAGGCACCTTTGCTCCACGTCGACCTGTGGAAAGAGAAACTGGTGAAGGGCCCTAGAATCTGCTCTGAGTTTTGAGGAGAGCACCTCCCAAAGACCCCTCTCAGGTAGCACATCTGTGAGCACTGAGAATGAAATGCTTCAGGGGTCTTTGCTAGACCTATTCACCAGGGAGCACCCTTGCTGATCAAGGGATGCTGCTTTCACAGAACCCTTAGGAGTTTCCCTCCCTGCCCTTCAGGATCAGAGCCACAGATAGTCAAAGATGAAAGCAGCACTAGGGAGCACCCAATCCAACCCCAAATGAGGCCTATGGACATGGGCAAGTGGCCCTGTGTTTAGCAATGTGGTCATGGCAGAACTGGGACTTCGATCTGGGCCTCCTGTGGCCCCAGCTGTGCTCTGTCACCACCTTTGTCTTCCATGCCTCACTCTGCCGCTGGATGGCAGTTCCCCTCTCCTTCCTCCCCCTAGAAAGACAGTTTGATGGGCTATAATTCGAAGATGGAGAAAGTTATGGGAGGCTCCAGAATCTAATGGGTCCACGTAAAGATGTAACTGAAAGAGGATAATATAAGAACCCATTTCTGTTTTTAAATGACTGTAATTATCAGATATAATCCAGATCTTATTCCCCACAAAGCTGTTTTGGGGTCGGGATGTACTGAGTTGACCTTTTCTGTTCTTTCCTGACTATCTGTGTTATTATCATTTCATCATCGTCCCACGGCTCTCTTCTTTCTTTCCTTTCAGTGCACCCTTTCAGGGAATTCAGTCATCTCCAAAGCTATAACTGTTTTCTCCTCCTCGTCTTCCCCTTTCCCACTTACACGCTTCCATTTGGCGTTATTGGTTCAGCATTTTACACTCTTGACCATCGTCTTCTTGAAACTCTCTGCTCCCTCGGCTTTAGTAAGACCACACTCTCGTGTTCCTCCTACCAATCTGGTTGCTTATTCTCAGTCACTTTGTAAGCATTTCTTCTTCTGAGAGTTCTTCCCTAAATGTCAGTACTTTAATTGGGTATATCTTTGGCTTTGTCCATCTCCTCTCCTCACTACATCCTCTTCTGAAGTAAGCACTCCTGTGGTTTTCCTACTACATCTGCACGCATGACTGTAGTAGACTATTCATTTGGACTTTGTAGTAGATTTTCAAGGCCTAGCAAGTTTCCTAATTTCCTGCCTCTGGTAACAAACCCTCTTCCCCCGGCCTGTGACCCATAGTCTAGGCTGAGCTAGTCATAGCACAGCATCGTCCTGCTGACAGGGATCAAGTTATGTTCTCACTCTTGGACCAAACATGGCTATCCTGGCTATTCTCCATTGGTATCCCCTCACATCCACCAAGGATCGATTCTCCACCCTTCTCTGTCTTGCTCTGAGCCCTAGAAGGCTGATTCTTACAGGCTGCATCATCACCCAAGTTCCCTTGCCCTCTGGCTTCTGGTGGGTTTGGCAGTGGGAGCTATCAGCAAGAAATCAGAGGTTGGAAAGAAAAAGAGCAGTCAGAGTATATGACATCAGAATGGAGAGTCAAACCAGTAATCCTCCAAAGAAGATGGAGTTGATATGACGATTAAACCATCAGAGAAGGAAGAGTGGCAGCTTGAAGAAATTCCTGAGTCATGTGTATAGGTAGATACGTAAGTGCCTGGGCACATGTAAGGTACAGGGCTGAAACCTAATTGACACCCTTTCCAAAGCTAGGCCTACATTTCTACCGGACGGCTGTGCTTAAGTGACACATGGATCCCTCAAACCCAACCTGTCAATTCTGCCAACCCCAGCCTATCTTCCTCCTATATTCCCAACTGTATCAGCCAACTCGCCTTTCAAGTTGTGAATCTCTTAGCTCGTCTTTGATTCTTTCTTTTTTCTAATTTCCCACATATAATGAATCCCCAAGCTCAGTTGATTCTACCTTTGAAATGTCTTCCCCTCCATCCCCACTCCTTTGCCATAATCTGGGCCCTTCACAATTACTCACCTTATTGCCACTGCTTCTTAACCAGGTTAATTGGTCTTCTTATCCCCAGACTTACTCCTCCAAAATAATCTACACATTGTCATTGGAGATATTTCTTTCTCTTTTATTACTATGAAATACTTCACACTATAGAGAAATACAGAGAACAACATTACTCCTACGTATCCACCATATAGATTGCTTCAGAACTTTTTTTAAAGATTTAATAAAATATGGCAAAACATTAAGGAAAAAAATAAAAGCATTTTAGATATAGTTGAAGCCTCCCGTGTATCTCTTCCAATCCCATTTCCCTCCTTTGCTCCTCATAGAAGCCAACACTATCTTCAATTTTGTATTTATTTTTCCCAAGAAATGTCTTTACCACATGTATATGTATCCATTAACAGTATTTACTATGGTTTTGCATGTTTAAAATCTTTATAGAAATGATATCAAGAGTATGCTATCCATCTGCAGCTTGCTTTTCTCATCAATAATGTCTTCGAGATTTATACCTGTAGATACATACATGTAGCTTTATTTCATTACTTTTAGCTGCTATAGAAGCTTCCACTGTGTGAATATAGCACAATTTACTGATACACTCTTCTGTTGATGGATATTTATGTTATTTCCAGTTTTTCACAATGATGAACATGCCACAAATGAAACTTTCTCACCTGTGTATCCTGGTATATGTGTGAAAATCTCTGAGAAGTAGACACATGGAATAAAATTGATGAGTCTAATTGTAGACACATCTTTATATGTTATCAAGTTATTCTCCACATTGGTTGTACCAATTCACATCCCTGCCAGCATTACATAAGAGTTTCCATTTCATACTCATCAGACTGACAAAAAAGGAAAAGTCTGACACCCCCAAGTATTGGAGATATTATGGAGAATTGAGATCTCACAGTTGTTTAATTGAATTTTCTTGATTTCTAGGAAGACGGAGCATTGCTCATATTTATTTCTTATTCTGGTTCCTCTTATGTGTGTTGCTGGGTTATGTACTTAGCCTATTTTTCTATTGGATATTTTAGCTTTTTATTTCCTGTTGATGTAGGAATTCTTCTTATGGGCTGGATATTTTTCCTTTGGTGATTATGAGGGTCAGTTATCTTCTCCCCGTCAGTAGCTGGTGTTTACTCTTTGATAAATTTGACTACATTAAAAATTTTAAATTTATATCCAAAAAATCCCACCATAAATAATATTTTCTTTTGCAGTTGATTCCTCCGTGTCTTAGTGAAGAAATCCTTTTCTACCTTGAGATTGTAAGAATATTCTTATGCTTTTTCTTATGCAATTGTAGTCTGATCAAGCCTGGAAAACTGTAACAGTTCAAATGACAGGAGGTAGTCAACAGGTCACTAAAAAACAAACAAACAAATTAAGAAATGTGCATCAGGAAGCCCCACCATTTTCTTTTGAGCTGTGCGATCCTGAGAAGGTCACTGAACCTCTCCTGTGTTTGTCCCTGGCTGGTTGGGAAGCCCTGAACAAATGTTAAGGAGGGCTGCTGTTCACATAAGCCACCCTCGGTTACTCCCTTAGTCCTTTCCTCTGGCATTTTCTGGATTTGTGAAATCTCCAGCTGCAGTTAAAATGCCATCTTCCACATCCTGGACTAGGAAAACCTTGTGCTGACCTGGATGACTCAGCTGGAACATGGCGAAAAACACTCAGAACTTTGAATCTGAGCTGCCTTCATCTGTTCAAGTAAGTGGAGTTACAGAGCCTCTGCCAGGAAGACAGTGCAGGAGCGAGGAGTTAAAAAGGGTCCAAATGAAGCCCTGGATTCCTTGGAGGGAGAGGTGGGGAGAATTGGGATATCGGTTCTCACTCCCTCCCTCATCCACATTCCTGGTGTTTAGAGGTTCTGGATAATCAGTCAGGAGTTGGTCTAGGAAAATTGGAACTGCAAAAGAAATGAAGTTTGTTTTGAACTAAACTTCAGCTTTGGCTATTCTGCAACTCTTAACTCCTTTTTTGGTGCTCTTTCTTTTTCTCTCATGTCATGTCCTTAGCACCCCTCACTCTCACATCACACCATCTCTCCTTATTCTACCTACCAAAACCCGCACTCCGAACAACACCTGGCATCTGGTAGGCCTCAATATATGTGGCCAGTATTAGCAAGGAATAAAGGAATAGCATCTTTTGCTACATACTTTACATTTCAGTCCTATTATCATCATGCCCATTTTACAGTAGAGGAAACTGAAGCAAAAGAAGTTAAATAACCAGCCTCAGTTTGTGGAAGTATTGACTAAAGGATCCTAGACACACAAAAATAGAGCCCATTCTCTGAACAACTCTGGCTTCCCAGGCCATGTTCCAGACTGAAATGTAGCAGAGGGGAAGTTGAGTGCCCAAAGGGAAAGACAGACACATGGATGCCTAAACCTCACTCAGTCATAGCTGAGTAATCCTTACCGTAGAGCTCCCTCAGTGTATATGTGTTTGCTGCACCATAGCAGTGGGGATGAAGGGAAATCAGTGGGCAGTTGAGACACAGAATTCTAGAATGTGGGCTCTGAAAAGCAAAGAGAAAAAAGACTGAAAAAAAAAAAAAGAACAGGATATCCAAGAACCGTGGAACAACTATAAAAGGTGTAACATAGGCATAATGCGAATACAAGAAGGACAAGAAAGAAAAAAGATAAGAAATATTTGAAGCAATAATAACTGATAAACTACCCCCAAATTAATATTAGACACCATCCCACATACCCAGGAAGTTCAGAGAACACAACTCAGGATAAATACTAAATACTAAATAAATACTAAAATATACTAAATACTAAAGAATAAATACAAAAACAACAACAACAAAAAAGAAAACCCTATGCCCAGGCACATCATCTTCAAACATCAAAAAATCAAAGACAGGGACTTCCCTGGTGGTTCAGTGGGTAAGACTCTGCATTCCCAATGCAGGGGGCCCAGGTTTGATTCTTGGTCAGGGAACAAGATCCCACATGCATGCCACAACTAAGAGTCTGAATGCCGCAACTAAGACCCAGCACAGCCAAAATAAATAAATACAATTAAATTTAAAAAAATCAAAGACAAAGAAAAAAATATGGGAAGAAACCAGAGGAAAATAACAGCTTACCTATAGGAAAGCAAAAATAAGAATTACGTCTGACTTATCAGAAACCATATGTGCAAGAGAGTGGGGTGAAATATTTAAAGTGTTGCAAGAAAAACACCACCAACAGAGAATTCTGTTCCTTACAAAATTCTCCTTCAAAAGTGAAGGAGAAATAAAGGCTTTCTCAAATAAAAATTGAAGGAATGTTTTGCCAGTAGAGCTGACTTGCAAGAAATATTAGAAGAAGTTCTTTAAAGAAAGAAAAGGGATAATAAGTCAGAAACTCAGATCTGCATAACGAAAGGAAGATCATACTCCTTCAGTGAAGGAGTAACTAAATATACCACTGTGGTGCAGGATATGGATGGTGAGGATGTTGTGCATGTGTGGAGATGGGGTACATGGGAACTCTGTACTTTCTGCTCAATTTTGCTGTGCACCTAAAACTGCTCTAAAAAATACAGGGTATTAATTATTTAATGAGACTTTAATTTGCTTTATAAAACTCAAACTATGGGTGATTGGCATGTGGGCTTTTATTTATACTCACTCTGACTGGGTGAAAAGAATGCTAACTTTTTAAATAATTTGTCCTTAGGAAGAGAGAAGGAGGAGCTCTATGAGAATAGGACTTGACTAGTGCCTTCTTTTCCTCTTTCTCCTCCGGAAATCACTAAGAGCCAGCAAGCCAGCAATTCCATAGCCCATTGGTGGATGGAACCCTCCATAAAGATTTGGCTTACACTCTGTCCTGAAGCCAGCTCTTTCTCTTTGCCAAGTTGAGCTTTCATGCTGTCTGTCCTCAAAGCAAACTAGGGCTTAAATTGATTCCAAGCTCTGATGCTTCCTGATTATAGAACAGTTTAAAGGATTTCCTTGATTGTTCAAAATTTAGAAGAAGCTCTTCCATATGGAGATTGCCTTTTTAAAATTAAAACAAACAAACAAGCAAACAAACAAACAAACAAACAGAAAACCCTTCTGTTGTACCCCACCTGGTTTCAGAAAAAATTTAAACAAATAAAAAATCAGAGTGACAGGGAAATCAGTGTGTGTTTGAGTTCAATGTGGGACAATGTGATCAATGCCAAATTCTTACATTCTTCAAAAATCCTAAGAATCAACATTGTGAGCCAGTTAGGGGGAAAAAAATTTAAAAACAGAGGGGTAAAAGTCAGTTGATCCAAAATAAAAAGTAATGAATTGGAAAAGAAGAAACTAGAATAGTTCAGTTAATGTCCTCCCAAACTATTCTCAACTAAATACAGATGATACCAAAAAATGAGGAGTTAAAAAGAAAATTAAAACCATTCGTCAGGAAGTAGTTCCCTAAGCAACAAATATATGCAGCATTTCCAAAGTAAAAATGCTAGAGCTGTTCAAGATTGAGCAAATTTGGGAGGAGAGAGATTAGAAGGCGATCACTCTTCCAAAAGGAAGGTATCTCACTCTGACATGTCCAGTGGCCACAAACCCATTGCTCACTAGGGTTATGTTCCTACCATCTCTGCAACTTTCCATATCAGGCAGATTTCAGGCAGGCCAATCTGTGTCAAGATAACCAAATTCATGTTGATTCTAGCAATGTTTTTGTCCTTGAAATCCAGAACTGAATGCAAAATTCAGTAGAGGACTACAATTGCACTTGATCTGGCAACTCATTGTTGAAACTAAAACCAAAATTCTAACAAAGGTTGGTATGGTAAACACTGGTGCTTTTCACCAATATTTCCAACTCTCCCTCTCTGGGCATGAGTAGAATTAATCTTCCCTACTCTCCTGACATTAGATGTAGCCATATTGGTTTTTTGGCCAATATAAATGGCCATATAAATGGAAGTGATATGTATGTTTTTCAAGTGGAAGTCTTTAAGAAGTTTACCAGTGATTATTCCCCATGTCATTGTCATCAGCAATGTTCCAGTTAATGGAGGGCCCACCAACCTAGCTCCCTGAGTACACATGTGGAGCAGAGGCCCCTGCCGAAGGGTTATGAACATAACACCGGAATGAGAAATGAACACTGTTTTAAACTACTGAGAATTTAAGGTTATTTGCTGTTACAGCATAACCCAGCCTATGCTGTTTAGAATAACTGATAATTAGGGCAGCAGTAACTGAGGCCCCAAAATATCTCATACTTCTTTATTGTCAGAGAAACTTCTTTTTAGAAGAAATGGACAGTTTCCAATCTACTGAGGACCCTGAAAAGTCAACCATCTTTGAAATGTGACTCACTGAAAATGTTGTCAGAGTAGATGTTCATAACACCAGTTAGATTTGTGAGATATCACATGCATGATTAAATATCACATGCCTACTTTATCCTGAATCTTACCTGCAATTTTAAGTTATTTTATTTTTGAAGTGTTTTTCTGATCTTTTGTCATTGGTATTAAAGCTGCCTTAATATAAGAGTAATTACTTCAATGCGTAAGTATGAAGATATAAAAATGGTTGTATATTTCTATTTAAAATGGTTCAAACTAAAATCAACCAAATCCCTTTAGAAAGATAATTATTGTAGATAGTTGACTGTAAAGATATAAAAAAGATGAATGGAATTGTGGGACTACACGTAGATTAAGGCCATCCACATTAAATTCCAGGTTTGTTTACTTAGTTTCAATTTACAGTTATATTTCATATTTCTTAAAAGTTGTTTTCAACATTCAGTCAAGAATAAGCTCAAATATTGGGTTTGTTATGATATCAAAGTGACCTTAATTTTAGACAAATATTTGGCAAGCAAGAATCTGAGCCTGGTGAACTGTTATACTGATTTTTATGTTTTTAAGCAATGAATTCAGAGACAATCTGTGTTTTAAAACATGCTTTTGAGACTAACGCTAAATTTTACAAGGTCTGATTCAGTTCCTTCCTTCTGGGAGATACTCCAACAGGCACTTTTAAGTGCAATTTAAATTTCAGGTAGCAAATGTTGCCTTGAACTCATTTATAGCATATGTCTTCTGGAAAACAATGCAATGTAGCATGAAATAAATAATTCTTAAAGATATGGAAATCATATAAAATATCTTTTGCTACCCAGAGATTCTTTTAAGAGAAAGATGATTTAAATAGGCATCTATGATTTCACTTTGGACCAGGCCTTACTATCTTGTCATTTGCGAGAGCTTTCCAGAAAGCAGCAGAGCCAGATGACAAAATCAGTTCCCATGGGGCTGGGCTGACTCAGGACATCTCCATATGGTTGTCCCACAGCAATTTATACTCAACATGTCCCCAAATGAACTCATCCTCTTCCTTTTAAAACTATAGTTTTAGAGTCCCCTTCAACTCTTTTCTTGTTTCTCATATCCAACAATTCACTGATTCTAGTATTTAGCCCTTGCCTCTTGTCCTACCATTGCCCTGTCCTGGCCCTTGCCTCCCTAAGAGTCTTCCTGTCTCCAATATCTCCCCACTCCAATCTTTGTTTCCACTGCCACCAAATTAATCTCTGTAAAGCACAAGTCAGATTGCGCTACTCTCACCTCAAAAATGGTTAGTGATTCTTGTGCTACTGTCTTCTGTTTGCCTCTGCATACCCACTCTTACCCTTCTTCCCCATTTTGTGTCCTGAAGACCAACCTGTGGGGAAAACACCAGTGAATTCCCCTGCCCTTTGGCTAATAGTTCTGTTTGGACAATGTGGATCCCTGCAGGAGGAGAGTGAGGCCAGGTGTCAGGATATACATTTCCTGGCTCCCTCCTTGTGTCATTGGCATAAGTCGGCCTCATCCCTCAACTGAAGGCACGGTTCCTGTCTAGAAGCCTTCCCCATACCCTAGTTTGAGTGTGCCATATACTCTGTATTTCTTTGCATCCCTGCTTTTTTTTGTTGTTTTTTTTCTTTTCTTCCCCTGTCAGTCTGAAATTCTCCTTGTTATTTCTACTGAATTCTTTTTTTTCATCTAATCCTGCATTATCCTTTGTATCAGGCATATCAGTTAGGAAAATCATGGAATTACAAGAGAGAAGGAACCAAGAGCTTTGAATTACTCTTTGGAAATAGGACCACTCACTAATCAGGAATGCCCCTTACAGACTTCACATGAGTGAGAAATATATGCTACTGGATTAAACCACTGAGATGTGGGGATTTATCTGCTTCAATTACCAGCATTACCTTAGGTAACTGAGTAGGATTCTTTTAGAATATAAAAATTTCTGTTTCTCAATGAGGTTCCCAAGCTGGTGATTAAGGTGAGTAGTAAACACATAGGTGAAAGAGTTGTGATCACCAGGAACCTGCAGGAGTCCACAGAGAACACATTTTCTACTGTGATATTTTCCTGGGTAGATAGAGAAAGAAAACACAGCAGCCTTGGTGTTTCTGGACTTGTCCAAGTCATTTGACAAAATTTTCATGATATTATTTTGTTCAAGAGGGTAAATTATTCACAAGATAAAAATGAAATTAAGTGGATTATTTACAGGTTGGATGAATTTACTCAAAGGGTGCTGGTTAATAATAGACCGGAATCAACCTAAAGGAAGTTTCCTAGTGGTAGGAAACTTCCGATATTCAATTGCCGATGGGGAGAGGAGTTAGAATAATTCTGTGCTGCCTCCCAGTCCCCCACCCCTGCTGGATTTCTTGGAGCAATAGAGACAAGCTGTGGGTTGATTAATTTCAGCTCAATATCAAGAAGATTTTCTAGCAGAGTTGTCCGAAGACAGAGAGGCTGGACATGTCCAAACACACTCGCAGAACCTGGGAGGGATCTTCCTGGTCAGCTGACTTCGGGTCATTTTTAAAGGCCCGCTCCAGGTCTGAGAGCCTTTGATTCTCGCTCACTGTGCAGAACTCGAGTAACTCAGGAAATCAAGCCAGCGGATAGACACTAGACATCATTTGTACAGTGACTTTATTAGTATTGCCAAGAGACAACTCAGGAGGCAAATAAATACTCCTCCTAGAGATCAGAGTTCATGTTTGTAGAATGAGTGGAAAAAACTATGAACCCAACATTTATTGAACAACTTCTTTGAGCCAAGCATCGTGCCTGAGCATCCTCTACCTCCCTCCTATCTGCCCCCTTCCTCCCACAAAGTGCAGGATTTCTGTTATTTCCTTTGACAAATGATCATTCTAGTCAAGGAAAAAATATTGGTTTTGTTTTCTGTTTCTCTTCAAGAGGTTTGGCTGAACTAAAAACTCATCAGTCAGTTTTCATGCTTTATTATGATTGCTGTTGATAACAATAATAAATTTTTTCCACTCTCCAGAGGAGAGCTTAAAGAGAATTAAAATGGGGAGGGATGCTAAGAACAGGTTTTCTTTGGGTTTGGAATTAGATAGTGGGTGAAGAACAGCAGAAAACAGAACATCAGGAAAAGAGTGATCACATCTTTAGTGGGAACTTGGTTGGGATATTGCTAAGAAACTTCCAAGAGAGAATGGTGGTCTAGACGCAAACATATATCAAAAATTAGTAAGTACCAAGAACGATGGCTTTGGATAGAACATGTACATTGTGGAAAAAGTAGACTAGTGGTTTTCTATTTGTCCAAAATAGATCAACGTAGAATCAACCTGGCTTAATGGAGTCTCTAAAGCACCTCTGGGGAAACCCTAGGGATCTTTGGACACAGTTTGAAAACCAGGAAGATAAATAAGTCCAGGTGAATAGACAGCAGATTCCACCCCATGGATGGCAATTGCTGGGCTCATTTACTACTTAGCAGAGTTCTCTTCCGGCTCTTCTGGTGCAGCATAGGCTCATCTGAGAGACAGTCTGGCTTCCAGTTCTTTACTCTCTGTTTTCATGGCCGGCACTCTGGTCCTTGTCTTCATTACTGCCAGTACCCCCTGCTTCCTCTCCCTGCCTCTGGTTTCTGTCACCTCTGATGCATGCTGAATATACGAAACAGACTAATTGTTTTCCTAAAGCATTTTTATCATGCCACACTCTTGCTCAAGAATCTACAGACGTGCCTTATTACTACCACAGGATTCAAGCTTCCCCGCAATCTACACCCCCATCCTCATGCAATCTCTGTTGTAATGCACTGTGTCTGGTCTCACCTTCAGGCCTTGATGCAGGCCGTTCCTTCCTGGAACACTCCCTGTAGACCCTCCCCCATCCCTTCTTCCTCTGCTAACTCCTACTGCTCATCCTTATATATCATTTTCTTTGGAAACCTAGGGACATAGTTGCCCCTCATGTGCACTGACATAGCACTCCATGGCTTCTCTGTCAAAAGCAATTTCATTGTAATGTTTTTAGGGCTACTTATTAACATGTATCTCCCACTAAACTAAACAACAAGAAAGGAATGTCCACACCTTATTTACTCTTGAAGCCCCAAACCTTGGCAGTGTAATACATGTCGAGTGAGTGAATTAATTCAACATAAATATTTGTTGAACGAGTGAATGAATGAATGGTTGTTGATAGAATGGTGGATGGATAGTACTCCTTTTCAGGTGTATGGTTCTTTGTGACACCCCTTCAGGTGGTCTTTCAGTTGTGATTCTCACAATTTGGACATCTGCTTTAGTTCATTTGGGCAGCTATAATAAAATACCACTGACTGGGTAGTTTATAAACAACAGAAATGAATTTCTGACAGTCCTTGAGGATGGCAGTCTGGGATCAGGGCACCAGCATGAGGGCTCTCTTCTGGGTCGCAGATATATCTTCACATGGTGGAAGGGTTTAGGGCTTTCTCTGGAGCCTCTTTTATGAGGCACCAATCCCACTCATAAAAGCTCCACCCTCATGACCTAAGCACTTCCCAAAGGCCCCCACCTCCTAGTACCTTCATCTTTGGAGGTTAGGATTTCAACATATGAACTTGGGGGGAATACAAACATTCAGACCATAGCACATAGCAAGTGAATATTCCTTTTATCTATTCCTAGATGAGACAGCATGGCAGGAAGCATGAGCCTTTTGGAAATGAGACTCTGAGTGAGGACAGGAGGCTGTTGGACATCTGTGGGGATGAGACAGGGGATTTAGGAGACAAGCTCCCTGGCAGCTACAGGTGTTGGTGGGACAAACCTTGGAGGAACTGGAAAAAATAGCTTTCATCCTTTTTCTTGTAGCCAGCAGGATGTATTGAGATGGTAGCAGCCGTTTTGCCTTATTTTGTTATCCAGAAGCTCCCTGTGTTGCTATTGAAGAAATCAAGGTCCAGAGAAGCATAAGGACTTGCCAAGAGTTTCAAAAATGGTGGCAGAGCCTGGCCTAGAATCTGTCACCCATTATTTTCTCGTCACTGCTGTCTGAAAGCCCTTAATTCCAATTTGCTAACTCAAAGTTATGCATGCAATGTTTCCTCCCCAGTGCTTACTGTCCCTGAACTTTGATGCTGTGAAAGCAAAGGCCAAAACCAGGGCATTTCCTCCTGACCAACATTTCCCGAAGAGCAAAGCTGTTCCTCTGTGTGTGTTGCAGGGAAGGGAGTGTGAGAGGTGAAAGGGAGGTGTGAAGGGGAGGGGGTTTTGAGGTGTGAAAGGGGGAGGGGGCAAAAGTCAGGGCAAACAAAACCAAGGGAAACAGCAAGAAATCTATCCCTGCCCAGGTTCTTTTTCTCCTGGGGCTTCAGTGACAACCTCACTTTTTTATTTTGAGACTCTTGACCCACACTGCTGCCTTGAATGGGTGTATGGGGTGGGGTGCACATAAATGCACATAAAAGCATCAGCGGTTCATTAGAGCCACAAAGCAAAGGACAAAAGACCCACATCTACTTAAACTACTGTCACCACTTTCATCCCTGTGACTTTATTTGTGGAGCAGGAGGCTGTTGAGGCCTCCAAATACCAGTCCCTGTGAGTTTGGAGTCAATTGGCAACATTCCTGCAGAGAGGCTCCCACAGGCATCCATGTCCCAAGTGCTTTATTGCCAAGACCCTGATACAAAAATAGGTGAGTCAAAGCTTCTTCTGTTTATTGTGTGATAAGAGATGCAAGTTTATCCTGAGGATTCTCTTTGAGTTATTCCTTGCTTTGCAAAGATTTAATGATATCTGGTGGAGCTGGGCTCCTTACCACCAAGATAAACATGTTTCTAACCATGGATATCAGTACTGAAGATTCTTGAGGAATTGGTAAATGTCCATGAATCAGGAAGAGAAACAAATAGCTAGTGAAACGGCAATGGCCTTAAGCCCTCAACACACAAGAGCAAATGGCCTCTCTTTCCTCACTTCTTTTGCTCATTCATCCATTCAACCAATTTTCTCTCAGGGGTCAAGAAGCCACAGTCTAGTGAGAGAACATTAAAAACATGACTCATCATTGCACAATGTATATTTAAGATGCTTGTATTGCAAACAACAGAAAATCTGGCTCAATCAGGCCCAAACAAGGAAGGAAATCTATTGGTTCACATGATTGAAAACCCCAGGGGAGCACTTGCTTCAGACAAGCTCCTTCTCAGCAGCTCAGTCACTGTGTTTCTTTTCCATTTCTCCACCGTCTTCTGGGGTATTGACTGTATTCTAAGACTGGGTCCCCTCACAGTCCCAAGAGAGCCATAAGCAACTCCCATTGCTACACGATTCCTTGTTCAGATCTAGCCAAAAAAGAAGAGATAGCATCTTTGCCCCAGCAGTCTTGTAGAGAGTCCTGGGACTCAATCTAGTTCAAGGGTGGCACTCCTGGCCTAAGCTGAGTTAATCAGTCACATGATCAGAAGATGGTTATATACTCCACCCCAGAGGCAAGTGTGAGCTGCACAGGAATTCCTACATGGAACTGGGAGTGGGGAAAGGGAAGAGAGAGATACCAAGAAGTGTGGATTTCAGGGAAAGGACTTTGGCAGGGGTGCTAACATGACACGTGGGAGAGGGGTCCTTCTCAGCCTGAATAGGCCCAGGGTTTTCTATAAGAATGAACCATGCAAAAGGAAGGAATTTGAACTGATCAATCCTAGAATATACTCCTAGTATACTAGATCTGGAAGCTGTCTTCAATTAGAAAATGGTGATGGCATGAAATTGATGTCCAAAGGCAAGAAGGCCGGGAACAGTCTTTATACCAAGACTCAAGAGGCTGTGTGTTTGGGAGTGCATATCTGTCTCTTAAATTCTCAGAGAAGGAGATGAAATTATTTGAATGTGTCTTAAGAGAGCCGTTCATAAGAAGATTCTGGTTCCAAGGACTGTATGATACTGAACCGTTTTCATCAAGACAGGGCTAGGCTTGTTTCCCACGAATCTGGGTTTGAGTTATAGCTCTACCACTCACTCACCGTTGCTGTGGGCAAGTCACTTAACCTCACTACTTAACCTCTTCATCTTTATTTATTTATTTTGATGTGCAAAATCTTTTATTATTTATTTTTCTTCCAGTTTATTGAGATATCATTGACATACAGCACTGTATAAGTTTAAGGTGTACAGCATAATGATTTGACTTATATACATCATGAAATGATTACCACAGTAAGTTTAGTGAACATCCATCCTCTCATACAGATACAAAATTAAGGAAATAGAAAAAAATTTTCCTTATGATAAGAACTCAGGATTTACTCCCGTAACAACTTTCATATATAACACACAGCAGTATTAATTATTTTTATCATGTTGTATGTTACATCCCTGGTACTTATTTATCTTATAACTAGAAGTTTGTACTTTTTGAACACCTTCATCCAATTCCCCTTCACCCAAGCCCCTGCCACTTGTAACCAAAAATCTGATCTCTTTTTCTATGAGTTTGTTTGTTTGTTTGGTTGGTTGGTTGATTTTAAAGTGTAATTGATGTACAACATTATGGTAGTTCCTGTTACACAACACAGAGATTTGGTATTTCTATACATTTGAAAATGATCACCACCATAAGTCTAGTTGCCATCTGTCACCATACAAAGATATTATATAATTATTGACTATATTCCCTACACTGTACATTTCATACCTATAACTCATTTATTTTATAACTTGAAGTTTGTACCTCTTAATCTCCCTCACCTATTTTTCTCCTCCCCCTACTCCCCTCCCCTCTGGAAACCACCTGTTTGTTCTCTATCTATGACTCTATTTCTGTTTTGTTTGTTCATTTGTTTTATTTTTCAGATTCCACATTATAAGTGAAATCAAACAGTATTTATCTTTCTCTTTCTGACTTATTTCACTTAGCCTAATACCCTCTAGTTTCATCCATGTGGTCACAAATGGCAAGATTTCATTCTTTTTCATGGTTGAGTAATATTCCATTCTGCGTGTGTGTGTGTGTGTGTGTGTGTGTGTGTGTATGTATCACATCTTCTTTATCCATTCATTAATTGATGGGCACTTAGGTTCCTTCCATATCTTGACTATTGTAAATAACACTGCAATGAACATAGGGGTGCATATATCTTTTCTATTTAGTGTTTTTGTTTTCTTCAGATAAATACCAAGGAGTGCAATTGCAAAGAACTCATACAACTCAACATCAAAGAAAAATCACTCAATTAAAAAATGGGCAGAGGATCTGAATAGATATTTTTCCTAAGAAGACACACAGATGGCAAAGAAACACATTAAAAGATGGTTGACATCAGTAGTCATCAGAAAAATGCAAATCAAAACCACGAGCTATCACCTCACATGTGTCAGAATGATTATTATTAAAAGACAACAAATAACAAGTGTTGGCCAGGATGTGGAAAAGAGGGAACCCTTGTGCACTGTTGGTGAGAATGTAAATTGGTGTAGCCACTGTGGAAAACAGTACAGAGATTCCTCAAAAAATTAAAAATAGAGCTACCATATGATTCAGCAATAACCTCTTTATTGTTAAAATTTGGATAACAGCACTTCTCTTGCAGAGTGATTGTGAAAAGCAGAAACAGGGCCTCAAAGTGCCCAGTGTGAAGCAGGCATTAAGCAACTGTGACTACAGTTATTTAAATGGAGGTGCCGCTCTGGGATGATGCAAGATCAGAAGAAGAATGTGCACTTTCTGCAAGAGCCTGGCTTTAGACAAGATCTAAGCAGCAGACAAACATTTGGGAGGAATGGTATTAGGGACATGCTGTTACTGCTGGAGTCTCTGCTCAAGTTCAAACTATGTTCCCCCTGGATTCACATGTACTTGGCATTCCTGGCAGATAATCCCCCCTCCCGGGACAGGCTTTTTCTAGGGAAAGCATATCTGGTACACAACTTGGTTCAGAGAGGAAAATGATAAGCCCCACACTTTGCTCTGAATCAGAACATTTCTGGTCTTGCCCACAGGGATTAGATCCCAAAGGAGAGGAGACAGTAAAGATGTAAGAAGGTGACCATATTGGGAGCCCCAGTGGCAGCTGTTCAATGGCACAGAGGAGAGCACAGGAGGGAGTTATGGTGCCTCTGACTGGGTTGGAACCCAGGATGGATAGTTTGTGCTAAGACTACCTGAGCCCAGTCTGGGAAGACAAATTGGGAGGGAAATAACACATTCAGTAGGCACGAGAGAGAGATCAGTAATCCATGATAAGTGCTTTGAAGCACAGCTATCACAGCTCAGTAACATCGGTATCTTCAGTGGAAATGAATGCGTCACGCCCAAACACAAACATCACCACAGGGAGCCATAGAGGAGGAAAGCTGGGTGCAGGAGTCACGTGGTAGGTGGGAGGGCCATACAGGAGAGCACACACAGCCATCCCCGGGGATGCCCATGAACACCTGGGGGGACTCTGCGGTGTCAGCGTGGAGCAGTCAGACAAACCATGCTGCAATGCTCTACTTTTGCCCCAGAGTGGTATGGCCAAGGCACCTGGGTTACACAGACCCATTGCTTGCCCTGGACACTACAGAAGCACTTCAACGCCAAGTCAAATCATCAGGAACACGTGTATTACACTGTGCCTTCAAGAAACCATGATTTAAAAAAAAAAAAAAAAAAAGAAACCATGATTTATTATTGTTATGGCTTTGCCTTTTGCCAGAGATAATTTATACACTATAAAACTGGCTATAATGACAGTTTTTATTATAATGTTTAAAAACCTTATATAGGGCTTCCCTGGTGGCGCAGTGGTTGAGAATCTGCCTGCCAATGCAGGGGACACGGGTTCGAGCCCTGATCTGGGAGGATCCCACATGCCACGGAGCAACTAGGCCCGTGAGCCACAACTACTGAGCCTGTGCGTCTGGAGCCTGTGCTCTGCAACAAGAGAGGCTGCGATAGTGAGCGGCCCGTGCACCGCGATGAAGAGTGGCCCCCGCTTGCCACAACTAAGAGAAAGCCCTCGCACAGAAACGAAGACCCAACACAGCCATAAATAAATAAATAAATAAATAAATTTAAAAACCTTATATAAACAATCCTCCTGATTAATTTCTCTTAATATGCTGGATATGTTTGTCCCTCATGTTGGACTAGCACACTTCCTCCCTTCATTTTCTTTCTTTCTTTTTTCTTAAAGGAGAGCTAAATAATTTATTAAATTTCTCTTTCACCTTGACCACTAGGGTAGTAAGAGTGAAATGTGGTACACAGCTGGAGTAAATTCGGTGTAGATAGACTTTACGGTAAAACTGCCTCTCACTCATCTTTAACATGGCTCTTGTTTTGGGTGTTTTGGTTATGGTTGTTATTTTTATCATTAGTCTATGTTGATGTGTCTTTCTGGTAAGTCACCTAAATTACTGGTTAGAAATAGTTGGAACTTAATAAATGAGCTTGCTGAGAGAGTAGGTAAAAATTTAATCTTTCTCAGGACAGAGAACTCTTTATTTTAAACCTCATATTCTTTTTCTCTGAGGCACTCAGAGTTGAGAATAATGCTGCCCTTTTTTTTGACATGTTTTCATTTGAGACAATTTTTTGTTCTGTCAAATAGTTTTATTTTCTTTAGCAGACAGAAATGTGGGCGAAAAAAAAAAAAATCTCATTGCATATGATTCCTGACAGAGTACCGGGGCTCTAGACTGCAGTGAAAGTTGATTTCACAAATGACTTAGGAAACCTTTCTGGTTTTGAACACCTGTTCACAGAAAGCCTGTTTGAAATCATTCACTGCTTTTAATTCCTCAATGGCAATACAGACATGCTGTAATCCTGATCTTTACATTAGTGTTGAAAAGCAAAGGGCTGGTGTTTGGGTTCCTGCCCCAGCTTTTATTTTTAAAAAGGACAAAGCTGTATTAAATGATAACACTTATTGATGTCAGTAAGTCTTTATTTACAGAAACAAACATAAACTAGTGTCCAGCTCAAAGAGCTTTCATATGTGAACACACCCACAGAACCATGACCAAGATCAAGAAACAAAAATTTACCAGCCTCTGGGCTTCCCTGGTGGCACAGTGGTTGAGAGTCCACCTGCCGATGCAAGGGACACGGGTTCATGCCCCAGTCCGGGAAGATCCCACATGCCGCGGAGTGGCTGCGCCCGCGAGCCATGGCCGCTGAGCCTGCGCGCCCGAAACCTGTGCTCCGCAGCGGGAGAGGCCACGGCAGTGAGAGGCCCGCGTACCAAAAAAAAAAAAAAAAAAAATTTACCAGCCTCAATTAGTTGCCCTCATGCCCCAGCCAGACCCTATATCCCTCCAAAAGGAAAGCATAACTCTGCTTTTTGACACCACTGATTACAGCTTTGCCTATTTTTAAAGTCTGTATAAATGTAGTAATTCTGTATATACTTTTCTGCGTATTTTTTATGAGATTCAAGCTTGTTGCTGCATGTAGCGATTATTCATTTTTATTGCTCTGTACTAGTATTTCATTATATAAATACACCACAAGTCATATATCCATTCTACTATTGATTTCCACTTGGGCTGTTTTAAATTGTTGGCTCTTAAAGAGAATGCTGCTATGAATATTCTTGAGTATATATGTCTTTAAGCGAACATATGCATGCATATCTTTTGTGGATGTTCCTAGCTGTTCTGGGTCATGGGTTCTGTGTATGATCAACTTTATTAGATACTAGAAAGCAGTTTTCCAAAGTGATTGTACCAATCTCCACACTCCCTAGCAGTATATAAGAGTTCCAGTTGCTCTACATCCTTACCAACCCTTGTAATTGTCAGTATGTAATGACAACTATGAAATGATCATTGCATAACTTTGTCATGTTAGTCATTCTGATAATAACTGATGAGGCTGAACCCTTCTCTTACATTTATGGACCATATGGGAAGTGCTGTTCAAATCTTTTGTCCGTACTTTTGCTCTACACCAACATCATGAAGATACTCTCCTATGTTTTCTTTAGAAGTTTTATTTTTTGTTTTGTTTTACATGTAGCTCAACTGTCCATATGGAATTGGGTATAGGGTACAGGTTAGTATTTATTTTTTCCATAAAGTTATACAACTGATCCTGCATGATTTTTTACAAAGACTATCCTTTTTCCATTGCTCTGCAGTGTCACTTTTGTCATAAAATGAATGGTTCATATGTGTGTGGATCTGTTTCTGGACTTTTAAATTTAACATATTCTTTACCAACTAATATGATTTTGAGTTGGGACATTGGTCTGTAATATCTGATACTCTGGAGTGCTTGACTGCTATTGCCCTGTAGCCCAGCATAAAGGACTGAGAAAGTGAAACCAGTTAATGCAGAAAATCCACTCAGAATATAACAACCAGAAAGAAAAGTAGAAATTGTTTTCATCTTATTTCCTTGTTTTTAAAATGAGAAAACAAGGACTTCCCTGGTGGTGCAGTGGTTAAGAATCCGCCTGCCAATGCAGGAGACACAGGTTCGAGCCCTGGTCCGGGAAGATCCCACATGCCGCAGAGCAACGAAGCCCGTGAGCCACAACTACTGTATTGTGCTCTAGGGCCCGCGAGCCACAACTACTGAGCCCTTGTGCCACAACTACTGAAGCCCACGCGCCTAGAGCCCGTGCTCCACAACAAGAGAAGCCACCGCAATAAGAAGCCCGTGCACCATAACAAAGAGTAGCCCCCACTCGCTGCAACTAGAGAAAGCCTGTGCACAGCAAAGAAGACCCAATGCAGCCAAAAATAAATAAATAAATTCCAAATATTATTTTATAAATAAATAAATAAATAAAATGAGAAAACAAGTCTACCCAAGTGTGCTGAATATCTTCTGTTTACCCAGACAAATCCTCTCTCCACCCTCTTCCTCCTGCTGTGCCCTTGGAGTCCCCACATCAATGGGTTCCCTTGCCTTAAAATTTCCACTTGGTTCAGTTTATGGGGAACATTGACTTGAGGATGGAGGAAAGTGAGGTCAGATATTTACTCCCTTAGCTATCTCCCTGCAGGCTGACTGATGCTCTCCCTGATATGGCTCTTGATGAATGGCCCTCTCCACACAACCCTCTTCTTCAAGATGCCAATGACCACTCATTTCTTTTGTCCCAGGCTGGGGGTGTCAATAGTGTCCTGCCATCACTAGCCCCAGGATACCGCACTGGGATTTTGACGCTGCATGACTAGAGGCATCCATGTTCCAGACAGGACGATGGGAGACAGGACCGAAAGAAGAGTCAAAGGGCATATGTCATCCTTCTCTTGATGAAAGTTCCTAGAAGCTGCCACATGACACTTCTGCTCACATTTCATTGGCCAGAACTTGGTCATTTGGCCACAACTACGTGTAAAGTGGAGAAAAGTTTTAGACGGCTATGTGTCAAACTAAGAATCTTACAAGCTAAGAATAATAGTTTCCCATACCATTTACCTCAAGTCTAGTCATTAAACATGTATTCAGTGCACTCTGGGCCACTCTGTATTTTTCTGAAATACAGAGATGAACGGTGAATGGCCCTGGTCCAGTCTAATACGGGCCAGAGATTCCTTCCTCCAGCAAATGACCGTGTCAGTCCCTGTGCTAGGCATTAGGGATTCCAGAGTGCACTAGACAGTGTTCCTGCACAAGACAGCAACAATGCCTACGTACCTCTGTTACAGCTGTTAGTCAATGCAGGTTACCCAGGATAGATGTGTCAGGGAACAGAAGAGGAGATCTGTCTCTGAAGGGAGACCATGAGTTTGCTGTGTGGACAAGGAGACAGACCTTCCAGGCTCAGACACAGCATGAGGAAGACATGTGGCATGAAAGGACAGCATTTCCAGGGAGCAGCAAGGATTCTAGGGAGCCTAAGAACATAACCTACATGGAGAAGAGAGGGTAAAGATGAGGCTGGACAAGTCCACAGTGGCCAAGGAAGGCAGGACCCTCTGGGCCAAGTGCAGGCATTTGTCAAATGCCTCACTCACCCCACCCGCCAACTTCTTCTGCCATACATGCCCATGGAGGGCTTCCAATAAGTCACAAATGAACGATGATATCATATCAGGAAGTATATCAAGCTCAGGCCCAAGTTATGTCCTTCAGGAAATTTACCAGAGATCTGACTCTTGAAATTTCAGCCTCTTCTTGGCTTGAACAATCTGATGGAATTCTGGAATAACTAGCTTGGCCTGACTCATTCCCAATCTCGGGAAGCAAGGCAAGCAGGAGAGAGGAGGGTATCAGGAGGACTCTCACTCCCACCCGGAATTTAGAAGTGGCTCAAAATGGTTTGTTTGGCAATAAACACAAACATTTAAGATGAAAAACTATTTTTTTCTCTTCCTGCAGGTATATTCTAGAAAAGGAGGAGGAAGAAAGACTCTACAGGGAGGAGCATTACGCATTTTCATAAGCACCTAAAACGTGCTAGATGTTATTCGAGGTGCTGGGGCTACAGTGGTGCGCAAGTGCCGTCCCTAAGGAGTTCAATAGAAGGAAAAAGTGTTTTTTAACGTGCTTATTGTCTAAAATATTTTCAGGTACTGGTAAATACTATGGAGAGGCTAAACAAGGATAATGTGGTAGAGAGTGACTAGTTAGTTAGGGTATGAAGAGGTTCTCTCTAAGAGATGACATTTGAGTTAAGACCTTGTATTAGTTTCCTATTGTTGCTGTAATAAATTACCAGAAACTTAATGACTTAAAACAACAACGTAAATGTATTATCTCATGATTCTGGAGGTCAGAAGTCCAACACAGGTCTCACTGGGCTAAAACCAAGTTGTCAGCAGGGCAGCATTCCTTCTGAAGGCTCTAGTTGCCTTTCTCAGCTTTTAGAAGATGCCTGCATTCCTTAACTGTGGCTTCATCCTGCAGCTGCAAAGCCAGCAGACAGCAGAGTAGCATCTTCAAATCTCTGATTTTGACACTCACTCTCCTGTCTCCCTCTTACACTTATAAAGAACCCTTGTGATTACCTTGGATCCACCAAAATAATCCAGGATAATCTTCTTATCTCAAGATCCTTAATCACATCTGCAAAGTCCCTTATGCTATGTAAGGTTCTGAGGATTAGGATATGGGTATCACTAGGGATGATTATTCTACCTATCACAGACCTACATGGTGAAACAAAGGCAGCTACCTGCAGATCTTAGGAAAAAGCATTCCAAGCAGAAGGAAGAGTAAGTGTAAAAGCCCTGGGGTAGGAATAAACATAGCATTCTTAAGGGATAGAAATATAGAAACGAGGCCACATCTCCAGAGTCCGGTTTTCTCTATTGTAGTTTGGAAAGGAAGCTTGCCCTCTGGACCTGTCTCATCTGAGAAATCAGAGCAGAGCAAAGCATCCCAACTAGGAGATACACAGTTAAGAGATATTTGCTTGAAGATATATCTACTTTGCAGCCTATCCCTGACTCTTTGCCAATTTTTTCAAAATCTTATACTTTATTTTTTAAAACATAAAATCAAGTGTTATTTTTAGTATGTTTGAAATCTTTCACTGGAAATACCCATCTTTTGATTTGATGTTGGAACCCATCAACACTGATTTTTTAAAATATACCACCATTTATTATTCTCAACCAGTATATAAAATCTACAGCTGGAGGGAGGTGGAATATCAAGGATGAAATGGCATTTATAAGAAAGTTTAGAATGTCTTGAAAACAGATGTTTCTTTTCCCATATGAATATGCAGTTTTTTTTAAAAAATAAAAGCATACAGTTTAAACAGTGAAGTAAAATAAATCAAACAGCATTCTACAAGTCTCCTAGAATACATGTGTTCAGTATTCCAGATCAGCAGGATGGTGGGTTCAGGAGAAGGTCAAAACTTAACTTTTCCAAAATCTGCTTTTTGTTTGTTGGTTATCACAACACTGCAATATTCTTTCTTTTGAATCAAAAATTGTTCTTACCTGTGATTTTTTTTCAGTTTTAGTGAACTTAAATATCTACTGAAATGCTATGATGCACATTCTAACAACAGCCACCAGCATCATCCTTAGTCTTTTATATGTGCTGTTATTACTATGTCAGAAACGTAGACAGATATGGAAGGGGTGCAGTGTGCTGTCATCTCCTGGAGGCTCAGTGGATAATACAAAGGGTCAATAGGGATCAACCAGCACATGATGACGTTCAGACAGAGAGCAGTCAACCTATTGCTGGTGCCTCAGTAAGTGATGTGCTCTGGGGTCCACTTCCAAGGGACAAACCCAGCACCCCTGCCCAGCCTGCTATTCTTTATGAAGTGGCTACTCTCTATTTTTGTTTTATTTTTATTTTACTTGTTAATTTTAATATTCCTTATCTTTACCACAAAATCTTTTTAACTATAATATGTAAAAGATACCATCATTCCCAATTTATTCTTTCCAAAGGCAACAAGTATTAAATGCTTCTTTGGGGTCTTTTCAGAATTGCCTTTCTATGTTTATAATGAAGTATTGTATCAAATCATAATATACCATATCATATCTGTTTTCCCCTTGTGAATGGTCTACACTGTACACATTGTTGGACAATTTACATTTTTCACTTTGCTCTGTACCCTGGGCAACCTTCCGTGGTAGCAAGTCAGCATTTTGAAAGTGCCCCCTGCAGAATTGCAGACCTCATGGTTTCTCTGTGGTTCACTGCTTGTGTCTAAAGAAGAAAGTTACTGAAATGTGTCCAGACCACGGTTTTCAAGAGAAAAGAATCCATTGTATATGTAACAACTGACTTCATCCCAATGTATGGTTTTGCTTTGGCATTTAGCATATTATTTTCCTTATCACATCATCTGAGATAATTAAAGGACTTTGAAATATCGCCTTCGTTCCTCTTAAGGCTTGTGAACAAAACTCTCACAAGGCTTTCAAATTTGTCGTTTCGACAAGTATCCATTTTGAAGGCCCACATCAAGTAATTTCTCTAAGAGAATATGTAATAAAATGAGATACAACTTGAATCCATTACCATAAATTATGAAACAAAGGGGTCACCATGCTTGTCAATTTACAAAAGACAGAAAAAAATCGGTATGAATATTTTTTCATAAATCTAATAAGGTGATAATTTATTTGCTTTTAGTGGCATATGAAAACAGAGTGAGTTCTCCTAGTATATTCTATGATTCCCTCTTCAAAGAAGTACCGGCGACTTCAGCTAAGGGATTAAATTAAGATTTCATCAAAATTGCATAAAGCATGGTTTCAAAAAGTGATGGATCTAAATAACGTCCAACAAGATAGTGAATTTTCCCATTTCCCCTTTAAGCAAAGCAGGCTTTGGTCTGGCCTTTGTGCTCTGAGGAGATAATATGACCCTCCATGGAAGACACATCGCCCAGAATACAGGAAGGCAGAACTGACATCACTTTGTTTCAGACCCTGGCCTTGGAACATTTTATAACTAAATTGATAATATACGTACACTCTCCTAAACAAGAAAAATGTAAATGAGGACAATCCACTTTCTTGCTACCAGTTAAGCAAGATATTTCCTAGTATATATGGTATGTAGGCTTTATTATCAAGCAGACTTCTTTCATTTTATTTTATTTTGTAACAGCTTTATTGAGATAAAATTTGCATACCATACAATTCCCCCACACTTAGTTTTTAGTTCAAGTTTCTCAACTTCACTAGGCCTTAGTCTTTTTATCTGTAATATGGGAATAGTAAGACCCACTGATTTGTGGTGCAAATTAATGTGTTCAGGCTGTTCCATGGCACATAGTAAGTGCTAAATAATGAAATCACAATAGAATAAGAAGATTCATTTTTGCACGCGCAACTTTGTCATTGAATTTATAATCAATCATGTCTCTGATTCTGATTTCCTACTTTGACAGGGGAACCTTAATCCTGTTCATTTACAGTAATTTCAGGTACTGAATTTAGCTCAATTCAGTACCTTAATTGCCTCTTCTGACTAGAAATGCAGTCAATGAAAGACTCTTCTCCTCCCCTGTTTTGGGATAGAGCTAGGTTCACCAGGGGCCCTTATGACATCGTGGCTGGTCTGCACCCACTAGTACTGCTGCTGTGGAGACGCGCCTCTCTTCTCTTGGGATGGCAATGCAAGGAGATGGATGTCTGCAAGGGACCTTGATGGTCTCCTCTGCCATCCTGGGTCCAGAAGCCACTTGCTGCTACTTTGCTGCCCTCCAAGTGTTCGGTGGAGCTGGGGCATCTGCAGGGCTTCAGATCTCAGGAGACCAAGAGAGGAAGTGGAGCAGAGACTCACTGCCACCATTCAACTCCAAACTGCAAGCCCCTCACTGCACCCCGTGGAGGTAGGAGGGGAAATCAGGGTGCTGAGCCTGACTTTCTTCCTCTTTCCAAACTCTCTCTACTGTCCAATCCTGTTCATGTTCACTAGACAGAGAAGAAGCTAGGCTCTTCGTTCTACTTGTTTCCACTGGCATCCTATATCAATCCCCACTCCAACCCTGGGCAACTGGAGATCTGAAGGGATGGTGAGCCTGAGAAAGAAGATAAGACCATCCATGCAGGTCGGTGTGTCCAATGAGTCACTATAGGCATGAGGTATTCCGTATTAATCTCTATCCCTCCCAGTCTAACCTTACCTCATCACCACCAAAACATCCTCCACTTCCTTCTCTGGGTGCAGGTTTGTTACTTCTCTCTCTTGAAAGATGAAATCTGAAGCGCTTCCCAATTCTAGGTTTACTTCTCTATGTCCTTGCTTCTTGCTTCCATTCTTTGGTCTCTGATACCTTGTACATGAAATGCTGCCCTAAGTGAAATGTGATAGGTTAAATAATTTTCCCTCCTCCCCAAAAGTTACATGTGGAAGTCCTAGCCCCCAGTACCTCAGAATGTGACCTTACTTGAGAAAAGGGGCACTGCAGATAGAATTAGTTAAGATGAAGTCATTCCATTAGGGTGGTCCCTAATCCAGTATGACTGGTGTCCTTATTAAAAGGGGAAATTTGGACACAGAACACACAGGGAGATAAAGGCAAGATTAGGATGATACTGGTACAAGCCAGGAATGCCAAAGACTGTCAGCAAACTACCTGAAGTTGGAGAGAGGCCTGGAACAGATTCTCTCTCATAGCCCTTAGAAAAAACCAACTCTGGGGAATTCCCTGGCGGTCCAGTGGTTAGGACTCAGCGCTTTCACTGCTAGGGCCCAGGTTCAATCCCTGGCCAGAGAACTAAGATCCCACAAGCCCCTCGGCTTGGCCAAAAGTAAAAAAAAAAAAAAACAACTCTGTCGACACCATGATCTCGGACTTTTAGCCTCCAGAACTGCAAGACAATAAACTTCTCATGTTTAAGCCTCCTAGTTTGTGGTGCTTTGTTGCAGCAGCTCTAGGAAACTGATACATGGGACATATTGTATTGCGTTGTCTTTCCAGCCTGCCGTTGTTCTGGGAAATCTCCCTCCCTCCCCACCTCCCACAAGAGCAGCCATGTTGAACAATATGATCCCAATCCTGTCTGGAATTCACTGGGAACTTGCATTTGAGACCAGAGAACAAGTATCCAGTGACTGAAGCTGAAAAATATAAAACTTGGCAATGGCCAAAAACTGTGTTTTCCACAACAAAGAGAAAGCCAGTCTGCCACAGGACAAAGCTGGCACCCAGAGAAGCAGAGATGGGGCTGGAAGAACTGGAGGCTTTCCAGTCCTGGCTCTGTCGGTGCCCCAGGCTCCGGCTCTCTCGGGACCTGGCTGTGATTTGAATTCCAGGAGAATGCAGTGACTATCTGGTAAACTCTTTTTGCTCACGCTGATTTATATAAGGTTTGTGGCACTTGTTACTCAGACTTCAAGTTAATATATCCTCCAAAACTCATGCACTCTTATTTTTAATAATAAGCGGAAGATTACTGCTCTAAGTAAGAAACTATGTTCTTACCAGACATGGGTGCACAATTCAGAAGGGAGCCTTAATTAAAAATAAACTCAGTGAAAAAAGTATAGAGTAAGTTTTGGGCTTCCCTGGTGGCGCAGTGGTTGAGAGTCCGCCTGCCGATGCAGGGGACACGGGTTCGTGCCCCGGTCCGTGAAGATCCCACATGCCGCGGAGCGGCTGGGCCCGTGAGCCATGGCCGCTGAGCCTGCGCGTCCGGAGCCTGTGCTCCGCAACGGGAGAGGCCACAACAGTGAGAGGCCCGCGTACCGCAAAAAAAAAAAAAAAAAAAAAAAAAAAAGTATAGAGTAAGTTTTGTTGGAACATTCTTTGTTCAATGAAACTTTAAGCCATTATAAACAGCAAGAAATTAGATTAATTCCTTTTAGTTTAAAACAAAAAAATATTTCAGTAACAGGCAACTCTTATCTTTCTTTATCATATTGGAGTGTTTGTTAACTGATAGACACAGCATAGTTCCTTCATTAATTAAAAGCCATTTTGCAGAGCTGACTGGGATGGCTGTGAAAGAGTCATTTTAACTATTATGTTTTCATTAGCTTTATTTTCCAAAGAATATATTAGTCCTGTGATAAGTTTCAAGTGCCTGGCATTTTGCCTGAGAAAATATTTGCTACTTAGTGTATTAACAATAAGCTCTTTTCCTGTCTACCCATTACTACATTTTATAAAATTTCAGAAAAAAATTACTTAGTTTTAATCCTGATTTACACACCCAATGGCTTCTGTGTCCTAGGGATATAATCTCAAAGGCTACCAGCTTTATGTGAGAAAAGGAGAAGAAAATGAAATTTGATGTTGAAAATTAAGAAATAAATTCAGTAATTCTTATGCTATTTTGCATACTGATTGGGGAATATATTAGTTTTCTGTTGCTGCATAACAGTTAACTCCAGAACTTAGTGGCTTCAAATGGCATTAAATATTTATTATCTCACACAGTTTCTGTGGGTTAGGCATTTGAGAGTGGCTTAAATGGGTAGCTCTGGCTCAAAGTTTTGCATGAGGTTTCAGTCAACATGTCAGCCAGGGTTACAGTCATCTGAAGGCTCGACTGGGGCTGAGACATTCACTTTCCCAGGGGGACTACTCATATGGCTGGCAAATTGATGCTGGCTGTAGTCAGGAGGCCTCAGTCCTCAACACCTGATCTCCTCACAGTTCTGGTTATGTGTCCTCATGACATAACAGCTGGCTTCCCCTAGAGTGAGTCATCCAAGAGAGAGCAAGGTGGAAGATGCAACTTTTATGATCTAACCCTGGGTTACACACTGTTAATTCCACAATATCCTGTTACATGGGCCAACCCTACTCAATGTGGGAGGGTGAAAATACTGAGAGGTAAAAATCACTTGGGCCCTCCAATCATCTTAGAGAACTTCCTATTTTATTACAAGTATTCATGAGGAAAATAAAATCTTTGTAAAAAAGAAGTACAGAAAATTCTTTTCAAAATGAGCCTATTTAAGAAAATATTTTAAATATTTATAATGTATAATAATTTATAATAGAGCCACAGAATTTTAGAATCCGAAAGAAAATTGGATATCAACCACTCTAACTTGGTCATGGAGACTGAGACCCAGAAAGGCAATGATGCTTTTCTAACTTCACATAGCAAATAAGTGACTGAATCAGGGTTAGATCCAGGTCTCTTTACTGTTAGGGCTTATGATGAATAACCTGGCCTGGAAATCAATATCCATTGCAACCTCCTTCCAATATGCCTTCCTACTGCAAAAATGGGAAAACCTAAACACTAACCCCAACACCTTTGCAGCTAGAGTTCTGGATATGATTTGATTCAGGCAATCAGATTGCTGACTTGAGATCTGGAAATTGGAAGTGATAGAGAGAATGGGCTGTTTGCAACTTGTGCTGCTTCTGTTGGCAAAGGTGGCTGCAGAAGAGTTGCATTGTCCCATGGCCGAGGTAGCAGAGGTACCCATGCTCTGGTCACCAGCATGGTAAGAGCCAAGAGGCAGGGCTCAAATGAGTTAGAATGCACCGAGCAGATGTGACATGGTTTCAAAGCTGAGAAGTTGCAGCAATGGCTTCCTGATCTCTGAAGAGTACATAAGCTAACATATTCTTGGAGTGAACGACTTCAGTGGCGATTGCTACAACCAGGAAGGTGGGGAATTAAGTGGTTAGCAGCTCCCCTGGAGAACCAGTTCAGTGGGGTGATTCTTGAAGTTGTTCCTGGATTCTAAGCCCAGAACCATTACTTCAGTTCATCCAACAATTTTGTAAGCACCCAGTTCCCTGTATTAATTCTCATTCTCTTAAAATGGATCAGTGCCTGTTATCTGCACCTAAATTCTATTATAGAGCATGTTAATACATAAGAATGAAAAAAGCAGGGCTTCCCTGGTGGCGCAGTGGTTGAGAGTCCGCCTGCCGATGCAGGGGACGTGGGTTCGTGCCCCGGTCCGGGAAGATCCCACATGCCGCGGAATGCCTGGGCCCGTGAGCCATGACCGCTGAGCCTGCGCGTCCAGAGCCTGTGCTCCGCAACGGGAGAGGCCACAACAGTGAGAGGCCCGCATACCGCAAAAAAAAAAAAAAAAAAAAAGAATGAAAGAAGCAGCCTGACATATGGAAACTGGGCTGACACTTACAGCTACATTTCACAGTTGTTAGGAACTGACCTGGCATTTACAGATAAGCCATGTGTTCTCCAATTGAATGTAAATAATTTCTCAGAACATCAGCTTCAGACAAGGTCCCTCTGTTGACTTTGATGGATCAACATAAAGACCATTCTGTGTCATGTCTTAACGTGGACAAATTATGAACATTGTCCGTATCACAAAAATGACCAAACACGCCCCTATTCTTGCTCATCTGAGTGACTGCTGCTCTTTTCCAGTGATAACCTTAGCACTTCCTCTTCCTGGATAGGATTTATTAAGATGCCCAATCATAGATTTGCTCCTCTTCCTGACAGCTTTCAATCCAAACACAAGCCCTGTTTCCTTTGCCTTCCCCATGTCAGCTAACACAAGCCCAAGTCCTCCAACTCCTTTGGAACCCCCTCTTACTGCTGCATGGTCTGTTTCCCTGCAACAAGTCATAAACCCAACAGATGTGTTCCTGCTGATCTTTAGCTGAAAGGCATTGACATGCATAATTTGGTTTGAACACCTCATGCTGTTCTAGTGGTATGGACTATTTATACTGGTTACTTGCTATGAATAAGTACTTTCTATGAATAAATGAATGACTTGATGTAGAATTAGTATTCCTTTTCTGCTTTTTCCTCCCTTGTGCCTCCTTATGAAAGCCAAAAAATGCCATGGTAACAGTTTTATGTCACCAAAAGCCCAGAAATTATATGTATCAAATGATAAAAAGAAAATCATGAAAGAAAGAATAGACAGTAAGTGTACAAGGCAATTGAACATTAGAGATAAGCAATTATATAGTGAATTGGATGATAATACAATTTCTTGAATGCCCATAACATGCCAGACACTTGTGACAGTAATTTATTATCATTGACATCACAGCTATACTACAAAGTAGGAATTTTTTAAATTCCCATTCCATAAAGGAGGAAAACTAAGGCCCTGGAGCCTAATGACCTGCTTGGTACAGTGCTCCCACCTACCAAGTAGTGCTGGTATCCAAACTTGGGCTGCTAAAGATCATGTGTTTCCAGGGCTTCCCGAGTGACACAGTGGTTGAGAATCTGCCTGCCAATGCAGGGGACACGGGTTCGAGCTCTGGTCTGGGAAGATCCCATATGCCAGGGAGTGGCTGGGCCTGTGCGCCACAACTACTGAGCCTACGCGTCTGGAGCCTGTGCTCCCGCAACAAGAGAGGCCGCGACAGAGAGAGGTCCGCGCACCGCGATGAAGAGTAGCCCCCGCTCGCCACAACTTGTGAAAGCCCTCGCACAGAAACGAAGACCCAACACAGCCAAAAGTAAAAGTAAATTAATTAATTAATAAAGATCATGTGTTTCCACAACAGAAATAGACATAATGTGGACATTCCTGAATGAAAACAAAAGACCATTCTTTTCTAAGTATTAGGTCTTTGGCTTTGGTGTTATTTGTCAGAATAGAAAACATCTATTAAATTATTTGAATGTGTTTTAAGAATCCTTGATTGAGTGCCCATTTCCTATCTATGGCTGAAAGCCTCACCATAGAGTTAATGATTTTTCACCTTCGTCTTGGGAAAAATATAAAATCTATAAACTGAGAACAGTTACACAAAAAATTGCATGCATCTTTCCTAAAAGATAAATTTCACATGAAGTGGAAGATAATGTACCCACTAAAGAAAAGAGAGTGATTTACTAGATGGAGGAAATTCCCTTAATACTTATAATGTTGAGTCCATGATTGAATGTTGTTACTACCGATCATTTCTGCCTTAGGAGAGGTTATAAAAGAGGTTAGGTACTTCTGACTCTTTGACATAGTCACCCGGTTGTGAGTAAAAGCCTCTGTAACGAACCCCTCAAATCTGAAAGAGGAGGAGAATATCCAGGTCAGCTCAGATATTTGGGAGAAAAAGATTTTTACAGGCAGAACAAGGAAACCAGCACAATTAATATTTGAAAGGGAAAAGGAAAGGAGAATGTGTGGAATTGTGATGTATTACTTTGGTTGTAAGTGACAGAAATCCACTTGCTCTGGCTTAGGCAAAAAGGTGGGGGGGTGGTTATTGGTGATAAAATCAATAAAAGAGTAGCAACAAACTAAGATGCCAAGAAAGCAGGGATGCTAATGAACTTCAGGAACAACTGAACTAGCACCTGGAACATAGTAACATTCAATAAATATTTACTGAATGAGAGAATAAACTAGAAATTGGAACAATGCTAAGACTCTGCCTGACATCTTTTAGCCTGGGAGAAAATATGGCCATTGACAGATAACGAGGCTTCCATCTTACGGTTTCCGCTATCAGAGAGGACTAATATCAAGCTCTCTTGGTTTCACATGGAAAAATTCCAGAAAAGCGTTCGGATTGGGCTGTCTGGGGTCAGATGCCTGCTTCCAGATTGATTAGCTGTGGTCAGCATGGCAAGGTCACATAAGAATATCAAAGTTCCCACAATTGTCATGTGAATTCGGGTGGAAGGTGGGAAAGGAGGAGGTGTGTACCTTAGGGTGATGTAATCTGCCTGAGAAGAGGAATGCCATTAGATATATCTCTTAGGAAACTCATAACTGTGTCTGTATTATTTTGGTAAGGCTGCCATGACAAAGTGCTGCAGACTGGGTGGCTTACACATGAGAAATTTATTTCCTCACATTTCCGGAGGCCGAAAGTCCAACACCAGGGTGTCGGCAGGGTTGGTTTCTTCTGACGCCTCTCTCCTTGGCTGCCTCTTGTCTTCACGTGTTTTTCCCTCTGAGCGTATGTCCCAATCTCCTCTTCCTCTAGGGACACCAGTTATACTGAATTAGGCTCCACCCTAATGGTCTCATTTTAACTTAGTTACTTTCTAAAAGACGCTGTCTCCAAATACAGTCACATTTTGAGACACTTGGAGGTTAGGAGTTCAACATATAAATTTAAAGGGCACAAAACTCAGCCCATAATAATTTCTAATAAGAATATTTTTGAGGCTGTTCATTACATAGTATTTTCTTTCTGATTTGGGTATCAGAAAAATTGTGTGGCTTATTTTTAGATTATTGTCATTTGGTTTACCAGATGGTCATGTTTTCTCTTTCTTCATAGCTTTTCTGATGCTTGTTGACTGATAAGTGACCCATTTGGAGGACTTCACAGTATCAATTTCTTTTTAGTCCTAATTTCCACAAAACATATGTTTTATGTTCTTAACTGTGTTTCCTTTTCTCTTTCTCATCTATTTATAATTTGTGTTATCTTGTTATATGATGTGAGTCTCTGTATACTCTGAATGTATCCATAATTGTATTCCATATGTTTGATAGATAAATAAGCTCTTACTTCATCAGCTGTATTTATATAAGTAGAACATCATCAAGGAAAAGCAGAGGAAGCTTACATGCTAATAATAAATGTCCTTTGTAATAAATCATCTCAAATCCTCAAATCTTTTTTTGGAAAGAAGCAGAGCCTATAAAAGAATATATAAATTGGGTAAAAGCAACATGTGTCACAAAACATTTTTTTTAATCTGACAGTAATTAGGCAAATCAATGCTTAAATTAGCACAAACTCATGAAAATAAGCATCCTTAAACTGATTTTTCCATTTATTTGCCCAGAGGCAGACACAGTATAGGAGGAGTTGGGTTGTTGCCAGACCTAAAGCATTTTTCTGAGCTCTGTCAACTTCTATTAATGGGCAGTGATGCCATTCTGGCCCTGAGCCAGCCGGCTCACGCACTTAGATTTGTTCAACAGGCTGGCTGGAGGCAAGCATTGCATCAGAAATGTGGACCACACACACCACTGATTTAAAACAAACACCTCCAAAGAGAACTGACTTCCTGTGACGCCAGCAGAGAGCAAATGGCCTGTGTCCAGGTACCCTAGTTCTGAGGAGGGGTGAACAGCCAGCAGCCCCTCCCCAGGTCTCCACAGGGCCTCTGAGTCACAGAACACCCTATGCTGTGACCAGCCAACATAGACATTGACCCAAACAACCTGGGTGACTTTAGTTCCATTTCATTTAATTAATGTGGTGAACTCACAAATGTATTTTTAAAGGTACATTGCCCCTTTCTGAATTGTCTGCTTCCCCACTCTCCTAAAGTCCATTCAGTGGTTTTTCCCAGCATTAATTCCGTAGTGGCATGTGCCCAAAGTGCTCCTAGGGTAGCAAAGGTATCAGTGCCCCTAAGCTGCCGTGGGCCTGTGTGCTAGACATCCACTTCCCGTTAGAGCATGAGAGAAAGGGAGAAAGGAGGGAGAAAGGGATGAAGTGAACACGATGTGACACAGGCTTCTTAGACCTGAAAAACTTACATGTAAGGGATGAGATGGAGCGTTACATCCCTAAGTCCACGAAGATTTTTAAATGCAGAGTAAAATATACCTCCAATAGGCTCATGGAACAGAAAAGGGACATTAGGGAAAAACCGAGAAAATCTGAATAAAATATGGACTGTCTAGTTAATAATGTATCAATGTTGGTTCGTTAATTATCACAAATGTAATTACTAGTGCAAAATGTTAATGATAGGGGAAACTGGGTATTTAGATTTTAAAGAAATCTAAATTCTTTAGATTTAAAACTTTCAAAATAAAAAGTTTATGTAAAAAAATATATTTTAGGGAATTCCCTGACGGTCCAGTGGTCAGGACTCTGTGCTCTCAGTGCCAAGGGCCTGAGTTCAATCCCTGGTCGGGGAGGTAAGATCCCACAAGCCATGCAGTGCAGCCAAAAAATAAAATAAAATAAAAATTAAAAATATATTTTATATATATAATTATGTAATATTTTATACACTACATATGTAGTATATTTAATCTTCAATAGATTTGTTTCAAAATAATCTATAATCTGAGGGACGGGGGATATTGGCCGCAGTATAGAGGAAATAAGATTGGCTATAACTTAATAATTGCTGGAATTGGGTGATGGATACAAGGATGGGTATATTATATTATCCCTTCTACTCTACTTTCATATATGCTTAAAATCCTCCATAATAAAAAATTCAAAAATATATACACTCATGACCGGTTTGCAGGGCAGAAATAGAGACACAGATGTAGAGAACAAACGTATGGACACCAAGCGGGGGAAGTAGGGGGGGAGGGGGTGCTGGGTGGGATGAACTGGGAGATTGGGATTGACATGTATACACTATTATGTATAAAATGGATAACTAATAAGAGCCTGCTGTATGAAAAATAAATAAAATTCTAAAACTCAAAAAAATATATACACTCATTAAATTGAGAACTTAGAAGAAGAATTATAAAGTATATAAACTGTAGTCCTGGCCTCTTTTTTACTCTGTGAGTGTACACATAACTTGCAGTTGAAGGGTAGCGTGTTTTATTAGTGCTAAAGAGTGTGGTCTTCCCATTATGTAGGGTAAGTCAATGGTATTGACGTGTGTCACAGCATGTGCTTCAGAGGTTTTCCTTTCAGGGGGATGCATTATGTCAGGCTGGCCCACCAACCCACTGCCCCCTACGAGCAATGGCAGACACTGCCTTCTCCAGACTGAGTCAGAGCCAACGGAGCCATAGTTTTGGAAGGATATTTTTCTCTGTGTGATGATAGAGTAGGCAGCTCAAGTTCTGGGTCTGATCTGGGTAAAAATTCTTCAGTCATCTGTGACATGAAGTGGGGACTGATAAGCTCCTCTGCACTTTGCCTGCCACACCTCCCACTGCTGCCAAAACAGTACCATAAACAGACGGTAGCCATTGGTAAGACAGCGCCCAGCATTCTTCCTCTGAGAGTACCCCCATTAAGCACCTCTTCCCCCTGCATCCCTCTTAAGTGAAAAGTACCGGCAACCATCCAGGATCCCAAACAAGACGCCCTGGAGCCATTCATCCTTAACACCCAAATCTCTTCCTCTTCTAAAATCCCACCAATCCCCAGATTCTACCACCTTCTGCAGATCCTACCACCTTTTCTTCTCTCAAATCTATTCTCACCTCTTCAGCCCTGTTGCCTGTTGAAAGTTCAAACACACTCTCCATCACCTGGACTATTTCATGGTCTCCTACTGCTGTTTTCAACACCTGCAACCCATTCTGATGCTGCCATGAAGATGAGTAATGTGATCGTCTCACTTGTTTTCTGGGAACCCCCTCAATGTTGCCCTACAACCTTCAGAATGAAGGATTTTCTTCTTAGTTTGGAACACAGGGTCGATTACAACCAGGCCTCTGCCTACCTCTCCTTCCTTTTATGCCCCATCCCACCAAGTTCAACTGCTTGTAGTACCAGGACTGTGCCAGGTGGTGTCATATCTATTTACCTTTGCTCCACGGTCCCCTCCTCCTGGCATGCTGTTTATACCTGTCCTCTCAGCAGACACCTCCATATCTTTCAAGACTGAGCTCAAGCACCACCCCTGAAGAAAACTGTCCTGATCAGGACTTGCTGCAGAGGTGAGTGTGGCATCAAAACAGCCCATACTCCACTCACCAAATCCCATGTTCTGGGGTAGAGAATACCTGAGCCCAGAGGATGTGTCTCTGATTTACAAAAAAGTACTGTATGTACTAGCTGCAACCCTCCTGCATAAGTGGAATCTACTACTCCCTTTTTTGCATTCCCACTATACTCCCTACATACCAGCGGTCACTTACTGAACTTGTAGTTTAGTGGAGAGAGGTGAGACAGAGATTTGAATCCTTGGCCCACTTAGGGCAATGCCATCTCTTTTCTGACTTGTAACTGCTGCACGTAGCACAGAGCCTGGCCCATATTAGGCCCTTAATAAACGATTATTGAGTAAATGAAGCCATAAATAATGCACTAGTTCAGAGCACTGTATTGTTTTATATTTTATCAGCATATTTATTTAAGGCACAATCTGCAAACAAGCAATGTGTTAGAACATTAGAATTTCACATCTGACAAAGCACGACCTGGTTCAGTGAGCCATGTTGGTAAATCTCCAGCTCGTGACTAATGATCTGAAGATCCTCGTTAGAGGCATCCTCGGGAAGAGGCAGAGGCCACGGCTTCGAACCACCAGTCCCCAGCTCACTTTCAGAAAGGCAGCACAGCCGGGAGGACTCATAACAGGAGGCCTGTTGAAAACGAGCTGTGGTTTCACCCTGTGTTTGGATTTCTGTGCAGGGAAGGGCACTTCCTCTTGCATTTGTTAGAGCCAAATAACACATTCTGGGTAGAAAGGACTGCGGGTGTAAACCTAGTGCTGGACATAGGAAAAGGTGGCACCGTCCTAGAACTGGCTGAATACGTAGCTTGGAACAAGAACTTGTGTGGCAGACAACCAAGGGTTGGGGATTGCTTTTGCTACACCATTTTCTGCTGGGATTGCAATATGAGGGAGGCCTTGTTGACTTGTGTGTAGTCTGTTATGCTTGGCAATACCCTCTAGTTAGCACTGGTTGAATACTTGCTAACTTGTGAATTCTTCAGAAGAGAGGAGAATATAAAAATATCCCAAGGCTCTCCTGTCTTCCCCTCGTTGCAGTTAACTTAGGGCAGTGAGAAGCAGTGAGCTGTGGACCCAGGCACTGTCTAGAGAAGTAGACAGACCATGAGTGTGAGGCAAGCTGAGTCCTTGTCTGTTTCACTTCCATGATGGTATTCCCCAACAAGGCTATTTTAGTCTATTTTAAGGAAGAAGAAAATCAGACCCTAGAAAACCATTTCAGGAAAGTAGCCGGAAAAAAGAAAAAAAAAAAAAGGATTAAAGTCACATCTCTTGGAGAGAGAAATAAAAATTTGGGTTTTGTTAGAAACAATGTTCCCTTTCCCAATACTGTCAAATCCATAAAAATTGGGAGAAAAAAAAATCTTTCTGGGTTTTTGCATGCACAGGGCATTTATTCTCCCTCCCATTTCTTAATTTGGCATTTTGTTTCTTCAAGTACCAAATCCAGTAAATGTTCTTTAAATGGAAAGAAAAAAAGCATTAATGAATGCCAGAAAACAGTTTCCCAGCTAGCCAGCCAAACCACAAATATCCAAAAATGTGATTTCATTTTAAAAAATATAATGAACTGAAGAATATCAAATAGAAATATAAAGAAAAGGGGAAAATGTATTCTAAATATCTGTTAAAAGGATTTCCAACTTCAGATTATACAGAAATACAGATGAAGAGAGATAGCTAATCAACAATGGAAATCAAAACCCAGTGTTGACAAAATTGAGATGATATCAGTGGTCAATGAACGCTGAAACCTCATATGGGCTTAATCCGTCACCTACTCTGAGTTTCTTGAAATACACTCACTATTCAGTGTCTGCATTTTCCTCGACCGTAAAATGGAGTCAAGGAGTTCATATTATGAACCAACCGAGAAACTAAAGGTGGCATACATTGAAGACATTAGTGTTGGAATCTGTGTTTTCTAAGCATCAACTCTTCCTCTGGGGAGGCTGGTAGGCTGCCTTAAGTCCAAAGAGGATGGCCTCTGCATCCCTGAAGCTGGGAGAAGCAGCAAGATCACCCATAACTACTTGGGTGACTTCTCTTCCAAGAAATTTTCTCTGATATGCTCCATGGCCCAGGAGGGAAGGCTTAGCCTCCTAGTCTGTTTTCCCCAAACACCTGGGCATATCTCTCTTGTTGCATGTAAACAGTTATTGTAATGCAATGCTTACATGTATCCGTTGTTAGATATCTCTGGTGCCAAAAGTAGTGGCTGGAACATGAATTAACTAATTTACACAAAAGCTTCATTTCTTTGTATGCAAAGAACTCAAGTCTCTTTAGTTGTTCTACCCTATGATTATGTAATTCTAACTATGTTTTAGTACTAGCAAGTAGGTTGCATTATTCTTATATCTCTTATAAACAGAGAAACTGGGGTACATATACCAACTACATCTGTATTGGTGTTTCTCCAACTTCAGTGTGTGTGCAAAGCATGTGGGGATTTTGTTAAATGCAGATTCTGATTGAGTTGGACTGGGGAGGGGCCTGAGATCCTGCCTTTCTAACAAGCTCCCAGGTGATGCCAAAGCTCTTGGTCCACAAGGTAACAGTGAGTGAGTTGAGCCAGATGGAATTTACTGTTCTCTCCTGCAAGTTAAGTCCAGAGATGAGCAGCTTACGCTGCTTTGGAGGTTCTGCTATGTTATCACCTTCTATCTCCTTTACTATCCCCGGTGTGCTTTACAACCCCAAGGTCTCCTCTTGTCCTAAGATGGCAGCTGCCACTCTGGCCATCACATTAATACTATAACCAGGAGAGAAGAGGAAGCACCAAAGACAAACAGGTGTATGGCTGGGTCAGTCCTGCTATTGGAGTTTTCAGGAAGAGCTCCAATCAATAACCTTCACTGTGTACGAAAAACTCACTTCTCCCTTGTTTCTCCTTCACTCCTACACTACTACCACAATCACAACACTTCTGACACCAGACGTGTGATGTTTTCTCCCCCACACAAAGCAATTCTGTGATACCGGCTGGGCGTCCTACAATTTAACTTGGTTCTGACACTATCTACCTGGAGATAGCATCAGATTTCAGAGGCCAAGGGCTCAGTCCTACAAGACTGCTCACCCCCTGACTCCCCCAATTCAGACCCCAATCACAAGTCCAGGTTGTCACCTGTGCTTCTGACCAACTGACTATAAATTGGATGTTCCCATGACCCCCTTCTCAGTTTCAGTTAATTTTCTAGAATGGCTCACACAATTTACTTACTAGACTATGAGTTTATTACAAAGGATATTACTCAGAAACGGCCAGATGGAAGATACATGGGCAAGGTGTAGGGAAAGGGACTCGGAGTTCACATGCCTTCCCTGATCTCACGTCTCTCCTAGTAGCTCCTAGGGCTCACCACACCAGAAGCTTTCCAAACCCCTACCTTTGGGGTTTTCATGGAGGCTTCATTACATAGGCGTGATTGATTAAATCATTGGTTATCGGTGATGGATTCAACCTCCCAGCCCCTGTCCCCACCCCTGAGGTTAGGGGTGGGACTGAAAGTTCCAACCCTCTAATCACAGGGTTTGTTCCCCTGCAACCAGCCCCCATCCTTAGGTGTGGTCCAAAAGTCACCTCATTCACATAAACTCAGGTGTGGTTGAAAGGGGTTTCTTATGAATATCAAGACACCTTTATCACTTAGGAAATTTCAAGGGTTTTAGGAGCTCTGTGCCAGAAATGGGGATGAAAACCAAATATATACTTCTTAATATAAATCACAACATCACATTCACCTACATGTCAATGGCCAAAACAGCGTAGCCACCTGTGTAGAGGAAGATCGAAAATGTGGTTTATCAGCTGCGTACACTGCTGATAACACTGAATTGAGGTTCTCTTAGTAAGGAAGGAGGGGAAGTGGATGCCAGGCAGGTAGCAGCAGCCTCTACTAAAGTCATATGAGATCATCATGGATCCCCTGTTAGTCACCCATAGCTTTAACCTCTGCTGTTACCCTGTTCAGGTGCACATGAAAAGTCAGCTATCTTTGGGGCAAGTTCTGCCTTATATGCTCCCTGACTTCACTTCTTGACTGAAGCCATCATCATGCTTGGCTCTAAAACTTGAAGAAAGTTGGGGGGAATCAGCTCTTCATACTTCTGCTGCTTCACCTTTGGAATAACATTGATATTCAATGTTTCATTTGGTTCGGGCTTTTTTTACATTGGTTCTCAGGTGCTAGGGAAGCACTGTTACTGTGACATCAGCCGAGATGCTGGCTCAAGGATACGGTCAGGCCCTCCAGCTATTGTCCCTGAGGTTATGGCTTATAAATCAAGGAGTGAATCCAAAGGGGATGTGCCGTCTTCCCTACTCAGTGCCAATGCAGTTCATTCCTTGAGTAGAGTCACCCAAGGAGAAGAAATGCCAGGCCATTGATTTTCGCCTGAGCAATCGCATTCTTTTCCTGACTCTTTGCCCAGGACCTCCAGGGAGAAGGCAGGGGCCAAGAAGCAATATACATTCCTGGGCTTCCCTGGTGGCGCAGTGGTTGAGAGTCCGCCTGCCGATGCAGGGGACACGGCTTCGTGCCCCAGTCTGGGAAGATCCCACATGCCGCGGAGCGGCTGGGCCCGTGAGCCATGGCCGCTGAGCCTGCGCGTCCGGAGCCTGTGCTCTGCAATGGGAGAGGCCACAACAGTGAGAGGCCCGCGTACCGCAAAAAAAAACAAAAACAAAAACAAAAAACAAAAAAATATATACATTCCTGAAAGGGAGGTTTCTTGTGTGAATAAAATGATGCCACCTGTTGATGGCTCAAGGCAACGATAGAGGACACAGGTGGGCTGCTCTCCGAGATGCCTATCTCAAGGAGTTAACTCCTCCAAAATTTCAGTCTTCGGATAGTGAATAGCTATAGTGTGTTCATCTATTACTACTAGTGTTACTAGGACTTCATTCCTTAAAAATAATTTATGCAAATTAACCAAAAGCAGCTTTTATTTATAAATGTAATATGATCTATCTGTATTTGTTCCACCATCAGATTTGGGTGGGGGATGGGAGAGGGGAAGAGAGTAGTCCATGAATCTATGTATGTGTCAAGCATTGTTATAAATCAAATGTTTTTCATATATACTTATTACTATTTTTCAAGTGCTATAGATGTAGTTTTGAGTAATAAAATGCAAATTTATTTTTAAATGTGACTGAATTTTTAATTGAGAAAATATATTATGGCAAAAAGCAATGACTGGATACTAAACATACAACAACCATTATGTGACAATATGCCAAACTTTGAATATTAAACAGACATCCTTATACTTGGACATGTTGGGACCCTCTATGCTGTACTATCAGGGAATTAACATCTCTACACATTTTAGGGATTTTTTTTTTTTTTTTGTATTGAGTTGGATCTAAAAGTTGGTCTTTCTGTCCCATTCATCTCAAAGAATGTGGAGTAGATTGGTGGACCCTAGTAAAGGCATCTACAGCTGAGAAAAAAAAATGTTTAATGTTTGGAAAGTCAAAGAAGTTGATACCTGATTCCTTTTGGCCCATGGGCCTGAATTTCACAAAGGATTTGCAGAGAAGCATACTTCATACATTCATAAACTAGTTATTGAGTGTGTACCACTTACAAGGTATTGTTCTAGATGCCTAGAATACAACAGGGAATAAAAGAGACAAAAATGCCTACATTCCTGGAGGATAAAGTCCTTTTTATGACTTGGTAGGTGAGAAAAAATGCTAACCAAGCACTCTTCATATGATGTTTCCCAGCTAAATCACCTCTCCAACTTTGGCAGTAAGGTGAAGACTTTAGGACCAGAAAATGTCTACACATGACTGAAGGATTCTGCAAACCAATTGCTAAATCTTGGCATGCGATAGCCAGCTGTCATCTTATTCATTTATCCCTCAAAAAATAATAAAACTAACTCTGAACACCTAGAATCACTGGAAATCTCATCACCCCCCTCCAGAATGACGTTAGACACCATCAGATGAAATATTCATTTCTGAAGACAACACTAATTTTTTTAAAAAGTTCACCTTTATTCTCAGAAACTTGCTACAGACATTTTACTTTGAAAAATATCCCATAGGGTCTTGTGAGGAAGTCCATGAGAGCCTTTCAGAGTGAGCAGTGACTTGGGGCAACTACCCTACATTCTACCCCATGGGGACTCCTGGCAGGAGTTCCAAGAGGTATTTTGGGATGATAGAGGATCCAGAGAGCTGGTTCTTGAATGGAAGAAAGAAAAGAAGAAAGAAAGAAAGAAAGAAAGAAAGAAAGAAAGAAAGAAAGAAAGAAAGAAAGAAAGAAAGAAAGGGAGGGAGGAAGGAAGGAAGGAAGGAAGGAAGGAAGGAAGGGAAAGAAAGAGAGAAAGAAAGAGAGAAAGAAAGGGAGAGAGAGAGAGAAAGAGAAAGAAAGAAAGGAAGGAAGGAAGGAAGGAAGGAAGGAAGGAAGGAAGAAAGGAAGGAAGGAAGAAAGAAAGAGAGAAAGAAAGAAAGGAAGAAAGAAAGGAAGAAAGACTTGAGGTTCAGGGACAAATACATGACCAGCCCATTAATTAACATCAGTATCAGTCATCAACCATAGAAGGAAGAACGACAAACAGTTCATAGAAAATATGTTTGTTGCCCACTAGCTTCTCCCATACTTAAAGACATTCATTTTTTATTTTTATTTTTTAAAAAAATTTTTAACATCTTTATTGGAGTATAATTGCTCTACAATGGTGTGTTAGTTTCTGCTTTATAACAAAGTGAATCAGCTATACATATACATATATCACCATATCTCACCCCTCTTGCATCTCCCTCCCACCCTCCCTAACCCACCCCTCTAGGTGGTCACAAAGCACAGAGCTGATCTCCCTGTACTATGTGGCTGCTTCCCACTAGCTATTTTACATTTGGTAGTGTATATATGTTTTAAAGACATTCTTCATCCCCACCCTGAAGTCCCCGCCCTATTGCCAAAGAATGTAGATGTAACTGCCCCGTTCCTTTCTTCTTCCCCACTTCATTCAACAAGTGCTGAACAGGCCAGGCCTTGGGCTAGGCCTGGGGATACAGGAGCCCAAAACAAAGGATGGGTCTTCCCTCAGAGAATTTTCATTCCCTGCTGTCTCTTCAGGGATGACCCTCCTGGGATGTCCCCAATTCCAGCCCTGCCTAACTCCCCTTCCCGCCACCTCCCCTGCCCCCCACCCCGCCCTTGCATCTAGAGAGCTCCCCTTTACTTTCTGTGCTGAGGTTTCAGACATGATTTCATTCAGGGAAAAAAAATGTTCTGCTTTTAAATAATATTATTGAGGGACTTCCCTGGTGGTGCAGTAGTTAAGAATCCATCTGCCAATGCAGGGAACACGGGTTCAAGCCCTGGTCCAGGAAGATCCCACATGCCATGGAGCAACTAAGCCCGTGTGCCACAACAATTGAACCTGAGCTCTAGAGCCCGCGAGCCACAACTAGTGAGCCCGCATGCACAACTACTGAAGCCCGTGCGCCTAGAGCCCACGCTCCGCAACAAGAGGAGCCACTGCAATGAGAAGCCTGCGCACCGCTACGAAGAGTAGCCCCTGCTTGCCACAACTAGAGAAAGCCCCCGCACAGCAACAAAGACCCAACACAGCCAAAACTTAAAATAAATTTAAAAAAAATTTTTAAACTGTAAAAAAAAAAAAAAGATCATCTGAAATGTCTTTTAAAAAAATATGCTATTGAAAGTCTCTGGTCTTTTTTATAACCCTTGGATTTGAGGGATATATATACACACATAGTGTTTTCATAGATAATATAATATATAAATAATAGTATTAATATATTATATACAATATATAAATAATAGTATTATTAATATATTATATATGATATTATATATAATATATAAATAATATTGTACATAATATATAACAATAGTGTTATTTATAATAATACATCAGGACACAACAGTAATTCTGAGCCAAAGTGCACACTGTGCAGGCCACACCTGTGGAAGGGCCCAACTGCACTGCCCTGGCCTGACACTGGTGAGGAGCAAGGTGGTGTTGAACCCCTGGATGAAGTCTCATGACAAGAAGCAGAGTGGTGGATGTACACTGGGCTCTGGGACTGCTTTGTATTTTTGCCTGATTTTTTTTTAATCAACCTGATTTGAATGGACAGATTTCCAGGTTTTAATTACACATCCCCACCCCACCCCTGGAGGGCTTTGGGAGAACCCTCTCTTGGGTTGCCACCACAAGTTCCTTTCTGTCATTATGACAGTCAAGGAGAAGCTGGGAGACTTTATGAATCTTTTTTAAAGTCCATCCAGATGGTTTCCTGCTGGGAGGTACTTTTGCCGTGTCTGGATTGTTCTGGGCAATCCAGGACCTCCTAGAGGGCCAGTACCTAAGATAGGACACCCTATTTCTACTGACAGTGGTGATCCTTCTTCTCCCAAGGCTGGGCTTTATAACTCAAGGAGGTGTTTGAGGTTGGGCTTCTCTTACCTTCTCATTCTGCCGGGGTACATATTGGACACCATATTGAATTTAGATACTGACAACTGAGGCCCATAATCACCATATTCCAAGTTTCATTCACTTTTTTCCCCTCCCCTCATCCACTTTTAAAAGCATATTTTCAGTTGGATTCCCTACAGAACTCTGACAAAGGAGCACCACCTCCATCAGCCACAGGAAGTGACAACTCCCTTAGTCCCCAGCCTGGCCACAGCCCATCCTCAATCATGGCCCAACGTCATTTTGCCCTTGCATAACCTCATTGGTCAGCCTCATCACTAGACTCCAAGAGGTCCCTCCAGAATGCCTGCAGACCACTTTTTTTCTGGGAGTGACTAAACAGAGATTAATCAGGCCCAGATGAGCTTTGTTTCTTGGAGGGGACTTGTCCCGGTGGATCCCAGGATAAGCCCCAGGCTATAGGGCCCAAGTTTAAATCGTGGGTATACAACTTACTTTGAGTAAGTGTGAAACATCTTTGGACCCTGTATTCTTATCTACAAAATAAAGATTAAAAGTAGTCCTTACTTCCAAAGGTTGCTTGAGGGTTTGAATGAGTGAGTGTGCTATATATTTAAGCTATACCTGACACATAACAAGTAATCAATAAATATTAGATATTGCTGTCTTGGCCAGTGCTGGTATTGACATTGGCTTTGCCAAACTCATTCATCCATCTGCTTATTTAAAATGTATTTAGGGAATTCCCTGGTCCCGGCACTTCCACTGCAGGGGGCCCCGGGTTCGATCCCTGGTTGGGCAACTAAAATCACACAAGCCGCGTCGCACGGCCGAAAAACAAAACCAAAAACATGTATTTATTGAGCACCTACGATAAGCCAGCTGTTATGATCAGCCGAAAATTAAGGACAGCCATTTTATGTAAATTATAAATACATATACAGATTCTAAAGTGTTAGTTTTTCTGAAGGTTTTTTTTAACATGATAAGGCCTGCAAAAAACCTGGAGTTTTAAAATGCTCACCTCTCAGTTTCCTGGTTTTAAAGTTTTATTTCCTTGGTTAGGAAAGCCTCTGGTAGCCAACCCACCATGACCTCTGAGAGCAAATTTTCACTGTCAGCCTCAAGAGGACCGAGTTAGGAAATTCATGGCAGGACTTTTAAAATTTTGTTTCCAAATTAGATTTTCCAAAATGTAGACATGATTTTTGTCCACATTTATATTCCCCTCTATTGAGATGAGTACTGTCTAAAATGAGACGTATAAAAATAAAAGGTAAAAAGATATTTAAAAAACAGACGTTATATCTAGACAGATTTACTGCTCTGGCAGCTGGTCCGGTGGGAGGAGGGAGTCCCCACTCCTGGCCTTCAAGGGACTCTCACGATTATGAAGTCAGGCCCTAGAGGGATGTGACGGGGTTCAAATCCCAGCTTCTGCCGTTCTTCCCAGATGACCTTAGGCAAGTTGCTGACTCTATGCTCCTGTTTTCCTGAGCTATACAGGTGGGAAATAAAAATACCTACCCTGCAAGATTGTTATGAGGCTGAAATGAAGTAATACATCTATCTAAAGCATCAGTAAATGTGTAATAAATGTTAGCTGTCAATGCCAGCCACTGATCAATAATTCTTCCCCATGAGCCAGTCTTGTAGATTTCCTCCTAAAAAGAAATCTTTACTTTTTTAAAAAGATTACCAGGTAATGTCAACTGTCCTATCCTGACCCTCACTCTACCCCTGCTTATGTCCTCATTTGTCATTTTTGTTGAAACCTGGGGCCTAGTATGTGCTGTTTGTACGATAGTTTTCATCTCCCCTTCCTCCATTCCCTATCCCTGAACCTAGCCCACCTCCCCCTACCCCACTCATTCCTCATTGCTGGTGTCAACCAGAAAAATCTAAATGTATTAGGAAACTTCTTTCAGTAAATTATCTGAAAACCCACTCTTCTGAACCACAGGGGCATTTGATTAAAGTGGGTTTCTTACCAAACCAAACTTGGGTCTGCTTGTCCACTTGCAGCAAAATCAATCTACTGACCTCAGGTTGTGGTGAAGGAAAGGGCAGCGTTTATTGCAGGGCGCCAGGCAAGGAGTCCAGACAGCTAGTGTTTAAAAGACCCAAACTCCCTGAAGGCTTTCAGGGAAAGATTTTTAAAGACAGGGTGAGGGAGGGAGGTTGTGGAATGTGTGGTCAGCTCGTGGACACTCTTCTGATTGGTTGGTGGTGAGGTAATCGGTAGTCAGCATCATCAATCTTCTGGTTCCAACCAGTCTGGGGTCTACATGCTTGTGGGCAGCATACAGTTAACTTCTTCTACCTGGTGGGGGCAGAGGGTGAGGTTCAGTATCTATCAGACAGCTCAAAGGACATGACTCAGAATATTCTCTATAGCCCTCGAGGAGGAATGAAAGGTCCTTGACTTTGTTTAATGGCTAAACTATTATTATTTTGTATTCTGTTTTCCTTTCTTTCTGCATTTTCTCACTTCTCTGTTTAAATACATTCTTTGACTAAAGTTTTTCTACAGACAAAAGGCAGATGGAGGAGGGCCTGGTGGGAGGTCATTTGTGGGAAGGCACCATAGGGTCCTGCTCAGTTACAAATTCTGATATCAAACATTTTATTCATGATGAATTCATAAGAAAATTATAACGAGATTCCTCTCTGATAGTTCTGCATTTGTGTTCCATTTCCAGGCTCAAAAGTCTCAGATTTCTTCTCTCAGTCCTCGTACATTTAAGCACTCTCTATGGTGTTTCTTCTCCACAGATGTTCTGCTCATATTCTTAGTGTTTTCCAGATTGGACAAATAAAGTTCATTTATTAATTGCCCCATGTCAGCTGCTCCACAGTGAATTCCACTTGCATCTATCAGTGAGTAGATTTAATCAAGTTGTATATTTGGACATTGCCTTTCATTAATCCATCTTAAACTCTATATTTAAGGTAAAAAATAATGCATTTGGGGCTTCCCTGGTGGCGCAGTGGTTGAGAGTCCGCCTGCCGGTGCAGGTGACACGGGTTTGTGCCCCGGTCCGGGAAGATCCTACATGCCGCGGAGCGGCTGGGCCCGTGAGCCATGGCTGCTGAGCCTGCGCGTCCAGAGCCTGTGCTCTGCAACGGGAGAGGAGAGGCCACAACAGTGAGAGGCCCGCGTACCGCTAAATAAATAAAAAATAATGCATTTGGTGACCTCCTCACCATCTGATTTGAGGACACATGTGCAGGTGACACAGTGGTTAGGAACACAGTCTGGCTGGGTCTGAAGCATAGCCCCAACCCACTTGCATTGCAAAGTAATATTAGGCAAACTGTTTAACCTCTTTGTGCCTCAGTATGTTGTGAGGATCAAGTGAGTTAATATACGCAAATATATTACACATTATATATAACAAATACAAATACATTACACATGTTTATCACATGTGTCAGGTATTCTCTCAAGTGAGATACATATATATGCCATCATTTTTGTCAATTTAAAATTGTCTGTTTAGTGCACTGTTTAGATGGACACTTCACTTAAGTAATAATAAACTGTTGTTTTATCTTTTCTGTCTTTATTTTTTCCGTAACCCTAAGAACAGGGATTGTGGTTGGGAACAGAGGCAGGTTTGGGACGAGCAGCAGAGTAGAGATGGGGAAAGGTGCGGGGTTTGAGGTATGAATGAGGCACATGTTTATTCGGTAGTTTTGTCAAAGTGCTACTAGGAGAGAAAATGAGACATGAGTTGATCTTTCTGTCGTGCACATTACTCAGAATTTTTTCCCTGAAAGTTTGATATTTTGATTTTTTCCCCAGGCCAAAATGTCCCAGAGTCAAAACGGCTGCACCAAGAAGACCTCATCAAAATGTCACGTGCCCCATTCTTTAACAGGCGAGGTACTGTTATAGTGTGGAAGTATGAAGTTGAAATGGGTAGATTCAGAAACCCACATCCTAGTGCGGGCCCACGTGTGAGTGTACATGCTGGTGCAAAAGGCTGGGAGCAGAGCATGCCCCAGACTGGGCCATCAGCAAAAGCTCCAAGACCTAGAAAGTCTAAACACAGGCTTCCCTTAGACCAGCTTATTTTATGAATGAGTCAGTAATTTTTTTAATATTCCTAAATGGAGTGTATTTATAAAATGGGTTAAAATGTATCGTGTGTCTTTCAGAATTGCAGTGCATTTTATTCCAGTCTGAAGTTTGATTCCCTTTTTTCATCCCAATGTTTGCAGGTTTTACGTGTGTAATTCTGAGTGAAGTAGGTGCTCAGACACGGTTTTACCCTCTGGGACTGTGGCCTAAATTGTTTACAGGCTCCAATCTACTAAAAACAAACAAACAAAGGGAAACAAGTACCTCCATGAGAAAGAGCCCCGAGGCTCTGCCTCTCCTTCTTGAGCCTCAATTCTATGCCAAGGCCATCCTCTCAGAAGTCCTAATTTGCAGGAAAAAGCCAGATCTTGGATTTCTTCCTCCACACCACCCTCTACACCCAGCAGAACCTGATTTAATGACAGCTTCCTGAGGAAGTTCAAATAGTTAGAATAGACATCTTCTGATTGGAGGAAGTGTGTTCATGTGTACTTGGAGGAGGGACAGGGAGACCCTTATGTTCATTTCACTTCCCCGCTTGGCTTCTAAGGGCCTCCAAAGAACCCCACAAGTCAGAGTACTGAAAACCACTCTCCTAAATACTGCCTGCTTTTTGCCCAGGACTGTTGTCGGATCAAAATGAGATTCTGCCATGAAAGCAAAGGAAAAAGGATTCGAAGCACTAACAGATTCTTCCTTTGTTCAGAGTTCTTTGTACAATTACAGGCAAGTAAACCAACAATAAAATGCCTATCTCCCGACAAGACTAATAGCTGCGTGAAGGCAAAGTATATGCCTTTCCTCTGCACCTTTGTACCAGGTAAAGCCTTAGTAAATATTTGTTGACTCTAAAAGAACATAGCACACTATCCCAGCACATGTAGTAAAATGTACTTTCAAGCCCCAGGGAAGGTCTCAGTGATTAAGCTGGAAGGTCTTCCAAAGGATCATCTGTAAAACGCAAAATGCATACTAAAGCCAACATTTGTTGAGTGTTTCTACCAGGCAGGTGAGATTCTAAGTTCTTTACATGCTTGTAACACCTGGGAGGAATATCTAATTATTATATTCCCTTTTAGATGAGAAAATTGAGACATAGAGATGTTAAGTAACTTGCCCAAAGTCATACAGCTAATGGGTGTCAGAGTTTGGTTTCAAACAGGAAGGTCTTGCATCAAAGCCTAGTTTCTCAACCACTAAACCTCAGCAAAATAAAAGCAGATGCTGGTCACTGGCTCCTGGAGCCCATTTCCCTTGATGGGGGTCCTCTGTTCAACCCAGACAAAACCGGAAGAATTCTTGGTTCCAATTGCATTCAACCAGTCAACTCTACCCTTTTGAAAATGCAAAAACAGAAGCTCAGATGTATAAATTGTCTTGCAACAATTTGTCAGGCAACTAGCTGAGGTAGGCTGGTACCACTGCAGTCACTCAACTATTTAGTATCTAAATTATCACAGGGCCTCAGCTTCAGGATCTAAATATGTTTGGGGAAGTGAATGAATGTCTTGAATTTCATTTAGGTCTTCTGGAAGCCACCATCACTGCTTGGTATACAAAACGCAAGCTTCACAGTCCTTCTATTTGTAACTAGAGGCAGGATTTTTACTTATCTAGGGCAAAGGACTCACATGGGGCACGTGTCAAACTTTGCAAATTTCCCAAATTATCTCAGATTCAAGTTCACCAGGCCTGAAGTTTTTAGCTTTTTTAGCTAGCAAACCAAGTGATTCCAGTATCAGAAAGACACTGCCCTGAATTTGGAAGGGATACTTCTTATCTGCCTAAGGCTTGGCTAAATAGAAAGAACTTGTGTGTTTTCTTTTTAAAGAAACCAGGACAAGTCTCCTTATTCCTCCCTGGCCTGAAGCAGCACACAGCTCAGCTCCCCCTGTGACTCAGTCCCCTTCTCCATCGTTTGGCTGGGCTCCTGGGAAAGGCCACACCACTGAGAGGGAGCCCCACAGCATCCTGCATCCAGCCCTCATTCATCCTACACACGTGCCAGGTTTGAATGCATCCCAGACAAGCTGGGATTCAGTTTGCAAGGCCCGGTTTCCATCCCCCGCTGGTGCCAACAGCTCACTGTAGTCATAACCCTCTGGATTCCTTCAGAGGAAGCCACTTATCTGCTACACTTCCTTTGTTCTTCAAGGCTCTATCTTGGCATCTCCGCCAAGGACATGTTTTGGCTGGATCCACTACCCTGGCCTCTGCATGTCTCTGGGAAGCTGAGCTAAGAGAAACATGACCCAGGAGGTAGAATGAGAGGGGCGGGGGGGGGGGGGGTTGTCTGCTTGAATGCAGGACCCTACAAGGGAAATGTGCTCCAGGGACCAGGTGCTCATTGGACCAGTGACCAGCATCTTCCCAAGATTACTGTGAGCCTCCCTCAACCTTTTCAGAGACCGGACTGCTGGCCAGAGAAAGGACATGCCAGCCTTCTCGGGATCTCTGGTTAACTTCTCCCTGTGCAACAGGAGAGAGGTAGGAGTGAGGGGTCTTCTTGTCTCTGTTAAAGAGGGTCAATGTACAGTGCAGTCTGTGCTGACTCTGTTTGGGTTCTGCAGTGGGAGCTGAAACTTACAGGCCACAGCCTTCATTGACAATGAATAGCTACGGTGAATATGGCTGCTCCCCCAAGTGCTTGTACAGCATAATCAATCATGTGCGACTCTGCAGATGTCACATCTACTCAGGAAAGTCCTGCACATCATTTTAAGTCTGGTTCCAATCTCTCTCCTCTCAGATACCTCCTCTGACCCCTAGAGGTTCCTTCAGCTAGCGGTGATTATCGCATGGCTTGTTCAGATATTTTATATGTGGTGGTACCTTCCCAATATCTTCTAGAGAAGAGAAGGAGTGTCTTTTTCACCTTTCCATTCACCATAGCATCCAAAATTGAGCCTTACATGCAGTAGGTACTCAATAAAATTTACATTAATAACAGCCTTGTGTAGAGGAGAAGAGACTCAGTCATGTGCACTATAATATTCAGCATTTATTTACTGGCAGAGAGACAAGTGAAAAAGGAATTGGTCTGATTGTTTAATTTGGAGCCCTTCTAAACATATACTAAGTGAAACATCCACTGAAACAATAACCTGGTTTAATGATAATGAACTTTGACTCCGTGATAACCGATTACCCTTAAAACCATCCTGGATTTGTTTCCCTACAGAAGAGCTGGAGACTGAGCACAGTTCCGTGAAACATTCCTTAGAGAGATTTCTCAGCACTAAATAAAAGAGTGGCTTCTTAAAGTTGCAAAAGAAGTCCAGCTGTTAGTTTTGGCTGGGGACAAGCACTGAGCTGGCTCCAATCGGAGATGGCAGGAAAAGGTAAACATGGCTGTATGATATCACTGAAATGGCCTTATTTTCATCAGAAGCTAAATTCAAATACCCTCAGGGAGATGGGTTGTTTTGTTTTGTTTTGAATTACTACAGCTTTCTAAAATTCATTTTTACCTCTGTAGGCAGTGGAATTGTCCAATGGATTCCAAGTTCCATGAAGAGAAGCTTGGAAACCTGTACTCCTCTGGGTGCCTGGAAAGAGTGCTCACCAATGACTGTGAAGCAATAGATTCGCAGTCTGAGCCCTGCTTCCTGTACCATATCTTGACTGGTATGTCTTTCAAAAGGCAATGAGGTTCTGGATTCAAGTGTGGTAAATCAGAGGTGGCACTTGGTTCTCAGCAGAGTCAAGGGATCCAGACCAGAGAACTCAGTATTTCTAGTGACTAAAGAAATGGTAGGTGAGCTTTCAAAATGAGAAGAAACTCTAAGAAGAGTAGTGAGGCTGCAGGGTCCCCCCAAAGTATCTCCTTTCTCACCCATCACCCCCCAACACATACATGTAGGTCTACTCCACCTCTCTCCAAAACCCAAATCCATCTTGTGTAAGCAGTCTGGGGATCCTAACTTTAGAAGGAGAGCTAATCCAGATTATCACGTCAATTCTCCCACCCATGTTCACAGAACAGGGACTGGGGGTCTCAAAGCAAAGCAGAGCTGGGGCAGATTTGGCAAAACATTCATCTGCCAAGGTAAGACCTGATGATGCTATCATCAGACACTGCCTGGTTTACAGAATGGGTTAACTGAGTGGAATAGGAAGTCAACTCTCTGAATTCAAATCCTGCTGCTGCCACTCCTCTGATTCTGCTTTTTTGTGCTTTAGTTTCTTCCTTCATAAAATGTGATTACAAATCCTAACCTCATGGGACTCTCTAAAGGATTACATGAAGTATTCCTTGTAAAGTGCTTAACATGGAAAGAGCTTAATAAATGTTGAATTATGTTATTTCTTACTTGGTCTTAAAGGAAAGTTTAATTTTCCTCCATAATGCAAGGATGGATTGATCTCTCAACTGAGAGTGATCTTGCCTTTCTATGCTCCTAGTTTCTAGTCGTCTCTTTTAGTGATTCGGACTAGTATTTTAGTCCTACTATAATAGGGGGGTTAGATGTTCACAAACTATTCCAGGGAGAGCCAAGCTTTATACAACTTGGATAACACAAACCACTGTGTTAGTTGCTGTGGAAAACACACAATAAGCATTTAATCAATGTTTTAATTAAATTATCTCCTAGTTTCAACAAGAAGGAGACTCACCAAAGGTAAATGTAGCACCCTGGGCACAGTGGCTATAATAATCACATCATAGATGGCTTCATCTATGTGAAAGATTCTAACACAGTGACGAGAATCCAGTTGTCCTTTGGCTTTGTTAAACTGTATAAGTGCGATACATTCAAATTCATTTCAAACAGTACAGTGATGTACATTCTACACAGACAACACCTGAATCTGAGCGAATGGAAAAGTGGAAACTGAAATTTTAATTTGGTTAATGGTGATATAAAGTTTTCAGTTTTGTCACATAGCACTTGCACTTGTTGCTTATGTAAATAGTCATTTTTCTCTCTCTCTGTTAGAGAAGCAGCTTGAAGACAGGAAGAAGAACATGGACTTTAATTCACAAATAAGTATGATTATACCCTGATATATCAGGACACTAGGTTCAAAGATATGGAGGGACTTTCTCCATATCTTTGAGCCAGGATGCAAGTCTCAGAAAAAAGTGTTTTAAGTGAGGCAATGTTTTTGAAAGTACTTTGCGAGCAGCAAAGTACAAAACAGCATCTTGTAAACCACAGGCATTTAATAAGCAGCTACTCTGCCCTAGTGGCCATTTGGGCACTGTAGGTTGAAGACATCCTGGCCTTGAAAAAGTTTCCAGTGTAGAGGACACAGGTGGACTGAAGAAGTGTGTTCAGGACACCGCAGGGTGCTGAGGTGGGAGTGGCCACTTCTAGAAGGTGAAAGTAGAGGGTTTTCTCAAGAAAAACCCTCACATGAGCTGACTCATAAAGATGAATAGCTAGATGTTCATCAGAAGGACAAGGTGGAGGAAAAGAGCATCAGAGCAAAGGAGTGGCATGGGTTGGGGAACAGCATAATCAGACTTATGGTTTCATATTCTTTGGGGCAGCTGCCTAGAGAAGGGATTGAAAGCAGGGCTACACTTCACTGTAATATACCAGCCAACAGATGGTGACCACTGGACTGAGGTGGTGAGGTCTTCAGGGTGAGGAGGCAAAGATGGTAAAAGAGGGTGTTAAAGAGGTAGAGTTGACAGAATTTGGTCACTCTTCAAGCTTGGAGGGGAGAGAGAAATGGGGGTCAAGGATGACATCCAGGTTTCCAGCTTGAAGATGGGTGACTAGTGGTGTCATTCACTAAGAAGGAAATCCCAGGAGGGGAAAATCATAATATAGTTGGCTCAGTAATGTCCTCAGGTAGCTTTCTTAGAACTGAGACATGGATGCCTTCTCAGAACTCATCTTTTTGATTCAGGGTAGTTTCCTTTCACTCACCTTGCCGGGATCTTAAGTAATAATTAACTGCAAGAGGGGAAACACAACATCTCAGCTCTATTTTCCAAATGATTAACCTGCAGTAAAACCAAAGGCAACATGAACGTCAAGTGGAAGACACAGGTGCATGCTCTCAGCAAAGTGTCCACGTAATTTGTATTTCAGTACATGTCAAGGCCTAAGAAGCACCTGCTATATTTTTATGGTTGGGTAGTAGGATTTAACAGGACCCTGCTGAGATGAAAATTATACTGCCTGTGAACCCAGACTGTAGGTGTAGATAATGGAAACCTGCAATAAGGCCTGGGCTCCAGGAGCTCAGGGACATCTGCATGCAGGTTGAAAAATTTCTGTCAGACAGCCTTAAGGCAGCCTAGGTAGGAGACCTCATGATGTCTGCTAACCTCTGTTGAAGTCAGGGGCTTTCCTGCTATAAGAATGTAGCTCCACAGGGAGCATGGCTTGGCTAATTGTCAGTGTCTTTGGTGAACATAGCTCTGGGTCAAGCACACAGCTTGGGACAGAGTGCTTGGGCTGGATTCTAGCCCCATTGGTCCCCTCATGTGTACCCTGATGCTTGATACAACTGGCCACCACTGTGCAAGGCAGCCCTGGAACCTTGGATAACTGTCTTTAACCCTCCTCCAGTCCCCAGCCTGCAAGAGGGAGTAGGAGAACATATTATTGGCCATTGCAGAATCTCTTATAACAAAGCACGGTGTAAGGGGTATTGAATACCCACTGTGTGCTAGGCACTTTGGGGAATATGCAAGCATTTACTGAATTAATGAATAACAAATGAAAGAACATGTCTCTATTTATGGCAGTCCTTTATGGGGCTTAAAACACATCCCTGGGAAGGGATGGAAGCAGAGAAGCTAAATACCATCTGATCATACAAAAACTAAATTTCTTACTAGTACAAAGAGTAGGGTTATGTTTTTATTCCCGGTTTTTCCCTTCAAATCCTAATGTCATAGATTAAAATACTAATTGCCCCATTTTCCAGCTAGAAGAAAAAGCCCTTAATCTTTAAATTCAGGATCTCGACGTAGATTTGTGTCTGTAAGCATGATGTGGAACCAGATTCCACCAGAAATCCTAAATAATTTTCTGTCATTACTCAGCATCTCAGAACATCCTGAAATGGAAATCTTTCTGTTAGAACAGAACAGAGCATGCAAATATATGCCTAAGGACTGCATTTTTAAACGGTTTTGAAAAAAGCATTAGAACCCATTCTCTGTTGTATTACTTTCCAAGCTTTAGGGTCCACCATGGGAGGCAGGAGGAAGACAGACTCTCCTCCAAGTCAATACATTCTGACATCTTCAAGCTTGAACCCTCTTGTATTATTATTTAACCAGGAAAAAACTAACACCATCTTTGAGTGTAATTTGCTAAGTCACCCACAGATGGTTTAGAGCAGGATTTCTCAACCTCAGCACTACAGAGATTTTAGGTTAGATATTTCTTTGTTGGGGTTGGGGGGAGGTAGTAGTCCTGTACATTGTAGAAAGTTTAGCAGCATCCCTGACCTCTACCCGTTAGATGACAGTAGCACATCTGCCCCCTTAGTTGTGACAACCAAAAATGTCTCTAGAATTGCCAAATCACCCCTGGTTGAGAAACACATTCAGAGTAGCACTACCTCTCAAACCCAAGTTCAGTCAGACACAAGGAGCCAGATGAGCATCTGAAGAGCAACAGAGAACTACTCTACTTGCTGTTGTGATGACAAGGACTTAGGACAAGTGAGTTAAAACTCTCTTATTGGTCCAGGTCCCATAAATTTAAGGTACTGAGCAAATAGTTTACTACAAATATAAGAAGTGATTTGATCTATCAACACTGCCCAACTCTAAGATCTTGCTGGTTCTTTTTTACCAGGTAGAAATTTCTAAAAACAATTATAGTGTCTTTTCATAATATATCTGTCTATCAGTAGTCTTAGTAGCAAGTGACAGAAACCGAATTCAAAGCGGCTTAAGCAAAAAAGAGAAGCTTTTCATTGGGTTTCATGTAACACGAAGTCCAGGGATAGAATTGTATTTAAATACATCTGGATCGAGGTATTCAAACAATGACACCAAGAATATTTCACTTTCATCTTTTAGTTTTATTTTTCTCTGTGTTGGCTTTATTTTCAAGATGCTTTCCCAAGATGGTGACAGAGACAGCCACTGAAGGTGGTTTCTCTTAGAAACCGCCAGTGGAGAGAGAAGGTCTCTTTCCCAAGTGTTCTGGACAAAATTCCAGGGTTAAAAGTCTCATTGGCCTGACTTAGATCAGGTATCCATCGATGAGCCAATCATTGTGGCCAGAGAAATAGAACACTCCACATGATTTCCCAGGCTTGTAAGCACACACTGTGGTACACAGCCTCTAAGACGGCCTCCATTGGTTCCTGTCTCCTGGTTTTCCTGACGTCATGTATTCTCCCCTTCTTGAATGTATGCTGGACTCACTTCTAATGAATAGAATTCAGCAAAAATGATAAGATGTCACTTCCAAGATTGTTACAAAAAGACCGACTTCTGTCTCATTCACCCTGGCACATTGTGAACTGCACTATGAAGAGGCTGAAGTGGCAAGAAATTGATGGCTGTAAGTCATCTAGGACTCAACACCTGCCAGCAACCATGTGGGCGAGCTTAGAAGCAGATCACCCCCAGGTGAGCCTTAAGCTGTTTTTAACACTGACTAACATCTTACTGTCTTGAGAGAGATCTTGAGGCAAAGAGAGACAGAAAAAGCTACACTCGAATTCCTGACCCTTAGAAGCTATGAGATAGTGTTTTTTGTTCTAAGCCATTAAGTTGGGTTATTTGTTACATAGCAATAGATAACTAATACACACATACACACCCCTAGGAATACACGATGGGGACCTTTTCACCAAACACCGTGGCCTGAGATTGGGTGAGACCATAGCTCCAAAGGAATTCTGGTGCTCAAAAATACATATTCATTATAACATCCAACGTAGACTGCATTGATTGAACATATAAGCTTCAAAATAGAAAAAGAAAGCCCTCTTCTAACCCCCTAGCCTTAGAGGGAAAACTCGTAGGCTTTCAAATGACTATCAGGAATCAGTTTGTCCTGACCTGGCTCACAAGAGACTTTGCAAAGCCACATGTCCTGGGGGCAGCAGGGGCAGCCCAGTGTTGACAGCTATTTTTTCCTCCATTAACCCTGGAGATGGAAACTGCTGGAGAGAAAGTTTAAGTGGAATTTTTCTATTGTTTTAGACCTGTCTGTTCTGGATTTTTAGTTTCCATTATCACATAAGCTCTGAAGTCTCCCTGTTGACAAAGACAGTTTTTGTTCCCATTAAACAGGAAATTGAACAGCCTAAGAAGAAGCTGACATATCGATGAATCATCTGCCACAGTATCGTACATTTGTAGTTCAATTTTGAAATAGTGGCATTGAGGTCTTGATTGAAAATTTTCTTCCAAAATGTCCTGGAAGCACTAAAAGAAGTTACTTGTAAGGCTCTGAATTGCTTCAGGTTCTCCAGCAAACATGATATGTGGAACAGAATTCTTCTTTTCTCACTTCTATGTCCTAGTTTACCATTCCTGGTTCATGGTAAATACCTTGGAAAAAATAACCCCCCTGTCCAGCATTTGATCACAGTAAGAGTGAAAGTTAAATAAAGTACTAAGGAGACAATGACTGGCTAATGATAACCCACTGGAGCCCAAGACTCTCTAAATTGCCCACGATGAAAAGTCACATAGTGGAGAGAGCTTAGGAAGTGACTTGAATGCTGGGAGAACTCAATGTCAAGTACTATTAGAACCATTCGAAGTATATTATTTTATGTAGCTTCTACAGAGTGTGGTATTTGATTGATACTATATTGCATGATTAATTTATTTTTGGATAGTTTGATCTAGTAAAATGCTGAGCATAACATTGAGGGATTTAGTCAATGTGTGTTTTCAGATTAATAGCTGCTCAATGGGCTACTGGATGTCTGTAATCCTTCCATTGAGATTTTTACTAACCACATTTCTTTATAATGAACTGAGCAGTTTTTTTGTTTTTTTGTTTTTTTTTGGCTGTGTTGGGTCTTCATTACTGCAGGCGGGCTTTCTCTAGTTGCTGCAAGCGGGGGCTACTCTTCTTTGCAGTGCGTGGGCTTCTCATTGCGGTGGCTTCTCTTGTGGAGCATGGGCTCTAGGCATGAGAGCTCAGTAGTTGTGGCTCATGGGCTCTAGAGCGCAGGCTCAGTAGTTGTGGCGCACGGGCTTAGTTGCTCTGCTGCATGTGGGATCTTCCCGGACCGGGGATCAAACCCGTGTCTCCTGCGTTGGCAGGCGGATTCTTAACCACTGCACCACCAGAGAAGTCCCATGAACTGAGCATACTTTTAAAGATCTGCTTACTCATAGGTGAGGTTAAAAAAAAAAATTCTGTTCTGTTCCCATGACATAACTTTAGTGAAAGTTCCAGACGCTAAAAATCGGGGAGAAGAAAGGTGTATCAGATGAGATCTTTGAAGTGCCAAGCTTTCCATCCAAGGCCCAGGTAAGAAAGAGTCTTATTTGTCTTTCTCAAAAAAACAAAAACTGAAAAACTTTTTTTTTAAGTGTATTTTCTTAATTTGCACTGATCTGCATTTACCAAGACCATCATAATCTCAGTAATGGCAGCAGGACAATATTTCTCTAGCTCCAACCTACTCACACATTTTTGGGGAGTCTAGCTCCCTCTGAATTCTCCCAAGTAGCTGAGGAAGTTCCTGGGTGTATTAAGTGAATGTAGGACTGGAGATGATTTGATTATGAATAGAAAGCACCATTCCCTCCTGCAAGTTCTTTTTTTTTTTATTTTTAAAATTATTTATTTATTTATTTTTATTGACGTATAGTTGATTTAAAATATCATGTTAGTTTCAGGTGTACAGCACAGTGATTCAGGTGGATAAATAGAGAGATAATAGATAGATAGATAGGTAGGTAGGTAGATAGATAGAGATAGCTATATTCCTTTTCAGAGTCGTTTCCCTTATAGGTTATTACAAAATATTGAGTATAGTTCCCTGAGCTATAGGTCCTTGTTGGTTATCCCCGCAAGTTTTTGTAGTTGCAGCGTGTAACCTGCTGGTTCCTTCTCTCCTGCTTTGAAGACTGCTGCCTCAGTGTCAGATAGGACAGATCCCACCTGCCCCGTTCCAGAGACATGCTGGCCTCTGTGTCATATGATCCAGCGGTCCCCTCACTGAAGTACAGCAGTGCCTTCTGCTTTCAAGCTCCTACAGAGACGAGCAAAAAGGCCCCTGGCTCTTTTAGTTTTACTACTTCATCTCCCTAGGACTCTGGCACATGTTCTGGGGGATCTGGAAAATGAGCAAATCCCAAAAGTTGTAATTGAGCTTTCTCCTGAAGCTGGCTTCTCATCCTTGAGCCAAGTTTGTGTAGAGGACTCTTTCTGCCCTAAAGGGTGAGTCCTGACACCCCACTGGCCATCCAGACTTGTCTGCAAACCTAAGATACAAGCTTAGACACCCCAAGTTCTCACACCAGGTGGTAAGCACTGTAGATATGAGTTAAGTAAGACTGAGCCCACGTGTGAAATATAACACAGTGTGTTTGGGGGTATCCAAAACCATTTTCTTATATTTCTTGTATTGATCTTAATGACAGAAAACTCAGGAAACAATTCGCCTTGACTATGGAGTATAAGCAAACTAATTAAAGAATTTAATACTTATTTTTCTCTGCTACAAACATGGCCTAACTTTAAAGTATTTTAGCTTGTCACGAAGAACCAGGCTATGAAATCAAACCACCACTGGGAAGCTATGTAAATTCACCTTGTCACGTAATCTCCCAGAGCCTCAGTTTCCTAAATTGCAGAATGGGGATAACACAGCCATTATTGCATTGTATTATTATCAGGATTATGTGAGCTAATGAACATAAACAGAGCACAGCACATGGCATAGAGTAAGCACCCGGCCAAGCTTTCAGCTGTTATGTGTATGGCTTGTGTGTGGACATCGAACTTTCTTTATATTATAATACAGACGTTTAAAAGCATTTTCATAGTCCCACAAGGTCAAAGTATTTATGAAAAGGCTTGTTGCTATTTTAGAAAACCGACCTCAATGCTTGATGAAGAGTGACATTTCTAATTTTTCCTGCTGGTCTGTAAATAGCACAAAATTCCCACAAATAAATAGCCTCATTTTGTATAAACATTCCTAGCTTTCTCTGCAGTGGAGGGCAGCTCCTCACAAATTCTGAGAATGCTCTGGCTTGTCCCAGAATCAATACCTGCTGAGTTTACTATTCAGACCAGATTATTACCAGGCAGTTAGAGTGGTCAAATTCCCACAGCCAATTTTCTATAAAAATCCCAAGTAATTGAAATGGGAGGAAGGTACCCAATAAAAGTCAGTGTGAATAATTTAGCACGGTGGCTGTCTGCAGCCTCTGAGGTAACACATTCAAGGCATTTTATTAGAGGAAGCCACTGTTGTCTCCAGAGCCTCCGGGCTGCAACCCACCCACCTCATGAAGAACAAAGAGAGTGGGGAAACAAGCAAACCTGGGGATCTAGGATTACTGCTTCTCTGATACCTGAGCGATCCTGTGAATGTCGAGTGCGAACAGTGATGTTGTACATCTAAAGGTCAGTGTTGAGAAGCAGCACGACTGGCTGCAGTGGTCACTAAACAAGGGCCCTGTGTCCCTCCCTGGCTCTGTCGATCCCTTCAAGGGGTGGACACATCTGCTGGGGATAGAGATAGGCTGGTTGCTGTTTCATAAAACTAGCCTCAAATCTTGATTAAGAGTGACATTTCTGGGAATTCCCTGACAGTCCAGTGGTTAGGACTCAGCGCTTTCACTGCTGGGGACCAGGTTCAATCCCTGGTCGGGGAACTAAGATCCCGCAAGCTGCATGGTGTGACCAAAAAAAAAAAAAGAAAAGAAAAGAAAAAAAAGGGAGATTTCTAATTTTCTCCTGCTCCTAAGTAACTAGAACAAAATTCTCACAAATAAATGCCCTATAACCCTAGTCAGGACCAGTCAGAAGTTGGGGACACAAATGCCAGAAACCCAACTTAAATTCAGTAAAAAGGGAACTTGACATGTACTACTTATAAGAATAGAAAGTTACTCACAGGACTGAATGAATCTCTAGGTTAGAATGAAGTTCACTGGTATGGAATGAGTTTACTTAAAAAAAAAGAAGTTCACTGGATCTGATACCTGGAAATCAAGGACCCAGGTCAGAGTCTCCATGTCTCAAGGCCTGTGGTCAGAGGGGCAGAGATGGACATCCAATGCCAGAAAAAGGTGTTTGGAAGAATAATGTGATGAGCAATGAAATCAAAATGAGAGGCTCTGGATATTCTGTGAGCTATTCCAATTACCTACATGTTCACAGAAGCCATTTAAAGTTGGTATAGGGGACTTCCCTGGTGGTCCAGTGGTTAAGACTCCAAGCTCCCAATGCAGGGGGCCCAGCTTCAATCCCTGGTCCGATCCCTTGTCAGGGAACTAGATCCCGCATGCCACAACTAAGATCCTGCATGCCCCAACTAAAAAGATCCCCCACGTGGCAACGAAGACCTGGCTTGCCACGACTAAGACCCAGCACAGCCAAATAAATAAATATATTTTTTTAAAAAGTTGGTATAAAGCATATTGCCATCTGTTATGGATTGAATTATGCCCCCACCCCCCCACAAAGTTCATCTGTTGAAGCTTTAACTTTCTCTATCCTTCTGAGTTCTTGGCTGAGACCCTGTAATAAAAGATGAACAACAGAAGAAACAAACAGAAGTTTATTGACTTGTATACATCATGTATATGTGGGAGATACCCAGTGAAAAAGGAGTAACTCTCCAAGGTGGCTTAGAACTCCAGCTTAAATTCCATCTTCATCTAACGACAAAAGAAAGAAAGATGTGGGAGGAGGCCAGTTCTGGGAAGTTATCTGGAAAAGCAAGGTCAACAGGAAATAGTTTGTTGTACAGATTTAAGCAGACACCTTCTCCATCCATAAGGTTCTCCTGTGATTCAGTCATCCTTCTCTTCCTAACACAGAGAGGGAGATGCCCTTACAATAGAGAGTTCCTTTATAAATGCAAATGATCCTTACAAAAGGCTAACTTCTACTTCTGTGCTTGCTGTTTCTCAAAATAATCCTTATGCCAAAGAGGCATATTCTGCTACCCTTCAATATCTACTCCCCTAACTCTTTTCCTGCAAGGTCACCTTAGGCTGACTGTGCCCCTCAACCAAAGATTACATCTTCTCTCAAGGCAGTTTGTTCCTACATGACGCTCTCCTCCCCTCAAAGCCACAGGCTTACAATGGAAACAGCTCTGCTGGTAGCAGCCCTGGGACACTGTACCATCTCTTCTGCTTCTTCTGTGACCACACTTCTGCAAATAAACCCTTTCCAAATCATCCTAATTTGAGTGTGACATCTGCTTCTCAGACTGATAGAGCTCTCTATAAAACAGAGGTGGAGAAACTGAAGGACAAAACCTTCTTTTCCCCTCCACCCAGAAAAGGATCACAGATAGTGTCTACAGTACACTGGGCCCTAACACATAAAGTTCATGTCAGATGAGAAAATTTTTTAAATGTGCCATCTGTCATCAGAAATCACTTACTTAAATAATAATGTAGGCATTTTAATTGCTTTGGGGGGTCTTTTTCACCTTTGTTTTCTAATTATACTTATATCTTAGAATCTGTGGCCGCAGTATTGAGGTCAGCTCATTAACTGGAACCCATCTTTGTCCGTAATTTTTTTTTTTTTTTTAGTTTCCAGCATCTTTTGTTTTTCCTAGAATCTGGATACAATAACTCTAGCAGGGCGGTGCTCAATACTATTTAGGCTTCACATTTTAGGTTAATTACTTGAATATTGTAAATGTGAATGCACTTTCCCATAACTGGGAAACTAAAATTTGACGTAACTCATTTACTCAATACTTATGTAACCATGCAAAATTTTATACGCAACATGAGCTTTCATATTATAGAATTTGACCTTCTTACAAACTAGCTTACATAACAGTTACTTTGCTTATCTGTCCTAACCTGTGAAGTGTTGTACCAACGCTTTTCTATGATGTACTTAAACAGGTGAATTCTCCTTACATAAGGGTAAGAAACCTGAAGCTCCAACCCAGAAATATAAAATTCTTTTGTTTCAGCAGACTTAATACCAGAAACAGATTATGGGCAACTCTTACCTAAGTAGTAAGTACTATAGGAAGTTACAGTGTTGACCAAAAGAAAACACAGGCTTCTCATTAAATTTTTTAATGGGTCTCAAATTCTGTGACTGATTTTTGGTCAAGTTGTTTCCATGAAAAAGTACTGATTCTAAAAACTAATAACTTAAAACTGCCACACACAAAACAAATGGTCCACAACACAGTCTCCTTTCTTTCTGAAGGTTTTACGATGCATTGTTATCATTAACCAGTCTTTTGCTATTAAACTTAAATGGTCAATTGAGACAAACAGTCCTGAGACCGTTCTTCCACCACTGATTAAGACTGGGGTGGCAGGTATTGGGGATAATATTCATTTAGCCTTCTGAGCTTTCTGGGCAGACTTGGTGACCTTGCCAGCTCCAGCTGCCTTCTTGTCCACTGCTTTGATGACACCCACAGCAACCGTCTGTCTCATGTCATGAACAGCAAAGTGGCCCAGAGGAGGATAGTCAGAGAAGCTCTCAACACACATGGGTTTGCCAGGAACCATATTAAAGATGGCAGCATCAGCAGATTTTAAGAATTTGGGGCCATCTTCCAGCTTTTTCCCAGAACGACGATCAATCTTCTCCTTCAGCTCAGCAAACGTGCAGGCAATGTGAGCTGTGTGACAATCCAGCACAGGTGCACAGCCAGCACTGACTTGGCCTGGATGGTTCAAGATAATCACCTGAGCTGTGAAGCCAGCTGCTTCCATCGGTGGGTCATTTTTGCTGTCACCAGCCACATTGCCACGAAGAACATCTTTGACAGACACGTTCTTGACATTGAAGCCCACATTGTCCCCAGGAAGGGCATCACTCAAAGCTTCATGGTGCATTTCAACAGACTTCACTTCAGTTGTCGCGTTGACTGGAGCAAAGGTGACCACCATGCCAGGTTTGAGAACACCAGTCTCCACTCGACCCACAGGGACAGTGCCAATACCACCAATTTTGTAGACATCCTGGAGGGGCAAACGCATGGGTCTGTCAGTTGGGCGAGTTGGTGGCAGGATGCAATCCAGAGCTTCAAGCAGTGTGGTTCCACTGGCATTGCCATCCTTACGGGTGACTCTCCATCCCTTGAACCACGGCACGTTAGCACTTGGCTCCAGCATGTTTTCACGGTTCCAGCCAGAAATTGGCACAAATGCTACTGTGTCGGGGTTGTAGCCAACTTTCTTAATGTAGGTGCTGACTTCCTTTACAATTTCCTCGTATCTCTTCTGGCTGTAGGGTGGCTCGATGGAATCCATTTTGTTAACTCGAGCAATTAGCTGTTTCACACCCAGAGTGTAGGCCAGAAGGGCATGCTCATGGGTCTGCCCATTCTCGGAAATACCTGCTTCAAATCCACCAACACCAGCAGCAACAATCAGGACAGCACAGTCAGCCTGGGATGTGCCTGTAATCATATTTTTGATGAAGTCTCTGTGTCCTGGGGCATCAATGATGGTCACATAGTACTTGCTGCTCTCGAACTTCCATAGGGAGATATCAATGGTGATACCACGCTCGCGTTCAGCTTTCAGTTTGTCCAAGACCCAGGCATACTTGAAGGAGCCCTTCCCCATCTCGGCAGCCTCCTTCTCGAACTTGTCAATGGTTCTCTTGTGGATCCCACCACATTTGTAGATCAGATGGCCAGTAGGGGTGGACTTCCCCGAATCTACGTGTCCAATGACAACGATGTTGATGTGCGTCTTCTCCTTTCCCATTTTTGCTTAGGTTTAGCGGTGGTTTTCATGACACCTGTGTCCTGGCAGCAAACCCGTTGCAAAAAAGCTGTCCATAATTTTGACTGCTCAGGATTTCCATCTGTGACATGGTCAGCAATGTGTCATGCTTTTATTTTTGTTTTTTCAGAGTTTAATATCTGAAAAGTAAAAAAGTCTTCTCTACAGTGGTGAGGATTTAATCTCCTGGGGAAGCACTACAAAGTTTAAAAATTTGGGATTCCTGGGATTCCCTTTCCTTTTGCCAGTGACCTCAAATCCTTCTCTCATTTCACCAGCTTCACATTTAATCATTCTGTACTTCAAAGGCAAATTGCCCATTTGTTTAACGCCTACTATCTATGAGGCATTGCACATGATTTTCCTTCTTAGAGCAACCAACCCTATGAGCCACATCTAATCATCCCATTTTTATAACCAAGGAGACAAGCTTAGGAAGGTGATCCCTTCGATATGACCCAACTTGTGAGTGGCAAAGGATGGGAAGGCACCAGGTCTAAGTGATCGCTGAGAGCATGATCCACGCCACCTGGGATTCTGCTGCTGCCTGCTGCCCTTTGACCCGCTCACTCCTCCCACCATGTACCTTCACCTGAATCTGTAATACTTCACCTGGAATGCTGTGCCCACCGTGATCCTCCCCTCCCCCTGATTTAGACCTCACCTCCAGCATTTCCTCCATGGCTGACTTTACCTAACGGTGGGGCATGGCTACTGGCAGATTAATACACAGAGATACGAACAAATGCCTTCCAGAATTCACTCAGAGATGTAATCATCTTGTCTGTGGGGTATTTTTGTCTCCTAAGCTAGAACTTCTGTTTCTTGGGCACCTCCACCTCACCCTCCCCACAGTCTATTTCGGTCCTCTGCACACAGGACATCCTCAACAGATGCCACTGACTGACCGGAGAATTAAAACACTGGAAATTTCGAAAAGTCTTGCTTGTGAAGGGGAAGTACACCATTCCTCCCCTGCTTTTTAAAGAAATATTTTCTGAAGAATACTGTATTTTCCCTTGTGATATTTTCCCTTGTGATTTCCCTGAGGAACTAAACAGGAGCTGTCAGAACTGCTGGTGGAGAGATTTATTTGCACTCAGTGCTCTGTTCTGTCTGTCTGTTGTGCTTTATGAATTTTAAAGGAAAGGAAAGGAAACCTTTAGGCCGGGAATTCACCTGTTGAAAGGCTTTGTGCTACAGCCTACGGGAAGGAGAGGCCTTGTGGCTTCATCAGGAGTCAGAACGCTGCTCCTGTGTTTTGCCTGATGACTGACTTTCTTAGAAGGGGGCTTTGGCAGGGTCGTTTACTCTCATTCTATGCCTCAATATTTAAATCTCGAAATGAAGAGAGCTCCTTCTTGTCTAAGGACATGGGGTGCAGGGCAAAGGGAGTCTGCTACTCAAAAATACAGCCAGCTTAATGTGACTGGAAGGGCCCTGGAGAGATTTCCCAGCCCCCAAATATCTCCCGTTGGCTCGCTCCAGGACAGATAAAGAAGCCTCACGTTTACCTCATCTTCATTTAGGCAGCGAGGGCCTGGTTAAAATACAAATGTGTCATCTAGGAAAACGTGATGCTGTTTCGTTTTTACTCCATGATGCACATTTCACCCACATTTTAATGTTTCTGCATCGAGATGCGTTTTTACAATCACTGTGACTCTGTAATGTAGTAGCTCTTCTTTATTCCCCCTGAATTGTTAAGTTCATTGCTATTAAATATATAAGAACCTCTAGAAAACTTGCTAAAACTTGAGACACCTGGGACCCACAGGAACAGGTGCCAATTCAGGAGGTCTGGAAAGTGATGAGGAATTTGCATTTGCGACAAGCGCCCCGGGTGATTCTGAGCAGGGAGCCCTGCTTCGAGAGTCCCCAGTCATTTCCTTAGTTCAAAGAATACGATCTTTATGGATCTTAGTAGTTCGTAAGGTGTGTCCTATGGAGGCTGCTTGGGTCCTCAGTCCCTGGGTGTGCAATTCAGAACCAGGCCCTGGGGAGAGAGCCGCCCTTTAAGCATGGCAATCATGGGTCCTGCATTTTCTCAGTTCCGCTATGCTCTGCCGTTTTTCCCTGAAATGTTCATATTTTGACATCTAAACTCCATCTCCTAGATGCCTTTCACTTTCAGACATTTCACAGATACTTCCATAAATTAGGTAAGTTTCTGCCCTTGAGAAACTCACACTCTAGTGAGTGGGTCTTGCAAACTGACCTGAGCAGGATTACTGGTGCTAAAATGGGAGCCATCCAGGAATTGTTAAATCAAGGGTCAGCTACTCTCCTCTACAACTGTGTTACCTGATCATGGTCAAAGCAAGCCACCGGCAAAATTCCGCTGCACCTACAGACATTTACTAATACGAAGATTATACAACCTCGCATGCAAGGTTCTCTCAAAACAATTACCAGTATTACAGAGGCGGGATCCTGTCACCAGTATAGCCACCATGGGGCAACTAGAATCCTCCAAAGTTCATGGCTGGACCCAAAACCAAGTGAAGTCTTACCTCAGGCAGCATTCTAAGGGTACAGGCTATAATTCTAGCTGAATGTGTATACCCTGTTCATGCACGAGTGGAAGGTTTCTAAACTATTTTAACTTAGGCACTTATCTTGAATATCTTTATATTCATCAAGGAGATCCCATTTCTAACTTTCATCATGTTAATCAAATGCCACCAATTTCACCAAAAAAAAAAATTCTGACACAAACTATTCTAATTGGCAAAGTACCCATATTGATGGAGATGTGAATAACAGAAGTTCTTTGCCTCTATATTATACATTCTTGATTAGAGTCCAGAAACATTTGGTTAGAACCTAAACTAGGTGGCACACACATAAGACAGCACTGTATATTCAGAAATCTTTAATAACAGATCTCTTAAGACTGCATCAGACTCACACACACATTGTGGTACAGAGCAACAATGCCTCTTGGGAGAAGTATGTAACGGAGCTCTGAGGACACACACAAGAGAGTGACTAATTCTATCTGGCAGATGGGAAGTGAGGGGGTAAGGACAGAATATCCTCACAGAAGAGATGGCTGAAGCTGAGTTTGTTTAAATGGGCAGGAATGTATCAGTCAGGCAGATTCGGGGTACACCCAGCAAAGGGAAACAGCGCAGGCCTAGCACAGAGTCTTGAGAAGTTACACACCTCACATGGGGCACCTGATGGGGAAGATGGGCTAGAACTGTAGCCGGGAACTAGACAACAAAGAACCTTCTAGATCCTGCTCTGGGTTTGCTCTTTGCCTAGTGGGCATCCAGATGTGAGACAGCAATCTCTTATCTACTCCAACTTTGTTTTGTTTTTTTGTTGTTTTTGAAAATTTTTGGCTGCACCGCACAGCATGTGGGATCTTAGTTCCCCGACCAGGGATAGAACCCACACCCCCTGCATTGGAAGGCAGAGTCTTAACCACTGGACTGCAGGGGAAGTCCCCTTACCTACTCCACCTTTGGTTCAGAACACAGAATCAACCTGGTTGGTTGAGACCAGCATAGATCCAACATGGGTCAGGCTTCTTCCCAAGCCTTTCTAACTGAAGTCCCAGAGGCCTGAATATCTACTCCATCCATACTGTTTTTTTCCATAAAAATCCAAGTAGAAAGACCAGGTCCCTAGAGTCATTTACTGGTTGGTTGAAAGGGTGACTTGAACAAGTTTCTTTATCTCTCTGACCCTCAGTGTCCTCATCTGTAAAATGGGAGTAATTATACCTACTTCTAAGGATTGTTATGAAGATCAAGACAGAGCCTGATAGAGAGGAGATGCTCAAGTAATTTTAGTTTTAGTGTCTATGTCTTTTAAATCTTTATCATTATTTTTCCTTGTTTATGAATTCTTAGAAGGAATAAGATCTATGTTATACAAGTAGTATTTTATCTCAGTATAACCCATTTTATCTCAGTATTCACTGACCTTGTGCCATAAATCTTACTCTAAACCCTTTAAAATCTAGACAATTAGTCCTAAGGCTCCCAACCCTACTAAATTCCATAAACCTCTCTTATCTCTCTATTGGTCTTATCAGGGTGAGGCTCTCTTGTTGTTTCCAGAGAAAACAACAAGAACTATTTTCTATTTCTAGTCCCAGATGCAAAAGAAGATCACAGATACCAGCTCTCAAGCTCTTTTTCCTTCCTGTTTTTGTGTCTATTCATATATATAACAGCTCTAAGCTTTGAGAATCATGATGGCCAGTGGGCTGGCAGGGCTGCCTTCCACTATCTTAACAAAGTTTAACCTCAATGCCCTTGGCAATTTTTCCTGCAGGAGGAGCATTTCTTTTTCTAAGGACACCTCATTAGCCCTAACAGGACTTTCAAAAGAAGGCCAGAAATTTCCCCCACTCACAGTCTCATCATCGCTTACAGCCCCTCCCCTCAACAAAACAAACTTGGATGATTGAAACAGGGCTATGTCCTTTTCTCTTACTGATCTGATTCTGAGCAGGATTTTAAAGATCCACTTTTCTGCTTTCCTTAAAGAGATTAACACTTTAATCCAGGGCAGCAAGCTGCAAACACAAGCATTTTGAATCAAATTTAAATTCTGGGGGCTTTTGCTGCTCCTCAATTTGCCATTGGCTCTCCTCAGCCCTCCCAATTCTGGTACAGTCCTGCATCACACAGTTACCCACCTGCCCTTGAAGGCATCTGACCAACCCCCATCCCAAGCTCTAGTCATTATAACCCTTGCCACATTACAGGCCCCTTACCCCATTAACTAGTTAGTTGTCAAGGCCAGGAATGTTCATCCCATAATGGAAGTTTCTTTGTGGGGGGAGACGATAAGGGGAAGAGCAAAATTCTCTGACTGTAGGCCTGGATTAGGAGCTCTCGGGTAGGGAAACCAGTGGCTGGGGCCCGAGAAACGCTGGTGTGTGGAATGTCACTGACTGAGCAAAATGATGACAGATGGCTTCCATCACCTTCCCCAGAGGCAGTGCTTGCCCTGGTGAAAACTCTAACAAAGACAGCCTTTGTCATAGCCAGTGTTCAGGGACAGGAGAAGGAAGAGGGACCATGGCACAGGGCTCTGGGAAAAACAGAAACGTGATTCACCACTCCTTGCATCCTTGAAATTAAGAGGACATTGTTTTGTTTTCTGGTATTTATGACACACATAAACCCCAGGGCATTTGCCAATAAGGCCCAAGTTTAAAATCCCAGCTTCCAAGAGGAGAAATTAGAAAAGAATCCTCTCATCAATTGCTCTTCCACCAAGACAGTAACCTGGACTGTCCTTATTAGAAATGTCTCATTACTGCCAATAATAGTAATAATCACAATATTAAGTAATGACTAAAGAATAAGTACAAGCAGACTCCTTGTTCATAGTGGCTCCTGGTGAGAACTGTCTCTGATAATCAAAGCTGAGGATCCACATTTCATGATGGGCTGCTCCAGAGACGCTGCCTCACCCCCAGCGTTGTAACAATCCAGTCAAGCGGCTTGAGTTTGATTCTTTTGCAGGTTGGGGCAGACAGAACAGATTTGTGGCTCTTTCTGTCTTTTTTGAAAATTAATACCATCGTAGAGGTTGTGTGATATCACCACACACCTATCAGAATGACTAAAATGAAAAATAGTGACAATGGACTTCCCTGGTGGCGGAGTGGTTAAGAATCCACCTGCCGATGCAGGGCACACGGGTTTGAGCCATGGTCTGGGAAGATCCCATGTGCCACGGAGCAGCTAAGCTCGTGCACCACAACTGCTGAGCCTGCGCTCTAGAGCCCGCGAGCCACAACTACTGAAGCCCGCGCGTCTAGAGCCTGTGCTCTGCAACAAGAGAAGCCACTGCAATGAGAAGACTGCGCACCACACGAAAGGCAGCCCCAGCTCGCAGCAACTAAAGAAAGCCCACGCGCAGCAACAAAGACCCAATGCAGCCAAAAATAAATAAATAATTAATTAAAAAAAAGAAAATAGTGACAACACCAAGGTGTCTAGTGGTTACGGCTCAGCGCTCTCACTGCTGAGGGCCTGGGAACTAAGATCTCGTAAGCCATGTGACAAGCCAAACACACACACACACACACACACACACACACACACACACACAAAATCGACTTCTTGGATGATGACTGCTATATGACTCATACACACATACATCATTGGTTCGCTGTGAAACGTACAGCCACATTTTTCTAAGACCTTCAAATGAAATCTTTTTTTAAAAATGTCTAGGGCTTCCCTGGTGGCGCAGTGGTTGAGAGTCTGCCTGCCAATGCAGGGGACATGGGTTCGTGCCCCGGTCCGGGAAGATCCCACATGCCGCGGAGCAGCTGGGCCCGTGAACCATGGTCGCTGAGCCTGCGCTTCTGGAGCCTGTGCTCCGCAATGGGAGAGGCCACAGCAGTGAAAGGCCCGCGTACCGCAAAAAAAAAAAAAAAAAAATGTCTAAACTCCAACTTTGAGTCTTTGCTCATACTTCTCCTTCCATCCGGAACACTTTCCTCAGCCTTTCTCCCCATGAATCTCTATCTATGGCTTAAGTCCCAAGTAAAACGCTACCTCCATAAATCCATCTCAAAATTTCTGAGTCAGAATGTATTTCCTCCTTCTCTATATTCTTAAACCTACCTCTATTTTAGTTGTTATCCTCCCACTTAGGTACACAAGTAACTCTCAGAAGGAACGTGTGTACATGCCTAATAGTTTAGAAACACGATGGTTGTTTCCATCTTCCAGGTATGCTTTTCCTTCTGATTGCCTGTTGTTTGCTTCTTATTCTTGATGTTCAAATCTTAGCTTAGATAGCACCTCCTCAGAAAGGCCATCTTTTTTTTGTTTCTTTGTTTGTTAGTTTATTTATTGTGGTAAAATATACATAATATAAAATTTACCATTTCAACCATTAAAAAAATTTATTATTTTATTTTTGGCTGCATAGGGACTTCATTGCTGTGCGCAGGCTTTCTCTAGTTGTGGCGAGCGGGGGCTACTCTTTGTTGCGGTGTGTGGGCTTCTCATGGCGGTGGCTTCTCTTGCTGCAGAGCACAGGCTCTAGGCATGCAGGCTTCAGTAGTTGTGGCACATGGGCTCAGTAGTTGTGGCTCATGGGCTCTAGTGCAGGCTCAGTAGTTGTGGCGCATGGGCTTAGTTGCTCCACAGCATGTGGTATCTTCCCAGACGAGGGCTCTAACCCATGTCCCCTGCATTAGCAGGCGGATTCTTAACCACTGCGCCCCCAGGGAAGCCCTCAACTTTTTTTAAGTATACAATTCAGTGGCATTAGGCACATTCACAGTGTTGCACAAGGATCACCACTATCCATTTCCAAGATTTTTTCATCTTCCCAAACAGAATTGCTGCACTCATTAAACAGTAACTCCCCATTACCCCTCTCCCCCGCCCCTGGTAACCTCTATTACGCACTCTGTCTCTACAAATTTGCCTACTCTAGGTCACCTCATATAAAGTGGGATCATACAATATTTGTTCTTTTGTGTTTGGCTTATTTCACTTAGCGTAATGTTTTTAAGGTTCATCCACGTTGTAGCATGTGTCAGAACTTCATTCCTTTTTAAGACTGGATAATATTCCATTGTATGTATATACCACATTTATCCATTCATGCGTCAGAAGACACTGTGCTGTTTCCGCCTTTTGCCTACTGTGAATAATGCTGCTATGAAGATGGGTGCATATATATCTGTTTAAGTCTCTGCTTTTAATTCTTTGGGGGTTTATACCTAGAAGTGAAATTGCTGGATCACATGGTAATTTTATGTTTAACTTTTTGAGAAACCACCATACTGTCAGCCTGGCATATTTAAAATGCATTTGTGTGTCTGCTCCACTGAAATGAAACCTTCGTGAGAGCAGGGATCACATCTGTCTTTTCCCTCCCTGCATTCCCAGCACCTAAAACAATTCTGGCACACAACGGACACTCAGAAGTTTTTGCTGAGTGAATGAATGAAGCAGGTCCTCAGCAATTGTTAGTGTTCTGTCTCCTTTATACTCTTAAATCAATCGCAAACTACCTGAGGGCAGGGCTAGGTCTCATCATCTGTGTAACCTCAGCACTTAACACATTGAAGACACCCAATATATACTTATAGAGCTGAAGTATCAATAAATCCCCATTATTTGCTTACAGTTTGGTTTTCTCAGTTGAGTTCTCTAGATTCAGGCTGATGATTATGGATTCGGAGGAATGGAAGGCTTTTCCCTGGCTTTTTAGGGAGCAAAAGAAAAGGCCCACTGAGGCCCACATGCCAGAGCCTCCTAGGCATCTCTGCCTCACTTTTTCTCTCATCCTTTTCCCTTTGATTTCTGGATTCTAGCACTTGCCAGAGCCAGGACTAAAGGAAGCAGGATCAACTGAGAAATCCATTAAATTACCTCATCTGCCTCTGAGAATTGAGGCATGCTGGCTGAGTCTTTGGTTCAGATAAAATACAAGTTCTGATATCCCAAGACTTCCTGAAATTTCAAGTAACGTTCTTTGGAATAAAAATTGTAATGACTTTCAAGTAGTTCTGAGCCTGGTAATTCTGATTATATATGCCATATACAGATAACTAATACATTTTACCACTCTGTATTATATATAATAAATTACACACACACTGCATATTGCACTTTATGTATAATAATGGGTCACTACATGGGGATGGCAAAACCCAAGTGAAAACGCCCCTGGTACCTGGAACCACTTCCATGGATTTTCTCCCCAAATCCTGTCAGCCTCCTTTACTATTAGGAACACTCTTTGTTTCAGCCAGCAGTTTTCGAAACAAAGGAGGATAAGAGAAACCTCCTAGAATCTCAACAACAGTAGGCTCCAAAAGGCTGCCAGACTACAACTATTTTCCCAGTGGCTCCACCAACCCTCCCAGCTCTCTCCTGCCCTCTGCATCGGGGCCACTGGCCTTCACCCAGGTCCTGCCTCCATAGTCTGCTGCCTGCGTGATTCCCAGACAGGCGGCCTCAGGTCAACCTTCGATTATAGATCCTCAATCGCCCCTCCATTTCTGCATCTCCCCACATTAAAAAACTTCTTAAGGCTTTATCACTGCCTGGGCTCTGCCTCAGGTGAAGGCCATTCTAGTGGGGCCGTGATTCTTGGGGGGCTTTGCTCACTTGAGGAGCACTAAGTCTTGGGTGTGAGGAGGGTGAGTAAGATTACTGTCTAACCAAAGGAAATGCTGGATTCAGAAACTTGGCTCACAGTTAGACAGAGAATAGGGAGTTTTATAAAACTCCAGCCGTGCATTGAAACCACACCCAAAATCTGTCTCCAAATCCCTAGTTTCCAATGTGCTCTTTTTTCTTTAAAAAAATAGTTTGAGGATAAAGAAGATGTGGCACATATATGCAATGGAATATTACTCAGCCATAAAAAGAAACGAAATTGAGCTATTTGTAATGAGGTAGATGGACCTAGAGTCTGTCATACAGAGGGAAGTAAGTCAGAAAGAGAAAGACAAATACCGTATGCTAACACATATATATGGAATCTAAAAAAAAAAAAAAACGTTCTGAAGAACCTAGGGGCAGGACAGCAATAAAGACGCAGATGTAGAGAATGGACTTGAGAACACAGGGAGGGGGAAGGGTAAGCTGGGACAAAGTGAGAGAGTGATATGGACATATATACACTACCAAATGTCAAATAGATAGCTAGTGGGAAGCAGTCACATAACACAGGGAGATCAGCTCTGTGCTATGTGACCACCTGGGGGGGGGATGGGGAGGGTGGGAGGGAGACGCAAGAGGGAGGGGATATGGGGATATATGTATACGTAGAGCTGATTCACTCTGTTATACGGCGGAAACTAACACACCATTGTAAAGCAATTATACTCCAATAAAGATGTTTTTAAAAAAAATTGTTTGCAGGGAATTCCCTGGTGGTCCAGTGGTTAGGGCTTGGGGGCTTTCACTGCCAGGGCCCAGGTTCGATCCCTGGTTGGGGAACTGAGATCCTGCAAGCCAGTGGCACAGCCAAAAAAATAAAAAATGGTGTGTAACTTTTTCCCAATCATGTGTCACCTTTATTACCTCCTGCTGGAGCAGGCAGATGAGGGAAGAGGGAAGTGGACCACGTCTCAGCTGACAGATGAGTGAGAAGGAAGTGAGCAGAGTGAGAAGGTCAAGGTCAAGAGGAGCAGAAGGCAGAGGTGGAAACCAAGTGGGAGGATGACCCCAGGTGAACTTCATCTGCCATCTCTCCTCCCCTGTCAGTCCTTTCTGCTGCTGCCAGTTACTGGTTACTAAGTGTCCTGGAGCAAAGGCTGTCTAATAGGAACAGGACAGAAGGGTGCTCAGAACTCTCCTGTCAGGCCAGGCTGCTCCCTGCCCCCAGGCCACATGTAGGTTCTGGCCAAATTATAAGGACAGAAATGCCTGCTAGGATGTCCCAAAGGAAGGGCTAAAACAAAGACTGTCCTCAGGCTCTCTCACTGCTAGAGCCTAGCAAGTGCTCAGGCCCAGAGGAGAGATACAAAGGGCCTCAAGAGTGCCTGGGTACCCAGTTCATATGTGTCAGATGAATGCATTGAGAGAGACAAGCCATATTGGGTTGGCCAAAAAGTTTGTTCCGGCTTTTCCATAGCATTGTAAGAGCAGAAAAACCCGAACGGACTTTTTGGCTAACCCAATACATACATACGTACATGTGTACATACATACATACACACGCAGATAGATACAGAGATGATGGATGGATAATAGGAAGTTTCCATAGTTCATCCCTTTTTGACCTACTCACCTGAGTCTGATCTAGGGCTGTTTCCAGTCACCGGTTCCAGCTATTCATTCATACCCAAGTACACACTACTCAGGTCACCACTGCAGGAATGGGAGGGGAAGGGGCACAGCCATTCCTATTAGAAGCTCCTCACTGTGATGGCAGCAGTCCCATAAAAACCTGTACAGAGGATAGAGTAGGTGTTATCTGCCCCAACTGCAGATAAAAGTGAGACATAGAAAGTAGACTGTGACCATAGAACAGGCAGTTGGTGGCTGCAGAAGGTCTTAGAACCCAGGACATCTGGCCCCTAAGCTGGAACACTCTCCCACAGCCGGCCTCCACTGCCATGGGACAGAGTGAATGTGAACTTGACTTCACTTATTAATCATCCAGCCTCCACTATCTCTCACTGTTGGGGGAAGAGCTCTTTCCTGCTTGTTGTCCTAAGGAGGGCAAACAACAACCAAATTAGCCAAACAGGCCAGCCCTGAACAAAGTTCCAAAGCAAAGGCCTTTGTTTGCTTGCTTGCTTGCTTTCAGCCTGTCCCAGGACCCTTCATCTCCATCAGGAATGCTCTCCTAATTCCTGAAGAGTCTTTTTGGTAGAGATAGTGGAGGAAAGAGAGAGCACTGGCCCTCAGGCAGAGATGCCTCTAATAAACTCATTCATGTTGCTACACAGTTTCTTTTAAAATTAGGCAACATCCTAAGAGAAGTCTTAAACTGGGTAAATGATTGTATCCTCTTTTTCACAGGCATTTGCATTTTAAAAGGGGAAGACCAAGATTCTGGAATGGCCTTCTCCAATAGCAGTGCTATAGGCATGACCCAGGAAAGAGAAGGGACAGAGGTCAGAGGTGGAGGTCAGAGACCTTTCCAGCTACTGGTTGCCACCTACTCCAACCACAAGGCCAGTCTAGCAGCCCAAAGCTATGGGAAGGAGGAGGGGAAGAGGGCGCCCACTGATAGAAGCATCGCACTGGGGAGTGTCACCTTCTCAACTTAATCGCTCTGACATGCATCCTGGTTGGGGTGGGAGGTAGGTGGAGAGGAGCAAAAACACTTTGACAGAAGGCCGAGGATCTATCTTGCTTTCTGAAATCAAAACTGAAGCTGACAACATTCAGTTAAGAGGGAAAAAAAAAGGAACATGGCCATTAACTGATTTCTTCTGAATCGCTGACGAGTCACAGGTTCTTTCTCACCCCTCCTCGCCTTCAGTTTTCTGGAGGCTGTCTGCTTGTGTCTTATCTCTTCTCCCTGCATCCAGAGACAGTGCTTGCTTTGCGCAATTCTTGACTCCTGACCAAAGCTGGGTGGAATGCATACTGCTGAGAAAAGCCCCTCTTTGGACCTAGGACAAAGCCCTGCACCGGGGATAGGCTCCTCCCCCGGCCCCTGCTACCTGCCCCCGCAAGCCTGAGATGACAGTGTCAGCCCCTCACGCAAGTGAGGCCAGCCTGATGGTCCCTTGCTGCCTGCTCCATGGGCCAGTTCTCTTTGCTCTTTCTTCAAACTGCCTCACGAGGTTTGCTATTAAACTCTCCATGATTTTAGTATCACCTGTTGCCAACAAATGTCAGACAGGAATAAAGTTGACCAACAGTTCCAGCCTTTGTCACTGAATTTCAACCAGGAGTTGGTCCCAAGTCCAGTGAGAGGTGTCCTTCTAAAAGACACAGAGGAGAGACGGGCACAGAGAAGAGGAGGAGGAAACGTGACCATGGAGGCAGTGATCGGAGTGATACAACTGCAGATCCAGGAAACCACCAGACACTGGAAGAGACAAGGAATGGAATCTCCCCTAGAAGCCTCTGGAGGAAGCGTAATCCTACTTTTTTCTTATTTCCAACTTCTGGCCTCCAGGATTATAAGGGAATCAATCTCTGTGGTTTTAAGCCACCCAGATTGTGGTAATCGGTTGTTCTGATAAAATACAAGTAAAAGATGGTACCGTTGCCCAATCTGAATCCAAGGTTTGAGAAGCTGTGTGGTGCCCCACAGATGCACACATCTCACTAGTAAGTGATGGTAGTTATTTAAGAATGAAATAAAGAGTATCTTTATTTGTACTGGTTTTTCAGGTGGTGTCTATGTTGTTAGGACCTAAGTACATATTAAATTATTTGGATACAACTACTTAATAAATAGAATTTTTAAGCCTTTCTTTCTGGCCTAGGGATACTGTGAAGAAATCCCTGAGACAGTGTGCTGTGAAACAAGGGGAAGTGTAGGACACTGGGTGCTGGTGTCAGGAACCCAGGTTCCCTGGATTTTGCTGCTTTGCATCCCTAGCAGATTGCCTTCTTACAAATAGTCCAAGGGGCCCTCTACCATGAAAGGGAAAGGGGCAAAGGAGGGCATACTCCTTCCCTTTAAGGGCACATCCTGGCTGATGGACTCATCACATTTGTTCCCAATGCATTGGCCAGAATGAAGTCACATGGCCATGCCTAGCTGCAAGGGAAGCAGGGACATGCAAACTGTCCCCTAGGGGCCATGTGCCAGATAACAATGGGGGGTTTATTAATGTGCACAAGAAGCAGAGAATGAGTATAGGGGATAAACTTGCAGCCTCTGGCTCTGACATGAATGGAAAGTATGGAGCTGTATTCCTTCTTCTCAATAAGTGGTGATGTTACCCACAGTAATATTCATCGCTCACTGGTCTGAAAGAGAGCGGGAGACTCTGGGAGCAAGGAAGGGCACAATAAAACAGGTTGGAACCCTGGCAACACCAATGAAGAAGGCACACGGCATGCAGGTGCATGTAGTAGGCACCGTGTAGAGACAGCACAGTAAGAGTTTTATTGCTTTAGTTTTGTTTTCTGTCTTTTAGAAGTTATCAACAGTCTTCCATCTACAGAGGTAAGAACATTTTGGAGAACAGCCCTTTGTCCTCATAAGAGCTACTCTTTTTTAGGGCAAGACAGTAATAGATTGTATCTTTGGTTTCACCAGGCTTGTTATTACTATTAACTGCTTCCCTAACCACTTGTTTACATGCCAATTTTAACATAAGAACCAACAATTCCCTTCTTTTCTTTTTTGAGACTTAAAATTATTAAAAATATTGGATAGACTACGATAGCCTAGACCAAAACTTGATGACAGGGTAAAGCAGTGGGTTATCAGATTTTTAAAATTCACTATGAGAGTAGAGGTTGACTGGATGAGTAGGTTGGCTGTTCCACTAGCATTTGGATACCCAAGGGGACCATCTGTCTGGATGGGGGAGGCTTCAACCCTACCACCTGGAACAGGCTTCTCCACTAGAAGAGGCGCTGCAGTCAAAATAGTTGGCCATCACCTTACAAAGTCCCCTCCTTTTTCCCCAGCAAGGGTCCCTTCCTCCGCTCTATTTGCGCCACATGCATATATGTCTGTTCACATGCCACACAACTACGCTTCTATATCATAGGCTCCTTCCAGCCTTGGCTTCCCCTGGATTTGCTGCTGGCCTCACAGACGGGTGACATGGGCAAGCTACGTCCCGTGACCAGCTCTGTCCCTTATTTCCCCACAGCCAGACTGTAGATGTAGATAGTTACTAGTGAAGGGTTTGGGAGTGGCTGAAGGACATTACAGTGTAAAAGAACTTACAGCCTGACACAAAACTTGCCATTTCCAGAGTCCCAGGTCATGAGACCTTTGTTTATGCTCCTGCTACACTCACATCCTTACTAAATAATTTGTCCCTCACTCTAGGGATATTCTCCTACCAATCCCTCACAAGCTGGGCTCAGCAAATCACTCACAGTGGTCATCTAACTCAGGGGAAGTCCCATGTCCCTTTTAAAAAAATATTTCTTTATTTATTTCTTTATTTATTTTTGGTTGTGTTGGGTCTTCGTTACCGCGCATGGGCTTTCTCTAGCTGCGGCAAGCAGGGGCTACTCTTCGTTGCAGTGCGCAGGCTTCTCATTGCGATGGCTTCTCTTGTTGCAGAGCACAGGCTCTAGGCACGCAGGCTTAGTTGCTTCACGGCATGTGGGATCTCCCCAGACCAGGGCTTGAACCCATGTCCCCCGCATTGGCAGGCAGATTCTTAACCACTGCGCCACCAGGGAAGCCTCCATGTCCCTTTTACTTAAGATCACAGAGGCTAGTGTGACAGAAGACCAAGAGGGTGGGACGAGGCCTCTGGCTCCCACCCCACCTCACCCACCCAGCACAAAAGGATGCACAACCTTTGAGCCTTTCTGCTGCCTGATCCTGTGTGGCCAATTCCCCAGGCAGTCTCCCAAGTAGAAAGCAGGAAGCTCGTCAGGAAATGTAGATCATCATATGACTGCTTTACCTTCTTACAAAGGCTTCAGGTACATAGTCGAAGAAATGTGCCAGCCTCCCAGCCTGGCCTGTCTGGCCCAGGAAATACGGTCTCGAGTAACTGAGGCATTTCCACAGCACAGCCTGGGATGGGTCTTAGTACTTGGGGTTTGGTCACCTTCCAAAACAACCCACTCGTGTGAGGAAAAGCTGGGCACCCTCGTTCTTCTGGTGGTTAGCTACTGGAGCACACACATAAAGTTCCCAGTTCTAAAGAAGAGAAACATTTTTCCTAAGTGCCATATAATCTGTAACGATTCCCCTACCTGTGGAAAAGCTAGGGACAGCTTTTTATTGTTGTTCTTGCTGTTTCTGTTGATATTTCTGTATCCCAAACCAGCCCCCATAGGCCCTCAGTGCTCAAAAAGCTGGCCCGTTATTTTTTTTAATTTTTATTTTATTAACTTTTTATACAGCAGGTTCTTATTAGTTATCTGTTTTATACACATTAATGTATATATGTTAATCCCAATCTCCCAATTCATCCCACCACCACCCCGGCCCTGGCCACCTTCCCCCCTTGGTGTCCATACATTTGTTCTCTACATCTGTGTCTCTATTTCTGCCCTGCAAAACGGTTCATCTGTACCATTTTTCTAGGTTCCACATATATGCGTTAATATACGATATTTGTTTTTCTCTTTCTGACTTACTTCACTCTGTATGACAGTCTCTAGATCCACCCACGTCTCTACAAATGACCCAATTTCCTTTTTATGGCTGAGTAATATTCCATTATATATATGTACCACATCTTCTTTATCCATTCATCTGTCAGTGGGCATTTAGGTTGCTTCCATGACCTAGCTATTGTAAATGGTGCTGCAATGAACATTGAGGTGCATGTGTCTTTTTGAATTATGGTTTTCTCTGGGTATATGCCCAGTAGTGGGATTGCTGGATCATATGGTAATTCTTTTTTTAGTTTTTTAAGGAACCTCCATACTTTTCTCCATAGTGGCTGTATCAATTTACATTCCCACCAACAGTGCAAGAGGGTTCCCTCTTCTCCACACCCTCTCCAGCATTTGTTGTCTGTAGATTTTCTGACGATACCCATTCTAACTGGTGTGAGGTGATACCTTATTGTAGTTTTGATTTGCATTTCTCTAATAATTAGTGATGTTGAGCAGCTTTTCATGTGCTTCTTGGCCATCTGTATGTCTTCTTTGGAGAAATGTCTATTTAGGTCTTCTGCCCGCTTTTGGATTGGGTTGTTTGTTTTTTTAATACTGAGCTGCATGAGCTGTTTATATATTTTGGAGATTGATCCTTTGTCCATTGATTCATTTACAAATATTTTCTCCCATTCTGAGGGTTGCCTTTTTGTCTTGTTTGTAGTTTCCTTTGCTTTGCAAAAGATTTGAAGTTTCATTAGGTCCCATTTGTTTATTTTTGTTTTTATTTCCATTACTCTAGGAGGTGGATCAAAAAAAATCTTGCTGTGATTTATGTCAAAGAGTGTTCTGCCTATGTTTTCCTCTAAGAGTTTTATAGTGTTCGGTCTTACATTTAAGTCTCTAATCCGTTTTGAGTTTATTTTTGTATATGGGGTTAGGGAGTGTTCTAATTTCATTCTTTTACATGTAGCTGTCCATTTTCCTAGCACCACTTATTGAAGAGACTGTCTTTTCTCCATCGTATATCCTTGCCTCCTTTGTCAATGATTAGTTGACCATAGGTATGTGGATTTATCTCTGCTTTCTATCCTGTTCCATTGATCTATATTTCTGTTTTTGTGCCAGTACCATATTGTCTTGATTATTGTAGCTTTGTAGTATAGTCTGAAGTCAGGGAGTCTGATTCCTACAGCTCTGTTTTTTTTCCCCTCAAGACTGCTTTGGCTATTCGAGGTCTTTTGTGTCAACATACAAATTTTAAGATTTTTTGTTCTAGTTCTGTAAAACAAATGCCACTGGTAATTTGATAGGGATTGCATTGAATCTGTAGATTGCTTTGGGTAGTATAGTCATTTTCACAATATTGATTCTTCCAAACCAAGAACATGGTGGCTGGCCCATTATTAATCCTTTCAAATAACAAGGCCACAAACCCCTATGGCCAGGCTCCAGCTACACAAAGACTTGATTGAAACTGAAATCATGGCTTTTTTTACCTTAGACCAGATGAAACTTTTAGGTGAGGTATCCTCCTCTCTTAGCTCCATAAGCCATTGGGGGTTATATATGGATTGATTATTCCCCTTGATCCAGAGTAAACTCCAGCAATTAGGGAAGTTCTATTAAAAAATTGTAACATCAGGAAACCAGAAACAGCCTCCCTCCTAGTTGAGAAGGGAGGACAGCTGCTCTGGATCGCCCAGGTTGCAATGGGTTGCCATCATCATGCTTTGGCAGCAGCATGGCTACAGATGAGGTCATCTGAAGCCTGGAACCCCAGCAAGGTGAGTAGATCCAGGGCTAGCCCTTGAGACAAAGTAGGCACTTCTGTATCTCCAGGCTGGTCATTGGAAGTGGGTCCACAGGGAAGGAATAGGAGTATGAACCTTCCTAATCTGGACATGTGGGCCCTCAAGTGGCATATTCAGAGGCAGTGGGTGGAATTGCATTACCTACATACCAACTGGTGAAGTGGGACATATGGTTCTACATAATTTATTTTATTCCTGAAAAAATGTTATGAGGTGGTACTATTTTTATTCCCATTTTATACACAAGGAAATTACAGTTTAGTAAAGTAGCTTGTCCAATGCCACACAGCTAATAAGTGAGCAAAATTAGATCTGAGCCTAGGTTGCTGACTGTTCTTAACCAGTATGCCCCCCTACCGGTCGTGGCTGTCAACAAGGAATGATTGACATCATCATGACCTACCTCCACATGTCCAGCTGGACCACACTGAGCCCGAGCTTCCCCCTGCAGTAAAGGGAAGACCCAGAGCCAGACCTGGCTCCTGAAATGAGTCCCACATAGATGCTCAATAGTATTTTCTTTCAAAAAGTGCTGATCAAATACACTGAGTGCTGATGCACTCAGGAACATGCTCAGCTTTTAGGAAATAACAGGATCCATGCTTTCTAAAATACCTTGCCATCTGGTTGGGGGAAACAGGAGCAGCACATATAATGGTAAATGATACAGTTTACAAGGAAGGACTAAATTGTATGGTACTGACTATAATTTTTATAGCTGTTCAGAAAAGAAAGAGGTGAATTTGGCTGTTTTAGGAAAGGCTTTATAAAGAAGAGACTTGAACCAAACTCTCAAGGACAGATGAGATTTGGAAGGATTGGAAACATAAGCACCGTTACTAACCCTCTCCCCTACAACCAGATATCATGGCTGGTTTTTTTCTTTTAAAGCCAGTGATAATAAGTTATGTATTTTGCTTTTCTTTTTTCAACTTCTAAATAGATTCTACATTTAGAACAAAATGATATAAACACAAAATTTTTAAAAAACACGTTACCATTGAAACCATATAACTTTGTGTCCTGAACTTTTCTAGTTAATGCTCACGGGATGTCTTGTGATTTCTGACCCAGTCACAAATAATTTCAATTTAAGACACAGGCAACTGCTGCCTTCTAAGAGATTTTTTAAAACATAATAAATGATACAGGATTAAGGTGTCTAGTTCCAGGGGCCTGTTCACTTTCCTAATTTTTAACAAGAAGACCAGAAGCTTTGAAAGCTTTGAAAGCAGTTTTAGCCATGACCTGAGTTTTACTCCACAAAGCTCTCTACTTCCCATTTCTATGGAGGCCCTGTGCCCAGGCCTCGGCAAACTCTCACAGGCAACCTGAACAATGTGTTGGCTTTCTTGGCTCTCAGATCCCTGAATGATGCCCTACAAAGAGCCGGAAATGGCACTGCCTTGGCAATGGCCCTGAGATCAGTCTGGTGAGTAAGTGCTGGCTGGAGGTGATTGTGGTGGTGTCTCTGGGTTTGTCTCTTAACACAGCATGCTCTGCATCTTTAGATCCAAACAGGCATTGACAGTTGGATGTTTTGCTATGTTGGCGATAGTAACTGAACAGAGATTGGGTTAAATAAAACTACCACCACCCGGGCCTTCCCTGGTGGTGCAGTGGGTAACACTCCATGCTCCCAATGCAGGGGCCCCGGGTTCAATCCCTGGTCAGGGAACTAGATCCCACATGCATGCTGCAGCTAAGAGTCTGCACGCCACAACTAAGAAGCCCACATGCCGCAACTAAGACCTGGCGGAGCATAAATAAATAAATGAATATTTTAAAAATAAATAAATAAAACCACCACCACCCGCATGGAGGACTTTGATAGGGAAGATGGACAAGAGATCTGTCTGGACAAGAGATCCCCAAATGGCCAGCTGCCCACAAGTCTTGCTAGCCTTTACCAGACTGGGGATCTTTTTTTGTTGATTGTTGATTGGTGTAAGCAGGAAGCTGCCCATGCACCCCAGTCCCCTGTACAAGGGAGGGAGAAGGGAGCCCTGGGAGCAGGGGGTAAGCCCACAGTGCAGAGGAGAGCCTGGGAAGAAGCAGACGAGACATTCATCCTCATTTACACCCAAGGGGACCCAGGCCAGACCATATTCTTTAAATCTCCCCTTTCAGCATGATGTTGTTTTGGAATCTATAACCCCAGAGTGAGAAAGCAATCCCAGCCAATTTCCTAAAACACTCACTCCTTTCCTAGACAATTGCTCCTAAATGGTCCCCACCGCCCACCTCTAGTGTCTTTCTCATTCTGATCTTCCCTACACAGCGAAACCAGATTCGTCTTCCCAAATATAACTCTATTTATTCAGGGTTTATTCACATTACACCTTGGCACAGAGAGGATATAGAAGAGAACTGAAGTGGACTCTAGGTCATGGAATACAAAGATACACCACAACCTTCATTGGCCGAACAGGCCGCTCTAATCTGATCTCCCACAATACTCTTTAAACAACCCTCTGCTTCCTTGGGACTAGGGGGTCAGCTTTTTTGATAGGCCTTTACCCTTTCTCTCTGCTTTCCTAGCTCCAATGCTTCCTTAGCATCCTTTCTGAGTTCCACCTCCTCCATTAAGCCCCCTGCATGGCCCTTTCCTGGGGAACCGCTGGCCCCAGCTTCACACCGCTTAGGACAGTCAGTACTCACTTCTGAGCAAAGTTTCCCCCAAAGCAAAAGTCAAAAGTTCTAAGCTATCTTCTACTGTGTCATGGGAAATTGGTTTTTGAATGTCCCCAAGAAACACGTCATACTTCTACCTTGTCAGAATGCCCTGCTCATGAGTTCCCTGCAGTCAGAAGTGCTTGGCTCTAGGAGCTTTAAAATCATGAACATGGGGCTTCCTGGTGGAGCAGTGGTTGAGAGTCCGCCTGCCGATGCAGGGGACGCAAGTTCATGCCCCGGTCCGGGAGGATCCCACGTGCCACGGAGCGGCTGGGCCCGTGAGCCATGGCCGCTGGGCCTGCGTGTCTGGAGCCTGTGTTCCGCAGTGGGAGAGGCTGTAGCGGTGAGAGGCCTGCATACCACAAAAACAAAATAAAACACACAAAAAAATCATGAACATAAATCATAAATTGTAAAAGTAGGCTCCTAAGAAAAATGAGAGAGCAAGAGAGCAAGTGCAGTCCTGCTGAAAAGCCAATTAGCCCATCACTTTCTTAATCTATAAATTCAGACTTTTTTTATAAGTACCATCAAAAAAACCCCTTTTGAGACCTTCTGCTAAATGTGGTAATCCTTCAAAAATGAATATAAAATTCAAATGTAAGTCCAAGCTTAAGAAGGGGAAATGACAGAGGCTAGCATTTGTTAAAGCTGTACTTTGCAGAGCTGTTCTGTAAATGCTTTTTATTTTATTGACCAGTTTTATAATCCCCATCAGGCAAATGCCTACCTTGGAACTCTGTGTGTGTGTGTTTTGTGTGTATGTGTGTATGTGTGTTCTAGCCAGTGTAACCTGAGCCAGACTGTATGAACTTGTTAAATAATTAAATGTGTCTACATGTGGACAAACAAATGCATTATTGACAGATGACTATTGAGTCCATCTGGCAAATGCAAAATCATATCTTGTTCAGAAGGACAACATATTTCTTTTGTTCAACTCCTATAGTTAGAAACTACTGTTTCTTTGTTTTTCAAGAAAAATAATTTATTGAAAGGGAGGAAAATGCACTTTGCAATACTCCTAAGGCCAGCCACACATACACCCTAGCTACACCCAGGACCTTACCAGTGAGTCCTCTTGGGAACAATCTAAGGTTGTTCCCCATCTTTGATTAATTTCCCTTTCCAATCCAGAGTCCTTCTAGTTTCTCAGTATCATTGATTTCACTCCTAAAATCCTCACATGGGTACCTTCCTCTGCATCCTACTAACTAGACCCTTATATCACCTTCCATTTGGGGAGTTGCAGGAAGCTTGAATTGGTTTAGCTTCTCCCAAGCTCTCCAACTCCAAGCCACTCAAACCAGATGGATTAAGTGAACCAGTGACTGATAAATGGATGAATGAAGGAGGGAATAAGTAAAATTTGCATTTATTAAATAACTGGATTGGCTCTTGATTCTGTAATCACTTTTTTTGCTATTTAAGAAAAAAAAAGTTATTATAATTATTGGCTAAAATACGTCTGATACTGTCCCAGTCACCATTATGGGGTGCAAAAATTATATATGACATGGTTTTTGACATCAGGCCATTTTCAGTCCAGTTAGAGAGTAAAGATGAACAAACTTTGAATAATTAGTAAATAATAAACTGGTTAAATGATATTGTAAGTGAAACAGGACGGTAGATAAGTGTGGGTGTACTTATGAAGGAAAAAAAGACATGGAGGTTATTTCAAAGGGATCAATTAGCTACCTTATGTTGATCATTCTTTTTTTTTTTTTTTTTTTGCAGTACGCGGGCCTCTCACTGTTGTGGGCTCTCCTGTTGTAGAGCACAGGCTCCGGATGCGCAGGCTCAGCAGCCATGACTCACGGGCCCAGCCACTCCGCAGCATGTGGGATCTTCCCGGACCGGGGCACGAACCCATGTCCCCTGCATCGGCAGGCGGACTCTCAACCACTGCGCCACCAGGGAAGCCCAATGTTGATCATTCTTGACTCTCTCCAGAGAGCCTGGAATTGCACACAGTAGGCATCTTAGTAAAGAAAAACATTTGGTTGCAGGAGATAGAAACCTCTCAAGCTCATAGAAATGAGGAGGAAATTATTCTAAGCGTTCAGGGACATCTTGCAGGACCAGAGCAGGAAGTACAGCAAGCCTCGAGGGAAGCATCTGCAACCAGGTAACTTCTCTCCATCACCGTCTCTCTCCCTGGGGCAGTAGCACCTCTCGCTGCTGCTGTACAACTGATTCATTCTGGTCTCTCCGGAGATCAGTCAAAAATGCAGCTTCAGCTCCTTGGTCTACATGGCTTTCAGCTCACTGCTTATCGCTTCCTATTCCCAAGTACACACACAGCTGGAGAATCGGCTGGGCTCCCCAAGGGGTGACCAGCTGCTGCTTTGGAGGCAGGGTGGTCGGGGCCTTGGGGCCTCTGCTGTGGGTCCTAGGAGCAGAGAAGAAATGATTGGCATCTCCAGCACAGAAGCCAGTCAACACTCTCAGATCCTATCTTCTGTCTCCGGTTTTACAAGGGAGAATGTTTCTGTTTAGAGAAAGGCTTAATTCTCCTTTCTTCTCTGGGCTAACTCCCCTGGCACTTGGGAAGTGGAAATGTTTGTGATGTATCACTTTGCAACGGATGTGTTTGTTCCTAAAGTAAATTAAGTCATCAGACTTGATTAATGGGCTTAGGTTGAAGAGTTGAGAGGCATGGAGCTCACCTGACATCCAGAAATACCGCATTGATTTTCCACCAGCCATAGACCCAGCCCCTCCTGAAGAGCTTTAATTACAGATGGGAAGGAGGTGGGACCCAGCAAGCCTGGGAGCAAAACAGGGCATTTTGTGTAACAACTTGCAGATCTGTGGCATTCTTTCTGCTTTGTGTCAGGCTTGGATCTGACCCAGTTTACTTCACACCATGGGCTCTCAAAATTCATGGGAGTTTCAACAAGCACACATGGTGTTGTAGCCGCTTGCTCAGTTCCTGCACACAAAACTCAGAAGGAGACGGAAGGAAACAACTATGTGTAACTCCTTCCCCTTCCTCCTGGCCTTTCCAGAACTTCAGCCACCCTGTCTCAGTTTTGCACTTGCCTTCAGGAAGGCCAAGCCCTCAGCTCTTACAGGATCCCACTTCATCCCTACATCTGCTTTAACCTCTTGCATCCCTTCTCCTGAATTACTTTGTGCAGCTTAATGTGGCTGAAAGAACAACAAGGACTTAAATACAAATCCTAGCCCTCCCATAAATTAGCTGTGTGACTATGGGCAAGTTGCTTAATCTCTCTGGGCTCCAATTTTCTTCTCCATAAAAATGAGGCCCTACCAAAAGCAAAGTCCTAGCCCTAGGATTCTGCTCTGTCTCCCCTGAGCTAGTTTCGATTTGCCCTTTCCAGAATACATTGCCTCTTAAGTTTTCTCCTGCCATTGCTAGAGCAGTAGGAGGTGGGAGAGGGGCAGAGTCTATTTTAATATGGATTCACGAAACATCTAAATGTTCCTCATCCTCATACTAATTCTGTGCACGGGTTTTCTCATCTCCCTTCTTATAGATGGGAAACACTTTCTGAGAAGATGAATGACTTGCCAAGGTGTCCTGGCTTAGCCTTGATGGAGTTAGAGGACTGAGGTTTAAAATCAAGCTCAGAATCGAATCCTCATTTAGAACAACACAGCTATTTGCTCCACACCAAATAAACACCAGGCTCCAGGGCTGCTGTGGCCTGGTGGAGGAAGGGGAATGATCCTTGAGTCGTTCGGCCATGGTTTGAAGTTCATGCTGCTACTCTGATGAATTAGATGCTACTCTGAGGATCAGAAAGGGAGGATGGTGCTGAAGCAGCCAAAAGTCGTCAACAAACTGTTCTGTCCTTGGTCCTCACCAGTACCATCAGGGCAAAGGCTAATGATCCCAGAGGGCTGAGGTCTATTCTGATTGAACCCAGCCACCTAGTCCAGATGCGGAATCAGAGGCTGTGAAACTCTCCAGGGACTTCATTCCCACTGGCCACTCTGCTGAGAGGAGTCCAAACCACTACATCCCAAGGACTCCAAGCCTCAGGGATACCTGCAACCCACAGTTGCCTTGTGTTCCAGTCACTATGGTTACATAACCCATCCCCACAAAACTTAGTGGCATGGACCAACCACTCATGAGGCCCATGGAGTCCATGGGCCAGGACTATACACGTGGGGAGGTGGCTTGTCTCTGACGTACCTTGTCTACAGCCTCGACTGGCAGACTCGAAGCAGGGGGGTGGGTGGCTGGAATCATCCTAGGACTCGTCCACTCAGACATTTAGCACCAGGACTAGGGAGACTCAGACAGCTGGGTTCACTGGGCACCCCTCTCTTTCCCCCCAGCACAGCGGCTGCAGGGTGGCTGGACCGCTCACAGGACACCTCGGGACTCCAAAGGCATGTGTCCCAGGAGAACCAGAGCCAGGTGGCAGCCAGAGCACCTTTCATGACCCTGCTCCAGGAGTCACACAGGATCACGTCCACCACATTCAGTTCATCAAGCAGTGACAAAGTTGGAGGGGCGGGGGCGGTGAGGGGCTTGAGGAGCAGATAGGGCTGAAAGTCTTGCTGAGACCAGTCTCATAAACTACAATCTGCTATCCTTAAGATCAAGATTCTTCTGAACAGTTACATGGCCACCTCTACAGGAGGCTGGCAACATGAATAAATCAATCACCTAGGGCTGAACAGGCTGTCATCTCCATCCACCCCCACACACACAAATTAGGGCTCTATTAGCAAAGAAAGGAGACTAGATCTTGGGGAGGCACTTAGTGACTTCCCTCCAGCCGGCTTGGTTAACTGTTTGATCCTAGGGTGTGATACAGAGTAGGGGCCCAACAAACACTCAGCTATCATTTGCAGGGGAGTAGAAAGGGCAAGTGTGCAGCACCCAGTCTCCCTCCTCACCCTCCCACCCCACCCAAACACAGCCTCACAAGGAGGGACTTCCGGCCTGCTGGGAGCCAGCACAGTGGTGAGCCACAGGGGAGGCCCTGCCCATCCAGACACAGAACTCAGCCTCTGGGAGCAGCAAAAAGAACTCTCCATCCAGGTAGCAGATACATTTCCATTTGCCCCGAGGGAAATGGGGAGGTCTCTCTGGGGGCATTTCCCGAGGACACCACCTCCCAGATATTCAGAAAATGTGAACATTTCAACCCATTCCAATCAGGTAGCCCTCAATGAGCACCTACGTGTGCAGCACGATTTTCTTTGGATTTCCATACTGAGCTAAGGATTCAGGGCAGTTTTTGTTGCGCTCCAAACAGTTGTCCAGACCGTTGTGTTCAGAGAAGCTAAAGACTTTTGGAAAATAGCAAAAGCACTGCCAAGCATCTTAGAGTTAAAACAGGCTTTATGTTTTTTCCCTACAGGCACTTTTGGAGAAGACTCGTGGTCTGTGGAAGAAAAGAAAAGAGGAGCTTGGAAGGGCATGCAGCCTCGTAATTTACAGAAATAAGCACTCCACCTGCTGCTCTGACTTGACACCGTGAGGGACAAGGAGGGTCACCGTGGTTCCCTTCCAGGTTTGCCCCGTGCCCGCCCTTCTGCGTACAGGAAGTCACAAATGGAGCTAAGAAACAAACAGAGAACTGAACTCGAGAAGGAAAACACAGGAGGCCTCATCCAACCCAGAAGTCATAAAGAAGCAGCAGAAAAGGTCTAGAACGCACAGGGTACCTTTCTTTAGTCGTCTGCCAGGATTACATTTGAGTCATTTCTTAACACTTGGCAAAGAGGCTTAGATGTTTAAAACTCCTTTTGTGGCCGGGGAACTGGAAGGATCACATCAGTAAAGAGCAATGGGATTTAACCTTTTCGTACTACAATCACTTTCACTTTAAAATATTTGATGTTTTATAGGAGTGCTCTGTTAGGTTGAAGCTTTAACCTGTTCCTCCAGTCACCTAACCGAGCAGTTTTCCAGAAGGGACAGGACTTTCCTGAAATCCTTAATATCCTTAATATTTGGAATCCTTTAATATAATACTTGTAGGTGATCAAACTTTGTATTTTCTGGTACTCTCTTGCTGGTGATTACAAATTAATTGATATGTATTGAATGCTAGGCCCCTGTGGAGGAAACAAAGTAAGTCTGTGAGAGAGATTATGTCACCCACTTATTTGCATAGACTATAATCTCATGCTAATTATTATTATTATTTTTTAACTTCATCTTTTTTTTTTCTTTCTATTTTTATTTATTTTTGGCTGCGTTGGGTCTTTGTTGCTGCAGGCGGGCTTTCTCTAGTTGCGGCAAGCGGGGACTACTCTTCATTGCGGTGGCTTCTCTTGTTGCAGAGCACAGGCTCCAGAGCACAGGCTCAGTAGTTGTGGCGCACGGGCTTAGTTGCTCCGCAGCATGTGGGACCTTCCCAGACCAGGGCTCAAACCTGTGTCCCCTGTACTGGCAGGCGGATTCTTAACCGCTGCGCCACCAGGGAAGCCCCATGCTAATTATTGAACGAAATTTCTTAGACCTATCAAAGATTGATTAAGTAAATGATGATTAAGCGTTCTATGGTTACTGTGCAACTATGAAATTATGATGCAGATTTATGTCGATATGGGTAACTGCGTTTTCTTCCTAGGGCTGTTGTAACAAAGTACTTGTCATAAACTTTGGTGGCTTAAAACAACAGACATTTATCCTCTTACAGCTCTAGAGGACAGAAATCCAAAATCAAGGTGTCAGCAGGAGCTTGTTCTCTCTGAAGGTTCTAGGGGACGGTCCTTCCTGGGCTCTTTCCAGCTTTGGGTGGTTGCTGGCAATCCCTGATATTCCTTGGCTAATAGATATATCACCCCCATCTTTGCCTCCATCTTAACATGGCATACTCCCCCTGTGGCTGTGTGCCTGGGTCCAAATTTCTCTCTTCTCATAAGGACATCAATCATTAGATTAGTCATTCGCTTCAACTACCCTGCATCTATCATGTTGTGAGGAAGCGCAAGCCACATGGAAAAGTCACATGCACGTACTTTTGTCAACAATTGCAGCTGAGTTCAAAATCTCACTGAGCCTAAACCAGGTGCTAGCTCTGTGAGCGAAGAAAGAAGCCTCTAGGTATTTCCAGACCCCAGATGTTCCAGTTACCCCCAGCCATTTGAGTTTTCCCAGCTGATGCCCTGGACTTCATGGAGCAGAGGCAAGATATCCCAGCTATGTCCACTCCAAACTCCTCACCTAGAGAATTCATGAGCTGTAATAAAATGGTTGCTCTTTTATACCTCTAAGTTTTAGGTTGGTTTTGTGTGGCAATAGATCAGATGGTTTACAAAACATCATGAATGGTACAGTCACATTTTTTTTTTAAGTATGAATGTATGTGCATGCATAGGAAAAGCCTAGAAAGTTTGACCCCCAAACTGTTAACCAAGATTATTTGAGGGCAGGGGTGGGGATGGATACCCTCTTCTTTACACCCTTCTGTATTTTCTCAATTCTTTCTACGATGAGTTCATATTACTTAGACAGTCAGGAAAAAAGAAGACACTTTTTGTTTAGAAAAAATGTACCACTTAAATATGGGGGTTGTGTTTCCAGCCACAAGTAATGAAGGTGGAGGCCTCTCTGTACCATAACCATAATCAACACCCAAATTATTTTGCAACCAAAGCTCGTTTTAGCTAAGTCACTTGGCACTCCCACGGCTAAGTCTAGTCTCTTCAGGGCTGGGTTATACGGAAGTAGCAGGAACTAAAAAAGAGGTTTGGGCACTTTCGTGGGCACTGTCCTCCTTCAGACCCAGAGCTCCCCCTCCTTTGGGAATGGGGAGGGCAGTGGCTGTGCAGAAGTTTGGGGTGGAGAGAAGGTGGAAAGGACAACAAGAGAAGTGGGAGTGTCCACTGAGGGCCTGCCGATGGAGACCAGGTGACGTGGCAAGGGCACAGCTCATGCATCTCCATGGCTCAGCATGGGGTTGCCCACACATGCCATGGAACCGGGCCTGTGTACTGCTGTTATTTCTACCACCGCCAACAAAGTCTCTAACATAAAGTGTGTCACTAGAGCACATCCATTTCCTTCAGAGATGTAGTATTGAAAGGTTAACAACAAGTCCTGCCAAGAGCACAGACACAAATCTTGGCTTGACAAATGAGGCCTTGGCCCTCTTGAATGGTCACACTTTGGAGACCGAGGGAATGCAGGGAGAAGCAAAAGGCCACAATTAAAAAGAACAGTTCTTGTGACTTCCACAAAAAATGTGTCAGGATGGGGCCAAGGGTGAGTTCAGTATTATATGCATGGTTTCTAAGGAAACTTTAAAAGCAAATAGTACATTAGGGAGGAAGGCACTCATTACACACAGGAGAAGTTCCCAAACCCAGGGACCAACATTCCCTTCCAGCAGCAACTCCCCACTTCCACAGAATATTCCACGCAGAGATCCCAGGCATAACTGGCACCCAGCGGCCTCCACAGAGGTGGAGGGAGCCCCAAGACACCAGGCAAGAAGTGGGTGCCAAGGTGCTCTGAGAGGCTGGGCCAGCATGGGATACTTCCCGAGTATCCTCCAGGGTGCCACCACTCTGTTTACAGCCAATAGCCGCTTCTGCTAAATCTGTGATCTTGTCTGTACTCACTTGCCTATTAGCAGATACTCTGGTGGTTTAGAGTGAACTACTTAAGTGGCTCTGGTTTCTATAAAGAGAGTAGGACATGCAGTGCAAAGCAAAACACATCCTCCCAGCACCTTCCTTTTGTTCTTCCCTGCCTTTCCTTTTGTTCATCACATTGCCCTGACGTTTTCATAAGAACAAAGGGAAACATCCTCATCTCCCAGCCAAGGCAGTTTAGGGCTGGGGAAAGCCCTAAATCTGCCTACTTCAAAATTTATATGATACTCTCTGCCTGCTTCAGGTCTCCCTCTGTTTGGCCTTCACTGTACATACAGCTCCGACAGGATCCTTCACACTCTACTCTTCCCCAACCTTTCCTGGGCCAGAAAAACCTCACTCTAGTTCATTTCCCAGTGACCTTTGTCCTCACACACAATTCCTGAGGACCAAAGCACACCATAAACACACACACACACACACACACACACACACACACACACACTAAAATCCATGCTTCTGCTTAAAAAAGGCTAAGTCACCTTTGTTCCCAAGTCAGCAAAATTTGATTGTACTTGCCCAAGTTTGACAAATCTAAAGAAAGAGTGTGGGGTGGAATGGAATGTTTTGTCAAATCCTAGAGAAGAAAACTAGAGAAGCAAAATTATTTCTTTTCCCAAGAGTATAACAACATTCCAGTAAATGTTCATCTTAAATGTTGATGGTTTATGTTTTGTAAATAAATCTGATCGTAAGGATTTATAATTTTTTAAGGATTATAATTTTTTTTTCAAACAGGAAGCAAATTGGTCCCAATTTATTTATGAATAATTGTATCTTTTCTGCAATGATTTGAGGACCTTCTTTTGCATCTACATGTTTCCTTTAAAATTAAAATCTATTTCTAGACTTCATATTCTGTTCCATTGATCTGTTTAGTTCTGTCTCCGTATCATACTATTGTAATTAGTGTAACTTTATAATAAGGCTTGATATCTAGAAGTCGAAGAAATTTCTTTTGTACTCCTCTAGGATAGCACACTTTAATTACTAGATAAGGTTTAGCATCACTTTAATAATTTTCTTCAAAAATTTACTGGAGTTTTGATTGTGTTTATATTGAATGTAGAGACCAGAGGAAAGTTGTATTATTTTTAAGAGTCTATACTTTAAAAAAAATTATATCTCTCCATTTATTCACCCTCTTTAATAGTCTCATAAAACTTCATAGCTTATTTTTATGTGTTTAATGTTTTTTCCTATGTGTTCAATTTTTGCTACTATTGTGAATGCTGTATTTTTTCTCTCTGTTTTATAACTGATTATTATTTGAATATAAGGAAGTTGTGTTGAATTTCTTTGATAATAGGTTTTTTTCCATCACAACTGTTATCTTCCAAACCACAGTTGGGGAATGCTACAGAGAGTTTCAGAAAGAGATTATTAGATGTGGTGACAGTATAATTCTTTATAAAAATATGAATTCATAGTAGAAAAATCTGCTTTATTACACATTTTGATACATTACACTATAAGTTTCTCTGAGCTTGAAACAGCTACTGTTTTCTTATTACAGAACACACCATCCATTTCATAGTGTAAACACAACATTAAGATCTAATAATGGAGTTGCATATCTCTTTAGAGACTGAACTTCTTTCAGTATGCCTTTGCACCTACAAAAAACGGAATCCTAATGCACTCATGCTTGTAAGTAAAAAAAGAGAGGGTCTCTATATGGTCCATCATTCACTAAAATAAAATAAATCTTAATTGTGGCTATTTTAGAACATATAGAACTTCTAGATCAGAGACAGTATATTTATTTACCCACACCAATCCTATTTCAAAAACCTATGAGGAGATCAGAAGAACGTGCACAGTATACTACCATTTATGTAAAAAGGAGGGACACATCTACACATGTGCTTATAAATGTATGGAATATCTCTACAATGATATATAAAAAACTGGCATCAGTGGTTGCCTCTGGAGTATACAGGTAAGCAGGAGACTTACTTTGCACTGTGTACTCTTTTGTACCATTTGAATTTTCTATCACATGCGGGTGTTGTATTTATTAATCTCCGATGTTGGAAAGACGTTGAGGAACAGTAATACTCCATGCTAGCAATACTGTGGTGAGAATGAGATGGGAATTTTTTAAATTTGTAAATGGGATATAAGCTGGTACAATTATATTCGACATGTCAGAAGCTTTAACATTTTCCTTTATCTGCATCTCTGCTTCTTTCTGCTGGATGGACTCCTCAAAGCAGAATTACTGCATGTGGTAGGCGGAATCATGTTTCTCCCAAATGGTCCCCGCACATCCTAATTCCTAGAACCTGTGAATATGTTATGTTACATGGCAGGGAGTCAGGCTGCAGGTGGAACTGAGGTTGCTGATCAGATGACTTTGAGACAGAGAGATTATCAACGATTACCTAGGTAGACCCAGTGTAATCACTAGGGTCTTATAAGTGAAAGAAGGGGACAGGAGAGTCAGTGTCAGAGTTATGCAGTGTAAGAAGGATTCAACCAGCCATTGTTGTCTTTGAAGATGGAAGGGTCCAGGAGCCAATGAATGTGGGCAGCCTCAAGAAGCTGGAAAAGGCAAAGAAACAGATCCTCCCCTAGAACCTCCAGCATGAATGCAGTCCTGCCAACACCTAGAATTCAGCCCAGTGAGGGTCATTTTGGACTTCTGGCTTCCCAGACTTCAAGGTAAGTTTGTGTTGTGTTAAGCCATCAGGTCTATAGCCATCTGTTACACCAGCAATAGAAAACTAATGCACTATGTCAAAAAAAGTACTCATTTATAAGTGTAAAAATATGAAAAGAATCTAAATGTCCATTAATAAAGGAATAGAAGATAAATGATGCTACATTTATATGAAGGAATATCATACAACTAGTGAACACTTAATTGTAAAATTTGTTAAAAGTTATGAGAAAACAGTAAGTTGAAAAAAGCAATTTGTAAACCTGTATCTGCTTTCAAGTATAAAAATTATATATGCATATAATAGCTATGTCACATAAGTCCAGGCTTCAGCTCCAGAAAAGAGAAATTATTCAAGCTATTTCAAACAGAAAGGGAAATATAAAGAATCAGACCCATACAAAATCATGGGGGAAACTGTAGGAGTGGACTTGCAAGGGGTCTCCTAAAAGGTCAAACCAGCCCTGCCAGGGTTAGCACTACCTCGACATGGATCACAAAGGGGGAGCGTCAGGTAGAGTCCTAGCCTGAGATCGTGCAGCCAAAAGGCAGGGGAGGGACTTCCCTGGTGGTCCAGGGGTTAAGAATCTGCCTTCCAATGCAGGAGACATGAGTTCAATCCCTGGTCAGGGAACTAAGATCCCACATGCTGCGGGGCAACTAGGCCCACGTGCCACTAGAGAGAAGCCCACACGCCACAACTAGAGAGGAGCCCATGCACCACAACGAAAGATCCCACGTGCCACAACTAAGACCTCCTGACACAGCCAAAAATAAATAAATAAATAAATATTTTTTAAAAAGGCAGGGGAGAGGAGATGGTCCCTTTTCTTATCGCTCCCTTTCTCATGACCATTCTACTCAAATGGTATAAAGAATATTTAAATCTAACGCAAAATTTTTCTGCCTTTATAATATTTTTAGAAGACAAGCCAGAAAGAAACACCAGAGACTCTATTATCATTAAGAACACAGGTTCTGAAGTTAGATGACCTGGATTTAAATCCCTCTGGCCAGTTACCTCACTCATGGTGCCTGAGCACCTTTGCCAGTAAATGGAGTAATATTAGTGCCTATCCCGCAGGGCCGTCAGGAGGGAATGAGCTCATTGTTGCCAAGCACTTAGCAGGGAGCTTCATCCGTAAAGGAAAACTGCTCAATAAATGGGAGCGATTGTCTTTATAATACTTATACTTATCAGGTATTACTTATCATGTATTAATTTTATCATCAGAAAAACAAAAACCTCATTTCAGAAAAATCCAAGCTGGATGTTAAGCTTCCCCAAATAATCATGGTCTGATGAAAAAAATATATAAATTTTAAAACTTGTTGCCTTGTATCAGGTTCTTTCCTTTGTATATCTGCTTCCTGTTGATAAGGGGAATAATAAAGACACACAAGGTCTATTTAAAAGTCAAGATTCAAAAGACCCCGAGTATTTTCATTCTCAAGGCCATTAATTCTATCCAACAAATGTCACTCTCTGTTTGTTGCATTAAAAGCAGCCTATTTCAGCATTTGACAATGAATGAATAAGTTTTGGGGGACAAAGGGAAAAGTTCTGATAATCAAAGGGGGTAAAGGAGATGATCGGTTTTCAGTGAAGGTTGATTTACTAGTTTGACTCTTGATCATAGAGCCATCTAACTATGGACATTTATAACTGATTAAATGTAAACTTCTTAGAGGCCACCCTCTTGGTAGTGGCTACTGAATAAGCAGCCTGGTCTCCTAATGAAGAGCACAAATTCGGGCACCACTACCCCTCCTTATGGGACAGGGACCCTGAAGGAAGATGCTTGATGGTTTATACTTTCACACAGAGATTTGTCACTCGGTGCCACGGCCTCCCTTTGGGAGAGGCAGCTCCAGATTCATGAGTAAGGAATCCATGATTCTCACTGAATTTCAGCATGTCATGTTTAATGGCTTGTTCTTTTTCTACATCACACAATCTCATGGTCCCCAGGGACAAAAAAAGCATCCAAGTACATGAACTTTAAGGGACCTAAGTGTAAACTCCAATAGGAAGTGATTTTACTTTTATTCCTAAATTCCATTACACACAAGTAAAGGAAGTAAGGCTAATAATTTAGTCAGAATTAGAGATAAGGACCAAGCAGGAAATGACTTTTTATGTGATGTCATCCAGGGCCCACATTAGGGGAGGAATGGGCAGGGCAAGCCCTCTGTCCCTTACAGATCTTTCCAGCCCTCTCTGAATGAAAGAATGGTACAGGCAGGGGCAACTTTAATGATAAGTTACCTCAACGTAGGTTGTACTGCTCTGTGTGACCGTGATGTAGACATTACTCTAATACTGAAACAAAAAAAGAATGAAAAGAGGGAAGGAGGGAAGAAAGGAAGGGAATTAAAATCCTAATTGTTTAGTAAGATAAACCTCAGCTGGGGAAGCCAGTGAATGTTTCTAGGAATTTTATATTCCAGTTAAGTAATTGTGTCCTTGTGTCACTTTTAATATGGGCATGTCTACCTTAGAGAATATTTGGGATGGTGTTCAGAGTGCAAAACACTTTCATCTCACTCACGCATCTTTAATTATTGGGCATGAGGGCGCAGGAGAAAGATAAATCTGGCTCAAATCCCAGCTTGTGTGACTTTGGGCAAGTTACTTAGTCTTTTCACCTATGAAATAGATCAATTAATACCTACCACAGAGGGTTGTTGGGAGGATTAAACAAGGTGATGCATGGAAGTGCCCAACAGAGTTGGCACTCAATAAATGTTTGCAGTAAATTTCTCCTATGACTGCTTAGTAGATAACTATTTTTTAGATTTTTTAAAGTTGTGGTAAAATAAACATAACATAAAATTTACTGTCTCGGTAATTTTTGAGCGTACAGTTTAGTAGTATTTAGTACCTTTCCCCTTGTTCTACAGCTGTTCTCCAGAACTCTATTCATCTAGCAAAACTGAAACTCTATAACCATTAAACAAGTCCTATTTCCCGCTCTCCCCAGCCCAGCAACCACCATTCTACTTTCTGTCTCTATGAATCTGACTACTCTAGGTACCTCCTATAAGTGGAATTTGTCTTTTTGTGACCGGCTTATATTAGAAAATCAAGTTTTTAGATTATTTTTTGAGACAACAAATTTTTAAGAAACAAAAGTTTTGGCAACTGCATGTAATATTGATATATTGCCTGAATATCTAACTATTTAGGTAAAATTATAAAGTTTTCCAAAATAAAGGTGATCTATTATAATGTTAAATCATATAAATTGCAATGGATGAATTTTACACAAGTACAGTCAATTCTCAAATCTCCTACCATGTACTGGCACTTGTGTCTTATCCTTTTTACTGTTTTGGAAATTCTTGGAAGTCAGGTAGTACCTGGCATGCATTAAGAGTATATTAAATACTAATGGACTAATTAATAAATTAATAAACCAATGGCTTCAGATCCTATTTTATGAATTGCTAGCAAGAAAATGTCCATCATAGGGTATTTCCCTTCCCATTGATTCTGTGCCACATCTTTACTCACTGACTGATGGTACTTAGAGAATGCAAAATTATTTAAATATTAACCTAAGCAAAACAGTTTCAAAGATGAAGTAGATGAAAAACACCTGCATTAGTCCTTTGAAATGCAAACTCAATCAACTTTTGGATCAAAAACACTTTTGTGTCCCATCAGCTTCTTTTCATTAAAAAAATTTTTTTTATTTGTTGGCTGTGTTGGGTCTTCGTTGCTGCATACAGGCTTTCTCTAGTTGCGGCGAGCAGGGGCTACTGTTCACGCAGTGCACAGGCTTCTCACTGCAGTGGCTTCTCTTGTTGCAGAGCACACGCTCTAGGTGTGCGGGCTTCAGTAGTTGTGGCATACAGGCTCAGTAGTTGTGGCTCACAGGCTCTAGAGCGCAGGCTCAGTAGTTGTGGCGCACAGGCTTAGTTGCTCAGTGGCATGTGGTATCTTCCCAGACCAGGGCTCGAACCTGTGTCCCCTGCATTGGCAGGTGGATTCTTAACCACTGCACCACCAGGGAACTCCCCATCAGCTTCTTAATGTCAATGCACATGCCAGATTTGCTCAGTTTTCAAATTCTGGAGTACTAATTGATTAACAGTAGGATTGGCAAATATTTAAAACAAAATATTCAGGCCTTGGGAATTCCCTGGCGGTCCAGTGGTTAGGACTCCAGGCTTTCACTACCAAGAGCCCAGGTTCAACCCCTGGTCAGGGAACTAAGATCCCACAAGCCACATGGCACACAGCCAAAAAAAAAAAAAACTCAGTACTGGTTAGGGTGAGGGAAATAAGGGCATGCTAGGGGAAATCTAAACCTTTAAGAGGGCAATTAAAAATTTTTGTGCATTCTCCCCCCACCCTGCTCCCCCCAGCCCTGCAAGTTCATTTCTAGTTAATTTATTCCACAAAGACAGTCATACAAATGTTCAAAGAGATGTAGCTGTAGTAAGGTAAACAATGGTCACCCAAAGATGCCTACAATTTAATCCCCAGAACCTGAGTACCTGTGAATATCTCATGTTCACGGCAGGAGGTGATAAAGGCTGCACATGGAATGAAGGTTGCTAATCAGCTGACCTTAATATAAGATGCTCCTGGATGATACCAGACGGGCCCAATGAAATCCCAAAGGTCATTTAAATGTGGACGAGCGACAGCAGCACAGTCAGTGTAGGAGTGATTCGATGCTGGTGTGGGAAAGACTCAATCAACATTTGCTGGTTTTGAAGAATGGAAGGGAGCCGGGAGCCAAGGAAGGAAGCAACTTTTAGAAGCTGGAAAAGGCAAGAGAAAGGATTCTCCCCTAGAGTCTCCACAGAAAAATGCAGCCCAGCTGATACCTTAATTTTAGCTCAATGAAATCTGTTTTGGGTTTCTGATCCCCAGAACTGTAAGGTAATATATTTATGTTTCAAGCCACCAAGTTTGCGATAAATTTGTTAGAGCAACGATAGGAAACTAATGCAATGACTAAAGAAGCTCACTGCAGCATCATTTGTGACTACCCCCCGCCAAATTGTAAACCACCTAAACACCCATTAATAAAAGCCTGACAAAATATTGCAGCATTACCACGGATGTTGAAGACTTTAGGCTTTCATCAAAGAGAGAGCTGCGGGAGATAACCTCTCTTTCTGCTTTCGTGAGGGCTTGCCAATCAATTTAAAGTAAAAGGGAGGGAAAATATAGCAAAGAGATTCCAGTCAATAAATTATAAATGCATAGCAAATAGAACACAACACTGAGATTATAGTACTTTGGGGTCACCCAGTCTTATTTCCTTCTCACCATCAACCTATAAATATGCCAAGCACTGTGCTAAACACTGGAAAATATAGAGAAAAGCAGCTCACTGACTAGAGAAGAAGCAAGAGAAGTATACCAAGTGCAAGACATGGCAAAGCAGAGGAAAGCATGGGTACCTCGCACAGGGAGCTTCTCATGCGGGAAGTCAGGGTGGGAAGGCGGGACAGGACAGCTGCCAGGAGGAAATGCCTGAACCCGGTCTCAGGGGAGAAGCGGGATATTCAGCCAGACAAAGAAGACTTGGAAGGCCGTCTGGGGGGAGGGAACAGCTTACACAAGGCTAGTTGGTATGATGTCCAATGTGGGTGGGGCAGCATCTGAAAAAACCAGAAAACTTTAAAACCCTACACAAGGACTTTTACGTAATTAGCTTTTTTACATTCTCTGAACCTCAGTTTCCCCACCTTCATCATAGAATCATAACATCTTCTTTTCAGGAGAGAATGAAGGGATCAGCGTCTCAGGGCCAGAAAAGGAAGACCTGGCTCCTGGAAGTCCCTGCCCTGTCCTCTTCCCTCCAGGCCGAAGCCCCTCAGCCCCAGGTAGGCTGGAGCCACTTCTGGTTCTTTAAAGCCCTGATGTATTAAAGAAGGAAAACCATTTTGTGGTATATTTTAATCATTTATATTTAACAGATCGTTCCTTTTAACACATACAAAATACAATGAAATAAAATTATGTATTCATTCAAAGTTCAGGACAGAGCATGTGTTCTGGGACTGGAACAGAGATTTGAATTTATATAATGAAGGTTTTCTTCTTTCAATCCCTTCCCTGGTTATGACTCTGTAAGACCTCATGTAGAGGGAAACTTTGAGTGCCTTGGTGAATGAGAAGCTGCAACAGCCTGCCGGTGCCAGGCCCTGTTTATGTTGACGGGAAGAAAGAAAGCCAAGTTGTGCATCAAAATCATCTGCGGAGCTTTTAAAACAGGCTGAAGCCTGTGCCCCACTCTCTAGATTCTGATTCATTTGGTCTAGAGTGGGGTCCAGGCTTCTTAACACTTTCTAAAGTTCCTCAAGTGATGATAATGTAAAACCAGGGTCAAAAAATACCATAAATGAAAGTAGGAGAGACTGAGACAGGAATCCCTTGAAGTTTTATCAACTCGTTTACAGATATTTATTAAAAGACAAACAATGGTAAAAAACGAAAACAAAAGACAAAGGAACAAATGGGAGCCAAAGGAAGCTTCAGTAAAAAGGCTCACCAAGGACAGACAGTGGTACTGCAGGGGCACCCTGGGCACCCAGTGGGCAGAGCACAGAGCACGGTGCAAGCCCAACCATGAAGAGCAATGCACGTAGTGTTTGCACATAGTTGCGTAGTGGGAAGGAATCCAAAAGAATTGTGAACAGTCTGTTAAAGTTTGTCAATTCAGTTTGCAAATATCACGTGACAGCATCCTGACCAGGCAGTTAGGAGGTCCCCAGGGTGGATGGAGAGGCAAGCGCTGGGTCCTCAACCCCTATGTTGGAGACACCAGCACTGGTCAGAGGTAGCCACCATGGTGACCAGGCAGACATCACGGTACCAAGAGAGAGACAAGATTCTCAGGCCGTGACCAGGATAGCCAACCTACTGCTGTAATACAGATGCATGCACCCAGAATCATGGAAGTCAATTTTCTGTGTCAGACCTCTAGTCAGGCTCTTATACCTGGGGACAGTGATGGAGGGGCCCCTAGGGACTTAAATAAGAGTGTTCTCTGAGAGCTGAGTTACAAAATCAATGCTTAATAGAAGAGCCATGCTAAGGAGAATGAACGGTCCTGAAATCAGAGCAAGGCAGATGGTGAAATTATAGAGTAAGCAGTTATCTAATTAGAAGGGGTGGTCATCTGCCATATGGGGGCATAGGAAACAAGGAAGACACTGTTCCTGGGCTTGCTAAGCTCTGTACTGGGGATGTGGCGCCCTGGTCAGGAGACTCAACCCAACTGTCCTCAGCCTCCGCTGCCTCCATTCTACTGTGGCCCCCAGTGTGTCTGGATTATCACAAAGCCTCCTAACTGGCCTCTCTGCTTCTGCCTTTGCTGGCCCCAGCGAGCAGCTAAGTTACCCTGTCAAAACATGAGGCGGATCATGCTCTTTTCCCCTCAAACCCTTCATTGGCTCCCATCTCACTCAGAGTAAAAGCCAAAGTCCTCCCAACAGGGCTTCCCTGGTGGCGCAGTGGTTGGGAGTCCGCCTGCCGATGCGGGGGACGCGGGTTCGTGCCCCGGTCCGGGAAGATCCCACATACCGCGGAGCGGCTGGGCCCGTGAGCCATGGCCGCTGAGCCTGCGCGTCCAGAGCCTGTGCTCCGCAACGGGAGAGGCCACAACAGTGAGAGGCCCTGTTGATGCTCTGGAATGTTCTTCCCCTACGTATCCACAGGGCTCACTCTCAAGTCCTTCAGGTCTTTGCTTCAGGTTGGGAGGTCTGTCCTGGCCACCCATATTTAAAATAACAAATTCTCCCACCTCTCACGACTCATTCCCAACCCCACTTTTTCTTTCTCCATGCCACTTATAATCATCTAAATATCCTATATTTCACTAATACATGTGATAATTATGTCTCCCCCACTAGAATGTAAATTCATGAGGGCAGGGATTTTGGATGGTTTTTGTTAACTGCTATATTCCCAGCGCCTAGAACAGTGCCTGGAAAATAGGCATTCAGTAAATATTTGTTCAAACAAATGAATAAGCATCCAGGATATCTCTATTGTACCAATGGCTTCATCAAGTTTTCGAAGGTAAGTGATTCAAAGGTGTGTTGATGTTGGGGTAACTACCTTTTTCACAGCAACCTTTTGATGATGATTTGGTGTCCCACAGAGTAAAGGAGAGAGGATGTGCTGGTCAGAAGGCATGTGGTCTGGTTCCATTCAAAGTTTTCGTATTGAAGGAGTGAAAGAACAAGCATGGCAACTGGTGACTTGTTCATCTTATTTAGGGCTTCAGACTCCCAACAGCTTCCATGATGGTGAGTTCCTGGTCTTGACCTGTGAGACCCCCTTGGCCATCCACTCGGAGGACAGCTTTCCTCTTGATTCCTGGAGCTCAGCTTGTGCCTTTCAAACTCTGCCAGTTGTGTTTAGGGAGAACACACAGCAGCAACCTGGCATATGTGGATCTGAGAGTCAAAACGATGGCTGATCACAAAGGGCTGGGTAGGGAGTGACATGCGACCATGGGTCCTGCTGCCCAGGTGCTGATTCGAATTGGACGGGCTGCGTGGAAGCAGGCCCGCGGCTGAGCAGAGCCGGTCCGCCTGCGGCCGACACCTCTGTTCTCCTGGAACCAGAACACAGGTCTGTCTTTGTGGAAAACAGCCCTCACAAGAAGGCCCACTGCTTGCGCTGGTGGTGCGAACACAGAGTTTTGGCCTTTCGTTTCTTTCATAAGATGCAATTTAGTGTGATTCACAAACCTGGCGAGTCCCAGAGGTCCTGTTCTCCAAGCACAGTCCTCCTGCACTTAACTTCCCAGGCCTCGATCACGGCCAGGTCCCGAGGCAGTGAGGACAGGGGACAGGGCTGGTTCTCAGAGGGAATATCACCGCCACCTCCTCCTCGGCTCAAGCACTTGTGCCTCTGTTCTCAAATAGGAGTAACCCAAGCTGTGGGGTCAGCTGACCTGGGTTCAAATCCCAACTCTGCCTCTTTCTGGCTGTTGCGACCGTCACGGAATGTCTGGAAGCCTCAGTTTCCTTGTTTGTGAAATGGTTTTGTAATTGAGTTCTGTAGATAAAATAATGTACGTAACGGCCAGTTATAGTACCATACCTAGAGCAGAATACACACTTGAAATCTAAGTGGTAGGAAAAAGAAATCCATCTCAGCCCAGGATCCATGCGTGCTTAGTTGCTAAATGTCATCACAGAAGTGACAGGGGTGCAGAGAAGGGACCAGACACAGGGATCAGAGCATTGTGGAAGGTTTCACAGGGCAGGGAGGAAGACAAAAAGAGTAACCTGTACCACAGAAAACAAGACTATGGTTTGGTCATACATTTCTCGACAGTCAACTTTACCCATTCTGGTAACAGTACACTTCCTAATAATGCTGTTGGATTTCAACAAGGAATAACACAATGAAGATTGATTTGCTCACTACTGTGAGTCCACTGTTCACATGAGATCGTTCGTTCTACGTTTGGATAACCTGCTTCCGGGTCTCAGAGGCGCTGGCACAGAGCTATGGCTCTATCCTCCTTTGTATATCTTTTTTTTTTTTTTTGGCTAGTCCCTCTGTCAATTTTAAAATTTATCCTTATTTTTATTTTTAAAACAAAAAATATATTCAATCATTCAAATTCAAACATATACAAAGGCATGTAAATAAAAATCTCCCTCCCACCCCTAACCCCCTGCTGCCCAGTTCCCAGAACCCAAAGCAAACAATGTTACCTTGTTACTAATTGTTTGTCTCTACTTTTAGAAATAATCCAGGCATATATAAGCAAACATAATTGTTTTCTCTTTTATTCAAAGGGTAGCATATAAAATATGATTCTGCCCTTTTCTTTTTGTCATGTAATTTTTCTTGGGAAAATTCTATATTGGTATCTGAAAATCTTTGGGTTTTTTTTAGATGATTGACACCTACAGTTTTTAATCCTTCAGATAACTGTGCAATTTATCATGGGATCACCTGTCAGCATGGGTACCTAAAAAGTCAAATTTTCTTCCCATGGATTCTAGAATAGGAGCTATTACAAAGCACCACATGTTAAGAAAACTGCCTATTTCCCCAGGATTACAGGTTTCACTTTCCTCATGGGTATTTTTGTTCAAATACAGGACAACAGACGTCAATAAAATCATTATTAATTTGGTAAGCAAAAACAGAATTCCAAGCTGTCTTCAGATATTCTGGTAGAGAACAACTTCCTGAACATACTGGTATTTAAACTCTTTAAAAGCAAGTTGGGAGCCTTATGGAAAAGGGCTGATCTCTGGAGAGCTGAGCCCCTGCCCACCCCAGCAGGAGAAACTTGGTCGGTCTGAGCAGCAGTGAATTAGGCTTCGAGTCAGAATACGCAAGGATGCTGTGCCAGGGTTCTGGAACCAGGATGGGGGTTTGGACCTGAGGCCGGGCTGGATGGGGAGAGCTGGCCAAGACAGGTGCCAAGGTGAGAGCGCCGTGGCTGACAGTGGGACCTCCCGCCTGACGGGGACTGGAGCGTGGATTCCTTACAGCTGATGAGAAGTTCTTATTATTTAAACCCTTCATCTCATCCCTTCTCACGTAATCACAGGGGATCTTTATTGTTCTTACTCTTGCCATGCATTGGGCTCAGGGCGTTTCATATGTCATTCAATTCTTGCAGTATTTCTGAGAAGCAGATACTCTATCCCACTATGGATAGAAAACTGGCTCAGAGAGATTAAGTGACTAGCTCAAGATCACACAACGTTTGGGAACATTGCTATCATTTATTAAGTACCTACTTCTGGAATTTTTATCACTTCCTATGGTTATTCAGAGAGGGAGTACTGCCAAATAGTTAAGGACTGTACATACTAGTTAATCTAATACTCTCTAATAAAATCTAAGTAGGCCTATCATACAAATGAGGAAACTGAGGCTCAGAGATGGGTTGGTGAGTTGCCTGAGGTCATTCAGAGAGTAGACAAGCTAGAATATGACCCCTGGCTCCAATGTGTTGCCTTTCTCACCGATATGCTGGGTCAGCTTCCCCACTATGCTCACAGAGAAGTCCAGCAACTCAGCAGTTAGTTAAGTCCTGAAAGCCATTTCCTCGAGTGACTGAAAATTTAAACCACTAGAAAAATAAGATCTGATGCGTCTGACCATTTCAAACTTAGAAATCATTTCCAGATAGGCTGATGGGACCCACAGCAAAGGAATACCATACACACACCTTGTGTGTTTCTAAGCCTCTTAGAAGTTGAACTGCCTTTAATAAAAGAGGCCACTTTTGGAAGCTCCATCTCTGCCACTGGAATGATGGGATTGGGACATCCTAGGGTCAGGACCAAGTAGGAGGAACTGATGATCCCTAGAAAGGCTTTAGCTATGATCCAATCCTAGATTAACTGCCCACCAACTCAGAGGCCTGGGATAGACATGAATCCTCAGCTGGGTTTTCCCATGTTCCTGCCCCCAGACCCCTAGCATGGCACCCTTCTGCACTCTGCCTAGAAATCTACTCCACCCACCTCAGACTCACCAGAGCCTACCGCGTGGAGCATTGTTAGAATTCTAACAATGCTCCACGTGGTAGGTAGAAGCAACCTGTGACCAAGGGGAACTTGTCATGGCTGATTCTGACCCTGACCAAGTGGAATTAAACCTTTGACTTGACATTAGCTCCTGTGGTTTCCTTTCTTCCCTCAAACACCCTCTAAGAGAACCTCTCCTTCTCATGCCCCACCCCCTAATCCCAGGCCACAGCTGATTTGTCCAGCTTGGGTCAGGTGTCCGCCACTGGCCCAAGGAAACTTATGAACTGCAAGATGGCTTGGCCATTTTAGATGTATTAGAAGGTGCTGAGAAAGCCTAGCCACAGGAGAAGAATAAAATAGACCCATAAAGAAAAGAAATTGACAAATTAAAAAGCCCCACGTAGAGGGCAAGCTTAGTTCTTGTTCTTAGTACTTAGTCCCAAAAGATGGGACTTTTGGCCCCGTGTGGGGTTCGCCAGGTTCCGGTACCCACCCGTGACCCTTTACATTCTGGATCAGGCTGGTTTGAGCTGGGAGCCAACAGCATCAGTTTCCAATGGAGACAGCGTGTGAAGTGCTTTCCTTACGTACCTACTATGCGTCAGGTGCTGGGCTCACGACAACTATTATTTCAAAACGTCTCACTCACAATTTATTGCTATAAGCTTAATAGTTACTGAAGTTACTAACATAAGCAGATACTCAGTGGGACCGCCCAAATGGCTTATAGATTTAAATTAATCAAATTTACTACAGAATTTCATGAACAATTTATATGGCAACTGCAGATGGAAGCTTAAGACAGTGAACTCACTCTTCTATCTTTCTGTTTAAGTCTTTCACATTAAATAAATGCCTCCTTGACTACTGGAGAAAAAATAATTATAATATTCCATTGAAGCTGAGAAATAAAGCAACCTTTGTTTATTTTTAAAAGATAAACATGGCTGATCTGCACTAATCGTAACATTTTGAAGGAAAAAAACAATATTCAAGATTTTTAGCCTGTAAATAAATAGTATCCTGTTTTACTTATTCTGTTAGCCAAAGATAAGGTTGGAAATGAGAAAACTGGGTAATGCTTATGGATTTAAAAGTATCAGACATGGTATTCGATTCTGAGGAAATAAGGGCATAAATGGAAAAAATGGCTTAGTAAATGAATAGAAAAAATGAACTTAGGAAAGAATGACATTTAAAAGTTATGCTTGACTTGAGAGACTAAAACATTTTTTCAAGTCCTTAATGATGAGAACAGCAGCAAAATTCAAGACAATTAAAAATCGGCATTTAAGAATCTGCTGTATTGTCGTGAATAAATCTAAGACGACTGTATCAGTGAAGCCTAAGAAAATCCCAATTATGACTCTATTCAAGCCAAGGAGCACTGACTTTCCGTTTCATTTTCAAATGTGTTCCCTTATTCCAGCTTTACACTGTACCTTCAGATACAAAAGCCTAGAAGAGAAACAGGGTTCCAATGCACGGCTGTAGAACCAGTCTCGCTGCATTAGACTTGCAGCATATAAACGATTCTGTCTCTAATTAAAATAGCAAAGCCAAGCTCAAGTGCATGCCCTCCTGTTCTAAATACATCATATATCTGAAGTATAAATTATAGAAATAAAGACAAATAATGGCATGAAGGGCATGATAGTTTATTTTAAAAAACTGTACCACACTGATCATAATGACCAGCATACACATTATGATGGCTTTTCTCTTGGGTATTAACATTGCAGTATTTTTGTATACTGAAATGTTTCAATAGGACCAAGAACGTTAGAGATATAAAGATCTTAGATGAAAATGAACACTAATAATTCCGGTGTCCTACCCCACAGAATTAATTTAAACCCCTTATGAATCAGTGGCATTATAATGTTATATAGTTATGAAGGATGAAAGTTCTCTTCTAAATAGGCAGCATGAACTTATACTTCCTTTTTCTTTAATCTTTAGTTTTTATAATTTAAGCTATGTCCACCCTGGCCAAAGCACAATCATACAAGACACCTCAGATAATTTCAATGCTACCATTGCAAAGTTTAGTGATTTTTACTTAAACAAACAAACAAAATCAAACCACTGCCAAAAAAGGAGGCAAGTAAAACTGATTTTCCAATCATTTGAAAAGCATAGTGCTTATTTGTCCAATACAGACTCAAACTTAAATTAAATGCTATCATTATAATCTCCAAACTTCTGCAATAAAATTAACATTTATATATATATATATATATACACACATATATATATATATATACACACACACACACATATATATATACACACATATATATATATATGGGTTTTGTTTATAGAACTGTATTTTGCAATCAACAAGAGAAAGTTATTTTTTAAAGAACAATATATTTGGTTACAGTTCCACATGTTGGTAGTAGAGACGAAGCCACATGATGTTAAATCTGGCTCTAAGTTACCTAAGGTATAAAATTTTGATCAAAATTATGATACTCTGATCTTAAAAATTCAACCCATGTGAGATTACTTTTTAGAGTAAATGTGCTGTTGAGTAATCATTTCAATAACCTTCTCTTTGTATGACTATCTGCAAATTGACCCTTTTCTTTAATCAATGTGACTCAACAGCATTTCAAACTGACCTCTTTACTTCTATGTTACCACTTTTATACCCAGGGATTTCTGAGGCAGCATAAGTTTGACTTCATTAAAAACAGTAAATCCTTTAACCTTTCAGTGACAGTTTTTAAATCTGTAAACTCAAGAATCACCTTATTGAGCTCAGCAACTAGAAAAACATTGAGATTTTGGCATTTCTAACCAGAATCTCTTTGTGCTTTTTAAATTAAGCTGCTTTTGAATCGTTTTGGTATTTATCAGCCATCGTATTTCCCTTATAATAATAAAAGAATATACTTAAGGTAATTTTTAAGGTTAAATGTTCTGGGGGCTTATCAATACTTAAAAACAGAAACAAAAACAAATACTTTTTTCCGTCAGCATTTGGAATAGTAGAAATTATTTCTGGTCCCTCCTTAGATCAACCAACACTACTTTTCATCACGTATAACACTGAATTTTACAGACATCCCTGAAAAGTTTTTGATAAGTAAACGAGTGAATCACAGTGGAGTCTCCATCAGTTAACAGTGTAGATCCAGTAACAAAACAAAACAAAACAAAAATTACACTGAATGTTAAAAGAAAATCTTCAAGCTAAAAAAAAGAAAAGAAAAGAAAAGAAAACCCTCCTTAGAATTAAAACCGAGTGTGTGTTGTCACTGATTCTGTGCTCGTGTCTCCAATTGATTAGACTCCTTCTCTGGGTTATAAGACATGTTCGATGAAATCTCCACACCAAGTTTCCAGGACACTTGAGTGAAGAGGCTATGCTACTGTAGCATCTAAGGGAACAGAGTGGCACCGTTTTCTTCCCTAACAGACACCACATCCAAAGATGAGCATGCGTGTCCCTCCACTGTGCTCACCAGCATGTATCAGGAGACAAAACTTGCTGGGCAAACTGATGACAGCTGATCCTCCCACCCCACCCCCAGCATCAACAGGAGGTTCCCAGCAGTTTGTCATTATGTGCACTGGCCTTTCACTCTTTCAGTCAGAAAAGTTGTGGTTACTTTAAAAAGGGGGTGGGGGGGTGGAGAAATGAAAAAACCGAGAGTCTAAAGGCACAAAGTCGCATAGCTGCTCTAGTTGGAGTTTGTAAACAGAGAATAAGTTGAATTTAGGTAATCCCAATCTGTGAGAGTAAAAAGGCATCCGCAGCAGGCTTTTATCCAGCCAGCTTCTTTGAGACCCTTCATGGGTTTTGAGGTCTACAAAGTATGCACTAAAATACCCATACTTCAAAAAGCAATAAGGCAAATAGTATAATCATTATTCCAAAAGTTACAATGGTAGTGTAGGCATACATAGTATAATTTAGTTACAATGTGTGGTACTGTTTCTATTATATAACCATATTAACTGCTTCTTTCCTACATAATTATATATTCAGCCGAGTTTCAGTTGAACACAAAACCATCCTTGTACCACTGCTGACAGTTGGCAATAGCTCTTTGATAGCAGTTTTTATTCTGCTGTAGAAATTATCCTTGAACTGAAAAAAAGTCCATAATCCAACCTCCAGTCATTAAACACTATCATATTTGTGAAGAGCCTCTTCCAACTTCTGCGTCACTTTTTGGAAAAATATTATTTGTTGTTGTAAGAAATGCTGCATCTGTGATTTAAAGTCTCTTACTCGAATTTGATGGAAGTGGTGAATTTCTGCCAAAGTGGCAAAAGAAATAGTGTTACAGCGATCCTGAATGCCATCAGCCTTTTGGATCTCCATCTTCCCTTCTTCCACGTGTCGCCTACTCTCCTTTACTTTGGTAAGAGCTCCTGTAGTTAAGACAAAAATTAATTAAAAAATATGTATGTATCCCAGTGGTTCAGCTACATAGTAAACAGAATGCTGGGCATTATAAATACTTGCCTGAACTATTTTAAAGTCCTTTGGCGTTTAAAGGGTTGGCCATAATCACTTATTAAAAAAGAAGAAATCTGGTAAAGTTCCTGAAAACACCTCCATTGCTGCAACTTCAGTTATCAAAACCAGCTTTTGCCATTGACCAAGTAGCTATAGCATGTTTCATCTCTTGCAGGCAGAGAAACTATAAATGACAGATATCAAACTCCAAGGAATTGTCCCTAAAAAGACAAACTAAGCAACTTTGCAGTTTTAACATTCTTAAGAGAAAAGGTGTGACACCATTATATATGCATATATTAAGAGAGACATTTATAAAGGGGAGAATACTGCATGCATGCCTGGTTTTGACTCCACATTCTATCAGGAGACCCGTACCTGCAGCATAATGGCCCTGTGAAGTAAAAATTTGCCTCCTTTTCTTTCTTTTCTTTTTTTTTTTTTTGGCCACGTGGCATGTGGGATCTTAGTTCTCCAACCAGGGATCAAACCTGTGCTCTGAGCTTCATTAGAAGCTCAGAGTCCTAACCACTGGACTGCCAGGGAAGTCCCTCGCCTCCTTTTCTTTAGGAGCTGTAAAGATCAGTGAGTTTTGAGTCTGCCCTAGTGATGATCTGGGAATGAAGCCAGAAGGTGTCATAGCCTCCAGTCAAGAAATGTCTCACCAGAGGGTGTGTGCAAGGAGGAGGGAAAAGCACGGTCTCTGTGGCAGGTGCCACATGAGGGCAGACCCTCCCCTAGAAGCATAGTCATATGAAAACACAAAAGGCTGAGGATGCTTAGGGGGTAAGAAAAATAAAGACTATTCATGGGTTCGTAAAAATGATAAAGCTCAGATCACTTGGGCACAGCCAGCTCAAGAATCCAGAATACCTGACTCCACGTGGCACCCATTCTACTAAACCATGATGAAAGAGAGAAACGTCTAGGACACCTGGCTTGGAGGTCTGCGGACATGGTGATGCTACAGGGGGGGAAAGGTAGCCTGTTTAGAAGGCAGTGGGAAAGCTGAGCAACTTTGTTGTGGAAATGTTCAGTTTTAGCTGATGGTGAAATACACAGGGGAAAAGCCCTATATCTAAATTTCTTCAAATCTACAAAATAATATAGAGTAAACCTAGTATTAAATACAGCGCTTAGAGCCTAAACAGCGTCTTTTTTTTTGGCACAGCTCAAAGACCCGAGAAATTAAAACCCACCGACAACAAATGTTATAGCTACGTATGTATGTATGTATATTTTCATTTATTTATTCTAAAGAAGATCTTTACCTGAAAAGCAGGTGAGCCCTGGAGTAGAGAAAATGCCCTGCTTCCCCTGTGACCACACAGCGGAGATGCCGTTCGTGTTAGCAGAGCTACAGGAAGACCCCTGACCCATTCCCCTAAGAAGCCATCGCCCTGAAAATACAGCGCTGTTAACATTTTCCCCATGGCGGACGGGACTCGGGAAGCAGTGAAACCTGCCTGCTTGTGGTCTCAATACTAAACAGAGAAAGGGCGCTCCCCCTCAGAGAGAGAAAATAATTTTTTGTAGCAAACTTATGTTCATTATATTTGTACAAGTGTCCTGTCCCGGTTTATATGTAAAAATTGAAGTTGAAGAGACCAGGAAAGCATGAGACAGAAAACTAAAAAAGAAAAGAAAAATATTTCAAAAAGATGGCTGAGAATATGAAATTTATGTTTCAAATGGTTGAGAGTGAGAACAAGAAGTCAAGAGAGCCAAGTCTCAGGAGATCTGACTGTTCATGTGATTCGGGGCCGAGGTGCGGGGCCCACCGTGCGAACACAGAGGACAGGCGCCGGCGCCCTGCTCCCGCAGACCCCCGGGCAGCTGTGCAGCAGCTGGGGCCTGTCCTGCGAATATGCTGCAGGTATTACTTGTTCTAGTCACTAGAGTCCAGCACAGAGGAGCTCAGAAACCTGGCCCTGAGCTGTGCCAATGTCAATGAACCTGCAGCTTGTCAGACTCCAGATGAGATCGCCATATTCTCAGAAATGACATTCTATTACACAGAACTGCAGACTGCAGACGTGCATCCATGAAACCAACTTACAAATGAACAAGACTGAAGTTTTCACAACTTGAATCACATCGGCATACATTTTCAAAACTCCTGGACACGGTACGAGTATTAAATCTCTGCAAGGTCTGAAGGCCTTTTGGCATTTGACACCTTTAAGCTTTCTGAGTGTACATACTAAAGGAGCCGAGAATTTAAGACTCACTTTTCTCCCAACTATAAGTTTATTTACTAAATAACACAGAGCCCCAAACAGTTGGGCTCTGGGGCTAGAATCTCAGCTTTACCAACATTTATGGAGGGTCTAGTGTAGAGCACAGAGCTGGGACACGGAGAAACTCACAAGAAATGTTCAAGTCCCCACCCTCCGGAAGCTCTCGAGGAAATCACCTCGCAAAGCACACTGAGGACAAGCACACAACCATGACATGAAGTGAAACAGGACCACAAAGCACAGAATTCTGCATAGGAGCTGAATATGGCTTTCTCCAAGATAACGTGATCGTGTCACAAGGGAAAATGCTCGGAGGGCCTGCTATGTGCCAGGCAGTGCTGTGGACAAAGGGGGGAGGAAGGGCGAGAGGCAGGGAACAGGCGTAGATAACAGTAAATGGTAGCAGCCAAAAATAGTCACAATATAGGCGAGGCACTTTCCGTGTACCAACTCTTACCCTGCTGCTACTTTGCAACAGACATTACTACTATTTTATGACAAGGGAACTGAGAAAGCCACCCAACCTCTTCGAGCCTCAAAGTCAGCGGTAACCCAGTAAGAGGCAGAGGAGATGGGATCTGAGTGTACAATGACTTCAAAGCAAACACTACAAATATTCAGAAAAGAAACTGGAGCCTGAATAGGCAAAAAAGCAAGGTGGGCGCTGGTGAGCAGGGTGCAGGGGATAAGGGCTGGGCCACTGAGGATCAGCTATCCCCTCTCCTCCCCTTGACCCCAGGCCTCCCCACCCCCTGCCCCAGAGCTGGGGCTCCCGCACTGCCCTTCTCCCTTCCCACCTTCCTTGCAGGTCCCGGACTTTTATTCTGACATGCAAGTCAGAAGACCTTGTGAGTATGTAAAATAAACCATATAGGTTTTGAAAATTTCCCTCTGGAATCTTACGAACCTCATTCAATTCACTAATTGTACCTGCAAAGCCTTTTAATATTTATAAGATGTCTGATTTTAATATTTATAAGATGTCTGATTTTCTTATCTTTGTAGCATATGATTAGGATGCCACAAAACATCGAAAAAGCAGTACATATTTCATTATTTTGAAAATGTAAGCTCAGACCTACACGGGGGAGGGGGGCCTCTCTTCCCCTGCCTCTCTCCCCCCCGACTTAGATCTTACTGGAAGGTTATATAAATTAAAAACTACCACCAAAAATAGTAACATACAACCCCTGGATGGGCTTTGCCTTTGTTTGCTCTAGTGCAGTTGGACATCCCAGCAAAAAATTATTTTGCAAACTAGGAAGGACAGAAAAAAATACTGAGGAGAGTAAGCACCCAAAGGCCAATTTTACTTGGAATTTTGGGTTAACGCACTTAATGCAATTCAAATCCATTAGCATAATGCATCAGGATTGCAAGTAGCAAGGAAATAGGAGGAGATATAAGATATGTTTTTTAAGAAGAGACATACTTCCTATCTTAGGGACTATTTTTTGATGTGACAAGATTTACATGCCTGAAACCATTAAAAAGCTATACAAGGCAGCATATGTATCAAACAGCATTCTATGAATGTACAAACTCTGGTAGAAGAGTGAGTGCTAGGTGTAATCAAAGAAGATCACGTCTCCACAAAACGGGACCCACGAATTTAGAGCAAGTTTTAAAATAACAACAGCAACAACCTCTTTTAACTAAAATGTAGCTAAACTGATTTTCCCCCAGATCCACCTTCAGAACAAAAATGATTAACAATAAAACAGGCTGATAGCAGTATACTTTTTTTTGGGGGGGGGGCTGCACTGGGTCTTTGTTGCTGCGCGCGGGCTTTCTCTAGTTGTGGCGAGCAGGGGCTACTCTTCATTGCGGTGCGCGGTCTTCTCATTGCGGTGGCTTCTCTTGTTGCGGGGCACGGGCTCTAGGCGCGCGGGCTCAGTAGTTGTGGTGCGTGGGCTCTAGAGCGCAGGCTCAGTAGTTGTGGCACACGGGCTTAGTTGCTCTGTGGCATGTAAGATCTTCCTAGACCAGGGCTCGAACCCGTGTCCCCTGCATTGGCAGGCAGATTCCTAACCACTGCACCACCAGGGAAGTCCCAGCAATATACTTTTTGAAAAATCATAAGAGTTCCTGAGTTGAGACAGCAGTCCAGTTCTTCTCTAAGCAGCTGGCTGTTAAAGTTCAGGATGACAACCCCAAAGACCTTCAACGCCAAACCCCCCAAAAAGGAAGTTATCTTTTGTAAAATATTATTCAAAGTTTAAAAAATTATTTCCTTTAAGAAGAAAACCATTTTGCTTTTAAATATTCACCTTACAATCCTCTGGTTAGTTCTTGCTATACATTTTAACACTATACATTAACACTTCCTATACATTAAACACTAAGGGTTTAGTGTGTTTGCTTTCTTATGAGAAAGATAAAGTCAAGTCCTTCAGTAAAGCTAATTATGGAAGTTAATTAACTGGTTTACTGTCTGAGAGTGAACAGGAAAAAAAAAAAAGTGACATCCTTTAAACAGCTCAAGCTATCCATCTGAACAAACAGCATGGGTGTTTAAACACTTGGGGATTGACAAACAGAACTATTGGGTTGGGCAAAAAGTTCACTCGGGTTTTCAGTAACATCTTAAGAAAAAACCCAAACGAACTTTTTGGCCAATCCAGTACTTTCTGGAGTTTCCCTGAAGCTTCCCTCTTACCCCCCTTCTACCCACTGCATTTCTAAATTCTGGGTTCTCTCAAGATCAAAGTGGGTACATACTTTTCCAATAGAAATTATATTACAAACATTGGTTTAGATGTAAGAAAAATAGTTTAAGTAATAGAACTAGCACTTGGGTTTTGTCACAAATGGCGTATTCTCGCAGTTTGCCGATTCTCAAACTGGGAATTATCTGTACACACTTCTACGCTTCACATATTTTCATACTTAAAATATTAAGTATCACAAGGAAGGCAGAGATAGCCACATTTTCAATCAGGTTTAGCTTCTAAGGAGTGAGAGTTGGAGAAAGAAAACTACTGGAGCAGAGTTAGATCACTACAGACTTGCTACTTCTAAGATAGCTTAAAAAATTAATTTGTAGCTTAAGAAACAACTGCAGAGGTACAATATAACCAGCTGTAGAGTTGTAACAAAGCATTACAGCATATTTTTAAGTACTCTCTCAGCCGTACTGCATTTTTTACCAAACCCAAGAGGAGTGTAAATAAAAGCTAAAACCATGGTCCAGAATCTAAAGAGCAGAGGGAACACACATTTTTATCATGCAATTGATAAAAAAACAGGCAAGGGTTTTCAAAACCTGTACTTTTTATGTGGCTAATTTAGAAGGTATCTATCCCCTGCCAGGTCTCTCCTCTCATAAACATCACATTGCTATCTTGCTTTCATAACAGAAAAGGAAAAACAAAGAATTAAGGGAGAGAAATGATAAAATAAAGCCTAAGATGAAAAGTAGTTGCTGTTGTATTAAACAGAAGTCCCCATAACACTCATGGGTAGGGCAGTGATTTTAAAATGAAAGAAAATTAGTGTCAAACACATAGCTAGTGGGAAGCAGCCACACAGCACAGGGAGATCAGCTCGGTGCTCTGTGACCACCTAGAGGGGTGGGATAGGGAGGGTGGGAGGGACATGCAAGAGGGAGGGGATATGGGGATATATGTATATGTATGGTTGATTCACTTTGTTATACAGCAGAAACTAACACACCATTGTAAAGCAGTTATACTCCAATAAAGATGTTAAAAAAAATGAAAGAAAATTAAAAATAGGAGAGATCAGAGGGAAACACATTTTAGAATGGGAACCTAAGTACATAACTGTAAAACTGTCTCTCGGGCTAAAAGACAGACATTATATGGAATAATATATGGGCAAAATAAGATTTTACTATGAAAAGAAAATGGTGGAGGCAAGTATTAAATCCTGACATTAAATAAGAAGGGGCTGACAACACAGAGCAGTATTATATTCTTCATTTAAAAAAAAATAACAAGACAAAATAACAAGAAGGTAACAAATGAAAAATGGTTCAGCCTCCCCAAGTTACACAACTGAAAATAAACTCTTAAAGTGTATTTGAAGTACAGGAAAAAGTATTAATGAAAGTGGGGCAATATATTTCCACCACACCCATGACTTTGCTTCCAAACAGGCAAAAGCAACCCAGCTCCCGTTCAGGACACCGGGCTGAGCTGGACACATTTCAGGTGTTTCTTCCTCAGAGGGTGGCTGAAAGGAACACAGAGACAGCCCCTCCTAAAAAGGCTAACAGGCTGAGAGGGAACCTTCAGCTGAGCACTCAATCTAATTATTAAATCAGTTGGACAAATTATTTAAATTTCTCCACAGGATAGAATGTTCACCCAGGAACTGATCACCCTAAGCGTTTATTCCAAAGGGTGGAGCAGGAACCCTGAGGACTTCATTCTCATCCATCACTCCATCCTGGCAAGGCACCCACTGGGGAAGCCGGGAGAGCTGATTCCTCAGTGAGAAGGGCAGAGTTGGGTCCCAGATTTTCTTTTTAATGCACAATAAGGGCTTTAGATGAGTTTTTGGTACAGTTTTCTCAGTCTCTCTAACAACAGGCTAAGTGACTTGTCCAAAGTCCCACAGCTAATTCCTGGCAAAGAACCCACCCTTCCTACCTGCCTGCCAACCCTGCCACTTCCCACTTAACATACCAGGCAGGGCCTCTGCTCCACTCTGCTGAAAAGGGTCCTTCCTTTTCCATGTTTGGAGAGGTAAAAGGAAAACTAAACCAGTATTTCAACTTTGCTTTAGGACCTGCTATTAACAAAATCTCCCAGACTTCTTTGGCATTCTTAGCTGACTCTGTACATGCAAAATTCCTAACACGTTCATCTGTATACTTATCGCAATTGCCCAGTCTCAGAGAAAGGCACTTTGCCTGCTTCACCATCACCAAACCCAGCAGAACTCATGTCCTAAATTCACTCCCAGCCCTCTCCTACCATCTGCTTGGTATCTTACAGTGTGAGCACAGTTTTAAAGCACGCTCAGGCTGGAATGAGCATCCTGCCTCATAATCCGCATGCACTCAATTTCAGAGGAATATTACACGTTTGTGGTGAACATAAAAACATAAAGAAATCAATCATATGACAAAGTTCATTAATATTATAACCTTAAAAGGCTCAAACTCAAACAAACTCATTTTATAGATTAATTACAATCCAGGAAGTCAGCACCATTTTTTCTTTCTTTTTTTTTTAAATTTATTGATCGATTGATTGATTGATTGGCTGCGTTGGGTCTTCATTGCTGCGCACAGGCTTTCTCTACTTGCAGCGAGCGGGCGCTACTGTTCATTGTGGCGTGCGGGCTTCTCATTGCAGTGGCCTCTCTTGTGGAGCACGGACTTTAGACGCGCAGGCTTCAGTAGTTGTGGTGCATGGACTTAGTTGCTCTGCGGCATGTGGGATCTTCCCAGACCAGGGCTCGAACCCACGTCCCCTGCATTGGCAGGCGGATTCTTAACCACTGCGCCACCAGGGAAGTCCCAGCACCATTTTCAAAAGCATCATGTTATTTACACACCATGCCATTAAATTATGTACATCAGTAAAACTGTTTAGGAAGCATTTTATTGCCATTTTGGTTTTTCTAAAATGAGAGCAGTGAAGCTCTGGTGTCATGTAGTCAATTAGCACATTTTAAGAACCCACTACCAGCTGAACTAAAGCACATTAGCAAATACAGTCACACTACATTAAACTCTGCTGTATCGTTTGCTTCTGATTTGCAGAGAGAAAGCACTTTCCTGGCAACTTCTGACCCAGCAAAACTAGACAGGGGCAAAAAACCACTGCAGTGCCTCAGGCATTTTAACCAGGGAGGCCCTAAATTCAGCTGAAGAAGTTGTCCAGCTTCCTTCCAGTTTCCCTGGTTAAGGCCTCTCCTCCACCTCCCTCAGGCCCCCCAGGGCTTGCTGGCTGCTCCAAACGCTCCCAACCCACCAGTTTCTGCACCTGAACTTTGCCTTCCTTTCTTCAACCAAATCTCTTATTCTCAGTATGCTTTGTCCCTCCTCAGACCAATTATACAAAAGGCCCAGTCACTAAGCAACAGGGATCCAAAAGCTACATTTTCTCCCTTTAAAAAAAAAAAAAAGCAAGCATTTTATTTAATTTTGAAATCATGACTGTGCCAGAAACATTAACTAGATTTTCTGTCTTCCCAGGGCCCTGCCCCAGAAAACCCAGACTTTGGTGTGAGGGACAGAACAGGAGACGGGCTGAAGGGCACAGGGACAGCTGCGCAGAAGTTGCCTGAGACTGGACTAGACCTGTTTTTCTTCATTCCCTCGTATGCGTAAAATGTTGAAAGAGAATGCTAATTTGGTCAATGTGGCCTACTTTGCTCTTATCCTCTCATCACTGGTACCCACCCCTCTGGGTCCCTGCTAACTCCCCATTAACTCTTTCCCCTCCCCTTTCCTTCCTCCTTTTGGTCTCCACCCACCCACTTGTTGATTCCTCCTTCCCCTCTCTGCTCCAATATTTACTTTTTGATTTTTTTTTTTTTGAGTAAAATGGCTCAAAAAACAAAGGCTGGCATTACGTAACAGAGACAGGACGGCCGTCCATCCAGGCAAAACAGTCCCACGTGAGCACCTGCTCTATGCAAAAGCTGTGGTCTGCACCTCGCGGGGTCTCATTTTCTTCTCTCAGAGGTGGCCAGGAAACTTAGACAAGGTAAGCAACTTTATGAGGTGTCAGCTGCACATGAACCTGGGCTGCCCAACTTCCCAGCCCAAGCAGTTCCCTGTACCTGCCCGATGGGGGCTGCCTCCTCCCTGAGATCTCAAAGCCCCATGGACCAGCCCCGGTACACAGCACGCCACGCCAAGCCTTCCAGAAGCCTCATCTCAGGGATAAGCAACCCCTGACCTGCCTCCAGGCCCTCAAAATTCTATTCCTGAATCACATCCTACTAAGTGGGCTCCAGATCTGGACCACATTAGTAATCTCTGGAGGGCACGAATAGCACTACTGAACTCAAGACAGTGACAGCAATTTTTTGAAGGGATTAAGTGTCCTTAGAGCCAAGAACTATCAAAATGCAAAGATATAATTAATTTAAAATTCACTTTCAATTCACAAAGAGAACTTCTGAGTCATTTTAAAAGGAGGGAAGAGGCTCTCGGGACAAGGATCATAAATTGCAAAAAGCAGCAACAACAAAAACCTGGTTGCTTGATAATGAAAAAATTAATCATTTAAAGAACTCAAGCCTCTAGGCTTGGTTTGGTCCTGAAGGTACAAGAAGAAGTCGTTTGTTCTAGGTAAAAGCCTTATTATATCCTAATTAAGCAGCCCTTACAGCTTCATTCAGCAATCACCACAAGTGTAAGGGCAGAAGGACATTTTGTATGAATGAAAGCATTCACTTGAGTGCACCACATCTTAAAACATTTGATTACTTTTACTCACTATGTACATACATTCACACAGCTCACCTTGTTCCAAAAATGAAGAGGGAAATCACATGATTGTATCTCTTGTGGCTCATTTGGTAAAATAGGCTGTTCATCGCTAGGAAATTTTACATATAATAAACGTTCCTATGTTTCAGCTGATACTGAATATTAAATCTGTGATAAAGATACTAGGGTGATAGATTCAAGAGAATTCTGCAAAACAGTGTCTTTATTTCAGCAGCGTCTGGATACAATGGTGAAAATGTTGATTTGCCTATGGCCAAGCAAACATAGATAAAGACTTTAAAATCTGAGAATAAGAAAAGCATGTATCATTTTTTTCTTAAAGGTTTTATACCCAGAAAATCATAATAATATAAGGTAGAAAGAATATCCTTGATAATCATGAACATACAATAAAACTTGAAAAAACAACTGATGTTGTAAAACAGAATCCATATAATGGTTTAAATTCAGAGAATACAGTTGATGACTGAGGTCCATTGTTCACAGTTCCTAATTTCCTAATTCTTTTGTTTCCTGATATACATGCATGAATATTGGTCTGTACAAATAAAGCGGCATTAGATATGTTTGCAAACTGCCAGCACTTTGAATTGAAATGACCTTTGACATACAACAAAACATACATGTACCCAAGAGAAAAGTGAACATTGGAAACTACCTTTAACCAAAGGTAAACCTTAGTTTCTTTTTTTCCAGAAGATAAAGGGAGACCTAAGCTAAAATAAATCTAATAGAAGCTGCTAAACAGATAGGCCCCTCTATATGGGGCAGGAAGAGAGTGAGGTGGCACCAGCCCTTTAGAATGGAAACCAGGGAGATGTGAGCTACCCGCCCAAAGCCAGGATCCTTGATTGCCACGACTGCTTCTGAGAGGGCTGCAGTTCGTACTACAGTTAGAGTAATATTTTCAAAGAATCTTTCTTTCAAGTATTCTTCTCAAATAATGTCTAGTTTTTAACTTTAGAACTGTAATTGTAAACCCTGGTGTTAACCAACTGCTATTTAAGCTATGGTGGTACCAGTGGTGAGCAGCTAGCCCAGCATTAATCGCTTTCCTTAGTGCCGTCTGCTGTGGCCCTTATGACTGGAACTTCACATGGCTTTATAATCACTAAGCTTTGGAGACAATTTCTAAATCAGCTGCTGTAAACTTAGGAACACTCTTGACCCTGGGGTTTTCCTGCTTCCTGACACTGGCAGGGACCAGGTTTCCACTGGCTCTGAGTCTTTACTCTGGCCACATCTGGACTTCCTGAACTAGTTGTAAATAACCAGCTGAAGCCAAAACAAAGAGCTAGAAATATATCATTTTAAGATAGACATGAAATACAACTCAAAAAGCATGGAAACTTATAGATCACCCATGTTGACATTTACTAGTTTTTAAAGAGGTCTCACTGCAGGCAATAGGTGGGCTTTTGTGAAAATCACAGATGTCAATATAACTAAGTATAATTTTAAAAAAACAGAAAATAGGATTTCTAAGACTCCCTTCAGCCCCATTCCTTCTCTTTCCCTTTAATCCTTCTCCTTTTCTTAACCTGCCTCTTTCTATTCCTGGTATCACTACTTTCTGTCACCCAGACGGAAAACTTCAAAGCCCGCGTCGAGCCTGGTCTACTAATAAGCCTCTGCCGGCCTGTACTCAGCCCACAGGAGCAGCTTCTTGGGGACCAGGCTGCACTCACTGAGGGATGCCTGCAAGAGCTCACAGTTAGGTTTCTGCGGCTCACTTCCTGTCTGCCAAGTGGGGATGAAGAGAGAATATACCTCAAAATCTCCCATGAGGTTTAAATGGATATAATGCATAGAAAATGTGAAGCATCGTGCCTGGCACACAGGAAGCCCCCAAAGCATGTTCCCTACTTTTATCACAATTCCGATGTCACTCTTCAGTTTCAAACCTTTAGTGGCTGTTGACTGCCTACAGGATAAAACTCAATTTTCTAGCAGATGTACTACTTACTGTAGCATAAAGAGTACTGACCAAGGTCAAGGCAAAAAGTGAACTCAAATGCTGGCTCCTTATTAGCTGTGTGATCCTGGAACTCACTTTACGTCCCTGAGCCTCAGCTCCCACAGATACCCAGTGGGGGAGTTAACAGCTGTGCTGGGTTCAATAGTATCTACCCCCCAACCCCGCTCCAACAAAATTCACATCCACCTGGAAACTGAGAGTGTGATCTTATTTGGAAACAGGGTCTTTGCACGTGTAATTAGTTTAGGTAAGGTTGTACTCGGTTAGGATGGGCCCTAAATCCAACGTGATTAGTTAGCATCCTTAAAAGAAAAGGAGACAAAGGGACACACAGGGAGAACGCCAGGTGAAGACGGAGGGAGACCGGAGCCAAGAACAGCAAGGAGTGCCGGCAACCACCAGAAGCTGGAGGGAGCCTCCCCTAGAGCCTTTGGAGGCAGTGTGGCCCTGCCGACACCTTCATTTTGGACTTCTACACTCCAGAACTGTGTGTGAGAGAATAAATTTCTACTTTTTTTAAGCCACCCGGTTTGTGGTAACTTGTTTCAGCAGTCCTGGCAAACAAATACAACAGCTAATAGTTAATGCTTAAAGACATTTGCCATAGAAATGGCAAATGGTCCACCCAAAGAAACGGAGGCTGAGAGGAGCTGCTGGTGGGAACTCAGCCCCACGCAGCTGTGCGTCCAGGCGCACTACCACCCTGCTGCTATACCCACTCCTGAACAGAATGAGACACAATGGATGTGACTGCCCGCAATACCGCTGCTCACAAAGCAAACAGTCCAAACTGGCGGCCACAGCTACACATACACCAGCTACCTAACCTGCTGGACCTCCAAGTCAAGGGTCAGCAAACATTTTCTTTAAGGGTCAGATAGTAAATATTTGATGCTTTGCAAGACGAGGCAAAATCAAGGCCTATATAACCATTAAAAATGGAACCTTTAAAAAATGTAAAAAGCATCCTTCGCTCAAGTGCTATAAACAGACAGGCACCTGGGTGGGCTGGACCCGCAGGCTGTAGTCTGCAGACCCCTGCTCCATCTCCAAGCATCTCCACTGATGGCTCCACAGGCCCTAGTGTGCAGGTCATTTTACACTCCTTTCTGTCCCTTGCCCCACTCCCACACTGTTGGCACACAGCCCCTGTGTCTCCTCCTCCCCACTCCCACACACTGCCTCAGTTTAGGACTGCAACATGTCTTGCCTGAATCACTGCAAGAACTCCCCATCTTGCCCCACTCTGAGCCACCCTTCACACCTGTCTCCAGGACCTGCGCATCTAAAGTGCCGGCCCGACCACATCAATACCCTTGTCTGATCTTCCATGATGCTCCCCCCATCAACTCCAGCAGCACATCAAAATCACGTGAGGACCTTTCTTAAGAACTTCAATGTCTAGGCCACACATTCCTGACATTCAGATTCAACAGATCCAGGGTGGGGCCCACATACAGCTAGCTGCAACCACTCCAAGGCTGACTGTGCGAGGCACCCAGAATTTAATCCCTGATTTTTGTACATATGGTTCCCTCTGCCCAGAATGCCCTTCCCTGCTCTGCCTACCAGGCAAACTTCCAACTGCTTTTCAAAACTCTTCTTAGACTGAGACTGGGAGAAGCCACCCCTGAACTCTCCCGTTCACTCTGCATAGTTAACCATGCCTGCCTCCTCTGTCCTACTTCACACCATGGCACGTGCCCACGACTGCATGAGTCACGCTGTACAGTGACAGCTAACTCACCCTGTCAGCCTCCCTCACTGACCTGAGCCCTGCGCTTGCAGCGTATCAGCTTTCATATGCTTATCAAAGCTAGCCTAAAGCATTCTCAAGATCAACCATGCACCTTCCATCAATGTTCCTCCAAAAGTCAAAATACAATTATCTTTCAAAGGGAAAACCAGTGCTACCACCCAAACCTCTAACACAAATGACAGCAACTCTCCATCCTCCTGACTCCCACGCACTCTTATTATACAGGCACTAAGTTAGATCTACCTCCTATTTCAATTTTCTGCACGCACATCCTCCCTCCCTCATGGAACTGCATCTTCCCTGAGGGCAAGTACCTCCTGCTTAAGACGCTCAGTGCTGTGTGTATCCAAGTCACTCAACAAGGTGAAGGCACTCACTCTGGATCATATGCTTCGAATGAAGCAAAAGGGACCTTCAGTATTATCATGAAGGCTTACCGAAGAGGAAAGAAGTGTATGATATACAAGTTTAAACACCAGCAATCAATATAAAGTGAAACCTGAGGTACATAATATTAATTTTTCTGGCACATAAAGCATTTTCAAACTTCCTCCCCACCGTCTCAATGAATTATGGAAAGTCATTTCGTAGATACTTAAGTCTAAGACGTTTAAATCGCTCACATGTTAATGACTTCATCCATAATCCATAACCAGATCCTATCTTTATTTCCTGTACACTTTTAAACCCTGTTATCCATCATCATATAAATTGAAAAACAAAAACATTCTATGAATCACAGAAAAAATCTATTTTAAAATCAACAAAAAATACTTACGGGAGTGACTACTTCATTAATTCAACAAGCATTCATTAAGTACTTACTACGCATGCACAAAACGGTGGAACTTCATACTAGAGGAACGTAAAAACTCCGATCCCCACACACTAACCAAGCAATGTATAGTCTCTGGCACACCAGTCAGCGTTCCATCAGCGATGGTGACTTGGAAAAGGGCTGAGATACTCCAAGGAAGAGAACTCGACCTGAGGCTTGACTGTGCACGTGTTGGATGGGGGAGATGTGGAGCAGAACACAGGAGCCTGTCAGTCTCCAAGCATTACACTCACGTCCTGACGGCCCATCCCCACCTCTGTGCCACTCACGGCCTTCCTCATCTCAGCTGACGGAAACTCCATTCTCAGTGTTGGTGAAGCCAAAAACCAGTCACCCTTGATGACTCCTCTTCCTCTCAGGTGCCACATCTGATCCCTTAGGAAAACCTGCAGATTCTACCTCCAAAACATACCTACAGTGGGACCCCTCCTCACTGTCTCATCATCTCTCACCTGGATTATTAGATTATTGGCTCCCTGCTCCTGCCTTTGACCCCCTCCCCCCTCCCCATCCTGTTCTCAACACACCAACTGGACTAGGTCTCTTCCAAGGCCTATTGGTACATCATTCCTTCGCTCAAGACCTGCAATGGCTCCCTTCTCACTTGAGCTTTTACTCCAGATCCTGACAATGACCTCTAAAGCCCTATAGGCCGAACCTTCTGGGACCTCATCTCCTACTCAGACCCTCTTAGCTCCAAGCACCTGGCCTCCTCCTGCCTGGCCAGCACACACCCATGCCAACGCCTTTGCTCTAACTGTTATCTTCTGCCTGAGAAGCTCTGCCCCATACCTGCTTGGCTAATGCCCTCACCTCCTGCAGGCCTCGGCTGAAATCTCACCTTCTCAGGGAGGCCTCAACGATCACCCTTTTCATTCTTCCCCATGCCCACTTGAACCGTTCCACTTTAATTTTTCCCCCTAACACATATCATCCTTTGACGTACATTATAATTACGTACTGTGTGTTTTCCCTTGTGGCTCCACCCTGCTAGAATGTAAACGCCACAAGGGCAGTGACCTTTGTTTTGACTACTGATGCAACCCTAGCATCTTTATAGTGCCTGACCTATGATGGGCACTTAAATATCTGTTAAATAAAATCAGGTTTATCTTTCAGAGGATCCCATGAATAAATCGAATGATGTTAAGCTCCCCTCCGTAACCACTGTCTTCCTACCTGCTAAATAACACATAAAATTTCTTTATCAGAAGAGAAAAGTCACATCACAGTAAGAGATGTAAAGTTCTAAGAAAAGGAACAGAAATGACGTGGACTAAAACTCGTCCACACTGAAGTTTAACCAAGCTACAAATCCAAGACCAACAATGCAAGACTGGTTCTACTTCCGGAGAGGAGACAGCACTTAGAACCCAAAGCGAAGTACAGTATGTAGGAGGGAAAAAGCCCGTCACACCTTCTCTCTCTCGTGGCCCTATTAATAACCACCTCACTGGGGTCGGAGGGAAGCTGCTCCAGCACCCAGCTCACCTCGGCTTCGGAACACCTGGGAGCTCTCGCCCGCAGGCAAGAGGCCAGGTAGTCATCACTTTCACATCCGCAGCACCTGGCAGGGCAAGCCCTGCATGCACGTTTGCTGATCCAAACTAAACACGCATGACTCTTCTTTCACGTCAACTGATAAAGGATTTTCACACTCCTAGATTGCACAGTCTCGTAAGCAAATAGAACGCTACTGAAACTAGCCTGAAACAATGTCAAAATGTTCATCATATACTTAGGAGTATTTTATTTTCAATGCAGGAACGATGCTATTAAAGTCAACCAACAGAACGATACCTAGGAAATCGTGAACCTCACATTTACAGATGAGGGAACTGAAGCTCAGAAATGCCAGTGCTTGGTGCAGGCCACAAGTAATTTGGAGGAGGAGAGGGACTAGCGACAGCAAACTGGTGACCCCACTAACACTGACGTTTATTCCTCTGTTACCATTTCTTCTGGTGTGCAATACAGGACAGCTGAGTTAAAATACAACGCTCAACTGCTATACCGATGCTCCCTTGGCGTTTCATCCTTTTGCCTGCAATTCTGGTGGTAAAAGGCCACCAGGAGGGATGATAAGATCCCTGGAATTGCCTTTTAACGGACAGTACCTCCCATTTTAAAGGTACCATTTTACTTTGCAAAAATAAAGCATTTAAGTGAGCAGTTACTAAGAACCATAACATTTGATCCTCATGATAACCTTATGAGGAAGTGTTCCCACTTTGTCAATTCAAAACAAGGCTTACAGAGGTTAGAACAGCTTGCCCAAAGCTCCGCTCACATCACACACTGGTCGCCCAGATGCCAGGCTGGCCCACAGTGGTGAGACTGTGCCTGTGGGGCTCTAGAGCTGACTCAGCTCCCTGTCAGAACTGGGCCAGCCCCATCTCCTCTGTGTAGCCCTGAGGGCTCTCAGCAACCTGGCACACAGCTTCTCCGCCACTAGTCAAAAAACTCCATGAGGGGACTTCCTGGTGGTCCAGTGTTTAAGACTCCATGCTTCCACTGAAGGGGACACGGGTTTGATCCCTGGTCGGGGAACTAAGCTCCCACATGCTGCTTGGCGCGGCCAAGAAATAAAATTTAAAACAAACAAACAAACAAACAAACAAAATTCGTGAGGATCAGAGTCCTGTCTGTCCCTCCTGCAGACACGAATCGAGTCTCTAAGCGCGGGATGACAGACAGTACAGGTCTTCCGGGCACTGTCTCTCTAAACAGATCTAAGCATTATTGTGCTGTGTGTGTGTGTGTGTGTGTGTGTGTGTGTGATCATCATAAATTGATGGCAAATCAAATCTAACTTGATATTACACTTTGGTTTTAAAACACTTTGAGAGACAATATAGCAGATTTTTATTCAGCCTGAAAAGAGGGAATGTAGTTTAAGAAAAATGTCATGTTTGTATCGGTTGTTTGGGTTCCACACAGTCTTTGGAAATCCAAAGATGACCAGACAGGAGCCTGTGAGGAGGCTACTTCTGAATAAAGAGGAAAGTCCAGCTGAGTCCAAGAGTCCTCAGAAGACCATGGGTGGGAGTGTGGGTCCCCGCCTCCTTTGGGCTCTGTGGTGACCAGCCTAACAGACTGGGCTTCCCGGTGTGATTCTCACGAGGGCTTTGTGGCTCAAAAAAGAAGTCAGAGAAACCAATGACAGGGTGATGTGAGCAGTATCCCCATCTAGATCGTGACCAAGACTGTTGGTGGCCAGTCATGCTGACATTTTTTTTTTTTTTTTTTTTTGCGGTGCGCGGGCCTCTCACTGTTGTGGCCTCTCCCGTTGCGGAGCACAGGGTCCGGACGCGCAGGCTCAGCGGCCATGGCTCACAGGCCCAGCCGCTCCGTGGCATGTGGTATCTTCCCGGACCGGGGCACGAACCCGTGTCCCCTGCATCGGCAGGCAGACTCTCAACCACTGCGCCACCAGGGAAGCCCCATGCTGACATTTTAACCAAGGAATTCAGTCATCTATAACAAAAGCCCCAAAAGTAACCTCATCTTCACTAAGAAAATATAGTTGGACCAAAGATTAAGGCCTGGAACTGAAGTTTCCTTACAAAGTAGCTGGGAGGGCTTCCCTGGTGGCGCAGTGGTTGAGAGTCCGCCTGCTGATGCAGGGGACACGGGTTCGTGCCCTGGTCCGGGAAGATCCCACATGCCGTGGAGCGGCTGGGCCCGTGAGCCATGGCCGCTGAGCCTGCACGTCTGGAGCCTGTGCTCTGCAACGGGAGAGGCCACAACAGTGAGAGGCCCGCGTACCGCAAAAAAAAAAAAAAAAAAAAAAGGAGCTGGGGATGGAAGGAGGGAGAGGAGAAATGGGTGCAGTTAAGACGGGGCTAAAGCAAAAAAGATGAATGACCTCGGTTTCTAGCCGAGGTTTCAAAATAAGGATGAGCTTGTAAACAGCCCGCCTATTAGACCTTTTCTCTGTATTCCTGGCACCACCCTCTCAGGGCTATTTTTAGCTACAGGAGAAAGGGGAGCAGAGAGGGAAGGGCTCACGGTGGCCCAGCCTCACCTCATGTGCCCTGCCGGGACTCCGGCTATCTTTAATTAATGTCTGAGGGACATAAGACCGACCCTCCCTGTGCTGAAAGGAAGCACAATGGTGAAATTCTACCCCACAAGACTGATAGGCCCACTACTGGTGTACCATTCCTGAGGTCCCGGGGCTGTTTTCTGTTCAAAAGAAGGCTCCATCTGGAACGTTTACAGAGGGCAGTGAAGTAGACCCTGCCTGCATGTTTAATTTACAAGTACAGAAAACAGCACTGCCTTGTTTATATATCTAGTTCTGCATCCTCACTTCACACACTAAGACTACATTTTACCAACCAATCACTTTTACATGATTTTATACCTTTTCTCTGGAATACAATTTCATAAATGACTCCCTCTGGCTATCTAGTCCAGATTCATAAACAAAGATGAAACCAACATTTCTCATCATCTAACATTACAGCCTTTCCCTTTCGCAATATTCCCCAAGAGATAAGCCTAAAGCTTTTAAACCACCACAACTCACTGCCATTCAGATTAAGCTTCATTAAATATTAGAGGTTAATTGTATCTTTGGAAACAGAACTGAATATGCTAGGAAACTGATAGTGAAATATATTCTATGTACCACCCCAAACTCAGCAAGGCCGGCATTATAAAGACATACTGCAGGCAGGGGCGATAAAGAGGGAAAGGATAAAAGGCTGCCATTTCAAGAAAAGACAATCAAGACCACAGGGTTACAAAGCTCACTGATAAGACCTGTGTAGACTGCTTAGTCAGCGATCGATCAATGAACTGCCCATGAACAAAGAATTTAAGGGACTCCTGTGAAGACAAAGCAAAATATGAAGAAAATTCAAACAGGTTCTGAATTCCACCTACTGTACTTCAAACTACAGCAAACTGCCTTCTTCCCACACTCAACTCCATTAACAGAAATAGGTCTGTTTATTTAAGACTTCATCAGTTAACGAAAAAAATCAGAATTCTAACCATTCCCTTTTCGCTGAAGGAAACACAAGGCTCTTTTCACTTCTGCAGAAAGTACTTATACTAAAACCATTATTAAGTTTAAGCGATGGTTTCGGTACTAAGTAGAGTCAGAAAATCCCAGTCCACCACATTTGAGAGTATTTGAGTTTTCCACCCTCTTTCTGGAGCTGGTTCCTCACCAGCCTCAGATGTCCATCCTGAGACCAGTTGCATTTTCTTAATGGGACATGAAGGCAGGCTGCAAAGCAGGTGGACGTCCTCACACTGCAGAAATATTACTCACTGGTTGAGTGCCTGGGAAGTTCCGTAGAGAGGGATCTAGCAGGACCTGTTTCCCCTCCCATTTTTTATCGCCTAAGCCTATATGGAGAGGAGATGCCAGGCGATGACCAAGAAAAAAGCAAACTATCTGGAAAGTATGTGAAAAGATCATCAATTTGCCGGGCAAACTTATGACAGGACTGACAGTTAAACTATGGCCAACGGTCCAGCTCGACACTCTCCAATTAGAACCTGCAGCGGGGATGGAAATATTCCTCACCTCTGTTGTCCAATATGGTAGCCGCTAGCTATAAAACACTTGAAATATAGCTAGTGTGACTAAGGAACTGAACTTTATTTTAACTAACTTAAACAGTCCCACGTGGCTTGCAGACCCAGCATGGAACAGCACAGGTTCAGGATGCTAGGAAAGCTGGCTGATGGCAGCAGTCTCCTGGATAAGAAAAGGGCTCAGAGGAGCCTACTGTTCCTGTCCTTTCCCCCAGAATTAAGGGGGGAAAAAACTAATTAACTCTCCTTCTTAACTGCTTTAGTAATTGAAAAGCACTTTCTAATCATTTTGTGACTCAACTGAATGTGGGTCTCTTAATATATGATTAGAACATGTAAAATGTAAAAGTGGTGAAACTGTTTTTCTCTTACTGTAAACAATGAAGATTTCAGACTTGAAATAACTATTTTGAATTTTTAAATTTCTCCCAAGTTGAAATATAAACTTTGGACCAAATACTTACAACAAAAGATTGTATACGCTGCTTAAAGATTTTCACTTTTTTTTTTTTTTTGGCTCTCCTCTCAAAAGTCACAGTAAGACCTCTGATATGATTACACTTTGAGGCCTTGGAGGAAAAAACAACTTGCAAACAAAATCCCCAAGTGCTCAGACTAAGAACGATTCATTCCAACAGCAACTGTGTATGGGGCTGTGGGGGGAGGTGTCTGAGCTGCTCTTTACAACCACGTGAACATCCAGAACATGTTCAAAAAGCTTTAGCCTGGCTAAAGCTCATCTGCATTCCTAAAAATGCCAGCACTAGCATCCTTGATAAACGCTGGCTGTAAACAAATGCTTTTAGCCTTATGTACTGCACACTATAGCTTTAAATGGCAGTACATTCTAAAGACACGTCATCTAGGGACACAGGTTCCCTGTACGTTACACACCAAGGATACCCCAGAAACAAACTACGTTGAATATCAACTGGTGTTCTTTTCCGAAGTTCCTAAAGATTATGTTTAGTGCCCTTGAATTGTTTAAACAACGTAAAAATGGTACTGGTTTTAATGAAGGAAGTTTCTCAAATCCCAGCAGGAAACAATTTTAGTTCTAGAGTTAAAAAAATAAACTATGTATATGGTTTAACAGGCTGCATATAAACTCAAAATAGACCTTAGAGCAAACATCACACCTTTTCTAATAAATAATTTCAACGGCAGAGCACCTGACAAGACTGAGTGTGTGGTCTGATGACAGTAAAACCAGTGAATGGATGGATGAAACCCTGTAGTAGCCAGTCACCCATGTGTGGCTGCAGGAGTCTGTCCTGGCTCCACCCTTTCAACTACTTACCAACAATTTGCATAAACTTACAGAAACAGTTAAAAAGGCGGCCAGCACTGATGTAACACAATGGAATTTAAATGTAAGGTCCTGCATTAAAGGCTCAAAGAGCCAGTTGCACCAGCACCATCCAAAATGTCAAGGGTTCACAGCAATTTATGCAAAAAAGCATAAGGAATGTAGATGCAGCTTCAATGCAGGTCCAAAGCGATATGGCTGCTCAAATAGCTAATTCAGCCTTACACTGCACTTACAAAATGTAAATTGCCAAGAAAGTTACTGTTCTCTACTAAAACTAGTACTGCAGATGTTTGGGGTGCATTTTATCAGGGGCAAAGCCAAGATCAATGTGTCTGAAGGACCCCCCCTTTGGTAAGTTAGAAGACTGTCACATACTTGGAAGGGGAAGGACTGCTGCAGAGGGGAAGGAAGCTGCTGTCCCCAAAGGTCTGAAGGGCTGACATGTTGGTAAGGAACAGACTTATTTTGTGTGGTTCCAGGGAACAGAAAGAGAATCAAGAGAGGCAAGTTTTAGTTCAATACCAGGAAGAATAGGTCAAAGATCAGGGCTGTTCATAAAGGGACTGGCCCACATGGCAGGGCAGTGAGCATTTCATTACTGAAGGCGAGACCTGGTGGCCCAAGGTTTCCACCACCTCAGGAAGGTAGTTAGGTGACTCCCTCTTCCCTCTCCACACTGAACAGAAGACATTCACAGGCAAGGCTGCCTCCCTAACTCCACCCCCTCCCCATTCTCCCTCACTTGAGGCATGCTCTCAGAAGTTAGTGACTAACGTTAAGACAGGAATTACTAATTTATTTATTGCAGATTGTAAAAAAAACAATCTGCAAACTTCAGTGCTTTAACAATAGTTAGGGACTCTAACAACTACTAACAAAACAAGCTCTGACAGGCAGCTAGGCAGCTAACTCACTGGGATACCAGAAACACTGCTCTCAGACACAATACTCAGAGATTCTATACGTTCTACGTAGCATCCCTGCATCATTCTCCTAAATAATGCTCTTAATTTCAGTCTGTTAATAGACTCCAAACTCAAAATGACCGAACCTAAAGAGATTAATTTTCTTAAAACTTCCTGAAATTAGAGTGGGTCTTTTACCTCATCTCACAAAGGTTGCAAGCAAGAAGCCTGTGCAGACAATTCCTAAGCTGCCCCAGCCAGTACCTCAGAGAACTGACCCTAACGTCTACCAACGCAGTGACTGAGTGGTGTGCAGGGCGAAAGCAGAACTTACCTTTATTTGCAGATATCCATTCCCCCCCCCTTATTTCCACACTTCCGGAAACCCACGACTAAGTGACACTACCAGTGTCCAAATGGATGCCTAACATGGTTTGGGTCCCCTTCTAATTCTACCCTAGACACAAGATTACAGATTCCAGAAGCTCATTGCCCGACTATTCAAACTCTAAAATGACAGCATTGTCATCAAAAGTACTCTCAGAAACTCCTCTGAAGAGTACCGGCGCCCTGTCCGCAAATATTTTAAGGAGGAAGCTACCGGCCCCCAATCCGCCCTATGCTCAGGGCACCGCTTGGCTGTCCACATCCCTGCTGTATTCCCGACCTGTGGGATATTAATCTGAAACAGACGATGGTAGTTCTGTCAAAGTCACCCTTTCAGCCTGAACAACACATTCCACACCACCTGCTCTAAAGGCCAGGCTTTACCTTTCTGAACGTGGATGATGTCGGGGAAGTTGGCCAGGTGCCCCTGATACAGCGCTAACAGGTCCATGACGGGGTCCAGGTCCTGCCTGGGCTGGTCGGCGAAGAGCTCGCCGATGGCGTCGTAGGCATCTCCGGTGAAGGCGATGGCCTGGTTCAGGCCGGCCGAGAAGGCCTGCTGGTCCAGCTCAAAGGCCTGGCTGAGGCCGCGGAAGGACTGGCCCACCTTCTGATACTCCTTCTTGAAGCCCGTCACCTGCTTGCGCGCGAATTCATTGGCCGTGTGGTTGAGCTGCAGCGCGCTGTCGTCCATCTTCTTGGTGAAGCACTTGAAGCCGTCGATCTTGCTCTCCACCTCCTGCAGGTCGAGGGCGGCGGCGGGGGGTGTGCTCAGGGTCAGGAAGAAGTTGGCGCCCACCATCTCATCCTTCTCGGCCTTCCTCTTGCCCTGTTTCCAGGCCTTCTCGTCGGTGCTGCTGGGGCAGGTCAGGAAGTGCTGGAAGACGTCGCACTGCGCCAGCACCGGGTGGCTGGCCATGTGGTTCATCCACCAGATCAGGCCCTTCCTGCGCTTGGAGATGAAGTCCTCCTCGAAGCGGCCGGTGGCCTGCTTCTCGGGCAGGTGGGGCACCGAGATGACGGGGAACTTCTCGGCTAGGCGCGCATACAGCCAGTCAAAGTGCTTGTAGCGCCGGTGCACTGGCACCTGCGTGTGCGTGGGCACCAGCTTGTAGGAGATGTAGCTCTTCATGCCCTTGAACTTGGTCTGCTTGGTGGGGTCGTCGATGGTGCACTGGAAGGGGTAGGGGTTCTCCTGCCACTCGGGGCCGTAGGGCCCCAGCACCACGCACAGCTTGTCCCCGTCCTTCACGAAGCCCGACGCCTCGCCCAGCACGAAGGCCTCCCCGCCCGACTTGACGAAGGTGGAGAAGCGATTGAGGTTGCGGCTCACGGTGGCCGAGCTCTTGGCCCCCGACGGGTGGTGCTGCGGGGGCGCCGAGCCGCCGCGGGAGCCCAGGGACAAGTCGGTGCGTGTGGACAGGCGGTAGCGGCCCGCAGCGCCGACGCCCCCCGACGACGAGCCGTCGAGGTCCGGGTACGCGCCGCTGCCCAGCACGCCCGGCTCGTCAGCCACCGTGGAGCTGTCGTCCCACTCGTCGTCCCAGTCATCGTCGCTGCCCTGGCTGGCCTGGTAGCCGCCGCCGTAGAGCTGCTGCGGCGACGGCTGCAGGGCACCCCCGCCATACGAGAAGCCAGCGCCCGGCGGCTGGAAGGTGCTCGGCGGCGGCGCCTGCTGCGGTTGCAGCAGCGGTTGGAAGGCGTCGGGCGGCGGCTTGAAGGAGGCGGGCGGCGCGGCGGGCAGGGGCTCGAAACCGCCGGGTGGCACGTTGGCGTAGCGAGCCGGGGCGCCCGGGCCGCCGTCGCCCGCCGGGCCGGGCTCGGGGACTCGGATCACCTGCACGTACGAGGCCGGGAAGAGGCCGCGGTCCCCGCGGCTGTTGATCCCCTCGAGCCAGCCCTCGATGTCCTGCTCGCTGCACAGGCTCAGCACCTCGTGCTCCCGCAGCGAGATCTCGCCCGGGTTCTCCGACCTGAAGTCGTACAGCGCCCGGGCGCGCAGCGCCATGGTCCCGGCGCCCCGGAGGGCTGCCCCCGACTCCTGGCGCCCCGAGCCTGCTGCCGGCCCGAGGGGCCCGCGGTGGTGCCCGCGCCCTGACGCGCGGAGAGAAGCCCCGAAGGCGGCGCACACTCCTGTGCCCCTGCCCGCCGGTCGCACCCTCCGCGCCCTCCGCGCCGCTCGGCTTGTAGCGCTGACTGCCGCGCTGGCCGGCCGCCGCGGCCGGTTGGGGGCGGGGCCCGCGGCCTCCCACGTCCTCAGCTACGCTAATCCACGGCCGAGAGCCGCGCGCCAGGCAAGAGCAAGCGATGGCCGAGCCGCCGCGCCCGCCCCCGGGTGCGACTCCGTAGCTGCCACTGCCGCCTTGTGGCCTGTGACGCGCAGTGAGGCTCAGCGGTGAGAGCTGCGGATGAAGGTTTCTATTCAGAAGTGAATTGTCTGAGACTTTTTTAGGCTTTTAAGTTAAAAAACGTATCCTAGAAAGTAAGTAAATGTTTGCGTTGCTGATAAGCGTTCCCACTCTGAGCGCTCATTGAATACTCCTACAATGACTTAACCCATGCCTCTGTTAAAGGATTTTCAATGAATATTAGCGTTGCGCTAAGAAGAGAGAAGGATGCCTGTGTCGGGGCTGTAGACGGACGGAGAAGCTCCCTTTCATCTTCTCCCCACTGGAGGCTTTTGGTCAAAAAAGGGAGAATGACAAGAGCAAAGTAAGGAAAGGCGCTGTGTTTGACCAATTAAGAGGCTAAGGGTGGTGTGGGGAAGGAGGCACTGGAGAGTTTACACTAAAAGAAGTGTGCAGAGAGAGCTAGCATTTTGCATGTGTCCCTTCCCCTCCCTAAGACACATGAATGAGACCTTAAGCTTCCGCGCCAGGCTGCTGGGTTCAATCGGCCTCCTGTTAATAGCTATCTGTAAGACCTTGAGCAAGTTACTTACTGGACTCCTAGGTTTGCTGTGGGGATTTGATAATCACGTAATCCCTATTTATAGATGAGGAAAATGAAACAGAGCTTAATATATGACTAGCTTTATTCGTGGTAAGCACAGTTTAAGTGTTTGCTGCTGCTGTTGCAGTTGTTATTGTTATTTTGGAAAGCAAAACCTCTGTCCTCCTTCATAAAGATAATGGGCGTCCTAAATTACAATCTTGGGGTATATGCCCCAGGAAGGGTACCAGTGTTCACACCCCTGCTTCTAGTCTGAGATCAGTGACCATCCCTCTCCATTCATCTCTGTCTCACTATATTTATATTATTTTTAAGTAGATAAAAAAATCACTTCCTGAAATATTAATCAACTCCAGTCTACTAGAGTTGCCTTGTTTCACATCTTCTTTTCCTTCAGTGTATAATTTGCCTAAAGCTTTTTCTTCTCAGAACCTCCTCTTATTGTCTAACCTAATTATTCTTTTGAAGACACCTCTGATTGGGTGTTAGCATTCATATGTCATTAATTTCATCCTGTCCTCTGACCTTTTTCAAGCAAATCTGGGAAACAAGCCAGAAGAGTATACAATTATTGTAAGAGCTGTGGTATTCTAAGCATTCTGTACAAAACCACCAACCCAGTATACCAGAATCACTCCCATAGTGTTTATCCCTAATGCAAAACCTTAATTCAATGCAGTAAGCAAATTCTGAATTACACCATTTGTAGCTGAAAATTCTGGGTTAGGACAATTCTCACAGTAAGTAACAGAGTTCATTGAATTTCGGCATCAACAATTTATGTGGTCAGAAACATGAAGGCAACATTTGTGAAACATCTAGAATACAATTTATTTTACTTAGTAACTTCTGAGAAGCTAATCTAGAATATTTAAGATAAATACATTTAGTTTCATCCTTACTATTCATCTGGTATTACTCCTTAGGTTAAAGAGTTAAAGTAGCAGGAAACTTGCAACGTTTCAGGCTTTCAAATAGAGAGGGAGACTGAAAATCTCTTTTGGGTGTGAAACTTCCAGGAGTTTGAGAGTATGGCATTTACAGACAGGTTGGACTGCTCTGTAGAGCAGTGGTTGAGGAACCGTTGGGATTCGGAGGTTGTTTGCAGTGCCAGTGCACGAGCAAATGCTCGGGGTTCATGAAGAACAGGGACGTGGTACCTGGCCCTGTGGCACCCTAATGGCAGGAAAGACCCTACCACTTAAAGGTCTTGGATATCTAGAAAATATACTCCAGTATTAGAAACTTAAAACTGTTCACTCACAGAAGTAGATACAGTAATAACATTTTAAAAAGATTTCTCTAGAAAATGGAGCATATTATTCATAATTCAATTTACAGAATCATCATTATAGCCATCAACTATTTCTATTTCATTACGCTTTTATAAAGACAAGTCATTAAGGGACACTAAATGGCTCCAAACAACTGCATTTTCACACTTCTTCCCTTGGCCTGAGAGGTGGCCAGGCCCCTGCCTCTCTTTCCATCCCTCTCTTCCACTAGAGAGAAACCACAGTGGTTTCTTTGCTATTTCTGGAACAAGCCAAGCGTGCCTTTCATTTTTTTTTCTTTTTTTTAGTAGACTTTTTTTTTAGAGCAGTATTAGGTTCATAGCAAACTGAGGAGAAAGTACAGAGATTTTCCATATGCTCCCTCCCCGCCACACACACAGCCTCCCCATGGACACATCATTATCACCCGAAGTCCATAGCTTATGTCAGGATTCACTCAGTGTTGTACATTCTATGGGTTTGGACAAATGTATAATGACATGTATCTACCATTATATTATCATACAGAATAGTTTCACTGCCCTGAAACTCCTCTATTAATCCCTCCCTCCTTCCCTCCTAACCCCTGGCAAACACTGATATCTTTTCTATCTCCAAAGTTTTGCCTTTTCCAGAATGTCATGTAGTTGGAAGCATACTGTGTAGCCTTTTCATATTGGCTTCTTTCATTCGGTAATATGCATTTAAGGTTCCTCCATATCTTTTCAATGGCCTGATAGCTCACTTCTTTCTAGCGCTGAATAATATTTCATTGCCTGGGTATGTCACAGTTTATCCACTTACCTACTGAAGGACATTTTGGTTGTTTCCAAGTTTTGCCGATTATGAATAAAGCTGCTGTAAACATCCCTGTGTGGGTTTTTGTGTGGCTATAAGTTAGCCACTCCTTTGGGTGAATATCAAGTAGCACAATTACCGGATTGTATAGTAAGAGTATGTTTAGTTTTGTAAGAAAATGCCCGTGGTCTTCTGTGGTGACTGCACGACTTTGCACTCCCACCAGCAATGAATGTGAGTCCCTCTCGTTCCACGTTCTCACCATCATTTGGTGTTGTCAGTGTTCCGGATTATGGCCATTCTAATAAGTGTGTAGTGGTATGTCACTGTTGTTTTAATTTGCATTTCCCTGATGACATACGATGTAGAGCATCTTTTCATGCTCTTATTTGCCATCTGTATATCTTCTTCAGTGAGGCGTCTATTAAGGTCTTTGGCCCATTTTTAAATTGGGTTGTTTGTTTTCTTATTTTTGATTTTTGAGAATGTTTTTGTATATTTTGGATAAGAGTCCTTTATCAAATGTGTCTTTTGCAAATATTGCTGCCAGTCTGTGGCTTGTCTTCTCATTCTCTTGACATCATCTTTCACAGAGCAGAAGTTTTTTGTTTTTCAGGGTTTTTTTGTGTGTGTGGTATGCGGGCCTCTCACTGTTGTGGCCTCTCCCGTTGCGGAGCACAGGCTCCGGATGCGCAGGCTCAGCGGCCATGGCTCACAGGCCCAGCCGCTCTGTGGCATGTGGGATCTTCCCGGACCGGGACACGAACCCATGTCCCCTGCATCGGCAGGCGGACTGTCAACCACTGCGCCACCAGGGAAGCCCAGAGCAGAAGTTTTTGATTTTAATGAAGTCCAGCTTACCAATTATTTCTTTCATGGATAGTGCCTTTGAAGTTATATCTAAAAAGTCATTGCATACCCAAGGTCATCTAGGTTTTCTCCTATGTTATCTTCTAGGAGTTTTATAGTTTTGCATTTTTACATTTAGGTCTCTGATCCATTTTGAGTTAATTTTTGTGAAAGGTGTAGAGTCTGTGTCTAGATTCATTTTTTTGCATGTGGATGTCTAGTTGTTCCAGCACCATTTGTTGCAAAACCTATCTTTGCTCTTTTGTCAAAGATCAGGTGACTCTGTGAGTCTGTTACTGGGCTCTCTATTCTGTTCCATTGATTTCTCTGTCTCTTCTTTCACCAATACCACGCTGTCTTGATTACTGCAGCTTTAGAGTAAGGCTTGAAGTTGAGTACTGTCAGTCCTCTAACTTTGTTCTTGTTCGTCAATATTGTGTTGGCTATTCTTGTTTTTTACCTCTCTGTATAAACTTGAGAATCAGTTTGTCGATATCTATAAAACAACTTGCTGGGATTTTGATTGGAAGTGCATTGAATCTATAGATCAAGTTGGGAAGAATTGACATCTTAGCAATATTGAGTATTCCTATTCATGAACATTGAATATCTATTTGTGTAGTTGTTCTTTAATTTCTTTCCTCAGTTTTGTTGTTTCCTCATGTAGATCTTACACATATTTTGTTAGATTTATGCCTAAGTATTTCATTTTGGGGGGTGCTAATGTAAGTGGTGTTGTGTTTTTAATTTCAGTTCCACTTGTTCATTGCTGCTGGAAAACAGTTGGCTTTTGTATATTAACCTTGCATCCTGCAACCCTGCTATAATGTATTATGAATTTCAGGAGGGAGTTGTTGTTGACTCTTCCAGATTTTCTGCATAAACAATTATATCATCTGCAAACAAAGACAGTTTTATTTCTTCCTTCCCAATCTGTATAACTTTTATACCCTATTCTTCATTGCCTTAGCTAGGACTTCCAGTATGATGCTGAAAAGCAGTCATAAGAGGGGGAAGGACAGGGACAAGCTGTGTGGTACTGGGGGTCTACAGCCACAAGTGGAAGGAGAACCCCTTTTTCCAGTGTACCATAGATGACCCCACCAAGCAGACCAAGTTCAAGGGCATGAAGAACTACATCTCCTATAAGCTGGTGCCCACACACCCTTTCCTCAGTCATGTGCAATCTACTATAAATTCATCAAAGGCATTCTTCATTTCTCTTACAGTGTTTTTGATCTCCAGCATTTCGTTTGGTTCTTTCTTAGAATTTCCTCCTCTCTGCTTACACTGCCCATCAGTACTTGCATGTTGTCTCCTTCATCCATTACAGCCCTTAGCCTATTAATCATAGTTGTTTTAAATTCCTGATCTGATCATTCCAGCATCCTGGCCATCCATGAATCTGGTTCTGTGGCTTGCTCTTTCTCTCTTCCAACTATGTTTTTTTGCCTTTCAGTATGCCTTGTAATACTTTCTTGATAGCCAGGCATGATGCACTGGGTAAAAGGAGCTGCTGTAATTAGGCCTTTAGCAACAGACGGTAAGGTGTAGGAGGCTGGGAAGCTTTAATATAGGCTACGATTAGGTTTCATGAGCTTGTACCTCTGCATTGTAAACTTCACGTGTTCTTCTCTTAGGTGGGACTGGATGGCTAGAGGGGACTGGAGTTGAGCCAGTTCCCTTCCCCTAGGTCAGCTGGGCTCTGTTAAAGCCCAAACAGGTTAGGCTTTGGTTAAATAGTTTCTCCTGAGGGCGGGCCTTGTTAAGAAGAACAGAATACTCTGGCATATTTCAAAGTGGTTCCTTTTTCCCTGCCAGAATATTTCTCCGGCATGCACTGTGAGAACCTGGTAGAGATCCAAGAGGCAAAACGCACACAGGTGTGGGACCCCCGGATGACTGGGTCTCCCTGGAGTTTGTAACTCTCGGAGCTGTCCACGCTAAGCCTCCAGCAATTCCTGAATTACAGTTCAGGTTTTCCTACCCCGGCACCGGTTCCTGTGGAGGTTTCTCCTCTTGTAAGTTGTGATTCTCTATAGTCTCCTGTGGGTCTCTCCAGTTTTGGAGGGTTTGTCCTGTGACCTCACTTCTTTTATGGATCTAAGAAGAGTTGTTGATTTTCCACGTTGCCCAGCTTTGCTGTCTTTGCTGTTTTCTCTTTCTGGATTCCTCTTCCCCCAGAGATCCACCGTGCTGCACCTTCCCTTCAGAGTCACTGTGGCTCCTCCATCTCTCCCTTCTTCTCCTGCCTTGGAGAGCCCGGAAGTAAGATGGACGGAGCCTGGGCCCCTGAGTCACCAACCCCAGTTGGATTTTGTGAGAGAAAAAGCCTTTGTTTGGTAAGCCAGTGAGATTACATGGTTTGTTTACTGAGACAGCGGGCTTTAATTACTCTGATAAATACCATCTCCCTTTTCCTCATCTCCTTCCATCATCCAGTGCCACTTTCCTTCATAGCACTTACTACCTAATATAAACACATCGATATATTCACAGTCTCTCCCTATTAGAATGTAAACCTTTTTCAGGGCAGCAAGTCTGGGGGAGTGAGAATACAGCAATGAACAGAACAGACATGGTAGGAAACCCACAAATATTTGTTCCGTGCATGAATGAGGGAATGCCCACTTATTATCTCCCTGGAGGTCAGCTCTTCTTAGTAGCTCTTGCTGTGTCTGGCTCTATTTGCCTCAGCCTCTCGGCTGCCAGTTATAACTAACTATTTCTAAGGACAGATAAATGACACTTCTCTAAACCAACAACCTTGGGCTTCCCTGGTGGCGCAGTGGTTGAAAGTCCGCCTGCCGATGCAGGGGACACGGGTTCGTTCCCCGGACCGCGAAGATCTCACATGCCACGGAGCGGCTGGACCCGTGAGCCATGGCCGCTGAGCCTGCGTGTCCGGAGCCTGTGCTTCGCAACGGGAGAGGCCACAACAGTGAGAGGCCCGCGTACCGCAAAAAAAAAAAAAAAAATCAACGACCTTAAAGCTAACTCAACCACCCGGAACACCACTCGATATTTTCTGAGATTACTGGAAATTTCACAGTTGGCTAATTTATATTTGGCTCTTTGTATACTATTATAAATAGCACTATATTTACAATTTACTTGAAAGCTCTTTGTTTACTGTATCAAGAATTACACAAATATATACATAGGATTTTACAAGCACTTCCATCTTTTAAAATCTTATTTGCTGCTGTATTTTCACAGCAGCTCTTCCATGGGCAGAGCAGTGTCACAGAGAGCGGAGAGGGTTCTCTGCTGAGGTCGCGAGGCTGGGGAGAGGGCCAGCGGCTACTCAGTTGTCCTGAGAACTTCCACTGTCTGGGGCGCAGGTCTTCCCCCTGCTGGCGCCTCAAAACTGCTGTTATGAAACAATAGTGACCACTTGCTAGAAGTTTTGTAGCTGAGATTTAATAGGAGGAATGGGTGCAAGGGCAGCTTTGTGTCTGAAAGGAAGGCTATTTACTGTGTCTCTGTGTCTACCTGGTTTCACCAGGACTAGTAGCTCCATGAGGGCAGGGATTTTTGTCTGCTTTGTTCACCACTGTATGCCCAGCATATTAAATCAAATAAATAGTTGTCAAATGAATGAATGAATCAATGAATGAATGAAGCTTTCTGAACACTAGTTTCTTAGTCTGCAAAATGGGAATAAAAATAACTCACTTCATGGGTTTACAATAGTATTTAATGAAGTACTGAGTTTGTGTAGTATTTTATAATGCTCAAAGTGTAAAAGTAATTTTAATATAATTTAAAACATAGTCCAATTTAAAAAAAAATTTTATTTTATTTATTTTTTTATACAGCAGGTTCTTATTAGTCATCCATTTTATACATATCAGTGTATACATGTCAATCCCAATCTCCCAATTCATCACATCACCACCACCCCTCGCCGCTTTCCCCCCTTGGTGTCCGAACATTTGTTCTCTACATCTGCGTCTCTATTTCTGCCCTGCAAACTGGTTCATCTGTACCACTTTTCTAAATACCACATATATGCGTTAATATACAATATTTGTTTTTCTCTTTCTGTCTTACTTCACTCTGTATGACAGTCTTTAGACCCATCCACGTCTCTACAAATGACCCAATTTTGTTCCTTTTTATGGCTGAAATATTCCATTGTATATACGTACCACAACTTCTTTATCCATTCGTCTGTCAATGGGCATTTAGGTTGCTTCCATGACCTGGCTATTATAAATAGTGCTGCAATGAGCATTGGGGTGCATGTGTCTTTTTGAATTATGGTTTTCTCTGGGTATATGCCCAGTAGTGGGATTACTGGGTCATATGGGAATTCTATTTTTAGTTTTTTAAGGAACCTCCATACTATTCTCCATAATGGCTGTATCAGTTTACATTCCCAGCAACGGCGCAAGACGGTTCCCTTTTCTCCAAACCCTCTCCAGCATTTGTTGTTTGTAGATTTCCTGATGATGCCCATTCTAACTGGTGTGAGGTGATACCTCATTGTAGTTTTGATTTGCATTTCTCTAATAATTAGTGATGTTGAGCAGCTTTTCATGTGCTTCTTGGCCATCTGTATGTCTTCTTTGGAGAAATGTCTATTTAGATCTTCTGCCCATTTTTTGATTGGGTTGTTTGTTTTTTTAATATTGAGCTGCATGAGCTGTTTATATATTTTGGAGATTAATCCTTGTTCCGTTGATTCATTTGCAAATATTTTCTCCCATTCTGAGGGTTGTCTTTGTGTCTTGTTTATGGTTTTCTTTGCTGTGCAAATGCTTTGAAGTTTCATTAGGTCCCATTTCTTTATTTTTGGTTTTATTTCCATTACTCTAGGAGGTGGATCAAAAAAGATCTTGCTGTGATTTATGTCAAAGAGTGTCCTTCCTAAGTTTTCCTCTGAGAGTTTTATAGTGTCCAGTCTTACATTTAGGTCTCTAATCCATTTTGAGTTTATTTCTGTGTATGATGTTAGGGAGTGTTCTAATTTCATTCTTTGACATGTAGCTATCCAGTTTTCCCAGCACCACTTATTGAAGAGACAGTCTTTTCTCCATTGTATATCTTTGCCTCCTTTGTCATAGATTAGTTGACCATAGGTGCATGGATTTATCTCTGGGCTTTCTATCTTGTTCCATTGATCTATGTTTCTGTTTTTGTGCCAGTACCATATTGTCTTGATGACTGTATCTTTGTAGTATAGTCTGAAGTCAGGGAGTCTGATTCCTCCAGCTCCAGTTTTTTCCCCTCAGGACTGCTTTGGCTATATGAGGTCTTTTGTATCTCCATACAAATTTTAAGATTTTTTGTTCTGGTTCCATAAAAAATGCCATTGGTAATTTGATAGGGATTGCATTGAAGCTGTAGATTGCTTTGGGTAGTATAGTCATTTTCACAATATTGATTCTTCCAATCCAAGAACATGGTATATCTCTCCATCTGTTGGTATCATCTTTAATTTCTTTCATCAGTGTCTTATAGTTTTCTGCATACAGGTCTTTTGTCTCCCACGGTAGGTTTATTCCTAGGTATTTTATTCTTTTTGTTGCAGTGGTAAATTGGAGTGTTTCCTTAATTTCTCTTTCAGATTTTTCATCATTAGTGTATAGGAATGCAAGAAATTTCTGTGCATTAATTTTGTATCCTGCAACCCTACCAAATTCATTCATTAGCTCTAGTAGTTTTCTGGTGGCATCTTTAGGATTCTCTATGTATAGTATCATATCATCTGCAAACAGTGACAGTTTTACTTCCTCTTTTCCAATTTTTATTCCATTTTTTTTTCCTTTTCTTCTCTGATTGCCGTGGCTAAGACTTCCAAAGCTATGTTGAATAATAGTGGTGAGAGTGGACATCCTTGTCTTGTTCCTGATCTTAGAGGAAATGCTTTCAGTTTTTCACCACTGAGAATGATGTTTGCTGTGTTTGTCATATATGGCCTTTATTATGTTGAGGTAGGTTCCCTCTATGCCCACTTTCTGGAGGGTTTTTATCATAAATGGGTGTTGAATTTTGTCAAAAGCTTTTTCTGCATCTACTGAGATGATCATATGGTTTTTATTCTTCAATTTGTTAATATGGTGTATCACATTGATTGATTTGTGTATATTGAAGAATCCTTGCATCCCTGGGATAAATCCCACCTGATCATGGTGTATGATCCTTTTAATGTGTTGTTGGATTCTGTTTGCTAGTATTTTGTTGAGGATTTTTGCATCTATATTTATTAGTGATATTGGGCTGTAATTTTCATTTTTTGTAGTATCTTTTTCTGGTTTTGGTATCAGGGTGATGTTGGCCTCATAGAATGACTTTGGGAGTGTTCCTTCCTCTGCAATCTTTTGGAAGAGTTTGAGAAGGATGGGTGTTACCTCTTCTCTAAATGTTTGCTAGAATTCACCTGTGAAGCCATCTGGTCCTGGACTTTTGTTTGTTGAAGATTTTTAATCACAGTTTCAATTTCAATGCTTGTGATTGGTCTGTTCATATTTTCTCTTTCTTCCTGGTTCAGTCTTGGAAGGTTATACCTTTCTAAGAATTTGTCCATTTTTTCCATGTTGTCCATTTTATTGGCATAGAGTTGCTTGTAGTAGTCACTTAGGATGCTTTGTATTTCTGTGGTGTCTGTTGTAACTTCTCCTTTTTCATTTCTAATTTTATTGATTTGAGTGCTCTCCCTCTTTTTCTTGATGAATCTGGCTAATGGTTTATCAATCTTGTTTATCTTCTCAAAGAACCAGCTTTTAGTTTTATTGATCTTTGCTATTGTTTTCTTTGTTTCTATTTCATTTATTTCTGCTCTGATCTTTATGATTTCTTTCCTTCTGCTAACTTTGGGTTTTGTTTGTTCTTCTTTCTCTAGTTCCTTTAGGTCTAAGATTAGATTGTTTATTTGAGATTTTTCTTGTTTCTTGAGGTAGGCTTGGATAGCTATAAACCTCCCTCTTAGAACTGCTTTTGCTGCATCCCATAGGTTTTGGATTGTCGTGTTTTCATTGTCACGTGTCTCTAGGTATTTTTTTATTTCCTCTTTGATTTCTTAAGTGATCTCTTGGTTATTTAGTAACGTATTGTTTAGCCTCCATGTGTTTGTGCTTTTTAAGTTGTTTTCCCTGTAGTTGATTTCTAATCTCATAGCGTTATTGTCAGAAAAGATGCTTGGTATGATTTCAATTTTCTTAAATTTACTGAGGCTTGATTTGTGAACCAAGATGTGATCTATCCTGGAGAATGTTCCATGTGCACTTGAGAAGGAAGTGTAATCTGCTGTTTTTGGATGGAATATCCTATAAATATCAATTAATCTATCTGGTCTATTGTATCATTTAAAGCTTGTGTTTCCTTATTAATTTTCTGTTTGGATGATCTGTCTATTGGTGTAAGTGAGGTGTTAAAATCCCCCACTATTATTGTGTTACTGTCAATTTCCTCTTTTATAGCTGTTAGCATTTGCCTTATGTATTGAGGTGCTCCTATGTTGGGTGCACATATATTTACAATTGTTATATCTTCTTCTTGGATTGATCCCTTGATCATTATATAGTGTCCTTCCTTGTCTCTTGTAACATTCTTTATTTTAAAGTCTATTTTATCTGATATGAGTATTGCTACTCCAGCTTTCTTTTGATTTCCATTTGCATGGAATATCTTCTTCCATCCCCTCACTTTCAGTCTGTATGTGTCCCTAGGTCTGAAGTGGGTCTCTTGTAGACAGCATATATATGGGTCTTGTTTTTGTATCCATTCAGCAAGCCTGTGTCTTTTGGTTGGAGCATTTAATCCATTCATGTTTAAGGTAATTATCAATATGTATGTTCCTATTATCATTTTCTTAATTGTTTTAGGTTTGTTTTTGTAGGTCCTTTTCTTCTCTTGTGTTTCCCACTTAGAGAAGTTCCTTTAGCATTTGTTGTAAAGCTGGTTTGGTGGTGCTGAATTCTCTCAGCTTCTGCTTCTCTGTAAAGCTTTTGATTTCTCCATCGAATCTGAATGAGATCCTCTCAGGGTAGAGTAATCTTTTTTGTAGGTTCTTCCCTTTCATCACTTTAATTATATCATGCCACTCCCTTCTGGCTTGTAGAGTTTCTGCTGAGAAATCAGCTGTTAACCTTATGGGAGTTCCCTTGTATGTTATTTGTTGTTTTTCCCTTGCTGCTTTCAATAATTTTTCTTTGTCTTTAATTTTTGCTGATTTGATTACTATGTGTTTCAGCATGTTTCTCCTTGGGTTTATCCTATATGGGACTCTCTGCACTTCCTGGACTTGGGTGGCTATTTCCTTTCCCATGTTAGGGAAGTTTTCGACTATAATCTCTTCAAATATTTTCTCAGGTCCTTTCTCTCTCTCTTCTCCCTCTGAGAGCCCTATAATGTGAATGTTGTTGCATTTAATGTTGTCCCAGAGGTCTCTTAGGCTGTCTTCATTTCTTTTCATTCTTTTTTCTTTACTCTGTTCTGCAGCAATGAAGTCCACCATTCTGTCTTCCAGGTCACTTATCCGTTCTTCTGCCTCAGTTATTCTGCTACTGATTCCTTCTGATGTATTTTTCATTTCAGTTATCGTATTGTTCATCCTGTTTGTTTGTTCTTTAATTCTTCTAGATCTTTGTTGAACATTTCTTGCGTGTTCTCAATCTTTGCCTCCATTCTTTTTCTAAGGTCCTGGATCATCTTCACTATCATTATTCTGAATTCTTTTTTCTGGGAGGTTGCCTATCTCCACTTCGTTTAGTTGTTTTTCTGGGGTTTTATCTTGTTCCTTCATCTGGTACATAGCCCTCTACCTTTTCATCTTGTCTATCTTTCTGTGAATGTGGTGTTTCTTCCACAGGCTGCAGGATTATAGTTCTTTTTGCTTCTGCTGTCTGTCCTCTGGTGGATGAGGCTATCTAAGAGGCTTGTGGAAGTTTCCTGATGGGAGGGACTGGTGGGGGGTAGAGCTGGATGTTGCTCTGGTGGGCAGAGCTCAGTAAAACTTTAATCTGCTTGTCTGCTAATGGGTGGGACTGGGTCCCCTCCCTGTTAGTTGTTTGGCCTGAGGTGACCCAACACTGGAGCCTACCCAGGCTCTTTGGTGGGGCTAATGGCGGACTCTGGGAGGGCTCACGCCAAGGAGTACTTCCCAGAACTTCTGCTGCCAGTGTCTTTGTCCTCACAGTGAGACAGAGCCACTCCCCATCTCTGCAGGATACCCTCCAACACTAGCAGGTAGGTCTGGTTCAGTCTCTCCAAGAGTGGAGTCTCTGTTTCCCCCAGTCCTCTCAAAGTCCTGCAATCAAATCCCGCTAACCTTCAAAGTCTGATTCTCTAGGAATTCCTCCTCCCGTTGCCAGACCCCCAGGTTTGGAAGCCTGACATGGGTCTCAGAACTTTCACTCCAGTGGGTGGACTTCTATGGTATAAGTGTTCTCCAGTCTGTGAGTCACCCACCCAGCAGTTATGGGATTTGATTTTACTGTGATTGCGCCTCTCCTACTGTCTCATTGTGGCTTCTCCTTTGTCTTTGGATGTAGGGTATCTTTTTTGGTGAGTTCCAGTGTCTTCCTGTCAATGATTGTTCAGCAGTTAGTTGTGATTCCAGTGTTCTCACAAGAGGGAGTGAGAGCACCTCCTTCTACTCCTCCATCTTGAACAAAATCCAGTCCAATTCTTAATTAAAATCAATTTCCCAAATTGTGCATTTCATCCCTGAAATGAGCAGAGAGCTCATCGACTTAGACACATTTTCATATTTGGCTTCTATGATGTTTGCTTCTTCTGCATGGTATTTATAGCTGAGAATATACCACAAGGACCCAAAATACTGTCTGCCACTATTGGACAAATCCCTTGTTTTTTAGTACTGGACCCCTTTCACACACAGGTGATTCCTACTCCAAAATCAAATCAAGAACCTGATTCAATATTCTTTACCTGATGGCTCCCTTTATAAAATTTCCACTTTCTTCAAACATGTGTTTCCTAAGTTAACTCAGCTATTGATTGATGAGGGCGTTCTTATAGATACATTTCCTCATTTGATTTTTTACTGTCCTCTTTCGAATTGTGACCTCTGTTTCATTGTCAATATATACACAATTTGATAGTTTAGAAGTCAACATTCCTCAGTGTTTTGTACCAAAGGTCACAGTTTGTCAAGCCAAGGCCTGAATCTGGCCTAATGTTTAGTTTGACCAACATTTAAAATGTAGGAGATTTTTCATTCATCCAAAAATATAGATTTCTGACTTCTTTTGGAAAAATATCAGAAGATCTGACTACACTGGGCCAGCACTTCCACATAGCAATTATTGGCTTTTCCCCTTTAGATAAGGACGTTCATGTGAGTCCTTGTTACTCTTTGGTACCTTATACCAGAGACCAACTTCCATCTCAGCTCCTATAGACATAGGAGAGTTCGTCCCTCACACATCTTCCAGGGCAAAAGCAATCACCCCAGTGGCATCACCATAGATAATTCACATCCCTGTCTGTCACAGATTTCTTCCAAGCCCCACACTCATTTTAAAATATGTTTTGGATGTCTCTCACAGAATTCCTATCAGTTTGTCTTTCCTTCTTTGCTTCCTTCCATCAAGCAAGTAGGCACTATGGTATTACGAAGATACCTGCTTCATCCTTTAGCGAGCTGGTGGATGAACTTGGCATGGAAGCCATATGCTGTGAACTATGGTTAGGATGTATGCAGGAAATTATGGAACTTAGCAGATCTTGGAGGGATGTGGGGTGGTAGTTAGGGAAGTCTTTCTGAAGCAAATGGTGCTTGCTTTGATTAATTCAGACCAAAGTGGGTTGGGAGGAGGGTAGAGAATGACTTTTATTCCAGGAGGATTGACAAAACTCAGAAACCTAAGGAGCCAATCTGCCTCCTTCATTTGTTATACCAATACATGTCTGCTATGTGTGGGCCACTCACTATGTTAGTGGTAACCAAGATGGACATGGTCCAGTGGAACTTAGAATTGAGAGGAGCCTGGGTAACCAAGTGGATAGAGGGGTCATTTGCTGAGATGAGACATACATGAGAGCAGGTTTGGCTTGGGAAGATGAGAGTGTAGTTTCAGACACTGAGTTTGAGGTGCCTACAGGACACCCAGGTGGAAATGTTCAGTAGGCAGTTGCACAAAAAGGTCTGGAACCCAGAGAGAGATGAAGGATGCAGACTTGGAGTTAGAAGTCACCAGTTCATAGGTAGTAATTGAGGAGCTGTGAAATGGGAAATTACCATAGTGAGAGAGTGTGGACAAAAGATAGGAACAGTAGCCAACAACAGATAACCTCCTTCAGACACCCCTTTTCTTCTGCATGCCTGAGAAGGAGGGATCAGATAGGTAAGAGGAAATTCAGGAGAGTGATGTCTTAGGAAATAGAAAAAAATTCACAGAAGAGAGGGAAAAAGTCACATTGGCAAACGAAAATGAAGAACATCCATTTGGATTTAGCCACAGAGGTCATTCAACGGGGTCACGGTATCCAAACCCTGCTGGCTGACCCCAGACCTGCCCACTCCTGGGTTTTCCTCCTCTGGTGATGGTGTTAGAGTACAGAGATACTCCCAAGATGGAAACTTCAGTTACCCTTAACTCCTGTTGCCCCTTCATCTCTTACCTGTATCCTGAGGTTAGCCCCTCTCCTCCATCCATTCCACCACCACCTGAGTTTAGGCTCATTTCTTACTATAATGGACTGTTGCAAATGCCCTGGTATTATTTACTTTCCACTTTAGCCATACTAGCTTTCCCACTGTTTCCTCAACAGGCTATGTGCCTGTCAAGACTTGGGACTTTTACATGGGCTCTTTCCTCTGCCTGGAGTACCCACCTCTCTTAATCTGTTTGGCAAAACTGTTGGTCATACTTTGAAATCCTGTTAACCTTCCCCCAAGAAGCTTCTCTTGGCAAACCTGGCAGAATAATTTATTCCTTCCCTTGTGTTCTCACAGTATTCTGTTCATATCTGTTTCATGGCATCTGTCCCATTGTGTTGTGGATTTGTTACCAACCTGCCCCCTTTACATGGATTTCAGAGTGAAAATTCCAAGAGTTTGAGGTGATGGTTCTTACAGATGGACATTATCCTTGGTTCACACATATATTCTCTGTGGCTATCCTAATGGCAGGAATACAGGAGGTACTGAAGTAGTTCATGTTGGAAGTCAACAAATATGTAGCAGCTATAGGAAATATAAGCATGTTACAAAGTGGTCATTAGCCCACGTTGGGAGAAGAATCAAAGGAGATGTTTGGGATAAATACGGTGAGTTTCAGTTCTTGGATATGGAAGTAGGAAGAGTCTTCCATTTTCATCCTTTAGCTCAGAAAAGAAAAAAGTCATCTCTAAAGTTAGACTATATGAGATCAAGAAGAGAAGAGGAACAGAGAAAAGTAAAAAAGCATCCTGTTGAGAGAAGCCCTTGATTTCCTCAGACGAGGGTGGCTTTCCCTGGAGCAGCTGTGTCCTTCTCTCTCGCCTATTAATTCTGATGAAGCCTTTATCTCATTACCATTTCAGAACTGCATTCATCCACCTTTGCCTGGAGGTCAGAAATTGCAGGAGAATCTAAAATTCAGAGAAGTAAACCAACAAGCAAACCTAAAAGAAGAAACTGCCAAACAAAACCTAAGTGAAAATTTATTCAGGATCGGTTTTCACAATATCTTAATAACTCCCCCAAGACACCTATCAAAACACACTAACAAATGTCTCTAAGACAAGGAAATGAGTTGGAAGGGAAATGAATATGCATGCAACAGACAGAACATTCATCACCCTGAGAACTTAATATAGAATTCTAGGAGAGCACTGCCATTTATAATATAATCTAAGGGTAAAACGATGTGCTAATCCAGTAATCTGACTTACGTGAAGTGGGTTCAGAGCAGACCTATTATTTAAATGTGAAAGATAGATGCTTAAATATGAGAGGAAAATAACATTTTAAGTAAGAAGTCATCAATTCAAATGCCCATGTGGGAAAGAAGTAACATAAATGGGACTGGTGGGGACGGGGCGGTGGTGAGTGGTAGGAAGTTGGGGGCCTGTGGTGAAATGAGAGTTTGCCCCGTCTAAAGGGGACATTGACACACAGCACTGTCCCCTGGGGACAAGCTGGAATATGGGCCCTGTATTGCCATATGCCTTAATTTTTCTAAGAAGCCAGAAACCCTGATCTGTATGTAAAATGTCCTGATTCTGAAAACATTATGTGAGTCTGATAACATGTTTCCACGGGCAACATTTCCTCTATTGGCTTCCAGTTTGCAGCACCTGTTTTGAAAGTCCAAGTTACTTCTTACCTGTCTGAATCCTGAAGAGAGAAAGAGCATCTGAGCCCTGTGAAGTAAAGCTGTAGCATGAACTATACTTCTCCTGGAACATACAGGTATGTATTTATATCTGTATCCATGTGTGTGTGTGTGTGTGTGTGTGTGTGTGTGTGTGTGTGTGTGTATACAGTTGACTCTTAAACAGCACAGGTTTTAACTGCAAGGGTCCATTTATACATGGAGTTTTTTCTAATAAATATAATACCTGTATTTTTATTTTAAAGATCTTTATTTTTTAAATTTTATATTGAAGTATAGTTAATTTACAATGTTGTGTTAGTTTCTAATGTACAGCAAAGTGTTTTAGTTACATATATATATGTTTTTTCCATATTCTTTTCCATTACAGTTTATTATAGGGCATTGAATATAGTTCCCTGTATTATACAATAGGACCTTGTTGTTTATCTATTTTAGACATAGTAGTTTTTATCCACTAATCCCAAACTCCTAATTTACCCCTCCACCACCCCCTTCCCCCTTTGGTCACCATTAAGCTTGTTTTTTATGGCCATTTTAAAGATCTCTAAATGAAGTATGGGGACAAGTTTGTTTTCAGTTAGAGATCACAGCATCTGGAATCAACGGAACTAGGGTTTGAGTCCTGATTCTATCCAAACTGTTTCAACTTTCTGCCCCTGGGTGAGACATTTATCAATTCCTTTGTTTTTGAGGCAGAGATAGCAGTACTTGGATTTATGACTGCATGGGGTTTCAGCGCCCCTAACCCCCATGTTATTTAAGGGTCAACTGTGTGTGTGTGTATACATGTATATACACAAACACACATATGTAGGTATATGTAAATATGTATGTATAAAATGTCAAGTGCTGATTTTATATAAAGCATTGTGTTAATTACATTACAAACATTATCACACCTAATATTCATCTAAAAGGGTTGTTTTGAGGGTTGTTATTCCCAAATTATAAAGGAGGAGACTCAGAGAATACATGACTTTCCTAAGGTCAAAAAGCTGGTAAGCGGAGCCATGGGATTAAATCCAGGTTTGTGGGATGCCACGCCTCTGCTCCCAGCCACCACACTGGACTTCCTCTCATATGAAGGAGACATAAAGGAACAGAGGTGCTGCTTGAGGTTTTGGTTTTTATTTTGTTTTTGTTTTAAGTCTTTTGAATAACTCATCTAATTCAACACTCAACAACATAAAATATACAGTGGAAAGTCTTGGCCATATACTGTCCTCTCTACTTCCAACCCTCTCCACTATCGCTGTCCAAAAGCAAAAACTTTTATAATTTCTTGTTATCATTCAAGAGTTTCCTTACACAAATATATTTATCCCTCCTCCACCTTTACACAAAGGTGGCATATTATATACATTGTAAAGCAACTTTTTTAAACAACATATCTTAGACATATTTCCATGTCAGGATATGGAGCGTGTCCTCATTCTCTTTTACTATACCATAACATCACACTGTATGGATGTACCATAATGTATTGAAACATTCCGTTCCCTATCTGATGGATGTTTCTGGGTACTATTTTGATCAGACTACCTTACTGAATTATTGCTTATCGTAATTTTTCTATTGATTGTATTGGGTTTTCCTGGAGTATAATATCATTTCCAACTTTATACTCCTAATTTCCTTTTCTTGTATTGCATCATTGGCTATTACCAGACCTGAGTTTTTAAAGGAGTAGGGCTTAGTCACAGAGAGGATTGGCATTCCATGTAGGAAGAGCAAAAGAGACCCAAAGATGTAAAACACCATGGTGGGAGCTGAGAAACACAAGAAGTAAGTAATAATAATACAAGGTGAGGTGTAGAAGGACTTAAGGATCATGCTGTAAGGAGATCATGTAAGGATCATGTAAGGATCATGCTGTAAGGAGACTGGACTGGATGAGGATGAGAGGTATTTGAAATGAGGGAAATGAAAAGACCAGGCAGTAAGATGGTTCCACTGAAGGGTGGTGAGCCTGATGCTAGAAGCTCCTGAGGGAACTATTGAGTGATTCCAGGTGGAACATGATAAAGATGAACAATGTCAGGGAGGAGAGTGAGTAGAGGATGATAAGAACAATACTACTTAGAAGGTAAAGCTGGCAAGCCGGAGGCAGAGGCATGGGGGACAAGAATCTGGACAGGTAGATGGTGTCCCTACGTGAGATAAAGAATGCAGGAGGCAGAGGAACACGTTTTGGGAGGAGGAGAAGTGTGACTTGCAAAATGATGATCTTGAAGTGTACTTCACTAAACAAAGGGAAGGTACTATGTTAGCCCAACGTTGAATTGCCTGATGGGCTTGGTGGTTTCTTGTTTGGTAAATGGTAGAGCTTGGACCTAAACCCAGCTTTCTTAATGCCAAGATCAGCAACCATGCCACTGTGCACGCTGCTTTCAAAATCAGCAGAGCATGCAAAAGAGCATAATTGAAAACAAGCACAGCTGAGTGAAAGGAGGCAGCAAACTTCAGGAGACGGCAGTGGTGGAAGCCGTGCTAGCTAGCCGGACTGGGTCCCCCAAAATAGCAGAACCCTAACAAGTGGGGCTTTGACTCCCATTGTTGGAGACTACAAATGGAAAATAATAATCTTTTTAAGACTGTACACATTTTAAGTTATCCCCCAACACCACCTCTGTGGGGAAAGTTATTCTACCATGAGCCCTGAGAGGCCCTGTGCATTCTTGCTGGGTGTGGCAAGAAGGCAGGGCCACGCTTCTCCTGGGTCTTTTCTCAGGGTTGTGTCTGCAAAGGGCAACCTTGAGGAATGAGATAATGTGTCCCCCCGGGACAAAGCGGGAGGCTGTTTACTGCTGGCTCGAAAACGCTGGACTCCCTAAGCTCAGTGTCCCCTCCTGTAACGCAACTCACCGCACACGCAGGTGGCCACCCCAGGCCCCCTGTATTACCCCCAGGGGACTTGCCGGTGGCAAGAGGAGTCCATGTCAATGTGGTAGTGGTCATGCTGTGCCGTGAGTGTGGTCAAAGTTCCTTCTCTCTGAAGCACAAGTCGATGTCTTCTGCCAGCATTTGTTGAATAGTAACGGGCTAATTTATGAGCTTAAAAATAGGACAAAATCAAATCCCAGATCCTGAACATCCCCACCCCTGCCAATTTTTATTTTATACTGTAGTATAGTTGATTTACAATGTGTTAGTTTCAGGTGTACAACAAAGTGATTCAGTTCTACATATATTTTACTTATTCTTTTTCAGATTCTTTTCCCGTTTAGGTTATTACAGAATATTGAGTAGAGTTCTCTGTGCTATACAGTAGGTCTTGTTGCTTACCTGTTTTATATATAGTAGTGTGCGTATGTTAATCCCAAACTCCTAATTTATCTCTCCCCCCCTTTCCCATTTGGTAACCAGAAGTTTGTTTTCTATGTCTGTGAATCTGTTTCTGTTTTGTAAATAAGTTCATTTGCATCTTTTTTTTGGATCTTAGCTCCCTGACCAGGGATCAGACCCATGCCCCCTGCATTGAGAGCATGGAGTCTTTTTTGGGGGGGAAGGGCATACAGCGTGGCCTGCGGAACTTCCCCGACCAGGGATCAAACCCACACACCCTGTAGTGGAAGCACGGAGTCTTAACCACTGGACCACCAGGGAAGTCCCTGTATCATTTTTTTAGATTCCACATATAAGTGATATCATATGATATTTGTCTTTCTCTTTCTGACTTACTTCACTTAGTATGATAATCTCTAGGTCCGTCCATGTTGCTGCAGATGGCATTATTTCATTCTTTTTTATGGCTGAATAATAATATTACATTGTGTTTATGTACCACATCTTCTTTATCCAAATTACCTTCTTTAAGCTAATCGATTATTAAAATAGGATCAAATCAAATCCCAGACCCTGACCATCCCCACCCCTGGCAGTTTTGAGTCATGGCACTCAGTTTGCCTTCCTCAGCTCCTGGGAGCCCCCTTAGCAGCCCAGAGATGGTCTGGCGGGAAAAACAAGGTCAGGGAGCCCACTGGCCTGGGCCCTTTTGTGCTTGAGCAGGGACCCTCCTCCCACCCTCATTGTCTCTTCGTGATGTGACAAGGATGTCACAGCTTGTGGTACCCTCATTACTAATGTTCACTCTCTGAAGCAGAGAGTGAGGTTAGATCGTTCAGGGTCTTTCTAAAAGCTCAGCATTGAATTTCCACTCATCCATTTCTGTACTTCCCTGTCCAGTTTACTGGTTGTGTTCTCACCCTGACCTTTCACCTTGCCACCTGCCTCGGTCCATAGCCCAGAATCACAAGAGTTGATAGAACCAACTCGTGATGAAAATAGCAATCCATTCGTTGCTTTCTCATTATTTTTATAACATTTTTCCATGGTAAGTAATCCTTTGCTTTGACCTAAGACCCAAAAGTCCTCTCCCACAACCAGAGGAGAAAGAGTAAATCAGAAATAACCCAGCTCATACCAGGCTTGGTTTATCATCACCTGGTAGTTCAGAAAACCTCAGGCCTTGAACTTGAGTTAAGCTGATCCCAGATTGCCAGCACTCCCCAGAAACAAACAAAAGTCTTTTTTTGAGGATGATTAATACAAGTCTAGGCTTCAACATATTTCCATAACTTATTTTTCATATACAACCCCACCTCTCAATGATTGCCAGAAACATGAGGAGACAAGGCCCTGAATAAGAACCAACAGAAACAACAGACAACAGATCCACAGGGACTCTAGCTATTGGAATCATCAGACACAGACTGTACAACACAGTGTTCCCTGCAGAAATGTTCAAGCTTGGCTGATGTCATGTTAATGTAGCAGAGACTTTCTCACAGAACCGGTCACTTGTCCTCTCCTCTCCAGCCCTTCCCATCTCCTTCTAAGAGCTCCCTCCCTCATTTTATCTTTTCCAGAGTCTTCTCTCTTTCCCGAAAGACATCTTCTCTTCTTTTTTTTCAAGGTTCTTAGATTTGCCCATAGTGGTTAAACAGGCAGACTCTGGAAACAGCCTGCCTGGAATTCACTCCTGGCTCCACAATTTACCCAGGGCAAGTTACTTAACCTTTAAGCCTCAATTTCCACATCTATAACCTGCACCTACCTCATAGGGTTGTTATGTGGGTTAAATTAATTGACACAGGCAGTGTATATAAGAGGGCATGGAGTTAGACAGTGTTCAATAACTATTAGCTATTAAAACTCCAGATCACTAAGCTTACTGTTAGGGTTATATAGTCAGGGCACACAAGCAACTGCTTCCCTACCTGAAGCTTCTATTATGGGTTTCACTTCCCCCTGGGCTTCAGTCATATCAATCCCCCCATGACCACCGGCCCCAGGGATCCACTTCCTCTCTAAAGCTGTAGCATAAGCTTGGACAGAAATCCACTCACCCCACCCAACACCATAACACCAGTGTCACATGTAGGGGTTTCAAATGTCTTTCTTAATTTATCAAAATACTGAAAGAAAATGAAAGAGAAGGTATATGAAACATGTAAACCCTCTGGCTTAAATGGTAGAGGTCTCTATTCCTACCATAACTCAGCCTCCAGCCTACCCGGCCTTGTTCCACTCTGCTCCCCGTCTCAGTATTTTTCTCGCAGCTTCTAAAGGGTGCTGGGAGGGTGTTGGGCTCCTCCTCAATCAGGGCAGTGTCAGCTAGTAGTTAAGAGGGTGTTGGGCTCCTCTCCTTGACCCTTCACTCTCTACTTCTCAGCCCATCTCCCTCCATCTAGGAGAAGCCGTGTGGCCTACCACACGAGAGCCACCATTAGGCGTCTCGATTCTTCTGGAACTGAGGCTGAAGAACGAGTCTAATTGGTTTCTGGTAGAAATGACTTCACCCTCAGGTGGGCCTTGGCTCTTCTGTACAAGGAAGAGACCGTCCCCATGATGGGTCAAAGGTTATAAGAGCACCGATCAGGTCTGATACATGTTTGCCCTCAGGTGCCCCCCTGGCCAGTCCCCTGCTTTGCCCTGTGTCCTGGGGCCTGACCGCTCCTGGGTGCATTTCCCAGGCTCCCCTGTCAGTGAATGTCCAGCTGGACTTGGCCATGGGAGGTGCTGGAGGGAGACTGGAGTGGGCGGAAGGGAAAAACTAGAGTCTATCTGCCCCGCTATTCCCGGGATGCTCGGGCAGCAGCTGCACCTCTTCTTCAGCCAGTTTTCCCGACAGGCCCACCATTCCCAGTTTCTACAGGTGAAATTGGCCTCTGAGTTCCAGTGATCTGGCCTCTTCTCTTTGACCCTATAGACTTGGCAAGGAAGTGGCTTCCTGCTGTTGCTAATTTCTAGGTTGCCTCACGGTCCTCAGTTTGGCTTTTTGACTTTTTCTGTCACCTACATAACAAATTACATGCATTAAATCTCCCTGTTTCAAGTAGTCATAGTGGCTTCTGTTTTGCTGGTGGGAACCATACTGATACAAAGATCTTAATAACGTACTCACGGCATTTTACAGGAAGGATCAAACACCTATGATACCGTGGGCTGTGTGTTCTGTTAAGTTCTATCTTAAAAGACCTTTGAAAAATCTGCTTCCCTTTCCTGATTTCTTTTTATTGCCCAGCCTCTCAAAAGTGTACCCCCTCAGGGCTTCCCTGGCGGCGCAGTGGTTGAGAGTCCGCCTGCCGATGCAGGGGACACGGGTTCGTGCTCTGGTCTGGGAAGATCCCACATGCCGCGGAGTGGCTGGGCCCGTGAGCCATGGCCGCTGAGCCTGCGCGCCCGGAGCCTGTGCTCCATAACGGGAGAGGCCACAACAGTGAGAGGCCCGCGTACTGCAAAAAAAAACAAAAAAACAAAACACTGTACCCCCTCACCACCACCACATCATCTTAGCCAACTTAAAAGATGCCCTGTGCCCTGGGAGGGTGGAGAAGTAAGAAGCATGACAGGAACCAGGTGTTCCTTTCCTTACCCAATGTACTAGTGATGGAAGGGAAGAAACCAAGCTTCATTTCCTCTCTTCAGTACTTTTCAGCTCACTGTTTAATCTCCTGGCTTCATACTTGTACTCATCTTCTACCACCCCTTCAGAGTAGCCGACCGGGATCTTCTTACATTGTGCAGATCGGCTGACTTCCACAGCACTGAGTTGCCCAAATTCCCTCTTCCATCGGTATTTCTCTCCATCCTCCTTCGGCAACTTTTTTTCAGGGAGCTTCACATGTCGTGGTTTCAGCTCTTAAATACATATGAAATCTCAAACTCATACTTCCAGCCTTGCTTGTCTTCTAAGCAGACAGCTGGAAGGCAAGAATGAATGAGGATGTGTTTCACGGGCCCTGCCCATCGGTGGCCCAGCCCATGCACAGAGGGATCAGGTGCTGGTTTTGTTCTGCCATATCCTCATATTTACGTAATGTCCATTCAACCAAACTGAAAGCCTTGAAGCCTTCTTTGGAACTGCTATGATGAGCAATACAGAATTGTTCTTGAGTGGGCGGAGCATGTTAGGGTTAATCCTGCCTTTTCTTTTTATCTCTGCATCCAAACCTCTGGCTTTCCAACGCCTCTATCAACCAGCCCCACCTACCTCTCAGCCTCCCGTTGCAGCCTCCGAAGTCCAAACCTTCGCTCTGGTCAGGCTGGTCTCTTTACTGACCACCTTCACAAGGAAGGCTCACCCCAAACCCCTCCCTTGGACTGGGAAATCACAAAGCAGACTGAGGTGAGAGAATGGAGTCTGGGGTCAGACTGCCTGGGTTCAAACCCCTGTTCTATCTCTTACTGATATTGAACAAATGACCACTCTCTGTGCTCTGGTCTCCTCAGCTGTAAAATGGGGGACATAATAATATCTAGATCATAGGGTTGTTGTAAGGAATAAGTGACTAATATGTGTAAAGTACTTAGAACTTTCCCGGCACTTGGGTCACACGTGATTGGAAAATCAGGCAGCGAGGAACTACGTCCCCTATTTCTCTGCCACAGCTTGGCTATGGTACCATGTAGTCATCAAACAGAAAATGACTTTCTAATTTTAACCAATATTTTATATTTTATTCCAATTGCATAGAAGTGCAAACTGCTGCAAGGTTTAGGAAAAAATTGCTCTGCTTGCAGAAGCATTCTTTTTTCCTCCCTCCTCCCACCCAAATTCTATCCCATTCTTTAAGAGCCAGCATAAGTCCCGTTTCCATGAACTCTTTTCTGCTGCTTCAACCTACACCAGATTCTCAGTTCTGGACAGGTTTATATGGTAGGTCCACACCATACAGGTTAGTATTGAATTGCTTTTATGGATCAATGTGTTCTGTTGGGGTCTCCAAGGGGGTCCCCTCAATAAATAGCTGTCCAGTTCTCAGACTGAGTTCTGAACAAATGGAGAACTAGACCAGATGGTTGGCTGGCAGAATCCAGTCATCACCTGTATTGTTGACCAAGCTAAGTTGGAGGATGTGCTATAGAGTGAGGGTCAAATGAGCCTGTACCTGCGTTAAAAAGATGCACCTCTTCCTCATGGGGTTGTCCCCAAGGTCACCCCACTCCAACTGAGTCACTCCACTTCTCGCGGGGAGGACAAGAATATGAGTGGCCCTGGATATGTTTCAGGAAAAGTCCTCCCCTTGCAAACCAAGAAGTGGGGAAAGACCCACCCCTCTAACAAGGTCTTCCCATGTAAATCATAAACTCTTTGTGGGCAGGGCCTGGATCTTAAGCTTCTGCTGCATTCTCTGTAATACTGAGAAGGAAGGGCACATAAGAGCTGTGCAATAATAGTAATTCCAGGATCTGTTCTAATCACTTCCCACATATGAACTTAATCAATCCTTAGAACAATCCTACGAAGCAGCTGATATTAACACTGCTGTTTTCTTGATGAGAAAACTGAGTCATAGAGCTGAACCCAGTCTGGCCTCAGAGTTCTTGCTTTTAACTACTAGCTGACACAGCCCTGATTGAACTTCAAGGGCAATAGTGCTGGTAGAAGTGGAGATTCTGAGAGTTCAGGAGCTAGATGGGAGCAGCTTCATTAATGTCCAGTTAAGGGAAGTTCTGTATCAACTAATGCTTAGAGAGAATCATTGGAGAAGATTATATAGCCCAATTCCTGTTTTCTAAACTGTCAGAGACTACCAGAAATCCTGTGAAACGATCAGTGAACTTGGAAGGAAGTCTGTTAATTCACCCTACTGAACTAATTTCTTTATGTAATACTTAGTCATGAGTGCAAAAATGAATCAAAGTGGTCACCTTTGATTGAAAAAGAAAATAGTTTCTGGCTCTGATTCTTTTGTCACTCATATGATTAAACTGCGATTTGTCTTATAATAGGTAAGGTTTTCCTTCATTTCATTGTTTTATAGGATGGTGTGAAAGTTAAAACCCTATCCAAATATTAATTATATTTGACCCCATGATTTTACATTCTAGGTATTTCTGTGACTTCAGTCTGAATCCAAGTAAAAACATAGATGTCCTTCAGACGTTTCACCCGTTTACCACTAGAGGGCACTATCTAGTCTTTTATCTCTGAAACAAGCCCTAAGTGTTCTGCTTTGTTTCCCACATGTTTCTCACATATAGGAGGAGCCGTAAAAGGCTGTTATCAATCTGTCTCCGATTTATTATCGGGAAATCATTTAAAGTAGGAATACATTTCAAGTCAAGCCCGCTGATCTGCTTTGTTTAGTGGAGACACCTATTGATTCGGGCCTATTATGGCCTAGCACAGAAGTGCTCGGTGCTTTAGGTACATTACTTCTGAATCTCACATTACCCTCCTTTTACAGATGAGGAAATCGAAGCTCAGGAAAGTCATATAACTTCTCCAAGGTCACACAATTGCGCAGCAATGACTTAATTTAGGCTCTGAACCTAAATCAGGATTGAATACAAAAGGAAACTTTCCACGATGCCACTGACTGATTTCCTGAACTGAGAAGAGGCCCAGAGAGTTTCGTCCACCTGGTGGTTCACTCTGATGATGGGAAGTTATAAGGAGTTGAAGACAAATGATAGTAACAACTCTAAATGTAATTTATAGCTAACAGATTCTAACAAAACAGCCATGGAGATGCACTAGACCCTTTGTTTTAAATTCCACATAATCTAATCTGTTCCCACCCTGCTTGCTTGAATGTAATTAGTGGGGTCGTTTAAGGGGCCAGATAAAACAAGGCAGTTTATTTCATAAAGGAATCGTGTATTCTGCCTTAGACCTGACCTTCTGCTGACCTTCCTCAGCTACTCTTTCTTGGGTGATCAAGATACAAGTGGGGGCTTCCCTGGTGGCGCAGTGGTTGAGAGTCCGCCTGCCGATGCAGGGGACACGGGTTCGTGCCCCGGTCTGGGAAGATCCCACATGCCGCGGAGCGGCTGGGCCCGTGAGCCATGGCCGCTGAGCCTGCGCGTCCGGAGCCTGTGCTCCGCAACGGGAGAGGCCACAACGGTGAGAGGCCCGCGTACTGCAAAAAAAAAAAAAAAAATACAAGTATAAATGCCTAGGAAAGGGACCATTTTTAGTGGTGACATCTATGGGTCTTGATAGTACAATCTCTGTTATGAAGCGATACTGTAATGACTTCCTGTATTTCCACAAGCATGGCTGCATCTGACAGTGATGTGCATAAATTTACTCATAAACTCACACTAAGTAATGACTCCACTGAAATTGATCAGGCATGTACTTTATAATCATTTCCGGTATTGTCCTGAATCTAAACCTGTTCACTAAGACCATAATGAGCTTAGAAGTATTATAACGCCCTTGCATTTCTTGGTCTAGGTGCTGTTTAATAAGGTGCTTATATTATTTTCTATGAGGAGAGAGAAAATAAAATTTCAGTCCTGACTGTACCAATTATATATAGAAAAAGGAATCCAGAGTCATCCTGTATGAAGTACATCCTACCGAGAGATAAAACTACTTAATCTTCAAGGAAAAGAATAAAGAGCACACACTATCAGTGAGAGTTGTTTTGTATACAGGGCCGAGAATTATCATTTTTGTTCTGTAATCTTAGGCTACCAAGCCATTCCATATTTAGCCTGTGAAATGTAACATCATAGAGCTAAAAAATCTGAAGAAAAAATGTTCAAGGAAACTTTATACATTCCACACATATTCCAAACACATTTCAATTGAGTTAGACATCAGGCACTTTCAGTCTAGAAATGTCTTCAGCTGGGATCAGGTTTTTAATTCCCCCTTCTCCTCTGGAATCTTGGAGCAGCTGTTGTTTCCCAAATGAGCTTGTTAGTGTAGATTTGTTTTCTAAATTACTACTTTATTCTAATGATAAATAAGCTAGTTAATTCCATTAACTAAGAGCCTCTGAAAGGAAGCAATAACATCTAAGGATTTTTTATTATTGAAATATAGTTGATGTACAATACTGTTAGTTTCAGATGTACTACATGGCGATTTGATATTTGCATATATTACAAAACGATCACCTTGATAAGCCTAGTAACCCTCTGTCCCCATACAAAATTATTACAATATTATTGATCATATTCCTTATGCTGTATATGATATCCCTGTGGCTTATTTATTTTATAACTGCAGGTGTGTTTCTTCTTAATCCCCTTCACCCTCTGGCAATCTAAAAAACAAACAAAAACAGACTCATAAATACAGCATCTAAGGATTTTAAGATCTGTCTGTAGAAGCATGGCCTGCCGTGCAGAGCTGTTCTATCACAATATCAGTGCAAGGAGTAGACCGAAGTGTGCCTGTGAAACAGACCCAGTTATGGTCTATTTTGGTCACTGGCATTCCGAGGCCTCAGGCCCCTCTCCTGGGCCTGAGATTCATTCTTCCTTATTCAAGGCAGCAACAGCTGCGTTCGACAGAAGCACGATCCAAATCATAGCAGATCAGGTGACTCAAAGTTTTCATTCTGATGAGATGAGAATGCAAACTAGCTCAGCGATTCCTGGGGAACTCTGCATCACTTTTAAAGCTTCAGGTTCAATTATCATAAGTGGAATGAGCGGAATATGAATAAGGGAATGCGATTTTAATTGCATGTTTTATTTTGAAATGATTGAAGATTCACATGCAGTTGTAAAAAGTAGTTTTCCTGTACCCTTTTCCTGTTTACCTCTGGACATCTTGCCGGACTCTAGTACAATGCCACAGTCAAGACACAGAGCTGAATATAATTTCCTAGGAAAGTAATACTCCGGGGATCAGACCCGTGGCCTCTTTATCTACGATCTGTTAGTGGCATCAGGGACACTATGGGAGAAGAGAGGAGTAGTTTCTCTCAGATACTATCCTTAAAACTTAAGTATACCCCAACCTTTGCAGTTATTTTAAATCACTTCTAAGAGGGAGCTGGTCATGAGCACATCTAATTCTTGTCTGCTGAACACCTTTCACTTTTGCCCTTGCAGAGCCACTTTCCAACCTCCTCCGCCCTGCCTTGTGCCGCCGGGGCAGCCAGCAGGGAGCTGACTTGTGTGGGCTGCACCAACGACTCCTGGACCGTCTGGCTCCCAGGTGGGTTTGGCGGAAACCCAGAGGGCAGGAGGAGAGTGAAGCCAGCGGGTATGCCCTTGGCCCTGCCAAGCATCCTTGGATCGCTGGGTCCCCCTCGGAAGGCCCCGGCTCCCGATGGACAGCCTTTTCCACAAAGAACCTCCCCTGCGTGCCCTCCCTGCCCTCACCCCTGCAGGCCTGGTGGCAGGTGGTGCCTCAAGGTCCCTCTGGGGCTCCCCCCATCCCTGGCCACAATTCTGTCAAGAGTCCCTTCATCAAGCGTTTTCTGTCTCTCCCCTTGAGTCTGTCGTCTGTTTTCTCCCGAGACCCCAACCGTTACATTCAGCGACCACCACCTTCTTCCTATTTCTCTCCTCCTCCTTGCTTTATGGACACCAATCTCCCTGGTTTTTCTACTCAGACATGGAGAGGAAGTCAAGAATGACACCCCAGGAAACCCCAACATTTAAAAGGAGAGCAGTGGTAACGAAGAGAATAGGATGCATGGCGGATACTCCCAGACTGTCAAACTCTCGAGTCCTAGCTTACCAGCACCTTTTTTGTGCTCCAGAAGCTTCTTTCTGGAGGCCCATAGAAGCCCCAAACTAAACACTTCATGGTGAACGCTGTGATGAGCTGCCCAGATCCCTCCTGAGGAATAAAGGACTGACCCACCCAGCTGGGGAGAACGTTGTTGGTAAATAGCCTTCAGCGGACTGCCCTCTTCGGGGGCTGCCTTAGCTGAAGGAAGCGGCCTCATCCAAATCCTCCTCCTCCGAGGAGCGGCCTGCACCCCATGACTAGTCAGCGAGTCAGATAAAAAGGCCTGGCCTCCTTGGCCCAACTCAGGACAACTCTTATTCCTTATCTATGGCCACATGACCTCCAAACTAGCAACTTAAAACAACATTTATTATCTCACAGTTCCGGAGGCTGGGAATGCAGGAGTGCCTGAGGTTCTGTCTCAGGATTTCCCATGAGGTCGCAGTCATCTGAGAAGGGCCCACTTCACTGTTGGCAGAAGGCTTCGGTTTCTCACTACCTGGGTCCCTCCTCGGGGTTGCTCACATGGCAGTGACTGCTGCGTCAAAATCCCCTTTCCCATGGAAAGTGGGCTTCCTTAGTGATTTCAGCCCATTGCTCTAACTTTCTGGCCCTCTCAGTTCTCAGAACTGTTACTTCCAGCTGTTAAAACAATGACTTCCTACCCCCAAGATTCAGTGTCTCAAAGCTCTAGTTTCATCCCCAATCACCGTCTCTCTTCTCTCCCATCTCCTCTCCTGACCCCACAGCAGAACAGGGCTGTGGATGCGGTCTGGCCCACACAGACCTGCCCATGTCTTTCCATCACATACCCCTCTGATAGAGCTTAGAAAGGAGGGTTAAGGAAGGGCGAGGGGACTTGCGGGACCCAGCTTACTGTCCTTGTGCTCAGTGTGGGCAGATGGAGGCTGACACATTCATCTGACAAGGAATTTGCTCCCAAGCAGCAGCTCTGGGTGTTAGGGGTCCCTCACGAGAGAGCTTCATTCTCAGCGTCAGGCCCAGCCCCCGAGCTGGCAGCCATATATCCCATTCCTCTTTGCTGTGGCTTTCCCAGGTAAGAACAGCGCTCCAAATATGATCTACTCACCACAGCCAACTCCTGCGTCTTCAGGCACATGTGGGATCCATCTTCCAAACTGAAGGTTCAACCTGCTTCACCCAGCAGTCCCGCACCATAGCATCTCTCCCCCATGTGCATTTCCTCTACCCTGGTAGCACGGGGGCTGCACAGTGAGCCTGTGCCCTCTAACTGTCCAGACAGGGACCGGCACAGGCGGAGACCCACACACCTGGGAGCAGTTCTCTTGTCAGCTCCTCCCCTTGGCTCTGAGGATGAGAGGTAGCCCAGAGCCACCCTGCCCTGTTCTGGAAAATAAGTAGTTCTACGTGAGTAACGTACTTCTACAAAAGGCAACAGCCTTCTCCCTTTCAGCCTCATCTTATATTAGGGTGGGATGTGGCGGTGCTTGTTCTGCTTCCTGGTTTCTCTTAGCAAGCCCTGCTGAGGATGTATGGCCCTAACAGCTGGGATTCTAGGAATTTAGAATGTGGGGTATTTAGCTCATTTGATCCTCAGCTGTGAGCTTTAGGGCAGCCTTAGTCACCAATACTTAGCAGCTGTCACCCATGTTTAAAATTAATCCTCTTTCTCCCAACCACACTCTGATGCCTATTACTTATTTTGGTAAAAGTTATCACTATCCTTCCTGTAGGGTGATCAACTGCCCTGGGATGACGGAGCATCTGTACTGAAAGCATGATACTCCAGAGAACTTAGAAAGGTCAGTCATCTTACTTCCCATGTCAATGACTCCAGCCAGAACCTGTGAGTAATTCAATTCCTCCCTGTCTTCACGGCCCCTGCTCTGTTACTTAGTGGTGGTGTTCCTCTACCTTTAATAGCCCGAGTATCTATGCCTCCTTTTTCCATTCTGCAACCATCTTATGCTACTCAACTTCATGTCTCACCGGAATCACCTGGGACAATTTATAACTACTGATATCTGGATTCCATCTCCAGAGATTCTGGTTCAAATGGTCTGGGGTGGGCCCTGGACAGTTACCGGGCAATTCTTGTGTGTATTCTCCCAACTGAATGACTGCTAATCTGAATGATCTTCCCTACTCCAGAGTTTCCCCCTCTAATCCATCCTTCACACTGCAGCCAGAATTATCTTTCTAAAACACAAAGCTGACCATGTCAGAGCCCGACATAAAACTACGCTCTGGGCCCCCCCTCCCCATTGCTTTCAGGATAAAGCCTTAACTGCTCAGCATGACGGAAGGGGAGCAGAGCATGGGAGATGGCAGCTGGAGAGGGAGGCAGGGCCCGATCATGCAGTACCTGGACCCTTTGGCTGAACCAGCATCGTTTCTGTGCACATCCACCATGCTTTATGGCAACACCATCTTTTGCTCATTAAGAAACTATTTACTGAGCACCTACTAAGTGTGAGGCAGTAGAGATCAATGATGAATAAATCAATCACAGTCACAGACCTTCTCCTCCAGAGCTGGTAGGCTAGATCTCTACAGGGACCACAGCCCAGGGAGAACGGACTACACCCTTACCTTGTAACGTGAATATGCTTTGACTCTAGCACCTGTCACCTTTATTATTCACATGTATGTAACTTTCTAAAAACCATAGCGTCCGTGCCTTGAGGTCAAGAATTACACTATTTTCATTGTTTTATCTACAACACCAAGCAGAGTGCTCAGTATGTACTAAATGCTCAATAAACGGTTTGCTGAATGAAAACAAGGAACAATGGTTGAGTCAGACTTCCCCCAGAAGTACTTGAGAGTCTTGGATTTCACTCCCTTCGTCTGTTAAGAATCTCAGAGTTCTGTGCTTTCCGCTAGAATGAATTAATTACGGAAGAATAAGTCATGTATTCAAAATTGTCTAATTTGTCAAATAGGCATCGTGTGCGCCTGGAAGCAGGAATCCTCTCTCACAGGGGAAGTGAAGAGGTGACAGAGCTGCTCTTCCTATGGCTCCTAAAAATAAAACAAACCCTGGGTCATCAGTTAGCATCGCAGTGGGGATGAGTTATATTTTAGTATGGCCTTTGACTAAGGATATTGGCACATACAAAGACAATCTGAAGGTAAAAGAGGAATGGTCCTTTTCATGGTAGAACAACAGGGGTGGTGAAGCTTGTTTTCGGTCAGACATTTTAGCCCCTAACTACTCTAATTCGCTCTGATCCAGAACACTGGAGAAAGCCACAGAAGGCTGTTCGGGGCTCCACTGAGCCCCTGAGAGAACGCCCACTCAGCTCGCCGGTGAGAAGTCTCTGATCCTGCAGCTCAGACTGGTAAGACTCAGCCTCCACAATGCTTCCCAGAAGCAGGAAGAGCCATTTCTGCCTCTTCAATGCGTCCTCCTGATTTGTCGGTTACTCTGGAATAGACTACGTCATCAGTGGTTTTTACTCGGCTCAAACATCTCAGTGCCAAAACTATCCTCTTTTCTCCACAGGCACGGCTACACATCAGCTTCACAGCCTTCAGCTCTAATGACCAATTCAGTCTCTCACACTGATCTTCCAAGTCTCTTTTAGTCACATACTTGGTTTCTCTGGTCCTTCACAGAAAGGACCAGAGAAACTCTTGCTAATAATTGGTTCTGACCTCTATTTGGTTTATTTGCATTTGCATGCTCTTCCAACAATCACTAATTAAAAAACTACAGCCACCCAGCAGGGTACTACCAATAACAGAGTTATTCCTCCCTCCACCTGATGTCAGTGTATTATTTCCCCAGGTTACTGGTTAAGTGGAATGATCAGCCATCCTGGTTGGCCTGGGACAGAGGGGTCTTAGTACAGGGCAAACTGGAACAGCTGGTCATCCCACATCAGGCAGCTGGCCTGTAACATCCAAGGAATGATACAGGCACTAAAGGTTCTAGATCATAAGGCAGGAGGGACTAAATGCTAGAGAGAAAATGAAAGAAAGAGAAGTAGATGGACAGAAGGTAAGCATGGGAAATAAAGGCACTTGGGGGAGAAGAAAATACAAGAAGAAAACTTAAAAGGAGAAGACAGAACCCTAGGAAAATTAAACCTTCCAGGTATAGAGAACTATACTTGAGAACCACTGCAGAAAGAATAAAAAGGTAAATAGGAGGACAAGCATTATGCATGCCATGTTGATGAGCAGTAAGTAGGAAGGAAATGACGAACAAGACTTGTTAAAGAATATCTTTTTACACATGGTTATTTCTTTTCTTTCAGAATGTCCCTTCTGAAAGGAATAGTACTCTCTCTCCTGGTGTTACATATAAAACATAGCATTATATAATCTTTGAAGAAAATAAGAACAGGAATAAATCTGTTTAAAAATAATTGCTTGTATGAAAGTAATTTTCCCTTATCCCTCAAGAGGGAGATGTTATCATCTGCAGGTCGGCCTATATTTAGTCTAGCTCCTTGGGATACTGGTAATTTTGTTAGATTAACAAACGTTAATGGAGCGTCTGAATGAAGTGTAGAGTTCCATTTAAAATTCTATGCAGTGGTTGTCCTGTTTCCAGGGTTTGTTTTGTGTCTTGTGTTGGCTCAAGCACTGTGGGATGTTTAGCATCCTTGGTTCCAGGGCATTAAGTGCTTGGAGACCCCCAGGCATAATGACAATCCCGGGTTGAGAACCATTTCCAAACTTGCCCCATCATAAGCGTCTCAGGGGACACCAATCAATTACAGGTTCAAGGGCTCTCCGCCCCCTCTCTGAATCAGTATCTCTATTGGAGGAACCCAGAAATCTGTATGTTTAATAAGAGCCCCAGGTGACTCTTAAAACCAGACAAACTTAGAAAACAATGGCTCTGCATCCCTTTCCCCTGATTTGTCAATGTGATCCCAAGAGCTTTTGGTCAGCCATGAGTTTGCCAGGATCTGAGGTCACCTGATAAGCTCCCTCCTAGTCTCTGCAATGCCTGAGAATAAGGACAAAAGAGAAATTTATGTTGTTAAATAGGACTGACAGGTAGGAGAGGACTGATAAAGAAATGTGCTCAGTAGGCCGTCTTAACTAGAAATATTTCACATGGAAATATTGTATCCAAAAGCTTGATGTCCCCTAAATGACTTTTTATTCGTTGTACTAAAAAGATTATTCTACAAGTCATTTCTTTTTGTGACAAAGCTTCTTATCTTGCCGCAGTGCACTTTTTTTTTTTTAACATCTTTATTGGGGTATAATTGTTTTACAATGGTGTGTTAGTTTCTGCTTTATAACAAAGTGAATCCATTATACATATGCATATGTTCCCATATGTCTTCCCTCTTGCGTCTCCCTCCCTCCCACCCTCCCTGTCACAGTGCACTTTTGAAGAAATGTGTACTTACGTACTACTTCACAGAGCAGTGTGAGGTTTTTCAAGACTTGAAGTCAGTAAGCAAAAAAATAGACTTGTAGAATTTTAGAAATAACCAAGTAGACCTTAAAAATGGACAGTGATGCTGATCTACTAATGAAGCATTTTTTCTTGTTATATGTTTTAGTCTTTTTATAAAGCATAAAGTCGAGATGTGTCTAATTAACCTATGTAGAAAACGTGTCCATGGGAATATGCTTAAAGATATCTGTAATACATAAAATAATGGCTATCATTTATGGATACCAGGCATTATATAAGTACCTGACCTCTTATAGGGTGACCAGCCATCCTAGTCTGCGAATATCTCAGCTTTAGCACTGAAAGTCTTGTGTCCCAAGAAACCCCTCAGGCCTGGGCAAAAACCAGGCCTGTTGGTCACCCTATATCTTCATCTCATTTAATCTTCAAAACACATGTGATCAGTACTATAATTATCCCCATTTTACAGGTGAGGAAACTGAAGCATAGAGGGGTTAAGCAAACTGACCAAAATGACCAGATTAGAAAGTTACAAAGTTAGTACTCAAACCCCCGTCTGTCTATATTTGTTTGCTTTCAAAGTCTACTTTCCTAATGACTCTGTTTTTTTGCCATGAAGTTACAATCCTTAGAGGGTTTTTATTTTTTAAGAGATATTTCTTCCTTGCCCCAAGAATAAAGTTTATTCATAGACTTAGCACCAAAAGAGCCTATTTAGAAATTCCTGGCAAATTAAAAAAAATCAGTTCCACAAGAAATTAATTGTATCCCATTTGATAGCAACTGAAAATTAAAGCCACACTGAGTTCTCCAAGACTTTGAGCATTGCTTGGAGAAGTTGAGAATACTGGGCTTGGGGAGATGAAACAAGAGCACAAGGAAATTCCACCCTTTCGAAGAGTAGTGTTTCAGGAGAATGGCATGTATGTGCTTGGCAACCTCAGTGTAGCATTTCACAGAGGGACATGATGGTGGCTGTCCCATCCAGTCAAATCCACCAGGGGGAGTGAGGAAAGGAGACATGCTTTCCTGGCCTGCCGTTCAGCCAAGACAGCTCATTTGATCTCCCCCACTAATAAACTCTGAGCTTAAATGAAGTTCTGGGCTGCGTCTCAGTTCAAATTGGAAAATAATTTGCAATGCACTGAAAACTAGGCTTTTAGAAATAAAAGTGATCTGTGCTTATTGCATTTTATAGCTCATAACCTCTTAGGATTTTTGGTCCTGAAAATGCTGATTTCTTCAGAATAATCCAATAGAATAGAGATGGGACATGTTCATTGAATGAGTAAAACACTTTTGCCTATGCTGAACCATCCTTGTGACTCTGGAATAAATCCACCTTGATCATGGTGTATGATCCTTTTTATGTATTGTTGGATTTGGTTTGCTAATATTTTGTTGAGGATTTTTGCATCTATATTCATTAAACATATTGGCCTGTAATTTTCTTTTTTTGTGGTGTCCTTGTCTGGTTTTAGTTTCAGGGTAATGGCCTTGTGAAATGAATTTGGGAGTGTTCCTTCCTCTTCAATTTTTTTGAACAGTTTGAGAAGGATAGTATAAGCTCTTCTTTATATGTTCGGTAGAATTCTCCTGTGAAGCCGTCTGGTCCTGAACTTTTGTTTGCCAGGAGTTTTTCTTATTACAGTTTCGATTTAGCTTCTAATGATCAGTCTGTTCAAATTGTCTGTTTCTTCTTGACTCCTTCTTGGTAGGCTGTATTTTTTCTAGAAATTTGTCCATTTCTTCCTGGTTGTTCATTTTATTGGCAAATGCTTGTTCATAGTAATCTCTTGTGATCCTTTGTATTCCTGTGATGTTGGTTCTAGCTTCTCCTTTTTCATTTCTGATTTTACTGATTTGGGCTCTCTTTTTTTCTTGACGAATCTGACTAAAAGTTTATCAATTTTGTTTATCTTCTCAAAAAGAAGCTCTTGGTTTCATTGATATTTTCTATTTTTTTATCTCTATTTTATTTATTTCCTCACCTTATTATTTCTTTCCTTCTGCTGATTTTGGGCTTTGTTTGTTCTTCTTTTTCTAATTCTTTTAGGTGACAGGTTAGGTTGTTTATTTGAGATTTTTCTTTTTTCTTGAGGAAGGCCTGTATCACTATGAACTTCCCTCTTAGAACTGCTTTTGCTGCATCCCATAGATTTTATAAGGTTGTGTTTTCATTGTTGTTTGTCTTGAGGTATTGTCTGATTTCCTCTTTGATTTCATTGTTGACCCACTGGTTTTTTAGCAGCATGTTATTTAGTCTCCTTGTGATCATTTGTTTTCCCCTGTTTTTCTTTCTGTGGCTGATTTCTAGTTTCACACCATTGTGGTCAGAAAAGATGCTTGAAATAATTTCTATCCTCTTAAATTTGTTGAGGCTTGTTTGGTATACTAGTATGTGGTCAATCCTAGAAAATGTTCCATGCATGCTTGAAAAGAGTGTGTATTCTGCTTTTTTTGTTTTTCAGATGTACTATCCTATAGATATCAACTCAGTCCAACTATTCTATTGTGTCATTTAGGATCTCTGTTGCCTTATTGATTTTCTGTCTGGGAAAGCTGTCCATTGATATCAGAGGAGTACTAAAGTCTTCTATTATAATTGTATTCCTGTCAATTTCTCCCTTTATGTCTGTTAGTATTTGTTTTGCTCCTATACTGGGTGCATGTATGTCAATGAGTGTAATACCCTCTTCTTGTATTGATCACTTTTATTATGTAATGCCCTTCTTTGTTTTTTGTTATAGCTTTCCTTTTAAAGTCGATTTTGTCTGATACAAGTATTGCTACTCCTGCTTTCTTTTTGTTTCCATTTGCATGAAATATCTTTTTCCATCCCCTCACTTTCAGTCTGTGTGTGTCTTTTACCCTGAAGTGAGTCTCTCATAGGCAGCATATTGGAGTATCTTGTTTTTTTATCCAGTCAGCCATCCTATGTCTATAGATTGGAACATTTAGTCCATTGACATTTAAAGTAATTATCGATAGGTATGCATTTATTTACTCAGCTGGAACTGGGGATCCCAGTATATGTGGGGGAATCTTTCTTGCAGCCTTGGTTGTGTAGGAGTTCTGCCAGTTTCCAGTTAGTTTTCCGTGAGAATTGTTCCTCATGCAGATATATCTTTGATATGTTTATGGTGGGAGGTGAGCTCCATGTCTTCTTACTCCACCATCTTGATCCCTCTCCTCTTTTGACATTTTTAAACTTAACCTTTGATTCTTCTCGGCGTACAATAAGTTTTGGCATATCCATATTATGAAGTACAATACTTCCATTAGAATCACATCCTAAACAAAAACTTATTGACATGGAGATATGCCCACTGAAAATAAAGGTGGGAATTTTATATACCTTTTGTAACTTGCTTTCCCTCCTTAAATTTAGTGAGCATTTTTCCACTTCACTCAGTATTTTTCTGGAAGATGATTTTTATTGACAGTATAGTGTTTTATTATATGGATAGACTTTAGTTTGTTTAACAAATTTCTTACATTTTCAATACTTCAAAGTAAAGAATGCCTCACAAATTTTTGTGCAAGTTTTTATTGTATCATTAGAGTTAATTCTTACTCTTCTACTTCTAAAATTATACTGAGCCTTAACATACTATCTGGCAGAACGATTGTGCTAATTTATGGTACAGATCAGCAACAAAGAGGTATTGTTTACCATGCTCAGCAACACTGAATATCATCATACTTTTTAGTCTCAAACATAGACTAGAAAAAACCCAAAAAATTGCAAATATTCCTTAATTTTTAAAAATTTCCTTTTATGTTCTCCCATTTTTTTGTTGTCTTTCTGTTTATTTGTTTAAAGATGCCTTTTTTGTGCCAAATGAAGAATATATAGGTGGATACATCATTCAGAGTTCCGAGGGGAAACAAAAAGCATACTTAGCTTGGATTTTTTAAAAAATATATAATAAAGTGATTATTTACAGAGATGTGGGCAGGGCTGAGGGACCAACATAAATGTTGAGGCACTGTGATATTGGGATTTCTAGTAAGAAATATATAGTTGGTCTTAATCTCCATTTCTGTTACAGAACTCCTAAAATCCTTGGAGTTTCCTAAGTGGGGAGAGTCACAGAGCTGTCTTTTGTTAGGTTAATGGTGACTTTTGGAAAGCCCCTTGGTAACCTAGGATGGGGGCTGATGCCAGGGGAGCCAATCATGTGGTTAGAGGTTTGGAAAATTTTTAGTCCTCATCCCTGGAAGAGGAAAGGGGCTAGAAATTAAATTCAATCACCAATGGTCAAGGATTTAATTAATCATACCTATGTAATGAAACCTCCATAAAAACCCAAAGGAAGGGGTTCAGAGAGTTTCCACGTTGGTGAACGTGTGAAGATTCAAGGAGAGAGGCACCCAGAGAAAGTATGGAGGCTCCTCACCCTTTCCCCATACCTTGTCCTATGCATCTCTTCCATCTGCCTCTTCCTGAGTTATATACCCTTTTATAATAAACTAGTAATCTAATAAGTAAAATGTTTCTCTGAGCTGCTCCAACAAATTAATCCAACCCAAGGAAGGGGTCATTGGAATCACCAGTCTATAGCCAGTTGATCAGAAACACAGGTAATAACCTGGGATTGCAACTGATGTCTGAAGTTGGGGTTAGGGGAGCAATCTTGTTGGGCTGACCCCTTAACTTGTAGGATCTATGGGTAGATAGTGTCAGAACTGAGTTGAATTTTAGTATACCCAGCTGGCATGGCAGAATTGCTTGGTGATAAGGGAAAAACTCCCACACATCAGAATTGATGCAGACTTATAGGCACCCAGAGACGAGTAACAATGGGAAGTCATTACCCCCTTGAGCCTGAGGAACAGGGAAAAGGAAACAGAACTATTGGTCCATTGTGGGCTGGAGCCAGAGGAGAGAGGGAAGCCTCATCAGAGCTGCTGACAGACGGAGGCAACCTCTGCCAGAACCTGGAATAGAAACAGCAAGAGTCAAAGATCAAAAATACTCCAATCGGGCTTCCCTGGTGGCGCAGTGGTTGAGAGTCCGCCTGCCGATGCAGGGGACACGGGTTCGTGCCCCGGTCTGGGAAGATCCCACATGCCGCGGAGCGGCTGGGCCCGTGAGCCATGGCCGCTGAGCCTGCGCGTCCAGAGCCTGTGCTTCGCAACGGGAGAGGCCACAACAGTGAGAGGCCCGCGTAATGCAAAAAAAAAAAAAAAAATACTCCAATCTGTCTGTCATTCCATAGGCTGCTGTCTTGCTGGTGCTGCTAGTTGGGTAAATCCAACTTGAAACCAGAGAGCTGTCCCCTGGGGGCACAGAACAGGGCAGTGAAAGGTGAGAGAATAAAGAATAACCAGCACAGTGGATATTTATGGCATTTTTTTGTGTGTTTTACGTTTAGTACTTTTAAAATTCATTTGTAATTTTTCTTTTCGATCGTAGTGTGTAATAGGGATAAGCTTTTTTTTTTTTTTTTTTGCGGTACGTGGGCGTCTCACCGTTGTGGCCTCTCCCGTTGCGGAGCACAGGCTCTGGACGCGCAGGCTCAGCGGCCATGGCTCACGGGCCCAGCCGCTCCACAGCATGTGGGATCCCCCCGGACCGGGGCACGAACCCGTGTCCCCCGCATTGGCAGGCGAACTCTCAACCACTGCACCACCAGGGAAGCCCAGGGATAAGCTTTTAATTTAATTTTTCTAGATAACTACACAGTTATCTTAGGTGCATATATTGAATTATACTCCTATTTATTTTATCAGCTACCATTATCAAACTAAATTTTTATAATGGGATTCTGTTCAGTGTTTCCAACTCTGTTCCATTGATTAATTTATTCTTGTGCAATAACACAGTGTTTTAATTATCACAGCGTGACAATATGTTTTAACATTTGGTAGAGCATCTCCCAAGTGTTCTTAAGTTCTGATGAAAATTATTGGGAAAGAATAGCTTTGAAAACTGAAGGGAAATGTCAAATATAAAAAGCTTTGTTATTCAGATATGTTTTGAAATGGCTACTGCTAAGTGGTATGTGCAAATTCTAATTCTCTAATATGGGATCTTAATATATATTACTAGATAATACAAGGAGGGTTTTTTTTCTGTTTCATTATATTCATTAGTTTGTTTTATTTTTTAGATTCCACATATAAGTAATAACATACAGTATTTGTCTTTCTCTATCTGACTTATTTCACTAAGAATAGTACCCTCCAGGTCTATCCATGTTGTAAATTGCAAACTTTCATTCTTTTTTATGGATGAGTAGTATTCCACTGTGTATATATACCACATCTTCTCTATCCTCTCATCTGTTGATTGACATTTAGATTGCTACCATATCTTGGATACTGTAAATAATGCTGCTATGAACATTAGGGTGCATGTATCTTTTCAAACTAGTGTTTTTGCTTTTGTTGAATATATACCCAGAAGCAGAATCGCTGTAGCATATAATTCTATTTTTAGTTTTTTGAGGAACATCTGTACTGTTTTCCACAGTAGCTGAACCAATTTGCATTCCCACCAACAGTGTACACATCCTCACCAACATTTGTTATTTGTGATCTTTTTGATGATAGACATTCTGACAGGTGTGAGGTGATATCCCATTGTGGGTTTGATTTGCATTTCCCTGATGATTAGCAATGTTAAGCATCTTTTCATGTGCCTGTTGGCCATCTGTATGTCTTCTTTGGAAAAGTGTCTGTTCAGGTGTTGTTTTTTTCCCATTCTACCGAGTTTATTAGGTTTATAACTGGATGAAGTCACACATGTACAAAATGAAGCTCACCCTATCCCAAAGCAGAGTAGGAACTGAGGGCTGGGGATCCATTTCTTGCCTTTGGGGGAGCTCTAAGGTGAGGGGCAGCCAATCCTCCCACTCCAGAGAGATGTGGCCACAGGGGAGGGGAGCAGATGGGGCCCACCTGGCTTTGGTCGCAGAACTCAGAGCCTGGCATTGGGCTGGGGCAGGCAGATGCATGGAGGAACAGGAGCCTCAGAAACCACCCTGCCCAGGGAGCCCCGCTTGCAGTGTGGTTGGTCCAGACCTAGACTCGGGCTGGTGCAAATGGAAGGCAGCAAAGCAGGAGGGAGGAGACACTGATGTGTGGTGGTGGAGGGCACCCAGACCTGTGGAACAGGGGGGTGGGGAGGCAGGCTAGCTGCCACTAGGCAGCTGGCAGCGGGTCTCATAAATGCCACTGTGGCCAATGTAGCGTACCCATTTGATGACATCATGGTCGCTGTAGTCCAGCTTCGGTTCAAACACCTTCAAGTAGCGCATCTTGCGGCCAGAAGGCGCCAATGGCACCTCAAAGTTCATTGAAATGGGGGGTCGAGCCCATCTCTTCTTGTTGTTGGTGGGCAGAAGCTCAATCTTAGCACTGATCTGCTATTTCTTCATGACTGCCATGCACTTGATCTTCCACATGATGGCGTTCTCGCTGGCCTTGTACTTGGCCTTCCCCTTCATACAGATCACCTGCACCCCACTGGTGTTCAATGGGGTTGGGATCCTCACCTTAATCTTCTGAGCCAGTAGTGAGGGCTTGCAGTTGGACTTAATGACCACCTTGACCTCCAGCTTGGTGCGTCCCACTTCCCGAACTAGCAGGATCACTTGGAAAGGAAGGATGACGTCCTTGGTGATGCCATACCTCATGAGCTCAGACTCTCCGTCTGGTGGGATGAAGCTGATGCTGTGCTCCGAGTCACACCTGCTGAGTCGCACACACTGGTGGAAGGTGCTGTCGTCAACGGCAATTGATTGCTTCCCGCTCTTGCTTGCTTCATCAGCTGTGCCTTTGCCCTGCTTCTCAATGACAGCCTTGTCATTCATCCCAAACTTGCACTCGGGCATGCCACTCGGGTGGCTCTTCATCACCACCCGGCCTGACACATGGGCACTCAGCACCTGGCCCTGTGGGAACATGAGGAGGTTCACACTCTCCAGCACATCCAGGAAGAGCTCGTTCTGGCTATACTTGATGCCCTCCCGCCACCAGACAATCTGCCCAGTGTGATCTGAGACTGCTCTTTTTTGTCTGATGCTGGCTCTTGATGCCCTGCTGGGTGATGAAGGTTTTCAGCGCGCCTGTCTCTGAGTTCTCTGGGTAGCCAAAGTCTAGGATCTCATCCAGCAGCTGATATATGAGCACAAAATTGTTCTTGATGTTCTCTTTGCTGATCTTGCCAAAGTAGGCAGCCATTATGTCACACATCTTACAGAGGAATTCGAAGACCATGGCAGCACTGACATTCTGCTTGGTGACAGTTGCCAGCCAGATGTTGGACCACTTAACGTGAAAGAAACTGGTGCGAGCGATGTTGGTGATGGGACTGCGTACCCGCTGCCCGGCATGGATAACATTGACCCGAAAGGCAACCGCTGCGTTCCTCCCAATGTCATCTCGGTAGACTTGGGCGATGAGTACCTCACCCTTGTGATTATAGATGAATAAGCCTCCAGTCATGGCAGCAGCTCCGTCTCCATGGCCCATCTCTCTGAGAACAGACCTGGTGTCCGCGGCCCCCTGCTCAGCTGGCCTGGCCACTCTTCGGATCCCAAGATGTCCGCCTGCCCCCTGCTCGCATGCCCACTATCTCGGCTTTCACTGCAGTCTCTATTCAGGTCTTCTGCCCATTTTTAACTGGGTTGTTTGGGGGGTATTTTTGATATTGAGTTGTATGAGCTGTTTATACATTTTGAATATTAACCCCTTAGTGGTCATATCATTTGCAAATATTTTCTCCAATTCAGTAGGTTGTCTATTCATTTTGTCAATGATTTCCTTTGCTGTGCAAAAGCTTTTAATTAGCTCCCATTTGTTTATTTTTGCTTTTGTCTCCTTCCTTAGGAGATTGTTCATATATATTCTCAAATAGAAAATATACACATGGATTATTTTCATATATACATAGTGCATTTAAGAAAAGTTACTACATACTGGGTCATGAAGAAGGTCTCAACAAATTACAAAGAATGGTATCATAGAGACCATTTTATCTTACCACAATGTGTTTTTTTGTATTTGTCCTTGAAGTTAGAAAACATTAATAAACAGGATTTTATAAACATATACATGCAAACATACATGCTCTTATATATTAAACAATGCTAAGGAAATATAGAAAAAAATAGTTACTTAGAATAATTTAATTTTCAAATTTAAAATACTGCTCTGTTATTTTGTGGAGAACATCTAGCCAACTCAATTGCTAACACAGAGTTATTTTCAAAATATAATGTCTAAGCTATTAGCCAGCATAATGAACCAACATTTTAATTCTTCTTTCCAACTAATTATTTGAGAACCTCTGAAGAGAACAGTGGTCATTATTGAAAAAAAGATTTTTGTTAAGCTTGAGTAAATGATTATTAGGTATTTTGGATTTTTTTTTTTTTAACCTGAAGTTGTTATTTGTGTTTTTTGAAATCACTCTTTGGATGTGCTGAGACCCATTAGCAGCAATTTCCAGATCATCACAAGTAGGTGAGAAATAAGATAAGGTCAGTTTGGACTTGGGGACATCAGTGGAATCAAAATCTTCTGGACTTCCAGGATTGGTCCACTATCTTCAGAAAAAGAAAAATCCAGAGAAGTTTAAGAGGACTGACTTTGCACCTAAGCAGATTAAAAATTAAGGTGATACTACAGTCCATAGTTTGAAGGCAGTGTAGATGCTGTAAGATGTGTGATTTGCCTGGCACCCTCTTCCTGCAGTTCTGGATCTGAGGTTGTTGTGGCTACAGACCCTGTGTACCTTCTCACCTGCCCTCTTTTTTTTGAAAGTATCCCCTGCCTCCCAGACCATGATGCTGCCACCTTTGCCAGAGCCTTTGTCTAGCCTCCTTAGGTAGCTGGAGTCCAAGTGGAATCCCCAAGGCTGCACTCCTCACCCTGACTGAGCCCTAATCATGCCGAGTCATCCTTCTGCTCCTAGCCTGGATGAAATGTCACACCGTGGGGCATGGGGTCTGATTTTCTGAGCAGCCAGTAAGGGGTTGGATGATATAACTCAGAGTGTAGGAAAGTCTACTCCCTGTGAGTTGAACCTTGACTGATGAGATATAGGATATAGTAGGGAATGGGGCAAATTCCCTTTCCTTTCTTCCCTGTGGATTGCTCTAAGATTTGATTTCTTCCTGAAAATTTTCTGGAGAAGTTCCAGGTGCTGAGCCAACATCCCTGCCCAGAGGCTGCAGTCTGTTTGTAGTTCATTGTGAAACAGTGGCCAGCATGGCAGCACATCGCATCACTTTGTTTCCCATTTTTTCTTGCTTCCTTCCCCCTATTTCCTCATCTTTACCATCCTGGGCTTACACGCCCCAAATAAACTGTCGGCTCTTCAATCCTTGTCTCAGGCTGTATTTTGTAGAAAAGCTTTCCTAAGAGAGAGCTGTGGCAACAGTCCTCACTTTACTGAAGTGCTGGAGTTTGCCCTGGACCCCAGGAGTCACTCTCCACTTTTCTCTGCCCTGGGAGGTTGTTGAACTGTATTTACAGGAAGCCCACACCCTCTGGCTACCAGATAAGTCCAGGCAATGGGGTGCCCTGGTAGGAGACTGGAGGGAGAAAGTATTTATTCTCCCGGTGCCTATGAGGTTACCTTGGGCTGGTCCCTCAAATAAAAGTTACAGCTGATGGTCTCCTCTATCTGACTTTCTTCTTGATTTCTGAGACCTGCTTCTTCCTCTCATCCCTCTGGACCGGGGGACCTAAGAGCTCTACAATGCTACCCTCAGGTCATGACACTGCCTTGTAGCTCCTCTCCACCCTGCTCACTCCTTTGTAATTAGTGTCTTTATAAATAAATTATTCTAATTTGAATTATTCCAATTTAACAGTGCCATCTGCTTTCTGTTGGAGCCAGTAGTGAAAAGGAATGGTTAAATTATAATACCATTTATCTGTGTTGCAGTAGTGCATAGCCATTACAGATCAGTTCATGTTTGCTAGCAAAAGAAAGTAATGCACTATTTTTTTTTAATCACTTAAGAAGTAAAGCAGGGGGAAGGGATAAACTGGGAGATTGGGATTGACATATACACACTACTATATATAAAATAGATAACTAATAAGGACCTACTGTATAGCACAGGGAACTCTACTCAATACTCTGTAATGGCCTATATGGGAAAAAAGTCTAAAAAAGAGTGGATATATGTATATGTATAACTGATGCACTTTGCTGTACAGCAGAAACTAACACAACATTGTAAATCAACTCTACTGCAATATAAGTATTTAAAAAAAGAAGAGAAGAAGAAGTCAATCAATCAGGGTTCTGGTAAAAACAAACAAACAAAGAAAACCAGCCAGAATTCCATCTCCTGTGTTGATGAAAACAATCAATAAAAAAAATCTATAATAGGAATAGAAAAGAGTTTTATCTGAGCCAAACTGAGGACTATAGCCTGGAAGACAGCTTCTCAGATAACCGCTCCAGAGAACTGCTCCAGAGAATCACGGATTTCAACACAGTTTTATATCTTGTCAGAACCAAGAACATCAAATAAGTCAGGAATCCATTCATTCAAGGTTTCAGAAAAACAGATACATAGCGAGTCAGTATGGCCTTGGCCCCTGGGAAGGGAGTCTTATCATCAAAGGAGTTCTAGCACTGGCAGGCCAGGAAGGGAGGCATTTGACCTTTATTTTTAACATGAACATTCTTTTTTTTTTTTTTTTTTTTTTGCGGTACACGGGCCTCTCACTGTTGTAGCCTCTCCCATTGCGGAGCACAGGCTCTGGACGCGCAGGCTCGGTGGCCACGGCTCACGGGCCCAGCCGCTCCGCGGCATGTGGGATCTTCCCGAACCGCGGCACGAACCTATGTCCCCTGCATCGGCAGGCAGACTCTCAACCACTGTGCCACCAGGGAAGCCCAGACATTCTTTACTTCTAGTCAATGTGCCTTTTTCTTTAATAATTAAAGCAGATGTACAGTGTACATTTGATAGGGTACAAACAGGCTCTTTTAGTTAGCAGTTAAAATTCAGGTAAACTCATGTATTAGCCATGACTTCACCATACCTCAATATGTGAAAATTTCTTTTATCTCCTGAAAAGGACTTTAATGAAGGAATCACTTATGGGAGAGCAGGCAAAGTAAAGGGAATCAATAGAGGTTCTTGAAGCACCAGGAACAAGAAAAGGCAGAGAACATCACCACCCCAAGTACTGAAGGGGCAAAAGGATTAGAATGCCGGCGTCCAAGTCCTGGGGGAAAGGCTGTCTCTCCAGATCTCCTGTCCTGGGAGGATGCAGGTCCTGCCAGAGCCTCTGTCTGCAGCAGACTGTTAGTGGGGAAAGAAATGCCCTGACATTTCTCCCCTCCTGCCCACCGACCACCTCTCTCCAGCCCCTCTCTGCAGTCAGTGCCTCCCATTGGCTGAACCCAGTTGGAGACTAGAATGACGTGCCTCATAGGGGTCAGCCTGCTTGGGCTCAGACTGGGGCTAAGAAGGGCAGAGGATGGGTCTGGGTTAGTGGGAGGTAGGAAGGGCAACAGACAAGAATGAGTATGATCAGGATATCAAACTCCTTGCAAAGACCCATATATATACTGTCTATAAGAGACCCACTTCAGACCTAGGGCCACATACAGACTGAGAATGAGGGGATGGAAAAATATATTCCATGCAAATGGAAATCAAAAGAAAGCTGGAGTAGCAATTCTCATATCAGATAAAATAGACTTTAAAATAAAGACTATTAGAAGAGACAAAGAAGGACACTACATAATGATCAAGGGATTGATCCAAGAGGAGGATATAACAGTGTAAATATTTATGCACCCAACATAGGAGTACCACAATACATAAGGCAAATGCTAACAGCCATAAAAGGGGAAATCGACAGTAACACAATCATAGTAGGGGACTTTAACACCTCACTTTCACCAATGGACAGATCATCCAAAATGAAAATAAAAAAGGAAACACAAGCTTTAAGTGCTACATTAAAAAAGATGGGCTTAATTGACATTTATAAGACATTCCATCCAAAAACAACAGAACACACTTCCTTCTCAAGTGCTCATGGAACATCCTCCAGGACAGATCTTATCTTGGGTCACAAATCAAGCCTTAGTAAATTTAAGAAAATTAAAATCATATCAAGTATCTTTTCTGACCACAACACTATGAGACTAGATATCAATTACAAGAAAAAATCTGTAAAAAGTACAAACACATGGAGGCTAAACAATGCACTACTAAATAACCAAAAGATCACTGAAGAAATCAAAGAGGAAATCAAAAAATACCTAGAAACAAATGACAATGAAAACATAATGACCCAAATCCTGTGGGATGCAGCAAAAGCAGTTCTGAGAGGGAAGTTTATAGCAATACAATCCTACATCAAGAAACAAGAAACATCTCAAATAAACAACCTAACCTTACACCTAAAGCAATTAGAGAAAGAAGAACAAAAAAATAACCCCAGAGTTAGCAGAAGGAAAGAAATCTAAAGATCAGATCAGAAATAAATGAAAAAGAAATGAAGGAAACAATAGCAAAGATTAATAAAACTAAAAGCTGGTTCTTTGAGAAGATAAACAAAATGGCTAAACCATTAGCCAGACTCATCAAGAAAAAAAGGGAGAGGACTCAAATCAATAGAATTAGAAATGAAAAAGGAGAACTAACAACTGACACAGCAGAAATACAAAGGATCATGAGAGATTACTACAAGCAACTATATGCCAATAAAATGGACAACCTGGAAGAAATGGAAAAATTCTTAGAAAAGCACAACCTTCCAAGACAGAACCAGGAAGAAATAGAAAATATAAACAGACCAATCACAAGCACTGAAATTGAAACTGTGATTAAAAATCTTCCAAAAAACAAAAGCCCAGGACAGATGGCTTCACAGGTGAATTCTATCAAACATTTAGAGAAGAGCTAACACCTATCCTTCTCAAACTCTTCCAAAATATAGCAGAGGGAGGAACACTCCCAAACTCATTCTGTGAGGCCATCACCCTGATACCAAAAGCAGACAAAGATGTCACAAAAAAAGAAAACTACAGTCCAATATTACTGATGAACATAAATGCAAAAAACCTCAACAAAATACCAGCAAACAGAATCCCACAGCACATTAAAAGGATCATATACCATGATCACGTGGGGTTTATTCCAGGAATGCAAGGATTCTTCAATGTATGCAAATCAATCAATGTGATAAACCATACTAACAAACTGAAGGAGAAAAAACATATGATAATCTCAATAGATGCAGAAAAAGCTTTCAACAGAATTCAACACCCATTTATGATAAAAACCCTCCAGAAAGTGGGCATAGAAGGAACTTACCTCAAAAAAAACGCCATATATGACAAACCCACAGCCAACATCATTCTCAATGGTGAAAAACTGAAACCATTTCCACTAAGATCAGGAACAAGACAAGGTTGCCCACTCTCACCACTATTACTCAACATAGTTTTGGAAGATTTAGCCACAGCATTCAGAGAAGAAAAAGAAAGAAAAGGAATGCAAATCAGAAAAGAAGAAGTAAAAACTGTCACTGTTTGCAGATGACATGATACTATATAAAGAGAATCCTATAGATGCTACCAGAAAACTACTAGAGCTAATCAATGCATTTGGTAAAGTATCAGGATACAAAATTAATGCACAGAAATCTCTTGCAATCCTATACACTACTGATGAAAAATTTGAAAGAGAAATTAAGGGAACACTCCTATTTACCATTGCAACAAAAAGAATAAAATACCTAGGAATAAACCTACCTAAGGAGACAAAAGACCTGTATGCAGAAAACTATAAGACACTGATGAAAGAAATCAAAGATGATACAAATAGATGGAGATATATACCATGTTCTTGGATTGGAAGAATCAATATTGTGAAAATGACTATGCTACACAAAGCAATCTGCAGATTCAGTGTAATCCCTATCAAACTTCCAATGGCATTTTTCACAGAACTAGAACAAAAAATTGCACAATTTGTATGGGAACACAAAAGACCGTGAATAGCCAAAGCAATCTTGAGAAAGAAAAACGGAGCTGGAGGAATCAGGCTCCTGGACTTCAGAGTATACTGCAAAGCTACAGTAATCAAGACAGTATGGTACTGGCACAAAAATAGAAATATAGATTAATGGAACAGGATAGAAAGCCCAGAGATAAACCCACGCACATATGGTCACCTTATCTTTGATCAAGGAGGCAAGAATATACAATGGAGAAAAGACAGCCTCTTCAATAAGTGGTGCTGGGAAAACTGGACAGCTACATGTAAAAGAATGAAATTAGAGCACTCCCTAACACCATACACAAAAATAAACTCAAAATGGATTAAAGACCTAAATGTAAAGCCAGACACTATAAAACTCTTAGAGGAAAACATAGGCAGAACACTCTGACATAAATCACAGCAAGATCCTTTTTTACCAACCTCCTATAGAAATGGAAATAAAAACAAAAATAAACAAATGGGACCTAATGGAACTTAAAAGCTTTTGTACAGCAAAGGAAACCATAAACAAAACGAAAAGACAACCCTCAGAATGGGAGAAAATATTTGCAAATGAAGCAATTGACAAAGGATTAATCTCCAAAATATACAAGCAGCTCATGCAGTTCAATATCCAAAAAACAAACAACCCAATACAAAAATGGGCAGAAGACCTAAATAGACATTTCTCCAAAGAAGATATACACATTGCCAACAAACACATGAAAGGATGCTCAACATCACTAATCACTAGAGAAATGCAAATCAAAACTACAGTGAGGTATCACCTCACACCAGTCAGAATGGCCATCACCAAAAAATCTACAAACAGGCTTCCCTGGTGGCGCAGTGGTTGGGAGTCCGCCTGCTGATGCAGGGGACCGGGGTTCGTGCCCCGGTCTGGGGGGATCCCACGTGCCGTGGAGTGGCTGGGCCCGTGAGCCATGACCGCTGAGCCTGCGCATCCAGAGCCTGTGCTCCGCAGTGGGAGAGGCCGCAAATGTGAGAGGCCCTCGGACCGCAAAAAAAATCTACAAACAATAAATGCTGGAGAGGGTGTGAAGAAAAGGGAATGTAAATTGATACAGCCATCTGGAGAACAGTATGGGAGTCCCTTAAAAAACTAAAAATAGAACTACCATATGACTCAGCAATCCCATTACTTGGCATATACCCTGAGAAAACCATAATTCAAAAAGATACATGTACCACAATGTTCATAGCAGCTCTATTTACAATAGCCAGGACACGGAAGCAACCTAAGTGTCCACTGACAGATGAATGAATAAAGACGATGTGGCACATATATACAATAGAATATTACTCAGCCATAAAAAGAAATGAAATTGAGTTATTTGTAGTCAGGTGGATGGACCTAGAGACTGTCATACAGAGTGAAGTAAGTCAGAAAGAGAAAAACAAATACTGTATGCTAACACATACATGTAGAATCTAAAAAAAAAAAAAGGGTTCTGAAGAACCTAGGGGCAAGACAGAAATAAAGTCTCAGATGTAGAGAATGGACTTGAGGACATGGGGAGGGGGAAGGGTAAGCTGGGACGAAGTGAGAGAGTGGCATGGAATATATACACTACCAAATGTAAAATAGCTAGTGGGAAGTAGCTGCATAGCACAGGGAGATCAGCTTGGTGCTTCGTGTCCAACTAGAGGGGTGGGATAGGGAGGGTGGGAGGGAAACGCAAGAGGGAGGAGATATGGGGATATATGTATACATATAGCTGATTCACTTTGTTGTACAGCAGAAACTAACACACCATTGTAAAGCAATTATACTCCAATAAAGATGTTAAAAGACAAAACAAAACAAAAAAAAAACTCCTTGCAAATATAGTCCTAATTTTGAGAAGAGTGATACATGTATTTATGTGCAAGAGAAGATTGAAGTAGGAATTTAAAGTAGCTATCTCATGGTCGTAAAGAATATTAATGGGGTTTTTTTTTCCTTTTTTTTTCACCATTTCTATCCCCAACCTACAACCACAAGCATTTATAGTTTAGAGTAGTATTTAAAGTAAGGAATGGTGAAGATTAGTTGAAAATGTTATCAACCAATAAATGGTTTTTATTTTTGACAATATTTGATCTATTTTCCAAATCAAAAAAATAGCTGTGTATTACTTTAAAATTTGTCTTAGAAAAAATAAATGTCAATTGAATGATGTGTTTATTTTAATTATAATTTTTAAACATTTCCTACCAGTGGCTCCTAGTGGTAAGAATTTCACTTTCTGAGCTTTCTCAGAAGATCTCATCTAGAGTAAGATCAAGGCCACATGAGAGGGGTTTTTGTGTTTGTTTCTCAAAGCACTAGTTTGTGTTCACACTATTCTGTCCAGCAATGGGAAAGAATAATGTGGGACAAATGGTATCTCAGTTCTAATCATATTAGTAGATGCAATCCCATTAATTACCATTAACTTTGTTATGTAGCAGAGGTGGTCTGTAATATTCACTTTGTCAAACAAAATTTGTGATTCTCGAGTTGCATGCACAAACATCACTGCATGGGCCATAACCTCATATGAACATGAAGCTTCAAAATCCTTTCAATTTAATTAGACCGTAAACAAACATCTCTGTTTTCAAAACCACTTGCATAACTGTCCGATTTATTTTTCTGTTGTTTCATATCTCTCGTTTTTGCATGTGAACCACGAATAAAGCACCATAGAGGAGTTCAGCAGTATTGTCAGCAATCAGTAGCTACCCTGGTGTCTTCCACACCCGAATTCCTCTTCTATTCATAGCACTGTCCTCAGCCTCACATGGGGTATGGGGTAAAAGCAGCTACTTCCTCAAAGAAATATTTCATATGTACAGAATGAGATAGCAAATCTTTGGAATGTCACAGACCGGCTGTTGAACACAATATTCCTAATCACCAGTGTGTCAGGCGCTCCCCTGGGCCAAAGCAGCAGTTGGGGGAAATAGAAGCAGCCCCTGTGCTGTAAAAACTCAGACTCCCATGTAAGCTCCGGCCTCCGAACTTCCACTGCCTGCCAGGCTATTTAAAGCCAAGGATTATGCAGTGAGAACAGATGCAGTACACTTTGCCATCTTCCGAAATCTAAAATCTTAAGTAACATTTAAAAAGCGTAGTTTAAAATTTTTTGAATTCAATAATTGTACTTTTTAAAGTGGTTTCCTAAACTCAATTTATGAGTATGAGTTAATACATCTTAATGTTTCATAAGTAGCCACAGAACATACGCTGTGCTTTAGAAAACACTGCAGATAAGATCCAGTTTAGCTTAAAAAAAAAAGAGGTACGTATTTGGAACTTTTAAAAATCAGATTTATATCTGAAAATTCCAACGTAAGTTTAAGGCAGTAACAAATGTAGTGAATCATAAATATATTTCAGACCCAGTTTTCAAATGCTGTATTTTAACCTTCAGACTCTATGTTTACAAAGCTCCACTCCACTGTAATAAAATCTACTGAAAAGAAAAGCTTATCAAGCGAAGGGGATCACAGCTCTTTTCAGCAATATAAACAGTTTTCATAAAATGGATAAGAATTTCTTAAATTAATGTGGCTCTTTTGCCATCAATTGTTAAAAATGCGGCTTCTCTGGCATTGTTGGAGTAACGAAGAAATAATTCTGAGTCGTCTCTGCTATCACACTATGGTCTCCTAAACTGTTCATGTTTCTCAGGTGTAAGAATAGCAACAACTTGAGCTGTAGGAACATATTTAATAATTTTCCTTTCTGAGTAAAAGTAACAAAGACAACCTCAATATACCAGGAACTATGTCTATAGTTTTAATCTTCATAAAAATCATTTCAAACGTAGGTAATACACACATTCTCGTGATACCATGAGCTGAACCAGAATCTTCCTCGTGCTGTGTGAACAGGCACCGATAAGACTTCACTTAGTCCCAACTGAATCCTTTACTTCCACCACCAGAATTCCGTCGTGACAGAGGATGGCAGACAAATCTTTGGTTTCAGTGCCGTCGGGCAGTTTATACTGTCGGGTGAAGCTTCTTGAGATAAAACCGTGCTCGTCCATTCTGGTTCCATGTTGAGCCTTAATCAGCAGCCAGCCTTCGAAGGTCTGAATGATGATATCTTCGGGTTGGAACTGGACCACGTCCAGCAGGACCTGGAAGCGGGATTCGTCTCTCTGGGGCGGCATCTCTACGGTGTCCACGGGGGCAGGCTGGGCCACCCTGGCTTTCCCCAGGTCCACGGTGGTTGGCCCGGGCAGTTCATATAAAGCGTGATCCAGCCTGCAGTCTTCCAGACCTCGAGCTTCAAACTCCTCCTCGTATCGCACTGGAGTCTCTATGAGATGCCTCAAGATGATTTTTGCCATAGTGGAGGCAAAGCCAGCATCGAACGCCTTCCGCCCCGGCTACGTTGTCCTTGTTGAACCCTCGCAGTTGCCTACTGACTAGAGGATCTGTTGGAGCCGCTCTTCGCTTATAACCCTGGGCAGACGCAACCCTTTAATTAGGCCTGAATCACAGCGCCGCACACTCCCTCTTGTCTTTTCACTCCTGCTGACAATGAACGGCTATTTATAGGGCATGTTTCGAAGTTGCTTTTAGCAACACAGCCTGCTCGAGCTGCCGAGTCAAGGATTGCCCTTACATTCTCAGTTATCCCTGGCAAGTGTGTCTGCCTTGCTTACCGCCAGAGAAAAAGAGAATCAGAAACAGTGTTTGAGAAATATCTGAGGGAGTGCTCCGTCCTTGTGAACTACAGTGATCTAGCGGATCAGAATAGCCCAGAGATGTGCACTCGTCTTATGATATGAGCTAAAACTGCATTAATCCTAGTCGCCAAGTGCACAGCTGGGGGGAGGTGAATTTAGCTGTAACTGATTAGGAATTAAGATACACAGGCACACACATTCAAATATCAAACATTCAACAAACCCTCAGCCCCCTGTCCTATATATTTACTTTCACTTCATCCTTTAATCTTTTATACTTAAGGGACATCTGAGCCACGCCATCTGGGTTTATTACATTTGACTCATCAAAAATGAGATCCTAGGACTAAACCAGACAATGATGTCGAACCTCAGATGGGAGTTGGACAGGCATAGAATGGGACATCTTAGCAAGGAAAACAGAGCCCTGGGGGAGAGAAAAACGTTAAAGCTTTGAACTATTTGATACTAAAGCCCAGAAAGCTAAGGATTAATCTGGTTGCAGCTCTGCTGTTTCATTGGCAAAAATAAATAACATATAATTTCTTAACTGTAATACCTTAACATTAAACTTACACTGAAAAAGCATGCGGCAACTCTTCATCCACTGCTATAGAAGGATCTCCAAGACATGTTAGGTACGAAAGAAAAGTCCAGAACAGCATATAATACACTACGATTTATCTTTTTTATAAGTAGGTATTTGCTTGTACAAATAGAATCTCTCTGAAAGCTGTGTCATGGGGAATGGCAGGTACCTCCTGAGAGGGTAACAGAGTGATCAGGAGGTAGGGGCTGGCGGGAGACTTGCTTACCACTATAAACACATTTGTGTTTTCATTTCTGCAGTGTGTAGGCAATGCGCATACACTCAAGAAGGTTTTACACATAGAACACTTCCTCTCCACAGAGGTTAGTATTTTCTAGAATGGGTAGACTCCAGAAAACCTTTCCTTAAAACGCATATTCGTTTTCTTAGAATGAAATTTAAAAATCTACGAAAAATAAAAAATCTGAAAACAGAAGGGAACCATTTCCTTTAGCTCTTTTCCATTACTCTAAAAATCTGTGTGGACTTTTTGGTATATATTTAAGAACATGCCCTAATCATGTTCACACTCAGCTTTTTTGACCTTCGTTTCGCAGGTTGGTGACCCTCAAGGGAAAAATGTACTCTTTGAGATGTTAATGTCCTCTAGCTCATAAAATATTGAGAGATGTTTTCCTCAGTGCCTCTCTGAGTGGGAAGTCAAAAACAGAACTCACTGCCAGTGGCAGGAAATAGATAAGGTACTAAGGATTTGGCTTTAAATTCCTAAAAAGAGTCCCAGCAAAACTGAGAAGAAGATACAGAGATCTTTCCATATACTCCCTGTCCCTACACGTGCATAACCTCCCCTATGAACATCCCCGCATCCCCGCCAGAGCGGTACATTTGTTACAACTGATGAATCTACATTAACACATTATAATCACCCAAAGACAATAATTTCCATTTGGCTTCACTCTTTGTGCTGCCCGTTCTATGAATCTGCACAAAGGTATAATTGCATGTATCCACCAAAATAGTATCATACAGAGTAGTTTCACTGCCCTAAAAATCCTTTGTGCTCCACCTATGCATCTCCCCTCCCCCCAACCCCTGTTCTAAAAAACTGCTGTAAAAAAATGTCTATTTAAAAACCTAAAACTAAAACTCCTCTAAAAATATAAACTCTGTTAAAAAATAAATACTGGAAAGATGCTGGTAGGGTGGACAGAGAAAAACATGTCCAGTTAGTCTTATAGTTTCTTGCCTCCAGGGGTCTCTAAAATGGGTAAGAAGGAGCAGATAGGAGTGGTGTTTCCACGTTGCTTGCGTGAGTTGCTGAGGTTAAAAAAGAGTATTCACATTTCCCACGCAAACACCCGAGATTTCTATTGTTTTCCCCAAACTGTCCTTTGACCCTAATCCTACACCTGAACTGCCTTCCTTCTCATCAACTCCCTTGACCCTTTTGGAGAATCTCCCAGGCTTCTGATCTGGTCTCCCTGCCCCCACTCTTACCCTACTGTCCATCCTCCCCATTGTAAGCAGAGCCACTGTTCCAAAGCATAGGATAGAGTATGTCACTCCCTTGCTTAAAAATCCCAACCAGAAGCTTCTCCTTGTAACCAGAATGAAATCCAAAATCCTGACCACGGCCTTCAAGAACCTATTTCTTGGCCCCTGCTGACCTCCTCCCCGCCTCTCTCCCCAGATCCTATATGATTCAGCCTCACTGGCCTCCTTTCTATCCTCGAATACTCCAACCTTTTTTCTTCCTCAGGCCCTTTGCACTTGGAGTCCCTTTTGCTTTGAAAGCTCCACCCTCAGAATGGCAGAAGCCATTCAGGATTCAGGTCAGTTGTCATCTCTTCAGGCAGGTCTTTCCTGATCATCTAGCCAGAGTCTTCCTCCTGTCACTTCCCTATTTTATCTCCATCGCCATTATCAGCATCTAAAACTATCTTACTTCTGACTTCCCTGGTGGGCCAGAGGTTAAGACTCCGTGCTCTCACTGCAGGGGCCATGGGTTTGGTCCCTGTCTGGGGAACTGAGATCCCATATACAAGCTATGTGGTGGAACCGCCCCCCCCCGAAAAAAACCAAAATCCAAAGTCTTGGGGACTTCCCTGGCTATCCAGTGGTTAAGACTCCGCGCTCGCACTGCAGGGGGGCTTGGGTTCGATCCGTGGTCAGGGAACTAAGATCCCACATGCTGCGCAGACAAAACAAAAACAAACAAAAAAACTACCTTACTTCTGGATTTAAATTCCAGCTGGGGAAGATAGACAATGGCACTTTGAGGTCAGAAACGTAGGGTTCACTGCTGTAGCCCCAGCATCTAAGACAGTGCCTGGAAAGTGTTAGGAAAAAGAAAAAATCCATCTGTTACAAATTTTGTGCTTTTCATTCAGCTGGCCTTCGATGTCACTTGACCATCCTTCTGTGTATTTCGATCAGCTTCTCCTATTTCTCCAGAGTGGAGATGGCAAACTTCTTCCTCTCCTCAGGCCTTCCCTGTGCCCCGGGTCTCTCTCTCCCAGCTGAGGGGACTTGCCTCCACGTTCACGCCCAGACGTCTGAGCGGGGAGAAGCTGGCTGTGCTCGCATCCCCTCTGCTCGGGATTCCCTTGTCCCCTCCATCCTCCTCTGGGCTTCTGTCCAACCACTTAGCCCTTTCTCGATGTTCTCTAGTCTCTCGGTGTCCACAGGCTCCTCTCCATCAGCCTAAAGTCCATTGTGCCCCATCTTTCTAAAACAAAACAAGACCTTCTAGACCTTATGTCATCCCCTAGCTAATTATTCTATCCCCTCCCAGCCCAGCTCCTTGAATGGTAGCCTGTATTCAATGGTCACTCTCCACGTTGCTGCAAAATAAGTCTGCCCTCAATGAGGTCAAAGGCAGCCTCGTTGCTAAATCTATACTTTAACCTTATTTACCTTAACCTCTTCAGCATTTGACATAAGCCTCTTGATGGAAAGAATGCGAACTAGTTTTGTCTTAGTGCTGTCAAAACGACAAGTAGAGTTTTATCTTACCCTATTCCATGCGTTCTCAATGGGGCAAAAATCTGTTCTTATGGAGCAAAAAAAAAGAAAAAAAAATCCATATTATCTAAGATTTTTTTTGAATTGTATTTTATTTATTTTTTATACAGCAGGTTCCTATTAGTTCTCTATTTTATACATATCATATTATCTAAGATTATACCAAATCTTAGCTATAGATAATGGATTATGACTCTCCAAAGGGCCCAAGTACATAAACAGACATAAAGAATATCTGTGGTGTTAAAATTTCATCAGGGAGAGGGAGGCGAAATCAGGTGAAAAATGTCTTAAAAGACTCCTGGGGGGTGGAGGGATGGAGCAATAATTTAAAAAAGGTGAGAGACACAGTTCTAGTCAGCTTCATGAATTGCTCATCCAGACCCCAGTGGCCCAGGGGCTCATCTGGGGGATTTCAGTACCAACTAGGCTTTCGGTCTGAGAAGGTTCCCTAAAAAGAGTGATATCTCAGTCTGGATAAGCTGACAGAGGGGGACAAATGGAGCTTTGGAAAGGGAAGGGGGGATTTGAGTGTTCCCAGCAATAGAATGGCACACTCCAGGGCCTGGAGCCAGAAGAGAACCTGTGATTGGAGGACAAAAGGACAAGGTGTAGCCACAATGCAGACCACAGAGTAGGGAGCGGGAGAAATGAGGCTGGAGGGGTGAGCCTTGTATGGCATTTTTGTTTTCAAATATCTACCAGTTGCTCTAAGAGTGACACCAGAATCCTTGTTTTAGAGTAAACACTCTTTCTCCTTGTAATCAAAAGGCCTATTGAAGATTTTGGGGTTTTGTTCCAAATTAAAGTTTAAATTCTGTTCTGAAATATAGAAGCTAACTTCATGAAGATCCAGATAGGTGCCTTTTTTACTTTTCTGACTATACCCACAGCAAGAAACATACTCAGCATCACCAGTGAACACACATATACACATACTGGGTACAAAACCCTTAGCTTTACTACATGTGACGCACTCTGATGGCCTCTGTTTAATTCCATTTAGCTTAACAGTGAGCCTTGCAACTCACCAAATTGATTTCACAGCCCACAGTTTGGGCAACACTTAGTTAACTTTTTCCATTATTAAGTAAGGTAGTTTATCATCTTGGTGGGATGAGTTACCCCTCTACGGGGAGACTGTGATGGTCTAGACTGGTTTAACTTCTGCGGCTGCAGTGAGACATTGAGTAGATAGGAAAGCAAGACGTGTAGTGAGACCAGACAGCATGGCTTGTGTCAAGTGCTGGGAGGTTAAGGAAGATAAGGATGGAAGCACAGACTTAGCAGTGAGGGTGGCTTTGACTTAAGGAGAGTCAGAGGCGAAGTCGGGCAGAGGTTGGACTGCAGTTGGTTGGGTAGTACATATTGCAATTTCAAGGAGCTGGGTGGGAGGGAATGGAAAGGATTCACTAGAGGCTGACATGAGGTCTAGAAGGCTTGTTTTGTTTTAATAAGATGTTTTTAAGAAAAGTGACTGTTAGTTTGATGGAAAGGAGAGAACTGGTTAGCAAGGGGCCCTGAGGGGCCATGGTTGATCGAGTCTGAGAGCTAGATGGCCAATATCCTGCTTTAAATATTTCTTTTAAACAAAGTAATTTCCTTATGTCATCCTCAAATCATGAATAAGATTTTTGTTCAGCATTTCAGACTGGTGTCAACTAGTCTTTGGGGGAATTAAGCAAGGGATTGTACCAGGCTTTAGGGAAACAAGTGCAAAGGGCCTCCAGTACCTGAGGAAAAAGTAATGAGACAGAAGCAGATGATAGCAGCAGTCTGGAAAGAGATAAAAGTGACAACCAAGTTAGAACATAGACATCTGCCTAAGGGAATCCTAAAAATATTTGAATGGTAATTTGATTGGACCTTGCTGCAATCTTGGAGGCCAGAGTCAGCTCTGGAATGTTAGCCTTACGGCCATGAAGGAGATCACATTTTAGATAGAAGCCATAAGTGCAAACACATTTTAACAGGATTGAAAGGATGGAGGAGGTCATCTTCCCGAGACACCACTTCCATCACATCACCCTTCCTTAGATCAAATACTAGCAGTGGTTCTAGGCTTTCTCACATGAAAACTGTTTGGTTGTACATTCTGATCTCGACTATTCTTTCTAAATCTACCTTTATGGAATTTCCTCCATCATATATTCCTAACTCTTTGGTCTGGGAGTCATATTCCCCACCAATATGACCAAAACGGTAGATGTGGAAGCCATATTTTCTGGGGCTACAGTGTGTGATCCCTGTCCTCTAGACTCACTGTTCTGCTGTCCTCCAAACACTCCTGCTTCTCTCTTTTTCCCCCTCATGCTATTTCTTGTAGTCAGGATGCTATAGTAGGCTGAAGAATATCCCCCCCGTCCAAAAAAAAGATACCAGTGTCCTAAACCCTGGAATCCATAAATGTTCCCTTATATGGCAAAGACTTTACAGATGTGATTAAATTAAGGATCTTGAGATGAGATTTCCCTGGATTATCTGGACAAGCCCCAAATGTCATCACAAGAGAAAGGAGGCAGAGGGAAATTTGACACACACAGAGGAGAAGGCGGTATGAAGACAGAGCAAAGAGAGATTTGAAGATGCTGGTCTTGAAGACTGGAGTGATGGGGCCGCAAACCAAGGAATTCCAGCAGCCACTCTAAACTGGAAGAGGCAAGATTCTCCCGTGGAGCCTCCAGATGGAGCTCGTCCTGTTGACTCCTTGATTTTGGACTGCTGGCCTCCAGAACTGTGAGAGAATAACAGTCCATTGGTCAAGTCTTGCAGTTTGTGGTAACTTGTTACCACAGTCATGAAACAAATACAGATGCCCTCATCCTACTTCTGATGCTCAAAATCTGTCCTTCCCTTAAGGCTCAACTCCACACTCCTTCTGCCTGTGAGTGCCCGTATTTCTTCAGTTGAAAGCAATTTTCCTCTACTTGCTGTGTATGAGGTTCACCTGGCACCTTATAGACCCCTGGATCTAATTTTATGCATTATTAAGCAAGGCATGCTGCTAGGAATCCTGGGAGATAGAGCAGGTGTTCAACAAGTGGTGAATGAGAAAAGCTTTGAAAGATTCTACTAGTTCAATTGATTTATAACGTACTTGTGAAGCTTCAGGTCCACAACTCTGAACTTGTAAGTTGCTTCCTGATGGCAGCGTTGCGGCCAGGTTCATCTGGCACTGCTCATGGGGGACCAGGAGTGAGCGCACACTGTGTTCACTCTGCCTTCCCTGAGTCCTTCCTGGGGGGTTTACCAAGCCACCCACGTTCAGGATTGGCTCTGCTTCTGCTCCCGAGTCCATTATAACCAACGACTCATTAACAGCCTCAGCTACTATCACAGGGACCCACATCAAAGCTGGCCTTCCCAGAGCCTGTAGCATAGCCAACAACCGGGAGTCTGCCTGTCCTCCTGAGTCTCCAACCAGATTCAAATTAGAGCTGGAATCGGCCAGCTCTTGGAGTTGGCCCAATTCGTAAAGCTAAACATTGGCCAAGATTTTCTCCTCCCTTTGCTTTCTTCCCTGCCAAGTTCCACAGGCCCTCTTAAGGCCTGGATCCTTTTCCGAATCTCAGCCGGTGTCTGGGTCCAAGGGACCCATGGAGAACCCACCCTGTTTGTTCTGTAGGCATGGGTCCTAGTTCCTACACCCTCACCTGCTAGCTAGACTCATACCAGGCTGTCTAAGTTCTGGTTTAAAACAGCACAGGGGATCCTCACCTACCATGGAAAGATGGTCTGTAACCATCACTCACACAGCTATGCTTTTTGACTTAGTCGTGGAGCCTGCAGTGCAGCCGGCGAGAGCAACCAGGTAGCTTCCTGTTTAATCTGCCTCATCCTCCTTTTCCTGACATGGATTTTCTGAGCACCAGTGGACCTCACTCCTGAACTTGGTGCCCAGTCTCTGAAATTGGGCCCAACACATCTCCAGCAGATCCACTGCTTCATGCTGCTTAAGGATATAAACTAAGCGTGTATTCTTTGGCACATTGCTTCACCTGAGTATGTTTCAATGTCCTCATCTCTAAAACGGGCAAAATTAACAGAACTTACCTGCCAGGGACGTTGGGAAAATTGGATCTGATTCTGGCCATAAAGCATTTTCACTATAAGGCATTGTGCAACGTGATCAATAAATAGAAGTGTTTCTGGTGGTCTCTCCAAATCATAAGCAGACTGGACACTTGAAGTTTTTGCTGTCTATCAAAAACTTTAATCCTTTTTCTCAGCTACTCTTTGGAATCCTCATGAAAAAGCATATAAGTCGAATTTTCTAGGGCCATACAGGTTACTGAAACCCAGATGGTATTTAAATGGAATACATTATAAAATCTTGGAAACAGAAGAATGCTTCTGACTGTCCCTCAGTGTTTGGTGCAAGGTTTCTCCCTCCAAAATAGGACCAATCCAAGCAGCTATCTTGGCTCATGTTAACACTAGGAGTGGTTTCATATTTTCATGTGATAACTGCCCTCTGGTGGGAGAGATTAGAATTATACTCATAAGAGACTAATAATAACTGAAATTCTAAATGAGCAACTCTTAGTCCTCTTGCCTTTTGACTCTATTCCAAATAAAGGTCCTCATACACTAAGCCCATTTATTTGTCATAACCCTTGCAGCTTTTAGATCATTTGTATTGGGGTAGGGGGTGGGATAAGGATTGGGAAACTTTTGAAGAATAAATTTTAAACCCTTGCTTTCCGATTGAAAACTACCAGGCGTAAACTATGCTAGTTCTATATAAAAGTACCTAAAGAGGCATCATAACGGTGTGATTAAAGGAACGGTTTTCTTTTAAATGAATTTATTTATTTATTTATTTGTTTGTTTGTTTATTTATTTATCGCCGCAGTGGGTCTTCGTTACTGTGCACGGGCTTTCTCTAGTTGCAGCGAGCAGGGACTACTCTTCGTTTTGGTGCGCAGGCTTCTCATTGCGGTGGCTTCTCTTGTTGCAGAGCATGGGCTGTAGGTGTGCAGGCTTCAGTAGTTGTGGCACGTGGGCTCAGTAGTTGCGGCTCATGGCCTCTAGAGCGCAGGCTCAGTAGTTGTGGTGCACGGGCTTAGGTGCTCCACAGAATGTGTTATCTTCCTGGACCAGGGATCGAATCCGTGTCCCCTGCGTTGGCAGGCGGATTCTTAACCACTGTGCCACCAGGGAAGTCCTGAAGGAACAGTTTTTAGGGACATAAAGACCTAAATTTGAATCCTCACTCTGCCCTTTACTATCTGCTTGATATAGGGCAAGTCACAACCTCTCTGAGGCTTAATTTCTTCTTTGCCAGGAAAATGGGGAAAATACATATGTCTCTTAGGGTTGTTGTGAGGATTAGAAAAGAGATATAAGACACTTAGACTAGAACCTGGCACATAGAAAGTGTTCAGTAAATATTAGATATTATTATTTGTAATACACAATAGGATTACAGTTCTTTGGAGAAAAAACTGACCCATTTCAACTCAGTAGTGGCTCTTTTAAAAGAATAGCATGTGGCATTGCCCATGTTTCTTTAAACATTAATCAAGGCCTTGGCAAATGTGAGATGTTACTGGGTAACTATACAAGCCACTAATTCTTTGCAGGTAAGGTTCAGACCAAGCCAGACCCTGGGAGGAATGTATTAAAGCTTCCCTATCATGCCAGAGTGTCTTTATCAGCTATGATCAAATGATTTTTTTTCTTTTTCCACAATTTGCTTTTAAGCCCTTTGGTGGTATTAACATTAACAGCAAGTCTGCTTCTTTAACCTGAGGGAAATTCCAAGGAAATATACTTTGCTCACAACTGGTTCTTAGCAGGGGTGGGGGAGTGGGTGAGGGTGTATGAGTTCTTTCTTCCACAACATAGTTTAACTGAGAGGTCAGATAAGGATGTCAGGTTAGAGAAAATGCAGGATTGGAGACAGTGGGGCAGAGGGTAGAGTGAAGGACCAGCAGTCAGGGGCAGAGATAGAAGCCGGGAGTCCTAACCAGCTCTGTAACCCCAGGTAGGTCACCATCACATCCATGAACCTCAGTTCTCAGCTGGAAAAGTGAAAAAAAGGACTGAACTAAATTTATAAGGTCCCTTTCGAGTTAAAAAGAAAAAAGATGGAGAAGAAAAGAAGACACACTTAGGTATGATGCTGATTCCATACAGCCTGCTGAAGTGTTCTCCAAAACATTATCATTTTCTTCTTTGTGTGCATCCACTTCCCAGCCCTGGCAGCTCCCTTTCTGTCCATTTCACACTCATGACCTGGCAGCTACCATGTGGCCCCATTCCCAGGCCAGGTGAGTGGACCCAGGGTGGACACCTGACAAGAGCTGAGCCAATCGAATTTTTTAGGGGACGGGGAATTGGGATTCTGAGACATCAGGCCCTGTTGGCCCTTGGGCTGAGGTGTGCATGGCATTGAAATGGCATTTCCTGCCATGACAGGGCCAAAGCAGAGAGGGCCAGTCCTCGTGTTCGCCTCACTTTCCTTTCCCTGTGGGGAATTGCACTGAAGGGTGCTCACGCAGCCTCAGCGAGAATATTTGTCTTGGAATTAGGAATTCCCTAGAAACCAAAAAATTGCTTAGAACCAATTCCCAAGCCACTTTCTGCCCTTGTACTTTGGCAAACAACACTTGTATCATTTGGATAAAATTCTCTTTATTTCTAGAGCTAGTGTGAGTAGGTTTCCGTTAGCCTTTAGAAAGCAGATTCCTATTTTTATTTTATTTTTTTATTTTTTTGCGGTACGCGGGCCTCTCACTGTTGTGGCCTCTCCCATTGCGGAGCACAGGCTCCGGACGTGCAGGCTCAGCGGCCATGACTCACGGGCCCAGCCGCTCCATGGCATGTGGGATCTTCCCAGACCGGGGCCCAAACCCGTGTCCCCTGCATCGGCAGGCGGACTCTCAACCACTGCGCCACCAGGGAAGCCCAGCAGATACCTATTGGCAAAGGAGCTTTGAGAAATTTATTCTGGGGCTCAAGACCCCAATGAATCCATGACTTGAAGGACTAACTCCAAGAAGGGGCATTTCAGACACAATCCAAGCTATTAGAGACATATTTGGGGGCAGAAGGATCTTCTTATGGTTCCTCAAATCCATAAGCAGCTTCCTGTGCTATTTTCCTGGCCTTGATGGGAATTCTAGAGGAACATACTTGACTAGACTTTCCGTTTTGCTTGCAAAACAAATAACAACTAAGATCTAAGGTGAAAGATCTTGCAGGTGAAAAAAAAACTCAGGTTGGTATTTTTATAGCCTAGACTCAGAAAGTCCTCTTTGGAGGCGCTTTTGGAGGAAGAATGAAGGCTTACCCAACTGGTGCAATCTGCTCACATGCGCACGTGGCCCACCCATTCAAACCTCAGGAGAGGCCCTGTTGCATGACGGTCAAGAGCATAAGCTACAGAGCCAGTTGCCTGAGTTCAAATCCTGACTCCACCTCTGACCTGGACATGTAACTTAGTATCCACCTCATTGAGTTCTTTGAAGATCAATTGAGTTCATATATAGAGCATCTAGTACCAGACACTGTTCTAAGTAGTCTTACATAAAAATAAAAGGTGGCCTGTGGCATATAAAGTGCTCAGTGTGTTGGTCACAGGAGGAACTAGAGCGACAGCTAAGAAACTGGGTGCATGAATTGTCTACATGTGCGGAAGCCATGCTTAGTGTTTTGATAGTAAGACCCAGTGGGAATTAATTAAAATTCATATTAGAAACTCACCACCCACAGCAATTGGTCAGTAATAGTCAAAAGGCAGAAAAAACCCCAGTGGTTTCTTTACCTCTGTATACGTCAGCGGGAATCCTCACAGCGGACACCATTCTGAAGATGTCTTTTTCTAAACCCCAGAGCAAGATACACTGTCTCATGGCCAGCTCATGGGCTTCATAGCTTGAAAGAAACAAAGTCAATAGGCTTGTCTCCTTGAGTGAAATGTTATGTCAGGACACCAGCACAGGGCAAATACTCAAGGGTTCATTTCTTTCTTTCCTTCTACAAAACATTAACTTTACCGTGTCCCCACATCTCATTGCAACAATCTAGCCATCTCTTAAGCAACTCCTTGTGATACATCATGGTAGTTACAGGATGTGCTTTTATGGAATGTATTACTTTCATTTCTCACAACACTATACGATACTTTTCCCAACCCCTGAAAAGTGTAGACTTTGATACTCTACTGCCTTCAAGACTGTAACCTCCAAGGAACCTACCTTTACAACTTCACTGCCTGCATCTCCTCCTTCCTACCCTTCCCACACACACACACACACACACACACACACACACACATACACATACACACACACCGCTTGACATTTACCCACTGAAACTTTTTCCCAGATTTCCAAAACACTGTCCCAGGTCATTGCCTTACATGTGTCAGTCAAGTTCCCAGCAGGAAATGCGGCATCTGCAAGCTGAGTCATTTAAGGAGAGTTCAAAACACAGACTGCTACAGAGGTGGGCAGAATGGAGGAAAAGTATAGAGTGATGCAATGCCCCCAGGGCTACCAGAGCAGAACGTTATTACAACCTTTAGGAATAGCCTTAGTTTTGATTTGCAACGACAAGAAAACATTTGATTTCTTGATGGCTGTGGCAACCACAGAAGTGTACGATTCAATTTTCCCTCCAAGACAGAGCTGGGGGATACAAGTGTGCTGTTAGCTGACGACTTCCAGAAGTGAGAAATGTGACAGCCTTCAGCTTTTGAGCTGAGGCCGCACTTGTTCTAGGCAACCCCCCCTCCCATGACTAAGCATCATGGGGGCTCTAGAGCCTGGATGTTTCTGTTAACACGGATCTCTTACAGATCGTCTTCGCTCTGGAGCCCCCATCATGTCTGCATCCCGGTCTGAGGCTCTCCCTGCCTGATCCTGTTTCCTCCCCACTTTCCTGTGGCAGGGGTCAGATCTACATCATGCTGTGTCTGCTTCCCAGAGGACACAATTAACTCAGTGGCCATACTTGGCCATCCATGGGGGTTGAAGAGAAGAGGAAAACAGTCTATGTAGAGATTGGGGTGGTGGGTATTGTTGGTTTCCCTCTATCTGTTTCCACTCTCTTCCGGAGATCTGACTTCTTTTTCATCCATGACTTCCATGGGGCCCTATTAATAAATTTCTTATCTTTTCTTGAGTTAACCTAGGCTTTTACTCTTTTGCCACAAGGACAAGTAATTCATAGATTTTTTACATCATCTTCAAAGAGAGGGGAGAGTCAGGGCCACAAAACCACCATCCTAATTATACCCCTTACATAGCTCTACAAATACTCTCCCCCAGCCCACCCGCCATCCACAACATTAACTCTGAAAGGGATGGAAAATCACCAAGAAAATTCCCCGAGACAACGTGGAAAAAGGGAGCCAGGGCAGGAGATCATTAACACTAATTGGGAAAATCCTCTTATTCTATGGAGGAAATGGGCATTTCTGCTAAGTTAACCAAAAAAGAAAAAAATGTAAAGGTATAACTTTGAAGCAATTAAAAATAAACTGGTTTTCTTGTTTGTTTGTTTTTTAATGTGCTTCACTGGCTCTGTAAGCAGCAGAGGGAATAAACTATAGAATATATTTCCATGTTTGTTGGCCTCTAATGTTCAAATATATTTTAGCAACATATATTAATTGAATACCTACTGTGTGTCAGGTCTGGAAAAAGCACTGGCTATACAAAGATAAAAGACTCATTTCTTAAAATCTCAGATAAGTGCAGGAGACAAATAATGAAAAAGAAGACTAGAGATAAACACTCAGAATAAAATTTCCTTGAGTTGGGTTGTACCATTTTTTAGTAAAGAAAGGCAGTAGCCAGGGACAAGAGAAGTTTTCCAGTTACTGAAGCATTGGAGCAATAAGAAAATACAACATTTTTCAAAGAGGAATGGGAATTCTTTGACAATTAGGCACATTTTGAAATGATGGAGAAGAACCATATACTAAATGTAACTACTGAAATCTATCAAGAGAAGAATGAAAAAGATCGGGCATCAATGTCAGCAGGAAATTATCCTGAGCCGTGTCTCCTAAGAGCACCAGCTCCAAGCCTGGCCTAAATTCCTCCTGAGAAGTGTACGTGGACTGCACCACTGGTCAGGTTACCTTGGAACCCGAGCCCTCTACAGACCTCTCCATATCAGTTCCTTCCAGCCTTACTACCGGAGACACAATCTAGCCACCGTGATCTACCTCCTCTGTTTGAATTCCATCTCAATTTCTTTTGATTAGTGTGGTAGTCAGCCACCAAAATGGCTCTCAAGGATCCTTGACTGCTGGTAATGTGTCACATTCAATCCAGGTGCCTTGTGTAACTAAGAGCACGTTGCAGAAATGACAGTGTGTGATTTCCGAGGCTAGATTACAAGCGGCGATGAGGCTTTCACCTTACTGCCTCTTCAGTTGCTCCCTGTGACGGAATCCTGCCACCGTCCCACATTGGGAGGAACTGAGGCCTCCTTTCAACAACCATCACCATGTGGATGAACCGTTTTGGAAGAGAATCCGCCAGCCCCAGTGAAGTCTCCAGATGACTGCAGCCCTGATCGCACCTTTCCTGCAACCTCATGAGAGAACCTGAGACAGAACTACCCAGCTAAGCCACTATGGAACTTCTGACCCAAAACACTGGATAATAAGTGTTTTAAACCACTAAGTGTTGAAATAATTTGCTGCAATTAATAATTACAGGAGTCTGGGTGTTTTAGTTTTGTATCATCATTACTTTTGCTTTCCTTCTATCTATCCACCAAATATGCTGTAATAAAAATATTTTTAGAAATCATTCTTCATACAATACTGGAAAGATCTGTTCATTTCCTTTTTTAAAATTTTTTTATTGAAGTATAGGTGATTTACAATCTATTCGTTTCTGAGATCACACAAAGTATCTTTCTATTCATGTTTGCCTCAGGAAGATTAAAGAGTCACAGTAGGTAAGCAGCGACTCCACAGAGGGACTCTCAAGTGATCAAAGAAGAGTGACAGCCAGAGCCCACCGGCATTCATCCCAGTCACCTAGAGGAGCGGAAATTAACAAGGCACCTCAGTCAAGGCCAATCTGCAGACAAAACAAAATATTTCCTGTTTAGGAAAGTCATGTTTCCAGGTTACACTGCCCAGAAGGAACTGGCCTCAAAAATCAGGTTTGGTTTAAGAATTGGCAAATTAAATGAAGGATGCAAAAGCAGGAGATTCATCATATGGGGCAGTCATTATGGAGGCAAGGCCAGACTCTGCCAGCCAAGAGGAAGGAGGCTGTGTTCTACCCAAATTCTGCTTCCACCTCTGCCTGGCCCTACGGCATTAGCCCAACCTGGCGGAGATGTCTGTCCCTACTGGACACGCAGCCTAAACTTCGCTAGGCAAGATTCCTCAATTCCAGCCTCATCCTCTGATCCTTATGATACCCTGAATCAGGGATCTCCACTCGGGAAAATCTACGCTTGTTTCTGAGGCCTAGAGGCCCAGCATATCTTTTAGCTACTTTTATCAGTAATCTGGCAAATCAGGGTCCTGCCCTGGGCTCCTTTAATGCCTCAATCCTGGCTTCTCTGAGCTCTAACTAGGGCTTTGCAGCCCACAGCACGGGAGAAAGTCAGAAATTCTAAGAGCCCATGTTGAGCCCATGCACCTCAAGGCCGGAGCTCTGGGTCATCCCAGACCTTGTAGAAGAGGATCTCTTCACACTTTTCTCACTGTTCTTCATTTTGTCTGATTCTTTATTCAAATACTTAGGTCAGAGACAACCTCCTGTTCCCTTTGTGGGGTGGGGGTAAAACACTGAAATAATAGAGTTTTTTCCAAAGAATCTGACCTACCAGGTTACATATTATAGTTACACTTATGTGTATACACATAAACAGATCTACATACATATACACACATATATATCTGAGTGTGTATATATGTATGGGTGTGTGTAAATGCACAGAGGAAGTAAGTTTAAAGAAGTAAATTAGTGTCATTCCTGATACTCTGGGTCTTGGTTTATCTCATCTGTAAAATGGGCATAAAACAGGCCATATCACAGAGGGTTGTTTCGAGAATTCATTGAGATGTCTAGTAACAAAGGGCCTGGCGTATATTGGTTGCAGAGTAAATAAAATCATGTTAGTATTGTTAAAATAAATCTGGCCACCTCTCCTTTCACATCTTGTGTCATGGGAAGGGTTTTTTTGTTGTTGTCCTGAGAATGCTGAACAAACAAAGCCTGCACAGCCAGCCCCTGACTACCTTCCCAGAATCATCTACTTAAAACATAAGAGGTTTGTATAATTTGTCTGAGTAACAATAGTACCTAATGCTCTATGGCCCTCAAAATGTCTCTGGCACTGTTCCTAGGATATTATATCAGCTCATTTAATCATCACTCGAATCCTATAAAGACATTTTATTATTACCTAATTTGAGGAAATGAAACAAGGGCACAGAGAGGTTAAGTAATTTGCCCAACACACAGCTGAAAAGGGACAGAGTAGAATTTGGATCCTTACAGACAGGCTTGTCTGTGCTAGAAATAGTATATGATAGGAAACACTCTGCTCTGGAGAAACAGTAGCTCACATGTACAAAAAGGAGCATACAATTATGTTCACCACAGTACCGCTAAGGGAAATCTTAGAAATCATCTAAGTGCCTATCAGTAGGGAACTGATGACATCTGTCATGGTACATTCATACTGTGGAATAGCATGCTGAATTTTTTGGTTTACTTTGGTTTGGTTTGGTTTTTAATGTGAACGTTGTGGAACAATGTTCCAGAAATACTGGGTGAAAATTTAAGTTGCAGAATATGTGCAATATGACACCATTTATTTAAGATGTGAAAAAGCTCCACATTTTCAATAGATATTTAACTGTGTAATTATAGATATATAAAATGCAAAGGTATTTTAAAGATCTGAAAATAGAGGCCAAGTTACAGCGAAATTTGGTGTTTCTGCATGTTTAAATTTTTTTAACAATGGGAATCCCTTAGGCTCTTACCTGTGTATTTATTTGTTTATTTATTATTGAAGTATAGTTGATGTACAATATTATATAAGTTACAGGTGTACAATATAGTGATTCACAATTTTTAAAGGTTATACTCCATTTATCATTATTATAAAATATTGCCTATATTCCCTGTGTTGTACAATATATCCCTGTAACTTATTTTATACATAACAGATCATACCTCCTAATCCCCTACCCCTATCTTGCCCCTCCCCCTTCCCTCTCCCCACTGGTAACCACTAGCTTGTTCTCTATATCTGTGAGTCTGCTTCTTTTTTGTTATATTTACTAGTTTGTTGTATTTTTTACATTCCACATATAAGTTATCCGTGTACTTAAATGATACACGTATATACTTTTATTTAATAATATGAAATAGGCATTTCTCTTCACTTCTTTTTACATCTTTCAGTTTGTCCATCTTGGAAACATGGGTTCCCCTGTGCTGTGCTTCCATCTATCATCCCTGGAACATTGGCTATCTGTTTCTGCAGTAATCAGCTTTGGAAAATGGGTCCCTGTTCCCACGTCTTCCTGATCCCCCATATTTCAGTCCATATATTTGTGGACTTAACTCTAACATCCTAACTTGTCTTTCTTCCTGGGCTACAGACAAGAAACCCTCTAGGAAAATATGTAGGCTTGAGGGAGAGATGAGTAGCTCTGATATCAAACCACTTGAAAACCTGTCTTAATAATTTAACATATATGTTGGTGGACACATAATAAGAATGAAATAAATGTAAATTATGATTATTTGGAACTAATTAAAGATACTTATGTAATAATAAAATCAATAAAATGGTAATTTCCATACTGTTTCTCCTTAGCAACTTCATGTCATTAAAGGGCATGAAACTCTCAAAACAGCCTAAAGACTTAAATATAAGACATGATACCACAAAACTCCTGGAAGACAACATAGGCAAAATATTCTCTGACATAAATCGTACCAATGTTTTCTTAGGTCAGTCTCCCAAGGCAATAGAAATAAAAGCAAAAATAAACAAATGGGACCTAATCAAACTTATAAGCTTTTGCACAGCAAAGAAAACCATAAAAAAAAAGAGAAAACCTACAGACTGGGAGAAAATATTTACAAATGATACGACCAACAAGGGATTAATTTCCAAAATATACAAACAGCTCATACAACTCAATAACAAAAAAGTAAACAACCCAATCAAAAAATGGGCAGAAGACCTAAATAGACATTTCTCCAAAGAAGACATACAGATGGCCAATAGGCACATGAAAAGATGCTCAACACTGCCAATTGTTAGAGAAATGCAAGTCAAAACTACAATGAGCTACCACCTCACACTAGTCAGAATGGCCATCATTAAAAAGTCTACAAATAACAAATGCCAGAGAGGGTGTGGTGAAAAGGGAACCTTTTGCTCTGTTGGTGGGAATGTAAATTGATACAGCCACTATGGAGAACAGTATGGAGGTTCCTTTAAAAACTGAAAATAGTGTTGCCTTATGATCCAACAGTCCCACTCCTGAGCATATATCTGGAGAAAACTATAATTCAAAAAGATACATGCACCCCTATGTTCACAGCAGCACTATTTACAATAGCCAAGACATGGACAGATGAATAAAGATGCCATATATATATATATATATATATATATATATATATATATATATATATATATCTCAAATGGAATATTACTCAGCCATTAAAAAGAATGAAATAGGGACTTCCCTGGTGGCACAGTGGTTAAGAATCCGCCTGCCAATGCAGGGGACACGGGTTCAAGCCTGGTCCAGGAAGATCCCACATGCCACGGAGCAACCAAGCCCATGCGCCACAACTACTGAGCCTGTGCTCTAGAGCCCGCGAGCCACAACTATTGAAGCCCACACGCCTAGAGCCTGTGCTCCGCAACAAGAGAAGCCACCACAATGAGAAGCCTGAGCACTGCAGCAAGGAGTAACCCCCACTCACCACAACTAGAGAAAGCCTCATGCAGCAACAAATACCCAACACAGCCCCCCCCCAAAATTAATTAATTAATTTTAAAAAAGAATGAAATAATACCATTTGCAGCAATATGGATGGACCTGGAGATTATCATACTAACTGAAGTAAGTCAGACAGAGACAGACAAATATCATATGATATCACTTATATGTGGAATCTAAAATATGACACAAATGAACTTATTTATGAAACAGAAACAGTCTCACAGACATAGAAAACAAGCTCATGGTTACCAAAGGGAAAGAGAGTGGGGGAGGGATAAATTAGGAGGTTGGGATTAACAGCAGATACAAAAAAAAAAAAAAGGCATGAAACCCAATGGCTTTCCCATCTAATTCTATGAATTGTTGATGTCTGCTCCCACTTGGTTGGAGAGTGGGAACATAAGAACACCAGGGGATACTTTTACTGGGCTTTACTTTCTTGATTTAAACACACATGAATGTCCCAAACCCATGAGTGGCTGCTTGCAGGCTGTCTGTCCCTTCCATCCACTCTGGAGTCCTTTGAGATGCTATTCAGGTTGTCCTCTGCTAACTCTGTCCCTTGATAGGACCCCTGGGGAGTTTCCTGACCCCGTGTCTCTTCACTATCACCTCCCTATTTCCTATGTAGGAGAACCTTGCATGTTTTGATTGTCCTTCTTTTCCTCTTTGGTTAAACTGCTTAGGCTAAAGTTGTATCAGTATGGAGATCTTTCTTTTAGTCCCTTTTCATTTCTACTTCTGGCTTTTCAACTCACATTCTTCCATTTATTTTGTTTCATTTATTATAATGTCAACAAAAAATTAATTCGTAGACAATCTAAAAAGAGAAGGAAATTTTTATTTGATCCAACCTGAGGATTATAACCTGGGAGACAGTCTTTCAGAAAGCTCTGAGGACTATTCCAAAGAGGTAAGGGGAGAGGCCAGTATATATGTGATTTTGACCAAAGGGTATATGCAATCAGGCACACATCTTGGTAGAAGGTTACTGCATTCGCAAGGAACAGATACCTTAGTTAATGGCTTTAGTGCTTTTCTAAGTATGGGAAGATGCAAGAAACTGGATTCCTAACACTTTTTCCTGAAAACACCTAACTATCTGAATACAGCCAGTTCTGCTGTATTCCTAGAGCACAGAGTGTATCATCCTGATCTTCACCCTTAATCCCTTTCTGGGTTACTGTAGGTCAGCAACTGCATTGGCCAATGACTTGATTCTTATGGAACTGGATGGTGGACAACATTCTTTATTTTACAATCCTTCCCCTTTCAGTCTTAATTTTGACCAAGGTTTGGGAGGCATTTTGTTATGGGTTTGTGCCATCGTGCTAAGAATGTTCATTCCCAGGTCAGGCAAGGATTTTATCAGTAGGCCACTCAATGTGCTATCATTGGACTAGGCCATGTTAACAGTAGCCAAAAGCCTGTGGACTGCCTGTCTTACTAGTCTGTTGTGGTCCAGGAAATTGTTCCCTCTTGTTGCTTCTTCCCATACCTAGAGTTACACTATTACAGTCGTTGATCTTACAGAACTATATATTTGGTCAATCATTTCAAGTCGCCTAGTCATCATTATTTTTATCAGAGACTCAGTCACACATTTGGTAATGCAAGAAACAATAATCTTGTAAAATAGGCAGAATAGGGGCTTCCCTGGTGGTGCAGTGGTTGAGAGTCCGCCTGCTGATGCAAGGGACACAGGTTCCTGCCCCGGTCTGGGAAGATCCCACATGCCGCGGAGCGACTGGGCTCGTGAGCCATGGCCGCTGAGCCTGCGCGTCCGGAGCCTGTGCTCCACAACGGGAGAGACCACAACAGTGAGAGGCCCGCGAACCGCAAAAAAACAAAAACCAAAAAAGGCAGAATACAAGCAATATAGCTAGTAACATTAATAAAGTCATAAGTAAGTATTTAAGCTAAGAACTTCCATTAGATGTGGTCCAGTATCTCCCTAGATAGTCTGACAAGTCTTTTCTGCACCAATTGCTGTCTTTAAGGGAAATGATACATTATCATTGTATAAAGTTCACCAAAGATGTGTGCGTGTACAAGGCAAGTGGTGGATCATCGTGATCCCCTACAGGACTGAGAAAGGAATGTTTTCTTCTAAGGAGTTACATGGCTGGTGCCGGAAGAAGAAGATTCGATCTTTATGGTTAAACAGGTATTTCTGCCATGGGAGGTCTGGTTAATGCAGATGCACAAGGCACACTAGAGGGGAGGAAGGAGGTCCAAATGGGCAAAGAAACATTTTATGTTTAAATTTTTCTTGTCTTGCCTTAAAATATGAATTTTTTCATCACTAACAAATCGATTATTTTCTTCTTTCTTATTATGGCTATGTTTATTTGTAGCATAGAAGGATTAGAAGTGCCCGAGCCATCAACACGTAATGGGATGAATTGTTTTGAAAATGTCTAGAATTTTTCTTTACATTCTTAAATATTTCTAAGACTCTGAACTCCTTCCAATTAAACCTGCTTTAGTTCAACAGTGGGATCTTTGGCCAATTAGTTGACAGACTTTCCATTAGCTTGAATTTGTTTTATTTAGGTAATAGTATTAACAATTTTGTTGTGAAATAATAATTTCATACACACATATATATGTGTATATGTGTACACTCATCTCTGCTCCTGTTTCCTGACACAGATCTCCTGAAACCCTTGTAAATTTCTAAGTGATAAGAGCCCTAGAACGATCTTTTGTTCTGTTGAGGTGACTCTGGACAGCCTTCTGGATGGCTCCTGGATGGGGCTGGTCACCAGAAAGTCTGAGCCATAATTAGAAGCTTGGAATTTTCAGCTCCCCCTCACACATATACTTTTTCAGAGAGGGGTGAGGGGCTGGAAATGGAATTAATAATTGATCATGCCCACATGAGGAAGGCTTCATAAAATTTCAATTGTATGGGGTTCTGCGGGCTTCTAGGTGGGGGAACACAGCCACGTACCAGGAGGGTGACACACCTCAGCTCCACAGGGACAGAAGCTCCGGTGTTCACGACCCTCCCAGACCTTGCCCTATGTAGTTCTTCATCAGGCTGTTTATCTGCTCATCCTTTATCACATCCTTTAATAAACTATAAACATAGTTAACTGTTTCCCTGAGTTCTGTGAGCCCCTCTGGCAATTAATCCAATCCAAGGGAGGAGGAAGTCATGGGCACTTTTGATTTGTAGCCAAGTCAGACAGAGTTGTGGGTAACCTGGGAACCTACTACTTGAAACTGACATCTGAAGTGGAGTTGGGGGGCAGCCTCGTGGGACTGAGCCCTTAACCTATGGGGTCTGACACTATCTCTAGGCAGAGAGTATCAGAATTGAGTTAAATTATAAAACACCCAGCTTGTATCGCAGAATTGCTTGGTATGAGGAAAAACCCCACACATTTGGTGACTAGAAGTGTCAGAAGTGAAGTACTCTGAGTGTAGTAATCATGTGAGAATAAAGGGAAAACTCAAGAGGGAAGACTGGGTTTTTGTAACTCATCAGTTTTACTGTATACTGTTACATATGTGAAGTATTTCAGCCACTTTGAGGTAAACAAGTTTTTGTACCCTGGACTTTGTTATATTAGAACTTGAAATATATTGTGAAATAGACACATTGCTTCTAATTAATTGTATTAGATAATTGAGTAAATGAATAACATTATAGGAGGTATTCGATTTATAAATAACCTAGGTACTAAATGCTTGGTTATATGTAATTTAACAAGGTTTAACTCTTCCTACCTTAAAAATTAATAGCATGTCAGTAAAATTGGCATTTAAGGTGTCAGGCTGCTATAACAGCATACCATAGACTGGATGGCTTAAACAATAAACATTTATTTTGCACAATTCTGGAGGCGGGAAGTCTAAGATCAAGGTGCCAGCAGATTCAATGTCTGGTGAGGACCCAGTTTTCACTTTGCTCTCACATGGTAGAAGGGGCAAAGGAGCTCTCTGGGGTCTTTTATAAGGGCACTAATCCTATTCATGAAGGCTCCACCCTTACGACCTAATCACCTCACAAAGACCCCACCTCCAAATACCATCACATTGGAGATAGGCTTCAACATGAATTTTGGGGACACAAACATTCTATCCATTGCATAAGGATCCTTGATTCATAAAGTACAGTAATTTCAGGTGTTTTAATCTACATAATGTCAGAGGTTTGGTTTTATAGAAGCACATGCTGAGACAGAGTCTGGGGTACAAGATGTTGATTGGGGATCAAGACCTGTGAAAGGAAGATGAAACAGCATTGGGCAGAGGGAGAAGTCAAACAATGATGCAGACTTAACAAAGCCTGGACCAACCCACTCAGGAGCTCTGGAGCAAGTATTTACAGTTAGGATTGGACGAGAGGATGGGTCCTTTATACCCACCTTGCTCAGCCACTGGATGGGTTGCTCATGGAAGGGTAAGGAGGCTCTTTGCAGCTGAGGCAGAGTCTGGAGAAGCAGACAGCTGAAGACAGTCTGCTATCACATTCCTTGCATCTGGGCAGCAGGTCTTACCTTAAAAGGGGATCTGGGTGGTGGTGGTCTATAATACGTGGCATTTTCAAAATTATGTTCTAGAGCACCAGCCTTCTGCAAGATATACTGACAGTATCCCAAATGTATCTATCCATGAAGTGACCATTCATATTCCCTTATCATGGAAATCAGACTACCTACATGAGCATACTAGTCTTTGAGAAGTAATCTTGCAGTAATCAAACCCATTTGACATTATCTAACACATTGGTTACCACTCATTTAACCATAGAACACTCTTGGGGACACTAATGACTCTTGGAACACCAAAAGAAAAATGCTGTCCAGCACAATAGACTTAGTGAGTATCTAGGCTTTTATTTGGATAGAAACCTCAATTCTTTCTGATAATGGGAATAATTCCATGGTTAAGAAGAAAGTCAAAGCTTTGTTTTATATATCCTCTAAACCTCTAAAGAGAAGTATGGCTTATATTTTCTCCCATCTGAATTTTTTTTAAGTTAAGTGGTAGTGGACTTCCCTGGTGGCACAGTGGTTGAGAATCTGCCTGCCAATGTAGGGGACAGGGGTTCAATCCCTGGTCCAGGAAGATCCCACATGCTGCGGAGCAACTAAGCCCGTGCACCACAACTACTGAGCCTGTGCTTTAGAGCCCGTGAGTCACAACTACTGAGCCCATATGCCACAATTACTGAGCCCCCACGCGACAACTACTGAGCCCACACGCCGCAACTACTGAAGCCCGCACGTTCTAGGGCCCACGTGCTGCAACTACTGAGCCTGTGTGCTGCAACTACTGAAGTCTGCACGCCTGGAGCCCATGCTCTGCAACAAGAGAAGCCACCACAATGAGAAGCCCGTGCACTGCAACGAGGAGTAGCCCCCACTTGCTGCAACTAGAGAATGCCCACGCACAGCAACAAAGACCCAACGCAGCCAAAAAAAAAAAAAAGTAATAGTAAATTAAAATGAGTTGGCTAACACCGCTTTCTATAATTAATGATCATAATTATAGCTACTGACTAAAACTTGGGGCTCAGGAAGAAAGCCCCCATGAAAATAAAGCAGACACCCAGCAGGGCTGCCCAAACCCCCACACAAATGAGTTGGTTCCACCTGGGCTCATCATAATCATGCATGGTATTCACTGCTGTTAGCTAAAGGGTTAAAGGGAAGAAGTTAATCACCATTTATTCAGCTTGCTGGAAGTTGATTTCTTTTTGCCTCTGATCTGCAGTTGGAGAGTGCTAAAAGCAGAAAGAACAGGAGTTAACAGAAAGAGAGACAGATTTTATGACTTTCATTTAGTGAAATTGCTAAGGACATGATATTTTTCTGATTGCAACCGGAATATTCCAGGCCTCCTATATTCAATTCTCATCCTTATGCTGCCAAGCTTACCCTTCTTCTCACTTTGCTGGCTCACTGGCCCCAACCTACCCCTACAGGACATGCGTCTTGAACAAACCTAATACCCCTTGGGCTCTCCCACAACACCTTGGAGAAGTGAGTGGTGGTGGGCAGGTTCCCTTTTGCCCTTCCTAGCTCTGTTTGCTGCTTCCAGCTTCTTCAGGGAGGCCTCCCCGCCTGCCAGAGCACTCCTGAGTTCCCAGAGCTGCAAATCCCTCCACGTGCTAAAGGGACATGTGGCTTCTGGCTCTTCTTTCTCCCTAGACACTGTACAAGGCACCGCACAGAAACAGAGAAAACATCTCTCCAGCTGTGTCACACTTTGCCCTCTAAAGTTAGAGATGCAATGCTTCATACCCCAAGTCTCAGATCCCTAATATCAACAGCTACTTCAACTGCCATTGACTACCTGGAAACACAGGAATCAGAGCTAGTCCCTGATGCCGGGCCGGGAAACAGGGAAATGAAGAAGGTAGTAATCTTGCCCTATTACCCCTCAGAGAAACTTCTTCTTTCCCTTTCTTTCTCCATGCAAATAACTCATGTAATTTGAGGCTGTGGGACCAGCAGTAGCTCAAGCAGAAGCATAGTGGAAAAGCTGTACCCCTGACCAAGTGGTTCAAAAAGAGTTTTTTCTACCATATGATCCAGCAACCCCTCTTCTGGGTGTACACCGAAAGGAAATGAAATCAATACCTCATCTGAGCTCCCACATTCATTGCAGCATTATTCACAATAGCCAAGATATGGTCGACAATGAATGGATAAAGAAATTGTAGTATGTTACGTGTACAACGGAATATTATTCAGCCTCAGAAAAGAAGGAGATCTCGGCATTTTCAACAACATAGATGAACCTGGAGGGCATTACACTACATGAAATAAACCAGACACAGAAAGAAAAAAAACTGCCTGATCTCACTTATAAGTAGATTTCAGGTCCTCTCACCATACACACACACATACACACACACACACACACAATGGTTAACTATGTGAGATAAGTCAATTAGCTTGACTATAGTAAACATTTCACTCTGTATAATAAACCATCATGTTGTACACCTTAAATATATAATTTTGTTTTATTTTTTTAAAAAACAATCTCATCTCAATGGGAAGGAAAATCAAACATTTTTCTTTCCAGAGATTCAGTTGTTTCCAATGGCATTGGGAGCAAGGATGGATATTCCAGGCATGTCAGCCCGATGTTTCCGTTGATGCCGTCCTGCTGAGGTCTGTCCATGAAGAACATGGGAAATTTCGGGGGATGATGAACCACGTGCTTACTGTGGAGAGGATTACAAACCCACACATGGTGACAGCAACTCCATATGCCCTGATTCCATCTTCCTTCCTATCATGAGACACAGCTGGTAGGAAAAGTGGGTGGGGAAAACACATTTATTTTTCGAAGCTCCAAAAGATTAACATGCTACATATTTTTATTTTTTAAAGGTCTTTGTAAGTATTCAAGTCCGTTCAAATCCAAGGAACTTTTATTTATTTATTTATTTGTTTGTTTGTTTGTTTATAATTTATTTCTGGCTGTGTTGGGTCTTTGTTTCTGCGTGCGGGCTTTCTCTAGTTGCGGTGAGCACGAGCTACTCTTCGCTGCGGTGCATGGGCTTCTCATTGCAGTGGCTTCTCTTGTTGAGGAGCATGGGCTCTAGGAGCACGGGCTTCAGTAGTTGTGGCACATAGGCTCAGTAGTTGTGGCTCACAGGCTCTAGAGCACAGACCCAGTAGTTGTGGCGCACAGGCTTAGTTGCTCCGCGGAATGTGGGATCTTCCTGGACTAGGGCTCGAACCTGTGTCCCCTACATTGGTAGGCGGATTCTTAACCACTGCGCCACCAGGGAAGTCCCCATATTTTTAAAATGCACTATTCTTAGAAAAGAATATTTGTTTATGCTTCTTCGGAAGAAGAAAATAACTAATGCTGACACTGCCCAGGCCAGAACTCAGCTGCAAACAATTCCCTCGGTGATGATGGGCTCTGCTTCTCTGCCTGAGGGCGTTCTCTGGGTGAGGGGTCACCTTTGTGCAGGGCTGCCTCCAGGTGCAAGGGAATTAACATCCCGGCATCCACCTTCAACCAAAGAGGGGCAGGAGTTTGTACATAAAGAGCCCAAATTTCTCTCCTCGGCAGGACAATTCTGCAATTCTGAGGTATGTTCTGTGAAGTTTCTCAGTCACCCCCAAGAGGATTACACTCCAGCGCCCATAGCAGTAACCTGCTCATAAATGCATTGTATGTATTTGAGGTTTTTTTCCCATCTCTGTCTCACCCACTCCATCACCATTTTTCCTGGCATCACCTCTCAAATTAATAACCTCCACCCAAATCTTCATTTTAGGGTCCGCTTTTAGGGGAGCCCAAACACAGAAACCATATACAGAAATCTGGGATTTTATTTCACAAGTTTTATATGCAATCCTGCCGACCTCCTGCTTCTGAAAGGTTTTAATGCATCAGCATTAGATTTACCAACCTCTGGAAAAATTCCTATGTCCTTTCACAGACCAGGAAAAAGTAGTGGATTGACTAGCTCGGAACGACCTTCAGCTGACAGTAGTGGGGAAAGATGGTAAGACCTCTCTCTAAAGAGAGGGAGGTGGTTTAAAAAAATGCCCTTAGGCAGTACAACCCTGGAGACCCTGGCCAGGACAGGAGGAGACAGGACCTTCTGCTATAGTCCTCATGGATGAATCCAATTTAGCTAATGTCTTGTAGTTTATGGGCAATTGTTTAACATCGTGAGAAGATATGGAAAAAAGAATTCAGCAGTCATTAAAAAGAGAGGAAGGTTGCCTTTTGCAAACCTTTTGCAGAAAGCAGCAGAGGAGGGAGCAATAGAAAAGGATCAGACAAACCAGGCCATGTGGGAGCACCTTGGAGAAGCTACCTATAGTCACTGTGGGATCTCCTCCTAAGAATGCAGACTGCAAATCCTCACTATTCAGTGCAACCAAGAGAGGAGGCGCCCCTGGAATCAGAAGGCCACTGGAGGAAGACCTAGGGGGTCAGTGTTTTGCCACCAGAGCTATGAAGATGGGCTTAAGAACATCAGCTCTAGCTGCTTAGGTGATTCACTTGCAGGACTTGAAGACACCGAAGAAAGATGGGGCAGATCTGGAAGAGAGCCCAGAGCTTGGGCAGGCAGAGCTGCAGCTACATTTGCAAAGGGAATCAGAAGCCTCAGCGTAGGCCCTGCTCTGAGCCTGGGGGGCCTGGAAGTCTAGAGGAGCCATCTCACAGTCCTGAAAGGGGAAAGCCCCAAGACTGAGGGCAGTAGACCCGGCCACAATTATTTTCTTAACTGTCATTGAGAGGAAGACCACTATGTGGGACAATCAGTGTTGCCCTGGGTGATCCAGAAGCTAAAATCTTCTCAGTCGGCGTGAAGAATACCAGGTAGGGCCAATACACAGCCACCTGCTCAACTTTAAATAAGATGCTAAAATTGATACCTGTTGCTTTGTTCTTCCTCATGAGCTGCGAGGGCCCTGAATGTGCCAGATATCTTTGGTTTGTCCCTCCATCCTGCTCCTGCCATGGGACTGAGCAGTAGGGATTACATCAACAGGCATCCAGGCTCTCTGGCTCCCATCTGGGTTCAGCCAATGGGAGTCGCTGGCGGGAGATAAGAGAGAGAGAAAGGAGCAGGGAGGAAGGCTGGGTTCTCGGTTCCCGGCTCCCTCTCTGCAAGGTCACCCAGGCTGGCTGCGCACCTCACCGAACATCCCTGCCTCTTCGAAGGGGGCCTGCTCAGCAGGACTCCCTCCTTCCAGGTTTGAATCTCCTCTCCCTCCTCTGGGAGGGGTGGGGCCTCGGGGTGGGATGGGGGAAACGACCCTGTTGCTGCTGGTACTGTGATTCTCATGCATCCCGCCCACTCCTATGTATTTGGTCCTTTTGTGAACAAGTCCTCTTTGGATTATCTTAATTTGATATACCATCTGTGTCCCGTTGGGGCCCCGGCTGCTACAGTGGCGGGGACTGGTGGGGAAAGGATGAATTAGCAAGGGTGGCCACAGGGGCAGGATCGGGGTAGAGACATGGCACCTTGTCAACACGTGGGCTTCTCAGAGGCCTTAGAGCTGCAGACAAGTCCATGTCAGACCCAAAGCAAGGACCTGGGACATGGCCCTAAGCAGCAGCTCTGAAAAGGCTTTTCCCTCCAGATGGTGGAAGTGGGACAGGTGAGAGCAATGCCAAACCTGCGCAGCAACAGGGTGCGCCCGGAGATGAGAATGGAGGAATCAACCCAGCCAGGTGGCCAGACGTCAGCTCCAAACAGGCTCCATACCTTCCTCTTGTACACACACACACACACACCAGGGGCTTAGCCGGGATCAGGAGGACCCATGAAGGGCTCAGTGTAGGAACCAAAAGGCCTAGGGTAGGGGTCAGCTTCTCATAGGGGAAGCTGTGAACTCTCCTCATAAGGAGACTCACACGGTCTTGGAGAGTCCGCGAGCTGCTGACTGTGCAAAGGAAATACCCTGGGTCCAGCTGAGGAGCAGCACGGTGCCCGAGTTATGGACTATCCCTCCAGTCGTCCTCTGGGAGAAAAGCCATAAGGGGTGGAGAACACACCAGAGGGGCACTGAAGAACTGACTGGTGGGACGAGTACAGCCGGGAGGGAAGGCTGAGTTGAGTCTGGCCATGGAACTGTGGATCCACTTCCCAGGCAGGTATTTGCATGAGTGGATCTCACAGAGGGGAGGGAGGGCCTGAGAGGACATTTGATGGTACAGGGACCCTGGGGGAGAGACAGGATAGTGGTGAGTTCATTCTGGCATCTGGTACCCAGCCCAGCGTCAGGCACCAGGTCGGAACTCCATGGAGAGTGGCAGTCAGCCCATTTCTGGCCCAATAAGGACTGACAGGCATGACTTTCCATTTAGCATCTGGAAGCTCTTGCAGCCCGAGACTCAGCACCCTGGGCAGGGCAGCAGGGTCCAAGAGGTGACACATGACAGATGTGCAAAACAGGACCCACCCAAGGCAGCCCAGCAGACACAGGCTGATTTGCAAACAAATGAGACACTGCCTAGTGTTCCCTCAGGTTTGGAAGAGGGGGGCTCTTTGGGGGATAAAGTCTTCCCTTAGTGAACAAGTAAGAATAATGATTCAACAAATAATGGGTATAAATGATAACAAAACCAGTTCCCATGGGCTGCTGATACATAGACATGCCATATGAGAAAGGGGTGGCTTTCTTTTAGCCCTTCTAGCACATTAGCACGGATAGAAAATAATTGGGGAGAAAGGCATGATGGAAAAGAAATATGTAATAATAACTCAGATCTTTTCGAATGGTAGGTGAAGTGAGTGGGGTCCTAAGGGAAAGCCCCTGTGATGGGCCGCTCCAAAGGCACCGAACTTCCGAGGAGTCTCATTAAGAGCTCATCAAGAACTTCAGCTATCCTGGCTCTAGCTTCCAGGCACGGAGCCTCCACTAACACTGAAGGGGGAAAGGTAAGTAGCCCAATCACTTGTTACCCTATAACTGCTGTAGACAAAAGTTCATTTTTCTAAAACTTTGCTGCCAGTTTCTACCAAGCACACAGAAAATATAACTGACCTCCAAATCAAAAGTTTACTGCCGTGCCATTTTTTTAAATCATGCCTAGTGTTTCCCATTTCTATTACACCTGTTTTGGAGCTCTGTGAGAGAATGAAGTCTTCTCAGTGGCTAAAAATAATGTTGTAGTAATAATAGCAGCTAACTTCTGAGTGCTTCATATGTGCTAGCCATATACAAAGCTCTTTATTTGCAGCTCTCTCTTTTTTTTTTTTTTTGCGGTACGCGGGTCTCTCACCGTTGTGGCCTCTCCCTCTGCGGAGCACAGGCTCCGGACGCGCAGGCTCAGCGGCCATGGCTCACGGGCCCAGCCGCTCCGCGGCATGTGTGATCTTCCCGGACCGGGGCACGAACCCGTGTCCCCTGCATTGGCAGGCGGACTCTCAACCACTGCGCCACCAGGGAGGCCCGCAGCTGTCTTATTTAATCGTCACAATAACCCTATGAGTATTACTATGACCAAGCCCATTTTCCAGATTAGAAAACTGAGGGAATTGAAATCGCTTGCTTATAGGTAGGGAGCTGGGATATGAATGGTGGAGCCCTAGAGTCCAAGCTCTGAACCACTGGGCTACATACATGGTGGAGCTGTCTGCTCCCCACACCCCCCCCCCCACATCACTGAGATTAGAGGACTATGTCTGGAAGTGCTATGATGATGGGGAAAATTCATGGAAACTTTTGGAAGTAAATAAGGGAGAGTATAAATTAAAAATGCACACACAAAACCAATTTTAATCTAGTAAAGGCTGGTTGGAAACCTTTTAGAAGAGCCCTCATTTCATGCCTCTGTGGTTGCAGTTCCTGAACTAACACAGGTGCCCCAGGAGAAAAGCCCACCAGAGCAGATGCCTTCAGAACTTACCACTTCCATTCTCAATATATTTAAATGTCATTTCATTGCTTTTGTCTGGAACAAAATGTATTTACACCTTGGAGTGTAGCGTACAATATGAACTATTAAAAGAGTAATTAAAACCCGTTGTGATGGATGTAAACAAATATTGAATCATGTTGTACATCTGAAACTAATGTCATATGTCAATTATACTTCAATTAAAAGAAACCAGTTTTGACCAGTTAAGTGAGGGAAACCACCAAGAAAACATGTGAAAATACTTAAGCCTGTAGCAAGGCCAGAAGTATGCTGTGAGGCATAGTGAACAAAGTCAAAACTTCGTTTAAACTGGTTCTTCTCCAATTCTCCTTTTTTGAATTTGATAGAAAATAGTAAAAGAAATATGAAATTAATAATAGATGTTTTGTGGACATAAAAATCTAAATTTACCTCAAATCATTATCACTAGGAGTAAAACATACCTATGGGGCAACAGTACTGTTTTCTCAGAATTAAGTGCAAATTTGGAAATATTCCTTTCCTCCAATTGTGGCAGAAGAGAAAAAAGAGGGTGACTTGCTGACAAGAGTCCTGTATCACATTTCTGAAATACAACCTTAATTCCTCTGCTTTTGTTCTTTGACTCCTAGACTCCATTTCCCCCGTAACCATTCTGCATCTTCCCTTCTGCTTATGCACGATGCCCCCGCCAAAGGGAGCAATGAATTGGTGAAGATTTAAAGATTGCATTCTTCTTTCTATCTCATTCATATTAAATACTGAGCCAACAAATTGTACAGTAAGTGATTTATAAAGAAAGAACTAGGTTGAATTTAATAAAGAATCAGTTCATGACCAGAAAAAAAAAAACTAGAGATATTGATAGCATATTTAACCATAAATTTTAATCAAAATATTAATGCCCAGAAAATATAGAAGGCATCTAGACCATATAGGTTTGCCTGATTATTTACATAGGAACAACCAGGATATTAATTTATGATATAGGCCTTTTTTTAATAAATTTTTTTTTAATTTATTTATTTTTGGCTGCATTGGGTCTTCGTTGCTGTGCGCGGGCTTTCTCTAGTTGCGGTGAGCGGGGGTTATTCCTCGTTGCGGTGTGTGGGCTTCTCATTGCGATGGCTTCTCTTGTTGCAGAGCACAGGCTCTAGGCACACAGGCTTCAGTAGTTGTGGCATGTGGGCTCAGTAGTTGTGGCTCATGGGCTCTAGAGCGCAGGCTCAGTAGTTGTGGCGCACAGGCTTAGTTGCTCTGCGGCATGTGGGATCTTCCCGGACCAGGACCCGATCCCGTATCCCCTGCATTGGCAGGCGGATTCTTAACCTCTGTGCCACCAGGGAAGCCCTATGATATAGGCCTTCTGAAGTTTGCTTTCCTGGAAGTATCACAAGGAGTCTTAGATGGACTTTTAAAAGGCTGTCCTGGAGGTTAGACACTTAGCCAAGTTGAAAAATCTCCCTCCTCCAGATTTCACTGGCAACACCCATATTGTGAGCAAATTCCTCTGTTCCTCTGTTCTTCAGGTCCCCCAAATACCCCAAGCTTCCTGGCCTGCCCAGAAGTGACCTTCCTTAACTCTCCTGAAGGCTAGGTCCTGTAAGCTGGGTAACAGACCAGTTTTTGGGGGACTACTTTAGTTCCTCAAAAGTCTCTGGTCATATCTGGTTAAATGACATCTCTCTCCCAAATATGACATTCCAGGCAAGACCTTGATTGCATAATTAATTTTTCCAGTTATGGGCTGGTAAAAGGAGGCCAGATTCTTGTTGAACCTTTGCAAATAACTCTATTGCTGTGGAAAGTAAGGATACTCAATAATATTTTCTGAATTCAAGTCGTAGGGGGGAGGGGAGTTCAGTGAAAAAATATAACATTTAAAAATGTTTTATTTCATTTTGTAAAAGCAAAGTCTACTAAATTGTTATGGGATACAGACAGATTAAGAGGTAAGGGCTTCTTTTTATATCCAGAAAGTATGACGTTAAAACAACATCAGGGGCTTCCCTGGTGGCGCAGTGGTTGAGAGTCTGCCTGCCGATGCAGGGGACACGGGTTCGTGCCCCGGTCCGGGAAGATCCTGCGTGCCGCGGAGTGGCTGGGCCCGTGAGCCATGGCCGCTGAGCCTGCGTGTCCGGAGCCTGTGCTCCGCAGCAGGCGAGGCCACAACAGTGCGAGGCCCGCATACCGCAAAAAAAAAAACCCCAAACCCCCACAATATCAGTGATATTCCAAACATATAACCACATCATGCCTCGGGAGTTCATTTGTCCCAGGTAATTAATTCTTGTTCTACTGTATCTTGGGTTAGCAGTTTTATCACACCATCTATTCTCAAATAAAGAGTTCTGGAAATCTCAACCCAGTCTTCAGTGATAGACTAAAAGCTGTCTAAGCAATGCCAACAGAAGTCTACTGCCAAAAGTCTGTTCTTTGAAGTATCATTAATTTAAAGTACCTGGTAGAGTCTTTTTCTGTGGGATTCTGAGACAGTATTGTTTGAAGACACAAACTCTGATCTGTAGCTGATTGCAGAACCTTCAGGAAAGCATTAGAGTGAAACACAATCTATTTGTAGATGATAAAGACTTACAACAGCTGTGGTAAATGTATTATTGACGGTTTTCAAAGTAAAAGGTCTGATGAGAGTTTATAACAAGAATATTGCAACTGATAAGTAAATTTAGTTGTTTTTGTGGCATGTAAAATAAAGATAATGGAGTCATTTCAAAAACATTTTAGATAAAATGTCTATAAGGACAATAATTAGTCAATTTTCAAAGTCAGTACATGTTTCATCGGATTCATAAAAATGAATGAATCTCATTTTTACATATAATAATCTTGAGACATAAGGTACATAATATACCAAGGACATACCCAGAATTTTCTAAGACTCTCTGGAGAGTATATCAAGAAAGTCAAGTAAAGAGAGTCAGTAAGTCTGGAGTAAGTCCTAAACATCTATATTTTCATGAAATTTCTTAGGTAAGTCAATTAAAAACCACTGGCCAAAAAGATACTAGATTCAAATTAAAGAACTAAGGTTGCAACCAAGTTTTAAATAATAAGTGAAATTATGACTGATAACCCTGTAGTGCTGTCAACCAACATCATCAGACAAAGAACCACCACAACTCTGATAAATATAGAAAACCTCATCAGAACTATTTCATATTATTTCAGTGTTTTCCCTAAGGTTCAAACATATGATTGAAAATGAGGGCATTGACATTTCTCCACAGGCTTCCTGTGAAATACAACATTTCTAAAGTATTATAATGATAACATTTTACTTATACAAATTTAATAGATTCAACTTACAGTTAAAAAGAAAAGCATGATTCTTTCATAAATAATTATTAATTATTAATGAATAATAACATTGAAAGCCAATCACTCTGGAATTGCTCATATCTGCTTAATAATAAAAACAAAATTCAATGTATGTTTCATTGGTATGTTGGAAAATGTATACAACACATAAAGTGAGGTATCGCATTAGAGAAGGGTGCAGACTTGCCACTAGAGGGCACTATAAACAGATTACAGAAAGAACCTCTGTCTTTAGTGATATGAAGCGTGATTGCATTTGTCTTATAAAATCTTAAACCGTTAGTAACAAAAGTGAGAAAGTACCTCTCTTTGAGACTTGGAAAATGTGCACTCTCGTTGCCACACTAGCTTCATGGGTATTATGTAGGGGATTCCTGCTGGGGTGGAAGTGCAGAAGGTAAGGTTAGAAGGCTGCTCTGGTCCATTGCTAAACTAGACCCTTCACGTCAGATTCATTTATTTCAATAGCTTTTCAAATGTTTTGTTATACAACATGAAATTAAAGAATAAACGCATCTATGTACTCCTCCCATGGTTTAATAGGGAGATATAGGTACTTGCTTCGGATGTTTTCAAGAAACCAAAAACAGTACAGGTAGAGGTGAAGCCTTTTTTAACCCTCTCCCAGTTCCATTTGCTTCCCTCCCTCCTTATATGGAACAATTCCAGAATAAACCAGTATTCTGAAACTGTGTCCATCCCACCCTGTGTTTAATACCTATATTACATATAAGGAATATACCATTCATATTCTATTGTCGTGTTCCGGGGGGACTATTCCTTCCCTACCTTTGTATTCTTTTCTTTATTCCTGCTACTGGGTTAGAAAATATGTTTTCTTCCTCTTCTTTTAGTATTGTATTTTCAGGCCAGTATACGTGCTACATTTAAGGACCTTAGAATCTTAAATCTGATCCTCCCAAATCCCATACTTCATGTCATCTATCATATGATTCTTTTTTACCATCATTGCCCATCACCCATTAATATTGGATCCCATATTTCTGAGTTTTGGTAGTGGGAGAAGCATCTGTCTGCATTAGTTCAGATTATCATGCTGCTGGAAGCCCACAAAAAACCTTCTAATTGGTCTTCCTTCCAATTCATTTAACCACTATTATAAGATTAAATTTTTTTAATTGAGGTATAATTGATTTATAATATATTAGTTTCAGGTATACAACATTGTGATTCTATATTTTTATAGATTATACTCCATTTAAAGTTATTACAAAATATTGGCTATATTCCCTGTGCTGTACAAGATATCCTTGTAGCTAATTTACTTTATACATAGTAGTTCGTATCTCTTAATCCCTTATCCACTATCTTGCCCGCCCCCCCAGCCATCTCCCCACTGGTAACCACTAGTTTGTTCTCTATATCTGTGAGTCTGTGTTTTGTGTCTGTTAATATTTGCTTTATGTATGTAGGTGCCCTATGTTGGGTGCATATATATTTATGATTGTTATGTCTTCTTCTTGTATTGATCCCTTGATCATTATATAATGTGCTTCTTTTTCTCTTGTTACAGTCTTTGTTTTAAAGTCTATTTTAAAACAAGATCTATTTTGTCTGATATAAGTATTGCTACCCTGGCTTTCTTTTGATTTCCATTTGCATGGAATACCTTTAAGTCTTTTAAGTCTTTTAAGTCAGTAATCCTAAACAGCCTTTGGCCTGCTGGTGTGTTGGCTGGGTCCTGACAAGGTAGACTGTGGAGCTGCAGTGGTCCTGGAGTCTGTGTCCACCCACTGGTAGGTGAGGCTGAGGTCCAGGAGATCCTGGGGTGGGTGCCCACCCACTGGTGGGTGAAGCCAGGAGTGGGTGAAAATCTGCAGGTGGGTTTGATCCAGGCTTCTTTCAAATTACTGCTTCTGCCCTGGGTCCTGGAGCGTGTGAGGTTTAGTGTGCACTGTTTAAGTTTCCCACAGCCCTCTGGGACTTCCAAAAGTAAGCCCTGCTGGCCTTCAAAGCCAAATGTTCTAGGGACTCAAATCCCCCTTGTAGGACCCCCAGGCTGGGGAACCTGATGTAGAGCTCAGACCCCTTATCTCCTTGAGGAGAATCTCTGCAATTGTAATTATTCTCCTGTTTGTGAGTTTCTCACTGGTGGCATGGGTCTTGACTACACTGTGAATTCGCTCCTCCTAGCCATCTCATTGTGGTTCCTTTTTTATATCTTTAATTGTAGAAGATCTTTTCTGGTAGATTCCGGTTTTTCTCATCAGTAGTTGCTCTGTAAATAGTTGTTGTTTTGGTGTGCCCGTGAGAGGAGGTGAGCTCAGGGTCTCCCTACTCCACCATCTTGGCCAAGATCCTCTACTGTATATATCACTATCAGATTATTTTTTAAAAAAATATATACATATATTGTATTTATCATATTCTTAGTATATAATAAAGATATGATTACAAATTATTAGGAATGAAGTAGACTTTTCAACAAATACATGAAAAAGTGTACTTAAAAATAATCAAGTCAGACCGTTGTTATATCCAAAACACCCAAACTCCAGTTGAATTAAAGTATTGAAAGTAAAATATGTAAACAAGTGAACAATAAACAAATGAATTAAAAATCTAGAAAACACTGATCTCAGATCAGAAATGGTTTTTCGAGCCTTCTAGGTCCTGAAAATTATATTACGAGGAAAAGACTGATAAATTTGTTAGATTAAAATTTTGAAACTATTTTGATGTTAAAATACCATAGAAAACACTTGAACATTCAGAAACATATTTAAAGTAAAAGTGACAAAGAAAGAGGATGTAGAAACATGACTGAAGCCCAGACACTGGGCAGTGGAGTACAAGTTATAGAAATAACTAACTGGAAAGTATTTTGTTGATAGCATACTATAACTAAGCACCAGGATTTGCAGAAAAGCCTTAATTTCAATTTATATAGGACTTACAATTGGCAGGTTTTGCACTACATTGATAGTTTTCTCAATATGGACACACCTATGACATGTGCATAATTTCATCACCCTGAGTTATATTAAATCATGGTTTAGGGCTTCCCTGGTGGCGCAGTGGTTGAGAGTCCCCCTGCTGATGCAGGGGACACGGGTTCGTGCCCCGGTCTGGGAAGATCCCACATGCCGCGGAGCGGCTGGGCCCATGAGCCATGGCCCCTGGGCCTGCGCGTCCGGAGCCTGTGCTCTGCAACGGGAGAGGCCACAACAGTGAGAGGCCCATGTACCGCAAAAAAAAAAAAAAAAAAAAAAAATCATGGTTTACATCCCATAAATTCTATCAGATTAATTTGTGCAAAGCATTGCTTTCTTTCATTATACCTATGAGCTCTATATTACTTTCTAGATCAAGTGCCCACTGATAATGTTTGAAACTATATAGTTTGCCTTATCATGTTTTTTTCTAACTTCTCTCACTGTTTCTAGACTTCACATGTTTCCCTAATTTAGATCATGACCCTTCCTCACTGGCCTGTAGTACCTTCTGTGTTTATGTCTACATCTGTGCTTTTCATTATCTTTGTAAGCAAGTTTTCTCTTCTTTTTCTCTATCCAAATCAGGTCATTCCTCCTAAATCCACTTAGGGACCCATTTGTGAGAAAGTCTTATGCCAGCTACACCATTTCTATCTTTGTCTCTTGCCTCATCTCTTAACACTCTAAAAGTCTATCACACAATTTAACATTGATCATACACCCTCTCAAGTCCTCTGTATTCCTTAAAGGGTCATTTCCTCTTGGTTGGAAAGTAGGGTTGGTTGTTTATTGGCTCTTTCATTTAACTGACAGATGCAATAGCATTTATTAATTTGAATTCAACTTCAAAACACCTTAGCAATTAAATGCAAAGCATTCGTATCCTGTGTGTAGAGACTTTGCTGGGCTAGTTTTATGAAAGAGTTTTTATTAAACCAGTACTCCCTCTCTTATTATTTAACATCACTGTTACAGTCATGCAAGTATTTAATGAGAATGTATGTGCAAGTCTTTGTGCCACACATCATGGGGAAATGCAGAGACATATGATACAAAAGCTTACCTACCCACTAGAAGTCATGCACAAGAGATGATAGACTGGACTGCCTGAGTTCAAATCTCAGTTCCACCATCTATTGGCTACATGACTTTCAAAAGTTCCTCTCCATGCTTTAATTTATCATGGAAAAACAGTGGCAAACGGCAACGTTCTGAAGCAGCGTTCACCGGGAAACACTAGAAGACAGGGAAACGACTGGGTGTATGGGTCTCTGGTTACTCATCCTAGGACAGCACACAGCAATCTGGCAGATTTGGATATCAGATTTCAGGAGAGGGGCCCTGTACTTACTACTGGGTTGTGGAACTTTTGAGCTACATGATCAGGATAGCTCAGGCTCCTCTCTGGAGTCATCAGGGCCTGGAATTACAGAAGCAGTACGGTGGGGTGGGCTCTTGCCTCCAGTTCTGTCCTTCCAGCTCTCCAGTTCTGCATTCGTGATCGAGGGTAGCACTAGTTGTTCTGTCTGCAAGATCAGGGAACTGGGGTACAAGCCAGTGGCAGGATCCATCACCTCAACCTTCATGGTTGGGGAAGCACCAGCTCTTCCTAGTAAGAAGAGGTGGTGAAGGGCAAGACATGTGTTTATCTATGGTCCATGGTTTAAGGCAATCAGTCCTGATTGGTTTCCATAGAAATCTGCAGTAAGCCAGCACCTTTCTTCTGTAAGATCAGCCTGTAGTGGATCAGTTTTACATAAGTCATTCTTACCTCTGATTTTCCTCATCTGTAAGACAGGAATAATAACAGTACTTACCTTCATGGAATTACTGTGAGTTTAAATGAGTTAAATATAGTATGTATAAAAGAGTAACTGGCACATACTAAGGGCTCAATAAGCAGGCCTTATTAAATGTGCATGTAATTATAACACAGATGCATTTCAAGTGATACCATGCTATAGGAGTTCAGAGTGAGTCACTAACTAGAATTTCCAGAAATGATCAACTACATTAATCCGTAGTTTGCCTCCTCTCAGATCTCTCAGATCTTGTTGTCAGCCCCCCTGTCTGGATTCTGCACTCTGCCTCTTTCTCCCTGCTTGTTTTGATCCCTGGACCCTAAGGCCTGTTCATATCTGGACCTCACTTCTGCCTGTGAGCTAGCTGGTCTGGATGGCCAAACACTGCCTGACTCTTCCTCACCGGTGGACATCCCAGACCTCCTGGAGCTTTAGCTTCACCTGAGGTCCTGTGGCTATTTGCCTTCCCACACTTTATGGCCTCTCATTCACCCTAGACTGAACTTCACTGAGAGTCAGCCATTTATTCAGGCGTTGTCCTTCAGCCCCTCTCCCTCTGAAGCTCTGTCCTTTACCTTCCTCTCTCCTTTATGAAAGTCATTTTTTAACTTTAAAAAAAATTGAAGTATAGTTGCTGTACAATATTATATTTATGTTACAGGTGTACAATATACTGATTCACAGTTTTTAAAGCTTATACCCCATTTATAGTTATTATAAAATATTGACTATATTCCCCATGTTGTACAATATATCTTTGTAGCTTATTTTGTACCTAATAGTTTGTACCTCTTACTCCCCTACCCCTATATTGCCCCTCCCCACTTCCCTTTCCCCATTGGTAACCACTAGTTTGTTCTCTATATCTGTGAGTCTGCTTCTCTTCTGTTACAATCACTGGTTGGTTGTATTTTTTAGATTCCATATATAAGTGATATCACACAGTATTTGTCTTTCTTTGTCTGACTTATTTCACTTAGCATAATGCCCTCCAAGTCCATTCGTGTTGCTGCAAATGGCAAAATTCTTTTTCATGGCTGAGTAGTATTCCATTGTGTATATATGCACCATACCTTCTTTATCCATTCGTCTGTTGATGGACACTTAGGTTGCCTCCATATCTTGGCAATTGCAAATCATGCTGCTATGAACTTTGGGGTGCATGTATCTTTTGGAATTAGTGGTTTTGCTTTTTATCAGATATATACCCAGGAGTGAAATTGCCGGGTCATGTGGTAGTTCTATTTTTAGTTTTTTGAGGAACCTCCATACTGTTTTCCACAGTGGCTGCACCAATTTACATTCCCGCCAACAGTGCATGAGGGTTCCCTTTTCTCCACATCCTCACTAACATTTGTTATTTGTGTTCTTTTTGATGATAGCCATTCTGACGAGTGTGAGGCAATATGTCATTGTGATTTTGATTTGCATTTCCCTGATGATTAGCAATGTCGAGCATCTTTTCATGTACCTGTTGGCCATCTGTATAAGTTCTCTGGAAAAATGTCTATTCAGGTCTTCTGTCCATTTTTGACTAGGTTATTTGTTTTTTTGGTGTTGAGTTGTATGAGCTGTTTATATATGCTGAATAGTAATCCCTTATTGGTCATATCATTTGCAAATATTTTCTCCCATTCAGTAGATTGTCTGTTTTGTAGATGATTTCCTTGGCTGTGCCAAAGCTTTTAAATTTAATTAGGTCCCATTTGTTTATTTTTGCTTTTATTCATTTACTTTAGGAGATGGAGCCAAAAATATTGCTGCAATTTATGTCAGAGTGTTCTATGTTTTCCTCTAGGAGTTTTATAGTATCTGGTCTTACATTTAGGTCTTTAATCTATTTTGAGTTATTTTCGTATATGGTATTAGAGAATGTTCTAATTTCATTCTGTTACATGTAGCTGTCCAGTTTTCCCAATACCACTTATTGAAGAGACTGTTTTTTCTCCATTGTATAGTCTTGCCTCTTTTGTCGTTGATTAATTGACCATATATGATGGTCATTTTTGATAGTTAAATCAGAGTTGTCTTAATCAGTTCAGGCCGCTATAACAAAATACCATAAACTGGGTGGCTCAGACAACAAACATGTATTTCTCACCATTCTGGAGGATGGGAGAGCCAAGACCAAGGTGCTGGTAGATTATATGTCTGATGAGAGTCCTCTTCCTGGTTTTCACATGGTTGCCTTTTTGCCGTGTCCTCATATGATCAAGAGATCCTCTCTCTCATGTCTCTTCTAATAAGGACGCTGATCCCATCATGAGGGCTCTGCCTCATGACCTAGTTACCTCCAAAGGCCCCACCTCCAAATAGCATCACATTGGGGCTTAGGGCTTCAATGTGTGAATTTGGGGAGCGGGGAACATACATTCAATCCATAGCAAGGCTCTACCACCTGATATAACTTCTGTTCTGACTTCTTCTAGTTTCTCAATCTTGTCTCCTCTCACAGCATTTCTTCTGTGAATGATAGAACCAAATCTTATCATACTTTAGAGGAGACCATGAGGCATACAATAGGTGCTCAAGGATGAATAAAACAAAAACCCTTGCTATCAAGGAACTTTCCTTGCAGGAGAGACAAAATATGTGATATGTATATTTATAATAGAAGTGTATATAGGGTAGCCAGTAAATATGATTATCATTGAGAAAGAGATGTCTGGGTCAAAATTCAATTTTTGGCATCTACTGTATGCCAGATGCTGGGTTTGGGAAAAAAGGGAAAGGACTGTTTCTTCAGGCATGACACAATTGGAGCTTGAGTGCACAAAGCTGGTAGCAATAAAGAAGAAAATCCTACCAGCTTGTTTCCATATTTGCTTCAAGTATCTATTCTATTTATTTACCTGTCTTGTTGAACCAGTTCAAAGTAAATGAATCATCATGACACTGCATCCCTTAGTACTTCAATGTGCATTTCCAAAAGAAACAAATACTAAGGGCATTCTCTTATAGAACCACAACACTATTATCATCTAACAGTTAACAAGAATTTTCTATTCTACTCCCCAGCTGTGCTTTATTGTCCCTTAGCTCCCCACCTGCAGATGCATTATCCACCTTCTGTGCTCTGAGCCCCAAGAGGCTGACTTGTACATACTGCCACAGCCAGGCTTCCAGTCGGGTTCAGCCAGTGGGAGGTGCCCACAGGCACCAGAGGCCAACAGAAGCACCAGTAGGAGATGAGTGTGCAAGATAAGCTGGGATATTTTTCTCTGCTCTGCGCTGCCAGGGTGCTGGTCTGGCATTGGCTGCACCTACCACTGTATCTCCTGTGAAGCAGCATTCCCTTCCAGGGCTCCAGCCATGACTGGGCTCTCCTAACTACCCCCATACCTGCTCATTAAGGTCTAAGAGTGGCTGGCAATGACTTCCCTATTAACCCTGGGTTCCTTGGCATCTTTTGTTGATTCCTTTAGCCCTGATCACGCCTCTCAATCGTCTTGTCACTAAGTGCTTCATGAGTAAGTTCTTTTGAGTTTGTGTTCTGTTTCCTGCAAGGACCCTTCTTGACATTTGAGTAACCCATATTCAAATGTCACCATTGGTTGAAACTGTTTTTAAAGATTTTTTTTAACCAAAATCCAATTAAGTATTCTGTACTGAACTTGGTTCTGCCTCTTTAGTTTCTTAACCTAGCAACTACTTCCTTTTTTCTTTCCTTTGACTTTTTTGGAAGAGACCAGACCAGTTGTCTTCTGCAAGTCCCACATTCTAAATATATCCCATTGTTTCCTCACAGTGTCACTTAATTTGTGCTTCTCCCCTTTGTATTACTTTAACTTGAATCTAATCAAGCCTTCAGATCCAACTTCCATTTAAACACTGTTGGTTAGAATACAGGTGATGACGTAAAATTTAAGGGCGTTATCTCAGGAGTCACGTGACATCATTACTAGTGGGACAATTGGATAGTAAATTTAATTACCAAGTGATAATAGCCGTATTTGTCTATTGCAAAAGGCACTCCACCCCAACTGCTATTAGCAAGTCATCTGTGGGGTGGTACTTTGGTACCATGTGAATACCTAGTTCTCTGTCAACTCAACCCTTCTGCTAATAGTTTTAGCATTCATTATTGATTCTTGCCTGCATCAATTATTTCATTATGTCTTGCAAACCTATTATTTTCTATTCTAATCATCACTTCTATATTTATTAGCTAGTATTCTTCTATAAATAAGAACTTTACTTTAATGACAGGGATTTTTTCTGACTACAGTTGCTACAATAAAAGCAGAATAAACCTAAGTGATTTACCCTTCAATTATTTACTCTAAAATCAGATAATCAATATGATACTATTACTAGTATAAACACTATACTGTATTTCATTAATGAGGTCTCAGAATTCTGTACAGTTAAGCTTGAACTGGTTATCAGGGAAATTGAATGCTAAACCTTCTGATACACAATATATTCAATTCCATCTGCCTTCTTACTTTTAATGATTGCTTCAGAGGTTCCTGCCCCAGCCCTGGTCATGCATACAGTTTTAACACTAATAGACACAGACTTCGCATAGCACAAACTGTAGGAACAAAAACCATTATCCGAGGCTGGCAATTATACCACAATTGGATTGCACTTCCCATAGGAGCACTCAAGATGCATTCAAAAGGGCTATTATCTCTCTTCTGTGTTATCTATTAGTTGCACAAATCTTTGATCACAAAACCTTGAAGCTTTGCTCTACTGTGACATTGCTTTCTCTACATGTATACTGAAATAAGCCATTTTGCTCCTCTACATGCTTCTGTCTGGAAGAAATAATGGATTTTTAAAAACTAGGCAGTGAGACTCCTAGGGTCTGTTTGGATTTTCATAACTGATCTTTGGGGGCTGGCCTTTGGTTATCTGAGCGCACATTTGGCTGTCTCCATCACTCCCTGTGCTGTCACAGGTACTTGCTGCAGGTAGCAGCAGCTGGTTACCAAGCTTCCTGTCGGGAATACTCACTGCTCTTCATCTGTATGGCCCTGGGCTTTTTTTCTGCAGCCCCCCCACCCCTCTTAGTAGCTGTTCCTCAGTCATAAACATCAAAGCAGAGGGAGAGAACCAGTCTGAAAAAAAAAGGCTAACATAGCCATCATCAATTAATAAAGTCCTTCTCCAATAAGACTAACAAAACTTAACTGAAATTTCTAATATCCTATGGTTCATCACAAA